>NC_092046.1:129439062-130142338 GCF_003086295.3 Arachis hypogaea
TAGCTGAGGTGAAAGATTTGAAAGATGAAAGGATAGCTATGCAGGATGTTGAAGATTTAAAAAGAAGGAAGCTATTTATCTGCTCTGGGTGCCCGTATGATTGAGGTACCACTCAATTGAAGGATAGAAGAACAACAAGAGAAATTTTGATTCCTTCCTTGAAGGTTGAGAGGGCTCTGTGCAGGCAAGATCCTAGCTCCGAGGTGGACTTTTCAGCATGATCCAGAAGTAATTCAGGATGGTTGATGGTCGAAGATGATGGTGCTCTGAGGAGGGAGATAGAATGTTCAATAATTTTTGGCTTGTTTTTTGTTGATAGTTTAATTTGGTAAACTATTTGCTTCTGTGGTGGGTTTATGACTGTTTATGTGTAGACAGTTTAGTTGGCTTTTGTTATTGTAGCTTATATTTTACTACTGTTTTCTGGAATGGACAAACTTGGTTGTTCTTTTGCATGTTATGATGATAATATAATATTATTGCTGTATGATAAGTTGGTTTTTATCTGGTATGTGAGTTTGGGTTGAAGCCAGATTTTTTAGGTAAAATTTGTTGTAATGGTGAATTGCCATTAATTTGATTGAAAAAGATGAGTAGGCCGAGTTTGGGGATGCCGATTCATAGGCATGATAATAACTGTATTGTGTTTTAGTGATTGGAAATGATTGTGAATAAGATCGCTTCGAATTGGCTATGATAGTATCATAGTGTTGTGATTCTGACTAAGATCGAATATTTGATTGAGTAATTGGTAAATCTGAATGACTGGGTTCCGAGTTAGATCGTCATGTTTTAATGATCGGACTCCGAGTTAAATCAGATGTTTGGTGAATGATTGGTTCGAGTTAGGTCGGATATTGTCTGATTGAATGATCGGATCCAAGTTAAATCGGGTATGTTGAATGATCGATTTCCAAGTTAGGTCGGATATCATTTCGTAAGGTCCGCAGTCAGAATGATGATTGTATCCGAGTGACGGATTCCGTTTTAAGGTCGGCAGTCGGAATGACTGATTGTATCCGATGATCGGATTATATATAGATCGACATTATATGTTTATGCATGAAGCGAGAAATGAGTTGAAAAATAAAAAAATATTTATAGGAACCTGATTCCAAAGCCAGGTAGCTAGCCTCGTTAAAACCTCCAAGCAAAATTGTGGAAAAAATCTTGATAGTAAAAAAAAAGACTGGCCATCTGGTTAACTGTATTAAACTTTAAGGAAGATACATTCCAAGTGTTAGGTAGATCTTTACCCTCTAGGGTTTGTAGTCGGTAGGCTCCATGCCGATTACTTCTGTGACTCGGTAAGGGCGTCCCAATTAGCTGCTAGTTTGCCATGTGTTGATGGTTTCCTAGCTTGTTCTGTTTTCCTAAGCACAAGGTCATTTACACGGAAGGATCTTGGATGAAGTCGTTAGTTATATCTTCGGGCCATGTGCTGTTGCATAGCTAAATGTTTGATTGCTGTGGACGATCTGAGCTCTTCAATGAGATCAAGTTCGGTTTGCCGAGCAATGTCTTGTGTAGTTTGGTCGGCCAATTCTTTGCGTAGTGAGGATTGGGAGATCTCCACTGGTATCATTGCGTCTGAACCGTAGACTAAACGGAAGGGTGTCTCCTTTGTGGTTGAGTGAATTGTTGTATTGTATCCCCATATGATCTCTGGGATAAGCTCGGCCCAGAGGCCTTTTGCATCATCCAGTTTCTTTCTTAGAGCATGTAGTATTACTTTATTTGCGGCTTCAGCTAACCATTTGTTTGTGGGTGCTCTACTGATGAGAAGTGTTATTTCATTTTCAAGTTCTGCAAAAAGGATGTGAATTTTTTATCAGCAAACTGGCGACCATTATCTGTGATAATGTGCCGAGGAATGCCGAATCGACCAAATAATATATTTCCATACAAAGGAAATCATTTGTTGTGATATAATCTTGGCTAGAGGTTGTGCCTCTATCCATTTGGAAAAATAATCAATTGCTACCACAAGGAATTTTACCTGACCTGCTGCTGTGGGGAAAGGGCTGAGGATATCTATGCCCCATTGGTTGAACGGCCAACTAACCTCGAACAGTGTAGGAGTTCGGCCGGGAGATGTGTAATCAGACTGTGTTTTTGGCAATTACTACAGCTTTTAACTTTTCCTTGACAATCCTGTCGTATTGTCGGCCAATATAAGCCAGCTCTGAGGATTTTTGAATACAGACTTCGGGCTCCGAGGTATGTTCCACAGATCCCTTCATGTTCCTCAGCAAGTGCAAGCTCGGCTTCTGTTCTGCAAAGACATTTAAGCAATGGACGAGAGAATCCCCGTCTATATAGGCAATTATTATAAATTGTAAAAAAAGAGGCTTGTCGGCGGAAGTGTCGAGCATTTTCGACGTCGCCTGGCAAGATCCCTGTTTGGAGATACTGTATGTATGAGGACCTCCAATCTGCTTCCTGTGTTACACTTAAGATTTGTGTTAGTTCAATGCTTGGCTTGAGTAGTGTTGACTGATAAAGTGATACCCATTTGGTTGAGTGCTGGCGAGTTTAGACAGAATGTCAGCTCGGCCATTACTCTCCCTTGGTATGTGCTGTATTTCATATTTAGAAAATTTTGAAAGTAAATTTTGTACGACATCCAGGTATTTAGAAAGCAAAGGGTCCTTTACTTGGTATAAGTTGTGTACCTGTTGGACGATAAGTAAGGAGTCGCAATATACCTTAAGTTCGGTGATGTTTAGGTCGGCAGCGAGTCTAAGGCCAGCAATTAGTGCTTCATACTCACTTTGATTGTTGCTTGCTTTAAATGAAAAGTTGAGGGAATGTTCGATGACGTTGCCGTGGCTATCGTCAAGTATGATACCTGCTTCACATCCTTGTGGGTTAGAGACCCATCTACGTATAAAGACCATTCGATGTAGTCTTCAGTTGTACTCGGTACTGAGAATTCGGTATAAGTCGTCAAAACTGGGATTTGATGGATGCTCAGCCTTCGTACTTGATATCAAATTCTGATAGCTCCACCGACCATTTTACTAGTCGGCCAGCCAGCTCAGGTTTCTGAAGGACTTGCCGTAAAGGTTGATCTGTTCAAACATGGATTTCATGGCTCTGAAAGTATGGTCGGAGTCTTCTGGCTGAGAAGACAAGGGCTAGGGCTAGTTTCTCAATGCTCGGGTATCGAAGCTCGGCATTCTGTAAGGTTTTGCTGGTAAAATAGATCAGGAACTGTTTCTTTTCCTTTTCTGCGACAAAGGCGGAGCTTATAGCCCAATTAGTGACAGATAAATATAAGAATAATGGCTCCCCTTGTAGAGGGGATTGTAAAATTGGTGGTTTTGAAAGAGTTTCTTTGATAGTTGTAAATGCTTGTTCACATTCATCAGTCCATTGGAAAGCTTTTTTGTTTTTTAAAGTTTGGAAAAAACGTAAAGATTTAGAAGCTAGGCAAGGTAAGAATCTAGAAAGTGCAGCAAGTCTCCCTGTTAACCGTTGGACTTCCTTGATGGTGTGTTGACTTGTCATGTCTAAAATAGCTCGGCATTTTTCTGGATTTGCCTCAATACCTCGGCTAGTGAGCATGAAGCCGAGAAATTTACCGCTTTGAACACCAAATGCGCACTTTTCGGGATTTAGCCGCATGTTATATTTTCTTAGCTGTCCGAAGATTTCTGTGAGGTCATCAAGGTGATTATTGCCGATCTTTGTCTTGACGACCATATCGTCGACATAGACCTCAATGTTTCTGCCGATTTGTTTGGCGAAGATTTTGTCCATTAGACGTTGATATGTTACACCTGCATTCTTAAGAGCAAATGGCATAACCTTATAACAATAATTTCCATATTCAGTAATAAAGGCTGTCTTATTTTGATCGGATGGATGCATTTGGATCTGGTTATAACCAGAATATGCATCCATAAAGCTGAGTTTTTCAAAACCAGAGGCATTATCAACTAAACAATCAATAGAGGGTAAATGGTAGGAATCTTTGGGGCATGCTTTGTTGAGATCGATGAAATCAACACACATGCGCCATTTACCGTTATATTTTTTAACCATGACGACGTTCGCCAGCCATGTTGTGAATCTGATTTCTTAGATGAAGCCCGCGTTGATGAGCTTCTTGGTTTCTTCTAGGGAAGCCTATTTTCGGTCGTGGCCGAGATTTCTCTTTTTATGTGCTATAGGTCAGACAGATGGATCTAACGCTAACTTGTGTGATATGATGGATGGGTTGATGCCTGGCATATCAGCTGGGGTCCAAGCAAACAGGTCGGCATTTTGTTGTAAGAATGCTCGGAATGATGATTTTTCTTCTGAGGATAATGTTGAGCCGACGTATGTGAATTTGTCCGTGTTTTCTGTGAAATAGATTTGATTTAGGTCTTTTGTTGGGGTTGGCCTTTCTAGTGTTCCTGCTCTGGGATCAAGGTCGACCAGCATGTGTTGGTCGTTCATGTTGCCGATATTGTGAACCTGGGCTTTTGTGTTACGGTTAGGTCTTTTGAGACTATTGTTGTAGCACTCCCTGGCTTCTTGGGCATCACTGTGAATGGTTGCAATTGTGTTGTCCTGCAAAGGAAACTTAACACAAAGATGAATTATAGATACTATAGCGCCGAACCTATTTAAGAAAGGTCGGCCAAGTATTAAATTATAGGGACTAAAGCAATCAACAACTAAGTATTGAATGTCTGAAGTTGTTGACGAGGGAAACTTACCGAGTGTGGTTTGTAACCACATAGAGCCCATAACCGGGACTCGCTCACCTGAGAATCCTACCAAGTCACCAGTGGAAGGTTGGATGACGTTATTGCTTAGTTTCATTTTCTGGAATGTTGAGTAAAAGAGAATGTCGGCGCTGCTACCTGAGTCGAGCTACACCTTTTTAACTAGGAGATCTCCGAGCTGTAGGGAGATTACGACGGGATCATCCAGATTTGCTACGCTGTTGTCATGATCGGCTGTCTGGAATGTTATCTGTGGAGATGTCGGCAGCGGCTGCTGTTGACTTTGATCGGCGTTGATGGAAAGTATAGCTCGGTAAGATCTTTTTCTTGCCGAGCTTGTGGCTCCGCCACCTGCAAAACCTCCGAAAATACAGTTAATTGTACGTGTTGGTAGTTCAGGATGGCTATTGTTCGGTCGGTCTCTATCTCGGCCATGTTGTGTAACCGAGCTTTAGTCTTCTGAAGGAGGTGCTCGCCGCTGCATGTGGCCGTTGATGTATTTGTCTAGGTGACCCTACCGAGCTAGTCGCTCCAGTAGGTCTTTGGCGATGATGCAGTCGTCGGTATTGTGTCCGTGCTTCTAGTGGAAGGAGCAGTATTTTGATCGGTCAGTGTCTTTTGAATCTGGGTAACTGCCAGCCTTTCTTGGTGGCTTGATTAATTTCGAATTCAAGATCTCCTTGATGATATCATCGCGCTTGGTGTTGAATTTGGTGTAGGTTTCATATTGTGGAATTGGTTTGAAATTCTTCTTGCTGTCCCGTGTTTTATCGTCGTCTCTATAGTGAGGCTTTTCTACTTTCCGAGCTTGTTGGAGTTCTTCGATGTCGATCTGTCCTTTAGCTTTTTCACGGAACTCGGCCATAGTTTTTGGTTTGGCCACAGCAATAGTTTCCTGGAATTTTCCTGGTCGTAATCCGCTTTTTATGGCATGTAGTTCCACCTCGGGGTGGAGGTCGGGTATACTTATGGCTATCTTTGTGAAGCGCGTCATGTAGTCCTTGAGGCTTTCGTGTTGGCCTTGCTTGACTGTGTTCAGGTAATCGGAGTCATGTAGATAGATGGCTGATCCAACGAAGTGCTCCTCAAAGGGTTTTGATATGTCTCGAAATCGAGAAATGGAACCTACAGGCAAAGAACAAAACCAATCAAGTGCAGGACCGTCTAAGTAAGATGGAAAACAACGACATAAAACTTTATCAGATGCACCGTTTACTATCATTATGGAGGTGAATTTCTTGATGTATTTCTTTGGATCACCTATCCCATCATAGGGAGTTAGGGTGGTCGGTAGAGTAAACCTTCGGGGTAGTACGAAGTTCATCACCTCCGCCATGAATGGTCCAGGGGAGCTTTCCTGATCGTCATTCTCTATGTCTTTCTGAGCTTCCTCATTATGTTCGGGTCGCTCCTCTTCCTGTCGAGCAGTGTCTGAGACATGTGTTGGCCCTGACTGCTGCTCGGCTTCTTCTGTCCGTTCTTGTCGGTCATTGTTTTCGGTTCGAATGTTATTCAAGTTGGCAATTTGATTTGCCATTCTTTGGTTCTCCTCGGCCACGGCTTGCCGCAACTCGGTCACCATCCGGAGCAATTCGGATGGCGTGGGTGGAGGTTGTTCAGCCATGACTTCAAACGGGAACCTCGAGGCCGATGATATATGGAGAGGTTTATATTTTCGGCCCCACGGTGGGCGCCAATTGTTCTTGTATGGATACCTGGAGGCAGAGCTCAGTCTCTGGGAGTCGACGCCGAGCTATTATCTTCGGTGCCGACCTTTAAGCCTTGTGATAATCCGAGCTTTACTCCAAGAGAGTGTCCAATCGCGTAGAACTTTGAGCAAGAAACAGGGGGGAGTGTACCTGCAAAGGTACTCCGAAGCTTAAGTTAGTATTGATAATTCAATATGTCTTTAGGATAGAATATCATTCCTTTTTATAGGTGATAGTGTATAAATCGGTTATGTTCCTGCTTTATTGTCTGTATTAAAGAGCAATAATAAGGGTTTGGACGTTTCACTTTTGTGAAGCAGTCCGTTAAGTTGATTTGTAACGTTATTTTTTAATAAATGACATTGATTGCTGATTAGTAACTGTAACGCCGATTAATAACGTAAATTGCCGAGTAATGACTGCAATGCCGAACTATAACGCCAATTTTCTAGGTAATAATGTGAATAATGCCGAGTTATGAATGATAAAGCCGATTTATAATATTGGATTTGTAATGGTCGGACCAATACCTGAAGTCAAAAACTCAAACAAAATTAGGATTACACTAAAACAATAATTTGATATGCACCAAAACTTGTTTCACCAAACACATAAATCAAAATAGCAAAAAAATTTATTTGTATTATAAGTGGTATCAAATGAAACAACATATCCAAAATACTCACAAGCAGTCCTGCTTCTTGCATTAATCCAAAAAGTATTTTTGATTGAGTGATCAACCTCAAGTTCAAGCTCATAAAAAAAGTTCTGATTCTTCTCTTTCGTTCTAAACAAGTATTTCCCAAATTATTTGACATCATCTAGTTCAGAAACATTATGGACTTTTCTTGTAATATAATTTTTCACATCTTTTCAATAAAACTTAATTCACGATGACCTCTTGCTGTTGAGACAAATGATTGATATGTTTTACTTGGTCTAATTCCAGCTTTCTCATTATTATTAATTGTACGACATACAAACATCCTTTAATGTCTGTGTTATTTAAGCATCTCTGCTTGATTTGGACGGCATGGATATAAATGATGCAAAACAACTTCAAAATAACCCAAATAGTAACATCCTTCAATATATGTATATAAATTCTTGCAGAACAATTTAAACTAGCTGAGGGATTTATCTTCTGAGTTAAAGATATGTTCGATTTTAATTTTTTCTCTCTATTACATGTAATCAATTGGTTCTTAATTTCATTTTTTTTCTTATTTGTGTTACTAATTTTGGTAGAAAAATCTATAAGTTTAGAATAATCGTTGAAAAATTTTCTAGCTTCCTCAAGTATGTTAAAAGTCATCTTAATCTATCTTTGGCACAAACTGCTCATCAACATCACACAGAAACTGAAAAATACAAAAAACAGTTCTGCATTAAATCAAATTGTCTTTCATAATGTACCGAAACTAGGAATGAAACAGATTCGTCAAAATAACAATTCAAAATTCCTACATTACATTCAAATTCAAACCTTCAACCATGAATATTAATTTTCACAAACAAAAACAAAATTATTCAACTACAGAAGCATCAACTACTAACGAACTTTATTAACTAGGTTCGAACCAAACCTCATCCACTTGAATCAATTGAAAATAATAATCCAATTCGTCTTGGTTCAATTGACAGTCTGAACTTGCATCATTCATCGTCTTTGAAAACAAAATACCTGTTCAAATATGATTTCACTACTTGATTTAAAAAAAAATCCAAATATTCAAATCAGATCAAAGAGTATTAATCGTGAACGAATAAACCACAGGGAATGAAGAGATCATAGAGAACGAACAGAATGCAAAGAACAAAGAGAAAGAAGTAAACGTAGAGAATGCAGAGAAAATTTGAAAAAAAAAATCCGTAGAGAAAAGATAATTATATATAGTGGCGAGTTTAGTAAAAAGTTAGTTAAAGATATTGGTGTGTGGACGTGAATTAGATTATACCAACTTGATTAAATTTGGTTCGGTAATTAATTTAGTTGTAGAGCATTATTGAATTAGTTATATCTTATCTTTTATATAATTCTTTTAAGCAGTTACAAAAAATAAGTTAACCTCTATAATAATTTAATTTAATTTGATGATAAAATATAACTTATATTTTTTATTAACTCATTGTGATAAACAAAGGATAAAATATGAGATAAAATTTACTTCCAAACTTATAGTAGTAGGAAATATAATATAAATTAGAGTAATTTATGTTAATAAATTTATTGGAGGTCAAATTATGCAAATGTTCTGAATAGAAATTGGTTATACATCTGTGTTAAATAAATATATGTAACTCGAATCAGGTAAACTCGGTTTAAACATATACATATAAATTAAATAAACTCAATTCGATTTATGCATAAACATTCAAATTAAGGTAAATTGAACTAACCTAATTCGATTTACTAGTAAAGGAGAGAGAGTGTGTGTGTTTTGTTTCATGGTAAATTGAAATAGGCAAATTCAAATTATAAGAAGAAGAGGATAAATGGTAAATCAAAGTATCTTGATTTGATTTACTGACAATGATTTCTCATCATAAATCGAGTCCTCCTAATTCGATTTAACTCTAATTTGCCTATTTAATGTTCGAATTATCTTCATACGATTTACATTCACTCCTTCTCCTATAGCCACATGAGAGAGAATCCAGATGACAAAAAGCAACAAAGTTTACAACTACGATCATAGAAGACAACCCGACTCGTATCTACTGATTAGATGGAGTTGCACATGTTTTTGGTAATATCAATGAGGAGGTGAGTATACAAAATTTCTTCTCTTCATGTTAGATTAGAAATGTTAGTGATCCTTAGTAATTTAGAATTATTGATCATAGCTAAATTTAGATGGGTAGTAATTGTAGTTAAATATACAATTGTGGAAATTTGATTTCAATGGATAAGGCTAGAGTAGCAAAATTAGATTTTGCATATACGACATGATTGATTTTTAATTTTTTAGGATAGGATTGTTATCATTTTTTTTATAAGGAGTGGTTAATATATTATAAGATTATGAATTAGACTATTATATAATTTTTTTCAACAGGTTATGAATAATATTAAATTTTTTTATTGAGTTATTTGTTGATTACGTAAAGTTTGATATGAATTCTTAATAAATATTTTTATTATCCTACAGCCGACCCGATGTATTAGCAGCATGAGGAGGCAGCATGGTATGCTCTTAGACGATTGAATCATATCATACCTGGAGATTGCCGATAGGGGTGGCAAACAGGCCAAAGTCCGCCGGACAGACTCACTTAACTCGCCAAAAAAAAAGAGTTAGACTAGAGTTTTGAGTCCACCAAAATTAAAAAAAAAAACCTCCTAATCCGCAACACTTAACCCACGAGATTTGGCGGGCTTCACCAGGGCAAGGCGGACTAATCTGGTGGGCCCACCATTTTTTTAGGCCTAAACCAAAAACTACCCAAATCCATAAACTCAATTATCTAATCCGGCATAAATAAACTCTACCCATACACGTAATTCACTCTCATCAACTTCTCCACCCACCCTTAATCCTACTCATAAACTTACAATTCACAAGTTTATATTTGGAATGTTTTTTTTTTATTTTACTTAAGTTATAACTTCGATAATGTTTGATTGATTAGAGATTTAGACAATATTTAATTAAATACTTTGGATAATGTTTGTTTTGATTTAGACAATGTTTGTTTGATTATTTTATTTTAAAAAACTTGGTTGAAGATTACGTTTATTAGAAATTTAGAACTATATGAATTTAGAAACTATAGGTTTATTAAAATATTTGTTAAATTGTATTTTTTTTAAATATTTAATAGTTTAGTAATTTTTTTCAAAAAAAAAAACACAAAAAGTGAGAGAATAGGCAGGCTTAGCCTGCTGGCCCGCCAATTCGCTATTAGGCGGGGCGGGTAGAGATTTGAAACTGCCTCCCTAGGTGGGTCAGGGAGAGCTTATAACGGAATTGGGGGGGGGGACTAGCCTATTTGCCATCCCTAATTGCTAGATTATACCATCTTGCTAGGCTCAACGACCACTGGTTTAAACTGGATGAGCTGCTAGTTAACGCTTTTGTTAAGAGATAGCGTCTCGAGACGCATACATTTCATATGTCATTAGGAGAGTACACCATCACGTTACAGGATGTGGCATACCAACTAGGCCTTTCGATCAATGATGACTACGTGAATAGGTGCTTGACAAACTTCGAGAGGTTTATTGAGGGTGGTAGATTTTCTTGAACTTGGTTCAAGGAGCTACTCGATGTACTACCTCCTGTGAAATGCATTGACAAGTTCACTGTGAAGTTCACTTCGTTTCAGAAAACATTCAGTGAGCTTTTTCCAGATCCAAATGAGAAGACCATGAAGCGATATGCACAGGCGTATATTATGATGTTGCTATCAACTTAGTTGTTTGGTGACAAGTCCAGGATACGTCTTCACATCCGGTGGCTACCTTAGGTAGTTAGGCTAGACGAGTTTGGTAGATACAGTTGGGGGCTCTGTCGCTTTTGCATGGTTGTATCGATACATTTGTCGGGTTGCCAACAAGAATGTCGTTAAGTTGGTTGGCCTATTGCAACTACTACAACTATGGATCTTTTGGTGTTTTCCTACTTTAAAGCCCCTTGGGTTTGACATATTTCATTGGCTATAGCGTCGAGGTACATATGTTTACTAAATGTGTTCAGTGGTTTGCTAGTCATTCTATACTTTGTCATTATTGATATAACGTATTGGATTGCAGGTGGGAGGGATATCAAGCATCTTCGAGCGAGAAAGAGCCCAGAGTGATGCAATGAAGGCTGATACTAGACTTGTTGCAACCCGGCAATGTGAGTAATACTGTAGTTTCGTTAACTGCGTATTTTATTCACAAAGTGTAGTCCTTTGATGCATTTATTGTTAGGGAATAAAATTTATAATTATTTTCTTTTTACAGTTTATATGGATGCCATATAGTGCAATTGAGGTTGTGCAAAGGGTTCATCCTAGGATACTAGAGCCACGACATACGATATTGTGGAGGGCAATCACATCATTGATATGCTTTGCCGTTGTAGAGTGATATTAGGTGAATAGAGTGATACCACAACTTGGGGAGTACAACATCCTCATCAAATTCTGGACATAGATTTCTTGAAGTCGAAAAATGGCAGAGACGGTGATCATTGTTTTCCAATTATCATCAGTCTTGGCACCTCCGTTAGGATCATAGAGTGCAGCATATACTCCAGTTTGATACCGTTTCCAATCTAGGTCCATCAGTTATACTTGCAATGGTGATATAAGCATGGACGGAGATTCTTGTCACCGGAGTAGTTCCTCAGTGACCCCAATCCTACGCTAGTAAATTGAATTACATGGATGTCTTATGTAGTGCATAAATCGAATTGGGTTAGTTCGATTTATGTATATATACTTAAATCAAGTTTGCCTAATTCGATTTACATAGATTTATTTATGATAAACGTATAACCAATATCTATTGAGAACATCTACAAAATTTTAACCTCTAATCAATTTATTAACATAAATTACCCTTATGTATGTGTAAGACATTGAAACTTAAAAGTGTATAAACTGCACTAGAATACCACAGTTCATGCTTTACTTAGAACTATTCATTAATTGTGGTAGCTAGATTTGTTTTATCGAAATTTTTTTAATTATTATGAAAACACTCAGTTTGATTCCTAAAATTTTAAGTTGGATTTAAATTGACCCTTAAAACAAAATGATAGATGGAATAAAACATAATAATGTCATTTTATATTAGAACTCAATCTTCAGTGAAATGATATGATTTCACACAAATGAAATTAAAATTCATTCTTTTTTATTATGATGATCATAAATAAGATGCTTTTTTACTTTTATTAGTGTGAAATGACGTCATTTTGTTAAAGATTAGACATCGATATAAAATGACATTATTTGGTTTTATCCAATGTGATAAATATGACAAATCAACACTTCGTTAACAAAAATAAATTTAAGTATTAACGCAAGTTACAATTATAAATTTGGAGTCTAATTTAAATTAATTAAAATTTTAAAACTTAATTTAAATTCCACATCAAATTTTAAGAGACAAATTAAATATTAAATTTATTTTTGTTATTTATACTCAAAACTATTCCAAAATAAGACCCATTTTGTTGATGCATATATATGTGTGAAGTATAAATCAAATCAAACTATAGCAATTTATTAATAATAATAAAAATAAGGCATAAATAATATTAATCTTTTTAAGAAAAAATATATATTTTTCTTTGAAAAATTTTAAAATTGTTTTTAATGCTTAATTTTTTTATTTTGTTATTAATATTTTAACTATATTTTTATTATATCATTTAAAGTTAATATCGTTAACAAAGATACTGCTATAGAAATCTGAAATTATATGTTAACATAGCGTAAAATTATTATATCATATATTGTCCAACTTAAAATATAATTAAAATATATCAAAATGTTAGAGATAACATTAAAACACAAAGATAATTAATTATTTTTTATTTTGAATATAAAAACCTTATTTTAATATTCAAACTCTCTTATTTTAGAAGCAGTGTTTGTCCAAGTTTTAATTTATTTCTCTTATTATTATTATTATTATTATTATTATTATTATTATTATTATTATTAGTTTAAGATATATATTAAAAATACATAATATAAATATATAATAATATATAATAATTAATTTAATAATTAATATTTAGTATGCATATAAAATTTTTTCAATTAAGATTAAAATTTAGCTTGAAATTTTAAATCTTTTAAATTTAAAATTTAATAATATTTTAATATAGTTATAATTATGTTAGACGTATACAAAAATTAGTTACCAAAATTAATTATTAATATAAAATACTTGTTAAAATACAAAATATACAACAATAACAACAACAACAATAAAAAAGTCTTGTCTCACTAGGTGGAGTCAGCTACATGAATCAAACGACGCTATTGAGCTCTGTCATGTATCATGTCTACAGAGAGACCCATTTACATGTAGATCTCGTTTGACCACCTCCTAGATGGTCTTCTTAGGTCTTTCTCTGCCTTTCATCTCTTGTCCATCTGTCATTTCATCCACCCTCTTGACTGGGTGTTTTGTTGGTTTTCTTCTCATATGTCCAAATCACCTGAGATGCGATTCTACCATCTTTTCCACAATGTGCTACTCCAACTCTATCCCTTATATCTTCGTTCCTTATTTTATCCAATCGCGTATGACCACTCATCCATCTCAACATCTTCATCTTTGCCACACTTAGCTTATGTTTGTACTCCCCTTTGGCCGCCCAACACTCCGTACCATAAAGCATAGCCGGTCTTATAGCAGTGCGATAGAATTTACCTTTAAGTTTTAAAGGAACTTTTTGTCACATATAAAACCAGATGCACTCTGCCATTTTAACCAACCTGATCCTATGATTTACATCCTGTTCAATCTCTCCATTATCCTATATGATGCACCCAAGATACTTAAAACTTTTAACTTTTTGTAGAATATTTTCTCCAATCTTTACCTCTATATTAGGGTTTTTCCTTCTTAGACTGAACTTACATTCCATATATTCCGTCTTGCTATAGCTTATATGCAGACCATACACTTCTAGAGCTTCTCTCCATAAGTCCAACTTCTTATTTAGGTCTTCCCTTGACTCTCCCATAAGGACGATATCGTCGGAAAAAAGTATGCACCATGGCACAGGCTCTTGGATGCGCTCTGTGAGTACTTCCAAGACTAATGTGAAAAGGTATGGACTTAAGGATGATCCCTGGTATAATCCTATACCAATAGGAAATTCCACTGTCGCACCACCTTGAGTCTTCACACTAGTTATTGCCCTATCATACATGTCTTTAATTGCACGAATATATGTGATTCTTACTCTCTTCTTTTCTAAAATCTTCCAAAAGACCTCCCTTGGCACCCTATCGTACACTTTTTCCAAATCAATAAACACCATATGTAGATCCCTTTTATTACTACGATACCTCTCCATCATCCCTTTTAACAGGTATATCGCTTCGGTGGTGGATCTTCCTGGTATAAATCCAAATTGGTTCTCTGTTACTTGTGACTATTTTCTCAACCTCCGTTCTATCACCCTTTCTCATAACTTCATGGTATGACTCATGAGCTTGATGTAAGAACTGCGACTAATTAACTACTTAATTAAATTAAATTAACTGCCCAAAATAGGATCCAAAAATTTAGAATATTAATTAGGAAATTTAAATATGATATTTGGACTCAGTAGATTTTTCTGAGCTGGAAAATGAAAGTTTCTACGAAAAACCGCATAAAAAACTCGAACCGGTAAATGAACCGGTAGTACCGGCTTTAGTTTCTCTGGTACTGTGTGATAATAATTAAAAACAGTAGGAAACCTTAGAAAAATAATTAAAGTTGAAAACCGGGCACTAATTTAAAAGGTTTAACCCAAAGTTGGGCCAAACGGGCCAAAAATACTAACGGGTTAGACCGGACCCAAGTTGGGCCCAAGACCAACAGATAAATGCTTTATTAATGAGCCAAATCAGCTCATTTCAGCACCAAAGAGAGGGAGCAACATGAATTGAAGAGAGGAGAGGTGAGGGTTTCATTTACTATTCATCATTTTCTTCTTGGACCCATATCTCACTCTCTAGAGCTCCGATTCACGTGCCGCCAGTTGCCACGCAAAACTTTTGTCGAGCTCTTCGATTTCATTTGAACAAAGTGGTAAGAAACTTTCAATTTCTTACCCAGTTCTTCCTTCTATAACAGATTCAAATTTGGCTATGGTGTATGAGTAGTTCTTGTAATTTTGATTATTTATGTACAATCTAGCACCGGGTACTTAGTGGGTTTTGTCCTAACCAACTGTGGGTAAGGTAAAATTGCTCTTATCCCTTGTAAATTTGTGTATTTAGGAACCCTAGGTATTGATTTATGATAAATTATGTATGTCTAGCTTGGAATTATGATTATTGGAGCAGCGATTCTTGAATTGGTGGCTTTTGATGAGTTGAGGCTTGTTGGAATCAAATCTTGGTGATTTCGTGCATATTAAAAATCGACCAAGGTATGATTTTGGTTTCTGCTATGTAATATATAATATTTCTGGATACTTAGACTAGTGACCCATAGGATAGGTTTGGATTGAAATGATTGTTGGATTTGATAATGTATGAAGGTGTTGTTGATTTGATGAATTATGATGCTACACTTTGATATTATTATTCATTATTGGAATGACACTTGAACTTGATGATTTGGAGTATTTATAGTGAATTTTGATGCTTAATGATGATTGGTGAAAGTTGAGGATAGTGGAATAATGCATTGAGTGAGAATTTGTGGATGAAATGAGTGAAATTGTATGTTGGTATGATAAGGAATGACATAGAAGGTGTATGAATAATATTTGGTCCATTTGAAACTGTTTTGGGTGTAGGATATTTGGTTTTGATTAGGTTTTAGTTGTGGATTTTTGGGAAGTTGAGAACCTTGTTTTTAGTAAAAATCAGTTTTTGGTGAACTTTGACGGATCATAACTTGAGCCTCAAAGTTTCAAATTGAATGAACTTTATTTTAAATTAAAGGTTGCTTTGAGAGCTTTAAATTGATATAAGGTTTGTAGAAAATGGATTTTTGTAGAGGAAGTTATGACTGTTTAAAGTTTGGTGCCAAAAACTAAATTCTGCAGCATTTGAATTTTTTCTAAGTCTGGTGTGGGCTGCGTACACGACATCGTGCACGCGATGCGACCAACTCCTTTGGGTTGGGCATCTCGCGTACGCAAACAATGCATGCGTACGCGAGCTAGCAGACTTTTAACCCTTGCGTATGCGACACAGTGCACGCGACGCAACCAAACCATACGGGTTGGGCATCTCGCGTACGCGGACACTGCATGCATCCGTGAGCTATTCAAAAATGAACTCTTGTGTACGCAAACTTCAACGCGTGACGTGAGCAACTCCTTCGGGTTGGACATCTCGCATACGTGAGAAGGGGATTGTGTACTGGTATGTGAAATTGTGATCGTTCATTCCTTGGTAACGGCGCCAAAAACTTCACATGCACGTTCATAATTTTTGTTCTTTGTCACAACTTCGCACAACTAACCAGCAAGTGCACTGGGTCATCAAAGTAATAAACCTTACGTGAGTAAGGGTCGATCCCACGGAGATTGTCAGCTTGAAGCAAGCTATGGTCACCTTGTAAATCAAGTCAGGCGGATTCAAATGGTTATAGAGTTTTAATAATTAAAAGATAAATAAAACGTAAAATAAAGATAGAGATAGTTATGTAATTCATTGGTGAGAATTTCAGATAAGTGTATGGAGATGCTTTTATTCCTTCTGAACCTCTGCTTTCCTACTGCTTTCATCCAATCCTTCATACTCTTTTCTATGGTAAGCTGTATGTTGGGCATCACCGTTGTCAATGGCTACATCCCGTCCTCTCAGTGAAAATGGTCCAAATGCGCTGTCACCGCACGGCTAATCATCTGTCGGTTCTCGATCATACTGGAATAGGATTCAGTAATCCTTTTGCGTCTGTCACTACGCCCAGCACTCGCGAGTTTGAAGCTCGTCACAGCCATCCCTTCTCAGATCCTACTCGGAATACCACAGACAAGGTTTAGACTTTCCGGATCTCAAGAATGGCTGCCAATAATTCTAGCCTATACCACGAAGACTCTGATCGTAGATCAGAAGGCTAAGAGATACAAGTTCAAGCTTGTTTACATGTAGAACGGAAGTGTTTGTCAGGCACGCATTCATAAGTGAGAATGATGGTGAGCGTCACATAATCATCATATTCATCATGTTCTTGTGTGCGAATGAATATCTTAGAAAAGAAATAGGCTTGAATTGAATAGAAAAATAATAGTACTTTTCATTAATTCATGAGGAACAGCAGAGCTCCACACCTTAATCTATGGTGTGTAGAAACTCTACCGTTGAAAATACATAAGTGATGAAGGTCCAGGCATGGCCCAATGGCCAGCCTCCCCAAATGGCATATGAATTCGAAAATAGGGAAAAAGACCCCTAGTATAATAGTAAAGAGTTCTATTTATGCTAAACTAGTTACTAGGGTTACAGAAATAAGTAAATGATGCAGAAATCCACTTCCGGGCCCACTTGGTGTGTGCTTGGGCTGAGTATTGAAGCTTTCATGTGTAGAGGTCTTCCTTGGAGTTGAACGCCAATTTGTAACTTGTTTCTGGCATTTAACTCTGCTTTGCAACCTGTTTCTGGCGTTTAACTCCAGAATAGGGCAGGGATCTGAACGCCAGTTTGCGTCGTCTAAACTCGGGAAAAGTATGGACTATTATATATTGCTGGAAAGCCCTGGATGTCTAATTTCCAACGCAATTGAGAGCGCGCCATTTGGACTTTTGTAGCTCCAGAGAATTCACTTTGAGTGCTGGGAGGTCAGAATCCAACATCATCTGCAGTCCTTCTTCAACCTCTGAATCTGATTTTTGCTCAAGTCCCTCAATTTCAGCCAGAAATTACCTGAAATCATAGAAAAACACACAAACTCATAGTAAAGTCCAGAAATGTGAATTTTATTTAAAAACTAATAAAAATATACTAAAAACTAACTAAATCATACTAAAAACTATATAAAAATAATGCCAAAAAGCGTATAAATTATCCGCTCATCACAACACCAAACTTAAATTGTTGCTTGTCCCTAAGCAACTGAAAATCAAATAGGATAAAAATAAGAGAATATACTATAAATTCCAAAATATCAATGAAACTTAGCTCCAATCAGATGAGCTGGACTAGTAGCTTTTTGCCTCTTGAATAGTTTTGGCATCTCACTTTATCCATTGAAGTTCAGAATGATTGGCATCTATGGGAACTTAGAATTTAGATAGTGTTATTGATTCTCCTAGTTCAGTATGTTGATTCTTGAACACAGCTACTTTATGAGTCTTGGCCGTGGCCCTAAGCATTCTGTTTTCCAGTATTACCACCGGATACATACATGCCACAGACACATAACTGGGTGAAGCTTTTCAGATTGTGACTCAGCTTTACTAAAGTCCCCAATTAGAGGTGTCCAGGGTTCTTAAGCACACTCTTTTTTTTACTTTGGACCTTGACTTTAACCGCTCAGTCTCAAGTTTTCACTTGACACCTTCACGCCACAAGCACATGGTTAGGGACAGCTTGGTTTAGCCGCTTAGGCCAGGATTTTATTCCTTTAGGCCCTCCTATCCACTGATGCTCAAAGTCTTGGATCCTTTTTATTACCCTTGCCTTTTGGTTTTAAGGGCTATTGGCTTTTTACTCTTGCCTTTTGGTTTAAAGAGCTTTTGGCTTTTTCTGCTTGCTTTTTCTTTCTCTTTCTCTTTTTTTTTCGCCATTTTTCTGTTTTCTTCTTTTTTTTTTTCGCAAGCTTTTGTATTCACTGCTTTTTCTTGCTTCAAGAATCAATTTTATGATTTTTCAGATTATCAATAACATTTCTCCTTTTTCATCATTCTTTCAAGAGCCAACATATTTAACATTCATAAACAACAATATCAAAAGACATATGCACTGTTCAAGCATTCATTCAAAAAACAAAAAGTATTGTCACCACATCAAAATAATTAAACTAGTTTCAAGGATGAATTCGAAATCATGTACTTCTTGTTCTTTTGTTTTTAGAACAGTTTTCATTTAAGAGAGGTGATGGATTTATAGGACATTCATAGCTTTAAGACATAGACACTTAGACACTAATAATCATATAGTAAAGACACAATCATAAATAAAATATAAAGCATAGTAAACGAAAAACAGGAAAATAAGAACAAAGAGATTAAGGAACGGGTCCACCTTAGTGAGGGTGGCGTCTTCCTCTTCTTGAAGAACCAATGGTGCTCTTGAGCTCCTCTATGTCTCTTCCTTGTCTTTGTTGCTCCTCCCTCATAGCTCTTTGATCTTCTCTAATCTCATGGAGAATGATGGAGTGCTCTTGGTGTTCCATCCTTAGTTGTCCCATGTTGGAACTTAATTCTCTTAGGGAGGTGTTAATTTGCTCCCAATAGTTTTATGGAGGAAAGTGCATCCCTTGAGGTATCTCAGGGATTTCATGATGAGGAATTTCCTGATGCTCTTGTTGAGGTCCATAAGTGGGCTCTCTTATTTGCTCCATCCTTTTCTTAGTGATGAGCTTTTGAGATGAATCTCTCCATCTTCCATGACTCAGAGGTGGAAGCTTTTGCCTTCCTTTTCCTCTTTCTTGAGATTTCTCTGGCCTTAGGTGCCATTAATGGTTATGAAAAAACAAAAAGCAATGCTTTTACCACACCAAACTTAAAAGGTTTGCTCGTCCTCGAGCAAAAAAAAGAAAGAAAGAAGGAGAAGAAGAAAAAAAATGGAGGAGAGGGAGAGAGGTGTGTATTCGGCCAAAGGAAAGAAGAAAGGGTTGTGTTGTGTGAACATGAAGAAGGAATGAGGGGTTTATATAGGAGTGGGGGAGGTTTAGGGTTCGGTCATGGGGTTGGTTTGGGTGGGAAATGAATTTGAATTTTGGAGGTAGGTGGGGTTTATGGGGAAGGGTGGATGGATGTGAGTGGTTAAGGGTATTTGGGGATGAGGTATGTAGGTGATTGGTGAAGGGTAGGTGGGGAAGAGTGTTATGAAAAGGTGTGAGAGAGGTGGGGATCCTGTGGGGTCCACAGATCCTGAGGGGTCAAGGACTTAGCATCCTTGCTCCAATTAGGCGTGCAAAATGCCCTTTGTATGCAATACTGGCGTTTAACGCCAGACTGCTGCCTGTTTTTGGCGTTAAACGCCCAAATGTAGCCTGTTTCTGGCGTTTAACGTCAGGTTGATGCTTGTTTCTGGCGTTAAACGCCAGCTTGGTGCTTGTTTCTGGCGTTTAAACACCAGAATGCTCTTCTTCCAGGGTGTGCTATTTTTAATGCTATTTTTTATTCTGTTTTTGATTTTCCAGTAATTTTTGTGACTTCACATGATCATCAACCTAAAGAAAACATAAAATAGCAATGGAAAATAAATAGATATAATTAATTAACATTGGGTTGCCTCCCAACAAGCGCTTCTTTAATGTCAATAGCTTGACAGTGAGCTCTCATGGAGCCTCACAGATGTTCAGAGCATTGTTGGGACCTTCCAACACCAAACTTAGAGTTTGAATGTGGGGGTTCAACACCAAACTTAGAGTTTGGTTGTGGCCTCTCAACACCAAACTTAAAGTTTGACTGTGAGGGCTTTGGTTGACTCTGCAGTGAGAGAAGCTTTTCATGCTTACTCTCCATGGTTACAGAAGGAGATCCTTGAGTTTTAAACACAAGGTTGTCCTCATTTAGTTGAAGGACCAACTCTCCTCTGTCCACATCAATCACAGCTTTTGCTGTGGCTAGGAAGGGTCTTCTAAGGATGATGGATTCATCCTCATCCTTCCCAGTGTCTAGGATTATGAAATCAGCAGGGATGTAAAGGCCTTCAACCTTTACTAACACGTCCTCTACTAGTCCATAAGCCTATTTTCTTGAGTTGTCTGCCATTTCTAATGAGATTCTGGCAGCTTGTACCTCAAAGATTCCTAGTTTCTCCATTACAGAGAGTGACATTAAGTTTATTCCTGACCCTAGGTCACACAGAGCCTTCTCAAAGGTCATGGTGCCTATGTTACAGGGAATTAGGAATTTACCAGGATCCTGTTTCTTTTAAGATAATTTTTGTGTATCCAATGCATTCAGTTCATTGGTGAGCAAGGGAGGTTCATCTTCCCAAGTCTCATTACCAAATAATTTGGCATTCAGCTTCATGATTGCACCAAGGTATTTAGCAACTTGCTCTTCAGTGATGTCTTCATCCTCTTCTGAGGAAGAATACTTATCAGAGCTCATGAAGGGCAGAAGCAGGTTGAATGGAACCTCTATGGTCTCTGTATGAGCCTCAGATTCCTTTGGTTCCTCAAAGGGAAACTCCTTATAGGTCAATGGACGTCCCAGGAGGTCTTCCTCACTAGGATTCACGTCCTTCTCCTCCTCTCTGGGTTCGGCCACACCAAGTAAGGTAATGGCCTTGCACTCTCTTTTTGGATTCTCTTCTGTATTGCTTGAGAGAGTACTAGGAGGAGTTTCAGTGACCCTTTTACTCACCTGGCCCACTTGTGCCTCCAAATTTCTAATGGAGGACCTTGTTTCATTCATGAAACTTAGAGTGGCTTTAGATAGATCAGAGACTATATTTGCTAAGCTAGATGGACTCTGCTCAGAATTCTCTGTCTGTTGCTGAGTGGATGATGGAAAAGGCTTGCTATTGCTAAACCTGTTTCTTCCACCATTATTAAAGCCTTGTTGAGGCTTTTGTTGATCCTTCCATGAGAAATTTGGATAATTTCTCCATGAGAGATTATAGGTGTTTCCATAGGGTTCTCCCATGTAATTCACCTCTGCTATTGCAGGGTTCTCAGGATCATAAGCTTCTTCTTCAGAAGATGCCTCTTGAGTACTATTGGATGCAGCTTGCAGTCCATTCAGACTTTGAGAAATCATATTGACTTACTGAGTCAATATTTTATTCTGAGCCAATATGGCATTCAGAGTATCAATTTCAAGAACTCCCTTCCTCTGAGGTGTCCCATTACTCATAGGATTCCTTTCAGAAGTGTACATGAACTGGTTATTTGCAACCATGTCAATGAGTTCCTGAGCTTCTGCAGGCATTTTCTTTAGGTGAATGGATCCACCTGCAGAATGGTCTAATGACATCTTTGATAATTCAGACAGACCATCATAGAATATATTCAGGATGGTCCATTCTGAAAGCATGTCAGAAGGACACTTTTTGGTCAGTTGCTTGTATCTCTTCCAAGCTTCATAGAGGGATTCACCTTCTTTCTGTTTGAAGGTTTGAACATCCATTCTAAGTCTGCTAAGCTTTTGAGGAGGAAAGAAATTGGCTAAGAAAGCCGTGACCAGCTTATCCCAAGAGTTCAGGCTATCTTTAGGTTGAGAGTCCAACCATATTCTAGCTCTGTCTCTTACAGCAAACAGGAAAAGCATAAGCCTGTAGACCTCAGGATCAACCCCATTGGTCTTAACAGTATCACAGATCTGCAAGAATTCAGTTAAGAACTGAAAAGGATCTTCTGATGGAAGTCCATGAAACTTGCAATTCTGTTGCATCAGAGAAACTAATTGATGCTTTAGCTCAAAATTGTTTGCTCCAATGGCAGGGATTGAGATGCTTCTTCCATGTAAGTTGGAATTTGGTGTAGTAAAGTTACCAAGCATCTTCCTTGCATCTCCACCATTATTATTATTTTCGGCCATCTCTATTTATTTTTCGAAAATTTCAGTAAAGTCCTCTTCAGAGTATTGTGTTTTAGCTTCTCTTAGCTTCCTCTTCAGAGTCCTTTCAGGTTTAGGATCAGCTTCAACAAGAATGTTCTTGTCCTTGCTCCTGCTCATATGAAAAAGAAGAGAACAGAAAATAATAGGGATCCTCTTTGCCACAGTAGAGAGGTTCCTTTATGTGAGTAGAAGAGAAGAAAAAGAATTCGAACACAGAAGGAAGGAGAGGGTTCAAATTTTTAAGAAGAAGAGAAGTGTTAGTAGATAAATAAATAATTAGAAGGAGATGAGAGAGGGAATAATTCGAAAATTAAATAAATTAAGATAAGAATATTTTTATTTTTAATTTAAAATTAAAGTTAAAATTTGAAAATTTTAAAAAGAAAAATAAAATTAAATTAAATTAAAATTTAAAACAATTAGTTAATTAAAAGGAATTTTGAACAAAAGGGTAGTGATTTTTGAAAATTAGAGAGAGAGAATTAGTTAGGTAGTTTTGAAAAAGATAAGAATCAAACAAGATAAGATTAATTGGAAAAAAGATTTGAAAATCAATTTTGAAAAGACAAGAAGTTAGAAAAGATTTTGAAATTGATTTTGAAAAAGATGTGATTGAAATTTATTTTGAAAAAGATTTGAAAAAGAAATTTAAAAAGATTTGATTTTGAAAATTAAAGTTGATTACTTGACTAACAAGAAACAAAAAGATATGATTTTAAAATTTAAAGATTGAACCTTTCTTACTAGGCAAGTAACAAACTTAAAATTTTTGAATCAATCACATTAATTGTTAGTGAGATTTTCGAAAATATGAAATAGAAATAAGAAAAAGATTTTGAAAATAAATTTTGAAAATTTCGAAATTATGAAAGAAAAAATGAAAAAGATTTAATTTTTTTGAAAAAGATTTGAAAAAGATAGAATTTTTAAATTGAAAATTTGATTTGACTCATAAGCAACAACTAGATTTTAAAATTTTTTGAAAAAGTTAACTCAAATATTTGAATTTTATGAGAAGAAAAGGGAAAGATTTTTTTTTTATTTTTGAATTTTTAATGATGAAAGAGAAAACAATGAAAAGACTCAAAACATGAGAATTCAAGATCAAAACACATAATGCATGCAAGAATACTTTGAATGTCAAGATGAACACCAAGAACACTTTGAATGTCAAGATGAACACCAAGAACTTATTTTTAAAAATTTTTAAGAAAAGAAAAATATGCAAGACACCAAACATAGAAATTTTCAAACTTTAGACACTAACAAATTGAAAATGCATATGAAAAATAAGAAAAGATACAAAACGTAAAAATGCAAAGATTAAACAAAGCAAATCATCAAGAACAACTTGAAGATTATGAAGAACACCATGCATGAGTTTTCGAAAATTTTAATGAAATTAAAAAGATGTAATTGACACCAAACTTAAAAATTGATACTAGACTCAAACAAGAAACATAAAATATTTTTGTTTTTATGATTTTATTAATTTTTTGAAATTTTTTTCGAAAATTAATTGCAAAAAGAAAAATAAGGATTTCAAAATTTTTAATGAGAATTCCAGGAATCATGCAATGTTACTCTAAAGCTCCGGTCCAGGAATTAGACATGGCTTACTAGCCAGCCAAGCTTTCAGTGAAAGCTCCGGTCCAAAACACTAGACATGGTCAATGGCCAGCCAAGCTTCAGTAGATACAAATCAGGCATATAACAACTGATTAGATAAGAGTCCACGGACTCTTGTGATGATAAGTTGAAATCTCGGTCCAAAGGATTAGACATGGCTTCA
Source organism: Arachis hypogaea (assembly GCF_003086295.3). Classification (NCBI taxonomy): domain Eukaryota; kingdom Viridiplantae; phylum Streptophyta; class Magnoliopsida; order Fabales; family Fabaceae; genus Arachis; species Arachis hypogaea. The sequence goes on from NC_092046.1 coordinate 129,463,646, forward strand.
CAGCCAGCCAGAATTCAACAGATCATTGTGAAACTCTAGAATTCATTCTTAAAAATTCTGAAGAACATAGAATAAATTAAAATTTTTTTTTTGAAAATTTTTCGAAAATAAAAGAATAAAAATAAAAAGCTTAAAATTAAAATAAAATTACATAATCTGAGCAACAAGATGAACCGTCAGTTGTCCAAACTCGAACAATCCCCGGCAACGGCGCCAAAAACTTAGTATGCAAAATCGTGATCGTTCATTCCTTGGTAACGGCGCCAAAAACTTCACGCGCACGTTCATAATTTTTGTTCTTTGTCACAACTTCGCACAACTAACCAGCAAGTGCACTGGGTCGTCCAAGTAATAAACCTTACGTGAGTAAGGGTCGATCCCACGGAGATTGTCGGCTTGAAGCAAGCTATGGTCACCTTGGAAATCTCAGTCAGGCAGATTCAAATGGTTATAGAGTTTTAATAATTAAAAGATAAATAAAACATAAAATAAAGATAGAGATACTTATGTAATTCATTGGTGAGAATTTCAGATAAGTGTATGGAGATGCTTTTATTCCTTTTAAACCTTCGCTTTCCTACTGCTTTCATCCAATCCTTCATACTCCTTTTCTATGGCAAGCTGTATGTTGGGCATCACCGTTGTCAATGGCTACATCCCGTCGCCTCAGTGAAAATGGTCCAAATGCGCTGTCACCGCACGGCTAATCATCTGTCGGTTCTCGATCATACTGGAATAGGATTCAGTAATCCTTTTGCGTCTGTCACTACGCCCAGCACTCGCGAGTTTGAAGCTCGTCACAGCCATCCCTTCTCAGATCCTACTCGGAATACCACAGACAAGGTTTAGACTTTTCGGATCTCAATAATGGCTGCCAATAATTCTAGCCTATACCATGAAGACTCTGATCGTAGATCAGAAGGCTAAGAGATACACGTTCAAGCTTGTTTACATGTAGAACAGAAGTGTTTGTCAGGCACGCGTTCATAAGTGAGAATGATGGTGAGCGTCACATAATCATCACATTCATCATGTTCTTGTGTGCGAATGAATATCTTAGAGAAGAAATAGGCTTGAATTGAATAGAAAAACAATAGTACTTTGTATTAATTCATGAGGAACAGGGCAACTTGTTTCTGGCGTTTAACTCTGCTTTGTAACCTGTTTCTGGCGTTTAACTTCAGAATAGGGCAGGGAGCTGGCGTTGAACGCCAGTTTACGTCATCTAAAATCGGGCAAAGTATGGACTATTATATATTGCTGGAAAGCCCTGGATGTCTAATTTTCAACGCAATTGAGAGCGCACCATTTGGACTTCTGTAGCTCCAGAAAATCCACTTAGAGTGCAGGGAGTTCAGAATCCAACAGCATCTGCAGTCCTTCTTCAACCTCTGAATCTGATTTTTGCTCAAGTCCCTCAATTTCAGCCAGAAATTACCTGAAATCACAGAAAAACACACAAACTCGTAGTAAAGTCCAGAAATGTGAATTTCATTTAAAAACTAATAAAAATATACTAAAAACTAATTGAATCATACTAAAAACTATATAAAAACAATGCCAAAAAGCGTATAAATTATCCGCTCATCACGTATGCGACCACCTCTTTTTCAATAGCATGCATACGTGAGGCAGGGGCTTGCGTACACGGGACTCCTATTTTGCAGAAAAATGATTTCCTATGTTTCTAAAGGTTCTCTAAACTTTCTAAACTTCCCTAAGATGTAGTTTAAGGGTAATGTTTTATAGTTAGGTCTAAGGATTAATAGAGGAAAAGTAATGACTTAAATAAGTGAATTTTACATGAATTAGAAAACAGAGGCTTAGGTTTCTGGAGTACTGAGGACTGAATTGGTTGAGTAAGATGGCGAAGCATTGTATTGATGATTAATGATACGAGTTATGAAAGTGGTGAACTAATGAGTACTGACTAAAATGATTTCTGAAAACCAGTGTTTTGTTATTTTATTGAAAATGTTGAGACGCTATGCGTCTGGCAGGGACGGTAGGTTAATCGAGGTCGCGGCAGAGTAAGGACGGTGGTTAGTTTTGCTTACGTTAAGATGTGAGGTCTGAGACAGAGTATCCCACTCGCATCCTTTCGAATCACAAGAGTGTGCCCGGCACTATATCCGTGGGTAGTGTGCCCGACACTATATCCGTGGTGGATCCCACTTTTATTCGTGACCAAAAGGCGACATCTCCATGGAGATGTGTCAGGTTAGCAGTTGAACCGATAATATGATATCACAGCCAAATAGGACAGACATTCATCATGTACATAATCTATCTGTTTGTTTGCTTTGCCAGCTTGTATTGTTTGCCAAATTGTTTAACATGCCTAAATACTTATTGAATTACTTGATATATATGATTATACTTGTACTTTACCTGCATTGTATTACTTGTATTTTTTACTAGGATTGAGGAGGTTCGAAAGCTGGTGGCGATGGGATCGCATGGCGGTTAGGCTGGCGAAGGCTGTGGGACAACAAAGATTTGTTAAATTATAAAATCCCTAAGTTAGATTACCCTTAATTTCATTATGGTTTTAAGTTATGGTTTTAAAATTTACTTATGTTTTAAGCTTGAATCTCGTGATGGATATGAAGTTCTAGAATTGCCTCTGTCGTCCCGGAGTCTTATATTTTACATCACTGGGCACTGTTACCATACTGAGAACCTCTGATTCTCATACCATATTCTATTGTTATTTTTCAGATGCAGGTTGTAACCCACCTCGGTGAGTTTCTTGATGGTGACAGAGCGGAGGATCCTTGATATGTTTTGAAGTCTTTTGATTTATTTTGATTGGATCTCTCACTTTTGTATTTATCTTTGCTTTAGAGGCTTACTTTGAGAGAGATTTTGTATAAGCTGTTTTACTTTCAAAACTCTGTATGTCTGTCTATAACTAGCCAACTTAAACTCTGCGGGCGGCGGCTAGATCCTTATGACTATTATACTTTGATATATCTATATATATGTCCTGATATCTGTACGTATATCTTGTGCCTCGATTAGTGTAGCTTTGTGTGAACATTTTGCGCTTTTGAAACTCTATTTTTGAGCTTATTTCTTCATCGAGCTTCTAGAATTATTATTTCTTTCTATTATATATATATATATGTATACGTATGAGCTTTAGACTTGTTGTAACCTTTGATTAACCTTTGCTTTACGGCGCGAGGTAAGGCTTAGGGTAATTAGGGTGTTACATTTAGTGGTATCAGAGCGGTTCATCCTCGTGAGCCTGAGGGATGGACCGATTGAGTTTCATTGCATACTCTATGTCTTTTTCTTTGATGCTATTTAGGTTATCTCATTGATATTGCATAGCATGCTTGTGTGTGAGCGCCTTTTTGGGATAATTGAAGCACTAGGCTTTTGATATTGAGACTGATTACCTTGATATCGATTGTTTGATGTAGACAGGAACCCAATGGCTTCTCGCGGACGAGGTCGTACGCGTTCACGAGGAGAGAGTGGAAATGAACAACTTGCTGATAACCATGCCGAGTTTATGGCGGCGATGGCTAATCTTGCTAATACCATGGAGGCGAATACTGTAATGGTTAGGTCAACCAACGGAAAACGGAAACAGAAATGGAAACGGAAATGATAATAGGGACAGAAATGGTAATGATTTAGGAGGTGCTCCGATGACCTTGACTTCATTTCTCAAGGTTCATCCACCGACTTTCAGAGGCTCGACCAACTCAACTGAAGCAAACAATTGGTTCTGAGCTATGGAGCATGCACTACATGCTCAACATGTCCTGGCTAACCAATACATGGAATTTGTGTCCTATCAGCTGTTAGGAGAGGCACAACATTGGTGGCAAGGAGAGTGTCAGTTGCTATGACTTTCGAATGCTGAGATTCCTTGGAACGTGTTTCAAATAGCGTTCTATAGGAAATATTTCCCGGAGTCAGTGAGAGAAGCAAAGAAGTTAGAGCTTATGCAGCTGAAGCAAGGCTCTTTGTCTGTGGCGGATTACACAAGTTGGTTCGAGGAGCTCTGTAGGTTCTCTAGGGTGTGTCAAGGTGCCTCGGAGTCCTATGAGAGCTGGAAGTGCATTAAGTGCCAAGGAGGCTTGAGGGATACCATTATGACTGCTACGACTCCTCTAGAGATTCGAATCTTTTCCGAGCTTGTGAACAAGGCGAGAGTTGTGGAAGAGTGTGCAAAGAAGGTGGATTCATCAAGAGACACTCGTATGGGAAACAACAACCGTGGGCAAGAAAAATATTTTCAACCAAGAGATCAGAGCTTCAAGAGAGGAGGACATGCACCTCAAGGTCAAGGGGGCTTTAAGCGAAATACTTATGCTCAGTACCATCCGGTCAGAGGTAGAGGTAATCAGAGTAAGGCTTCTCCAGATTCAATTTGTAACCATTGCGGGCGTTATCATCCGAATGACTCGTGCAAGTTGGGTATAGGTGGATGCTTCACTTGTGGACTACCTGGACATATGGCGAAGGATTGCCTTCGTGGGAGGAACTCGAATGCGGGTCAGAATCAATACCAAGGGCAGGTGTTTGTTGTGAATGCCCAAGATGCTACTAAGGCAGATTCGTTGATGAGAGGTATATGCTTAATTGGTGGTAAAATGTTGATTGCATTATATGATACTGGAGCTTCGCATTCGTTTATTTCTTTTGATAAGGTTGAAGAACTAGGATTGAAAGTGTCAGAGTTAGCATTTGATTTGCATGTGCATACCCCGTATCAGACGGTTGTGACTAGGTCAGGTTGTAGGCAAGTAGGTTTCAAGCTTGAGAATAGAGAATTTGTTCATGACTTAATATGTTTGCCAATAGTTAGATTTACGGGTGGAAACAGGTCAGGTCAGGCCAGGCTTTACTCTTAACAGGCCTGGCCTGTCATGTAGTTAATTGGGCTGAGCCTGGTCTGCAGCCTGTTATAGGCTTTTTTAAAGTACTAAACCTGACCTGTTTTTAGCCTGGCCTGGTCTAAAGCCTGTTAAAATGCTTGATAATTTTTTTTACAAAAATAACAATATTATTTAAAAAAATGATTTTTCAATAAAAATATTTATATGTAATATGTCATATTTAATATTTATAAGAATTTTTAAACTTTTAAAGTATTTAAAATATACAAAAATATTTATAATAAAATATAATAAATTTAAAATATCTCATAATTTTGTTAATAATAAAAAATTATTTATATATTTAATTATGTGTTAATAGGCCTAGGCAGGCTTGATAGGCCAATAAGGCTAATTAATGAGCCTAGGCCTGGCCTATTAATATATTAAGGCTTTAAGAAGAGCCTGAGCCTGTTCCTATTTTACAACATACCAGGCCAGGCTGCAGGCCCCTAACAGGCCGCCTGGCCTTTTCCACCCCTAGTTGGGTTGGAGATGATTTTGGGATTTTATAGGATGTCCAAGAATCGGGTTTTATTGGATTTCTTTGAGCAATCGATTCGGTTTATGATGGAAGGAGAAAGTGGAGTAGTGGTAGCTGAGGTTTATTACCTGAACTCTGTGATGGTGAACTGCAGTGGAGAAGAGTGTCAGGGTTATATATTGTTGGCTGCGAATGCTTTAGGTGACGAATAGAAAATTGATCAGACTTCGGTAGTTAAAGACTTTCCTAAAGTATTTCCTAAGGATATTCCTGAATTCCTACCTCAAAGGGAGATTGAATTTGCAATTGACTTGGTGCCGGGAGCCGGACTAGTGTCGGTTACACCGTACCGAATGGCTCCGATAGAGCTGGCTGAATTAAAGAGTCATTTGGAGGAGTTTCTTAACAAGAGGTTCATCCGACCGAGTGTATCTCTGTGGAGAGCACCAATTTTGTTGGTAAAGAAGAAAGATGGAGGAATGTGACTTTGCGTAAATTATTGACAATTAAACAAAGTGACTGCGAAGAGCAAGTATCCGTTGCCTAGGATCAACGACTTAATGGATCAATTGCAAGGAGCTGGGGTATTTTCTAAGATTGACTTGAGGTCAGAATACGATCAGATAAGGGTAAAGGAGGATGATATTCCAAAAACTATGTTTAGGACGCACTATGGACACTACGAGTTTGCGGTGATGTCCTTTGGGTTGACGAATGCACCTGCTGTGTTCATGGAGTACATGAACAAAGTATTTTGTCCCTTTTTGGACAAATTCGTGGTGGTATTCATAGATAGTATTTTAGTTTACTCAAAGACGGCAGAAGAACATAAAGAGCACTTAAGAATTATGTTGCAAATCCTGAAGGAGTGGAAATTGTATGCTAAGTTGTCCAAATGCGAGTTCTGGAAGGAGGAAGTGAAGTTCTTAGGTCACGTGGTGAGCAAAGGAGGAATAGCCGTAGATCCTTCGAAAGTGGAGGTGGTGATGGAATGGGAAAGACCGACTATAGTGACGGAAGTTAGAAGTTTCTTGGGCTTGCCCGGATACTGCCGAAGATTCATTGAGGGATTTTCCCGGATTGCATTACCGATGACTAAGCTAACAAGGAAAGAGGTACCGTTTGTGTGGACGTCGGAATGCGAGGAGAGTTTCTAGACTTTAAAACAAAAGTTGACTTCAGCACTTGTTTTTCTTTTGCTGGAACCACACGAACTATTTGAAGTGTACTGTGATGCTTCTTTGAAGGGTTTGGGTTGCATGTTGATGCAACACCAAAACGTGGTGGCTTACGCACCGCGTCAGCTGAGACCGCATGAGGTAAATTACGCAACTCATGAAATTGGCGGCGATTGTGTTTGCATTGAAGATTTGGAGACACCACTTGTACGGAGTGAGTTTTAGAGTCTTTTCTAATCACAAAAGTCTTAAGTATATCTTTGATCAGAAAGAGCTTAATATGCGTCAGAGGAGGTGGATGGAGCTGCTTAAGGATTATGATTTTGAACTGAGTTATCACCCTGGGAAAGTTAATGTGGTAGCGAATGCTTTGAGTAGAAAGTCTTTGATTGTTGCTTGGATGAGGATCAAGGAAGAGGAATTAGTAGATAAGTTTGCAGAACTTAAGCTGGATATTGGTGAAGCTGACAGACAAGCCTGTTTGAATCAATTATGCATTTCAAGTACTTTTAAGTCAGAAATTCAGAGGGCTCAGCAAAATGAAACAGAACTTCAGCGACTATTTCAACCAATTGGCAAGAAGAGGCATGGAGAGTTTACTAAAGATGATGAAGGGTTGTGGAGATATAAGGGGAGAATTTGTGTGCAGGATGTCAGAAGTTTGAGACAAGAGTTGTTGTCGGAAGCTCACAACAGCGGGTTTTCTATTTATCCAGGGAGTATGAAGATGTACTATGATTTAAAGAAGATGTTCTGGTGGGCTGGGATGAAGAATGATGTAGCTATAGTTGTATCTAAGTGTTTGACATGTCAGCAGGTGAAGATAGAGCACCAGAGACCGTCGGAAATGTTACAGCCACTTGACATTCCTCAGTGGAAGTGGAAAGGAATTACAATGGATTTTGTGACCGGTTTACCGAGGACTAGGTCAGAATTTGATGCGGTTTGGGTGATCATGGATCGTTTAACCAAGTCCGCTCATTTCCTGCCTGTCCGAGTGAACTATTCTATGGAGGAATTGGCGAGATTGTACATAAAGGAGATTGCAAGGTTACACGGTGTGCCATCGAGCATAGTGTTGGACCGTGATCCCCGATTCATATCAAGATTTTGGGGAGCTTTCCAAAGAGCTTTTGGTACGAGACTATGTCTCAGCACGGCATATCATCCGCAAACGGACGGACAGTCGGAAAGAACTATTCAAATGTTGGAGGATATGCTAAGGGCATGTGTTTTGGATCAACTGGAAAGTTGAAACCGTTATATGCCATTGGTGGAGTTTGCGTACAACAACAATTTTCATGCGAGCAATAGAATGGCTCCGTATGAGGCTTTGTATGGACGGAAATGCCAATCTTCACTGTGTTGGTATGAAACCAGTGAATCAAGTATTTTGGGTCCTGATTTGGTAGCGGAGACTACTGAAAAGTAGGGGTGTTCAAAACCGATCCAATTCGAACAAAACCAACCAACCGAACCAAAAAAACCGATAACCGAACAAACCGAAAATCGAAAAAATCAAAAAAATATTTTTTTGCAGTTTTTGTGGTTCGGTTTGGTTTTCGGTTTTGTTAGGGAAAATCCTAACTGAACCGAACCGAACTGGTGTTATTAAAAAACCCTAATATAAAAGTAGCCTTCCTCCATAATTCCTTCTAATCTAGCCGTAGCCACCCCTCCCCTACTAGGAACCCTAACTCCTCGAGCTCTCTCTCAGTCTCTCTAGCACTGTGTCTCAAAGTCGGACCTCCTCCTTCTTCTCTGCCATCGACGTCGCCGGACAGCACCATCACGGCGGTGCGGTCCTTTTCTCTCCCTCTCCATTCCTCGTAGGCTCGTAGCGCTCCTCTATGTCCTTCATCCTCGACGGCTCCACACACCACCTCTCCAGTAGTCGTCTCCTCCACGAACCAACAGCCGTCGTCATCCTCAACGAACCGCAGCAGCATGCACCAGACGCAGTCGAAGCCGCTGCCGATCATTGCCCGTCTCTCGTTCGTCGTTGAAGTCGTGTCGCTGTCCAGTCTCTTCTTCTCCGTAATTGAAGCAGTGTTGTCCTTCCATCTCAGGTTGTTTTTTTTGTTCTGATTCTATTTATTTTTTAATTCTGGTTTAGTCTTATGGATTCAAATTTTGTTTTTTAATTCTGAACTTTTTGTTCTATTTTGATTTAGGATAATTCTGGTTTAGGGTTGGTTCTGAATTTTTGTTTATTTAATGTTAATGCAGGAAAGGAGAAGGAGAAAGAGGAAGAATTTGTGGAATTAGTACACCACATGAAAATTGTGGAATTAGTTTGGTTGTATTTCTGATTCAGTTTGGTTCTATATCTTGATTCAGTTTGGAGTTGGTGCACCATTTTTGCAAAATTTTTGGAATTAGTTTGGTTGTGTATCTTGATTTTCTTGATTCAGTTCAGGTTGATTATTGTTCCATCTGTTTCTGCTATTTTTGCAACATTTGTTAATGATTTTAATTCATTGTGCTTCTGCTAATTTGTTAGTAATTTGAGTCAGATTGATCATTGTTCCATCTACTTCTGCTGTTTTTGCAAAATTGTTAATTATTTTAGTTTGTTGTGTTTCTGCTCATTTGTTAGTGATCTTTGAGTTAGGTTGACTATTGTTATTTGTTAGTGACTGTGAAATGGTATAATGGTTTTTATTTGAATTAATTAAATAAAATGAACAAATCGAACCGAACCAAACCAATTTTAATTGGTTTGGTTTGGTTCGGATGATCTCGGGGAAAAAACTGAACCAAACCAAACCGCAGTTTTAATAAACGATCGGATCGGAGGACTTTTTCCTAAATAACCAAACTAAACCGCACCGCCAACACCCCTACTGAAAAGATTAAGAAGATTCGAGCTAGGATTTTGACTACACAGAGCCGACAGAAAAGTTATGCAGATCAGAGAATGAAACCATTGGAATTTGAAGTGCGAGAGCATGTATTTCTGAGGGTTACTCCGACAACTGGGATTGAAAGAGCAATTAAGACCAAGAAGCTGAATCCGAGATTCATTGGACCGTTCGAGATTCTGAGTGATTCGGGCCGCTGGCATATTTAGTAGCTTTGTCGCCTCACTTGTCTAACTTGCATGACGTATTCCACGTGTCACAACTCCGTAAGTACATGTCGGATGCGGCTCATGTGTCAGAGCTCGAGTCGGTCGAGCTGAGGGAGAACTTGACGTTTCAAGTAACACCGGTGCGTATTGACGACACTAGTGTGAAGAAACTACGAGGAAAAGAAGTTCAGTTGGTTAAAGTGGCTTGGAAATAAGCAGGAGTTGAAGAACATACTTGGGAGTTAGAGTCCAAGATGCGGAAGGATTATCCTGAGTTATTCTCAGATAATCATTAAATTTTTGGGACAAAATTTCTTATTTGGTTGGGAGAATGTAAGAACCACGACTAATTAACCGCTTAATTAAATTAAATTAACTGCCCAAAATAGGATCCAAAAATTTATAATATTAATTAGAAAATTTAAATATGATATTTGGACTCAGTAAATTTTTCTGAGTTGAAAAATGTAATTTTCTGCGAAAAACCGTATAAAAAACTCGAATCGGTAAATGAATCGGCAACACAGGCTTAGATCTATTCGGTACTGTGAGAGAATAATTAAAAACAGTAGGAAACCTTAGAAAAATAATTAAAGTTAAAAACCGGATACTAATTTAAAAGGTTTGGCCCAAAGTTAGACCAAACGGACCAAAAACACTAACGGGTTGGACCGAGCCCAAGTTGGGCCCAAGCACAACACATAAATGCTTCATTAATGAGCCAAATCAGTTCATTTCAGCACTAAATAGAGGGAGCAACGTGAATTGAAGAGAGGAGAGGTGAGGGTTTCATTTACTATTTATCATCTTCTTCTTGGAGCCATATCTCACTCTCCAGAGCTCCGATTTGCGTGCCGTTAGTTGCCACGCGAAGCTCTTATCGAGCTCTTCGATTTCATTCGAACAAAGTGGTAAGAAACTTTCAATTTCTTATCCAATTCTTCCTTCTATAACAGATTCGAATTTGGCTATGGTGTATGAGTAGTTCTTGTAATTTTGATTATTTAGGTACAATCTAGCACCGGGTACTTAGTGGGTTTTGTCCTAACCAACTGTGGGTAAGGTAAACTTGCTCTTATCCCTTGTAAATTTGTATATTTAGGAACCCTAGGTATTGATTTATGATAAATTATGTATGTCTAGCTTGGAATTGTGATTATTGGAGCATTGGTTCTTGAATTAGTGGCTTTTGGTGAGTTGAGGCTTGTTAGAATCAAATCCTGGTAATTTTGTGCATATTGAGAATCGGCCAAGGTATGATTTTGGTTTTTGATATGTAATATATAATATTTCTGGACACTTAGGCTAGTGTCCCATAGGATAGGTTTGGATTGAAATGATTATTGGATTTGATAATGTATGAAGGTGTTGTTGATTTGATGAGTTATGATGTTGCACTTTGATATTATTATTCATTATTGGAATGAGGCTTGAACTTGATGATTTTGAGTGTTTATAGTGAATTTTGATGCTTAATGATGATTGGTGAAAGTTGAGGATAGTGGAATAATGCATTGAGTGAGAATTTGTGGATGAAATGAGTGAAATTGTATGTTGGTATAATAAGGAATGACATAGAAGGTGTATGAATAATATTTGGTCCATTTAAAACTATTTTGGGTGTAGGATATTTGGTTTTGATTGGATTTTAGTTGTGGATTTTTGAGAAGTTGAGAACCTTGTTGTTTTTGGTAAAAATCAGTTTTTGGTGAATTTTGACGGATCATAACTGGAGCCTCAAAACTTGAAATTGAATGAACTTTGTTTTAAATTAAAGGTGCTTTGAGAGCTTTAAATTGATATAAGGTTTGTAGAAAATAGATTTTTGTAGAGGAATTTATGACTGTTTAAAGTTTGGTGTCAAAAACTGAATTCTGTAGCATTTGAATTTTTTCTAAGTCTGGTATGGGCTGCATACACGACATGGTGCACACGACGCGACCAACTCCTTCAGGTTGGGCATCTCGCGTGTGAACAATGCATGCGTACATGAGCCAGTAGACTTTTAACCCTTGCGTATGCAATACAGCGCACGCGATGTGACCAGACTATACGGGTTGGACATCTCGCGTACGCGGACATTGCATGCGTGCACGAGATATTAAAAAATGAACTCTTGTGTATGCGAACTTCAACCCACGACGCGAAAAACTCCTTCGGGTTAGACATCTCGCGTACGCGAGAAGGGGGTTGCGTACGCAACCACCCCTTTTTCAACAGAATGCGTACGCAAGGCAAGAGCTTGCGTACGTGGGACCCTCGTTTTGCAGAAAAATGATTTTCTATGTTTCTAAAGGTTCTCTAAACTTTCTAAACTTCCCTAAGATGTAGTTTAAGTGTACTTAGGCCTAAGAATTAATAGAGTAAAATTAATGACTTAAATAAGTGAATTTTACATGAATTAGAAAATGGAGGCTTAGGTTTCTGGAGTACTGAGGACTGAATTAGTTGAGTAAGATGGCAAAGTATTGTATGGATGGTTAATGATATGAGTTGTGGAAGTGGTGAACTACTCAGTACTGACTAAAATGATTTCTGAAAACCACTATTTTGTTATTTTATTGAGAATGTTGAGACGCTATGTGTCTGGTAGGGACGGTAGGTTAATCCCGCCTGTCGAGGTCGCGGCGGTGGCATAAGGGCGGTGGTTAGTCCCGCTTACGTTGAGATGTGAGGTCTGAGGCTATGCATGGCAAAAATCCCCGGTGGGACGGGTACCCGAGGGATTTACCCGTCGGGGATCAGGTATGGGGGGTAATTTTTACCCGCGGGGACGGGGGACGGGGCCCCGTATAATAAATGGGGCGGGGGCGGGGGTAAAGGTCCTCGCCCCGTGGAGACCCGTTAAATCCCCGTTTGTGTGAAAGGACAAAAATTCCCTAGCTGTCCTGCTTCAGAGAGAGACAGAGAGCGAGAACTGAGACCTGAGACTCTCATCTCCACTCCTCCTCAAACCCTTAGACCTTCCTGCCTCCTTCCCGCTGATCGCCGACCGCCGACTGTCGCCCGCCGCCTTCCACCCTCTGGTCTCTCAGCGCTGCCTCCCACCCCAGACTCCCTGAGTGGCTCGGTCGCTCACTGAAGGTGTCGAGGCAGTCAAGCTCACCACCGCGGGCTCCGACAACGTCGTCTTCTTCTACTGGTCGCAGCAGAGTCAGCAACGTCGTCGTCTTTTCCTGGTCGTGGTCGTCATCTTCTCCGGTACGCGTTGCCGGTCTTCGCTGGACGCTGGTCTTCCTTCCCCTTTTCTCCATCAGGTTCAGGTAAGTCAGCCCTGGTCTTCCCTGGTCTTCCATCCCCTTTTCTAAATTTAGATTTCTGAATTAGGGTAACGAATTTGGGTGTTCTGAATTAATGATTTTTCTATTAATCTGAATTTTTGTGTTTTGAATTTCTGGATTATTGAGTTTTGATGTGCTGAATTTTTGATTAGGTTACTGAATTTCTAAATTTCTGATTAGGTTAATGATTTTCTGACTATGAATTTCTGGATTCTGGTTGTGTAATTTATAATTCTGGTTCAAAACTATGCCTCATAGTTTATCGGTGCCATGTTTGTTTTTGCATAAACGTTTATTATGCTAAGTCCAAATGGTTTCATTCTTTTTAAAAGTCATTGCAAAACAATTTGATAAACAATATTTGCATTTTTATTCTAGTGAAGAGTTGTTCCTATTTAAATATTTGATTACATTAGATATGATATTGAGTGGTGATTACTGTCTTGGCAGTTAACTCTGAATGAATTAGGCCAAATAAATATATAAGAGCGAGGCACATAATACAATTTAAAAGGGATTGGAGTATTGAACATTGGACTTAATATATATATATATATATATATATATATATATATATATATATAAAAAGCTTAGAAGAAGGATAGAAATAGAATATAACCCAATTAGTTAATGACTTAGACTCTAATCTACTACCCTGCTTCCAGTTCCTTTATTCTTTGATCTGTTTCACTATATATATATATATATATATATATATATATATATATATATATATATATATATATATATATATATATATATATATATATATATATATATAAAGCTTAGAAGAAGGATAGAAACAGAATATAACTGAATTGGTTAATGACTTAGACTCTAATTTACTACCCTGCTTCCAGTTCCTTTATTCTTTGATCTGTTTCACTAGAACAAACAGTTTTAACTAATATCATATTCATATCTAAGTAGTGTTATTTGAATAGTTTAGAGAGCTCAATTTTAATTTTTTATTTATAATTTATATTTTTGAGTTAGGTTAATGAGATTCTGATTCATAATTTATATTTTAGATTAATGTGATTTTGATTCATGATTTATATTTCATGATTTATAGAATGTCTTCTTCGGATGCATTGAGTAATACTCTTGAGAAGAGTGCTCCATCAGAAGAACCTATAGGCACTAATATTCAACCTACGCAAGAGACTCCTCAATCTCAACCTCAAGAACCCCCAACGGATACCGCAACTACTAATGAAGGAACGACAAACTCTACAAGTGGTGTTCGAAAGAGGAAGTTAACCTCCGAAGTGTGGAATCACTTCAAGATTGTAGAAATCAAGGAAAAATTAAAGGCTGAATGTAATTATTGCAAATCGAAGCTACTTGGTGACCCAAAACAAGGCATTTCGCACTTACGTGATCACTTCAAAAGTTGCAAGCTCCGCACCACTAGAGATATAAGACAATGTATGATAAAGACAACTCCAACAACTAGTGAAAAAACAGTTGTGGTTGGTGCATATACCTTTGACCAAGAAAATGCAAGGAAAGAGTTATCAGTTATGGTTTGTCATGAGTATCCGCTATCTATTGTGGATCACATTGGGTTTCGACGATTTTGCAATGCTTTGCAACCTCTCTTCAAGGTGATTACTCGTAACACTTTAAAGAGTGACATCTTGAAGCTCTACAACGATGAGAGATCGAAGACAATGAATGTCCTTGAGCGTAATAAAAGTCGAGTTGCAATTACGACTGATATGTGGACAGCAAGCAACCAAAACAAAGGTTATATGGCTATTACGGCTCATTACATTGATGATTCTTGAAAATTGCAAAGCCGTCTTGTGAGGTAATAATATTATCATTATAGGTTCTTCCGAATGTTTATATAATTGCAAAGCTGGTTATAATTGTACTAAATTATCATTACAGGTTTATATATGTGCCGGCTCCCCATACGGCTGAGGTACTTTCAGAGGTTCTTGTGGATTGTTTGATGGATTGGAATCTTGATAGGAAGGTATCCACTTTGACTGTTGATAATTGCAGTACTAATGACGTTATGATTGAGAATATTTTGACTAAAATGTCACATAGAAACATTATCTTGGGTGGTAAATTATTTCACATGCGATGTTGTGCGCATGTATTAAATTTGATTGTCAATGATGGGTTACAACTTATTTCACATGCTATTGAAAGGGTGAGGGATAGTGTTCATTATTGGACTGCAACACCTAAAAGAGAAGAAAAATTTAAGGAAACATGTGCGCAACTTAAAATATCCTACACAAAAAATCTTTGTCTTGATTGTAAAACTAGGTGGAATTCAACATTTTTGATGCTTGAAGTTGCAATTATGTATAGAGATGTATTTGAAAGGTTGTCATTGCATGAGAGTCAATATAAATCTTTGCCTAGTGAGAAGGATTGGGATATGGCGGATGAAATTTTTCAAAGATTTAGGGTATTTTTTGATGTGACTGAATTGTTTTCTGGAACAACTTATCCTACATCAAATCTTTATTTTCCTAAGGTTTGTGTGATTAAGTTGGCTTTGATGGAGTGGAAAAATTATGGAAATGAGATAATTGAAATGATGGCTACTAGTATGATAACTAAGTTTGAAAAGTATTGGGGTGTGATTAATACAGTTATGGCTATTGGGACTCTTTTGGATCCTAGGTACAAGATGTATTTATTGAATTTCTTTTTTCGTAAAATATATGGTGAGACGGAGGCATGTGTTGTAATTGGTCAAGTGAAAAGGGTAGTACAAGATTTAGTTTTAGAATATGCAACAAAGGGAAGAGAGAGAGACCAAGCTGCTCAATTAGATATGCCGCCACCACCATCAATTCCTTCAAGTTCAAAGGGGAGAAAGTTCAGTCATGAGGATTGGCAAGCTGATTTTGTTGCACATGTAAGTGAGGAATCCGCATTTATTGATACAAAGAGCGAGTTGGATTATTATCTTGAAGAGAGACCGGTACCACAAACTGAACATGATTTTGATATCTTAAATTGGTGAAAGTCAAATGGAGCGAAGTTTCCTACTTTGCAAGCTATTGCTAGAGATTTTTTGGCAATTCCTATCTCTACCGTTGCCTCTGAATCTTCATTTAGTACGGGTAGTCGATTTGTTACGCCACATCGTAGTAGGTTGCATCCGGACACATTAGAGGCTCTAATGTGTAATCAAGATTGGCTTTGGAATGAACTTGGCACTACAACTAAAATAGGATTTGAGTGCTACACAATTCATAACATTGAAGGAGATGTTGACGTAAGTAAACTATTAAATTACATATAACACACTATATTTTTATATTATTGACTTATTGAGTTATTATATGATTTTAACTTTAAATTGTTTTCTTGTCAATGTAGGATTCAAGTAAGTCGGAATCTACCATCACTACCATTATGGGATGAAAGGAAGATTGAGATGGTGGAATTATGTTTTTATGATGCCATGAACTTTATTTTGTTGTTTATGAATATGGTTGGTTGTTTATGTAATATTTGATTGTTTATGGATATGTTTGGATGTTTATGTTTGTTGTTATTGCTATTTAAGTCTTTAAAGATTATGGATATTATGTTTGTAATGATAATTGAAGATTATCTTTGATTTTCTCTAATTTTTTTTCATTTTTCTCAATTTTTACTAATTTTTACAAATATCCGCGGATATCCGCGGAGACCCAGGTCCCCGGCGGATACGGGGTCCCCGTTACCCGTCATGGGAACGGGGCGGGGACGGGGACAGATATTGGGGGTGGGGGGCATGTCCCCGCCCTCATGGGGACCCGTTGCCATCCCTATCTGAGGCAGAGTGTGCCCGACACTATATCCGTGAGGGGGATCCCACTTTTATTGGTGACCGAAAGGCGACATCTCCATGGAGATGTGTCGGGTTGGCAGTTGAACCGACAATGTGATATCACAGTCAAATAGGACAATCATTCATCATGTGCATATTCTATCTGTTTGTTTGCTTTGCTGACTTGTATTGTTTGCCAAATTGTTTAACATGCCTAAAGGCTTATTGAATTACTTGATATATATGATTATACTTGGGATTTACTTGCATTGTATTACTTGTATTTTCTACTGGGATTGAGGAGGTTCGAAAGGCGGTGGCGATGGGATCGCATGGCGGCTAGGCTGGCGAAGGCTGTGTGACAGCGAAGATTTGTTAGATTAGAAAATCCCTAAGTTAGATTACCCTTAATTTCATTATGGTTTTAAGTTATGGTTTTAAAATTTACTTATGTTTTAAGCTTGAAACTCTTGATGGATATGAAGTTCTAAGATTGCTTCTGGCATCCTGGAGTCTTATATCTTATATCACTGGGAACTGTTACCATACTGAGAACCTCCAGTTCTCATATCATATTCTGTCGCAAGCCACCTCGGTGAGTTGCTTGATGATGACAGAGCGGAGGATCCTCGCTATATTTTTAAGTCTTTTGATTTATTTTGATTAGATCTCTCACTTTTGTATTTATCTTTGCTTTAGAGGCTTACTTTGAGAGAGATTTTGTATAAACTATTTTACTTTCAAAACTCTGTATGTCTGTATATAACTAGCCGGCTTAAACTCCGCAAGTGGCAACTAGATCCTTATGACTATCATACTTTGATATATCTATATATATGTCTTGATATCTGTACATATATCTTGTGCCTTGATCAGTGTAGCTTCCTGTGAACGTTTTGTGCTTTTGAAACTCTGTTTTTGAGCTTATTTCTTCATCGGGCTTCTAGAATTATTATTTCTTTCTATATATATATGTATGAGCTTTAGACTTGTCGTAACCTTTGATTAACCTTTGCTTTATGGCGCGATGTAAAGCTTAGGGTAATTAGGGTGTTACACTTGATCCCTCTATAGTTTTCGCAACTTTGTATATCCCCCTTATTCTTGTAGATAGGTACCAAGGTGCACTTTCTCTACTCATCAGACATCTTCTTTGACCTTAAAATCTCATTAAAAAGCTTGGTTAACTAATTGATGCCTTTTCCTCCAAGGCCCTTCCAAAACTCAATCGGGATATTATCAGTTCCTACTGCCCTGCTATTTTTCATCTGCTTTAGAGCCTTTTTTACCTCAAAGTCTCGAATCCGTCGATAGTAGTCAAAATTTTGATCTTCTTTCCTTGTGCATAACCGACCAAGGGTCAGAAGAGTCTGATGTCCTTCATTAAATAACTCATGGAAGTAGCTCTTTCAACTTTCATTAATCTTCTCCTCTTGAGCCAGCACCTCTCCATCGTTATCCTTTATGTACTTAACCTGATCCAAATCTCTTGTTCTTCTTTCACGGCTCTTTGTGATTCTATATATACATTTTCTCCTTCTTTCGTAACCAAAGAATGGTAGAGACCCTCATATGCTCTTGTTTTTGCTTCACTTACAACTACTTTTGTCTCTTTCTTAGCCGCCTTATATTTGTTCCAATTATATGCATTGCGTCACAAAGACCACTCTTTAAAGCACTCCCTTTTTATCTTTATCTTTTCTTGTACACTCGCATTCCACCACTAGGACTCCTTGTCTCTTGGTCCTATCCCTTTAGATTCACCAAAATTTTCTTTTGTTGTTCTTCTAATAACTTCTGCCATCTCTCTCCACATCTCTTCTACACTTCCATTCCCATCTCACTTTGCCTCTTCTCCTATCCATCTTAGGAAGCTTCTTTGTTTCTCACCTTTCATCCGCTACCACCTCGTCCTTGGGTTCTTTGTATGATGTCTTTTCTTTAACTTTTACTCAACACGAAAATCCATGACGAACATCCTATGTTGTGTTGTTAAACTCTCTCTCGGGATAATTTTACAATTAATGCAAAATTTTCAGTCGACTCTCCTCAACAAGAAGTCGATTTGAGAGCTTGTCATGCCACTCTTATAGGTTATACGACGTTCGTCTCTCTTTTTAAAACATGTATTTATGATGAGAAGGTCAAAGGTTGAGGAAAAGTCCAAAATAGATTTACCCTCGGCATTGATTACTCCGAAACCATGGCCTACGTGAATACTTTCATACCCAGTCACTTCTCTTCCAACATGGCCATTTAAATCTCCTCCTAAGAAAATCTTATCTCTCGAAGGTATGTCTTAGACCAAACTCTCTAGATCCTCCCAAAACCTTATCTTGTATTGTTCATCCGAACCCACTTGCGGTGTGTTCCGAGGGTTACCTGAAACTGAAGGTCGATCTCGGAGGAGATCTGTTGTGGTGGCTAGAGCTGTCGTGTTCGACTTGTTGAGCTTTGAGATGTTGCTATTCCTTGATCACCGGAGGGTGGTGGTACCTGCAAGAGACTCCGATGCTTAAGTTAGCACGGACTTTAAGCATGTTTTTGTGTAAAATCAGAGTATGAGTTATACCTGGGTGCTCCAGTGTATTTATAGTAGTGTAGAGTGATCTTTCTAGAGATAAATTAGTTATCTTATCTTATCTTTGAGCGAAGTCACCTTATCTTTTAGGCCAGCCGCCTTTAGAGTGGGCTGCGTCCTTTTATTTGGGCCTACTTGGGCCTCTGAGGCGTTTGTCCGAGCTCTTTGCGAAGAGGTCGGTAATGGACAAACCTTCGAAGAGGTCGGTAATGGACCAACCTTCCAAGAGGTCGGTAATGAACCAAACTTTCAAGAGGTTGGTAAGAGACCAACCTTCCAAGAGGTTGGCCTATTTGCTTTAGATCATCTCGGATCTTATAGCTCGGACCGGTGTATGAACAGTGCCCCTGCTTGAGCTTTGATCTTCCTATGAGGACGTGCTTTTAAGCTTCAACCTCTTTAGGAAGTCATGTTCAAGCATCTTGCTTGGTTCGTGTCCGATTTGCCTTTGAGTGGTAATGTAGGTTTTTTACCCTTGCCTTTTTGGATCATGCCTTGCTTTGAGTTTGTGTTGTCAACCCTCTGCTTTGGCGGAGTTGTCCTTGTGGCTTAGTGTCCGGGCTTTTAGTGACTTGTCCGATAACTTTTTAGTGTTCTTTATATAGAACCTTTTTAGTCTTGGATGACTTTTGTAACCCTGTTTTGAGCTCCCTCCTTCTTTGAGCGGAGTTGTATCCCTTTTGGCTAAGCACTTTTGAGCCTTTAAGTTTGTTTCTCAACCTTTAGGCTTGTTCTTTTTCGGGATCGTACTTGCGCCTCTCTTTATCTGACGTTGACCTGTACGACTTTGTTACCCGGGCTTTTTAGTCACATTCAAACAATATTTTAGGTAGTGTTCTGATAAGGAACCTTTTCTTTATAGTTTATTTGGATGACTTTTTAGCGCCGTTTTGAGGTCGTGCTTTCGCTTTTTAAGTAGCGTCTCTTTTCGAGACTTGTACCCTTTAGCTTAGCACCTCGGGCCTAGGTTTTTCAACCTTTTTGGCCTTTTTGCTCGCTTTTTAGTGATCCTTTTATTGGTCTGACTTCTCTGTCAGGCCTTCTCAAGTTATTTTTAGTAATCCATTTTTAGCCAGACTCGTCAGGTCGCTTTTTATGGGTTACTTTCTATAACTTATTGCATTAATTTGCTTCTATCGCTTTCAACTTGCCGAATTCTTTGTAATCGGGCGATGAATTTGATTTTCACATTGCCGACCTCTTTGTAATCGGATGATGAATTCGATTTTCACCTTGCCGACCTCTTTGTAATCGGTCGATGAGTTTGATTTTCACCTTGCCGACCTCTTTGTAATCGGTCGATGAATTTGATTTTCACCTTGCCGACCTCTTTGTAATCAGTCGATGAATTTGATTTTCACCTTGTCGACCTCTTTGTAATCGGTCGATGAATTCGACTTTCACCTTGCCTACTGATTACAAGAATTCGATTTTCACCTTGCCAACCTCTTTGTAATCGGTCGATGAATTTGATTTTCACCTTGCCGACCTCTTTGTAATCGGTCGATGAATTCGATTTTCACCTTGCCGACCTCTTTGTAATCGGTCGATGAATTCGATTTTCACCTTGCCGACCTCTTTGTAATCGAGCGATGAATTTTTGCGTTTTATGAGCTCAGATTAATGCGTCTTGGTAGGAAACTTTTTAAGGAATCTGAAAACTTTATTCAAATAGAAGATAGAAATATAAACAGGAGTATATACATATGAGCACTTACCCTTCTAAGTCGGTAGATCTTGGCCTGGCGCCTCATTAAAAAATATTTTCAGGAAAAAGAGTGCACCTTGACCTTAAATCTTTACTATTTTCTAACTATAGTACCTTCTTAAGTTATAGTCATTCCATGACCTTGGTAGCTCTCGCCCCTCGAGGTCGGACACTTTGTAGTAACCTTTTCCCAGTACTTCCACAACTCGGTAAGGTCCTTTCCAGTTGGCTGCTAGCTTCCCTTCTCTTGATCGACCTGCTCCGATGTTATTTTGGATTAAGATGAGATCATTGGTGGCGAAGCTTTGCTGGACTACCTTCTGATTATATCTTAGGGCCATTCGACGCTTTAGTGCTTCCTCTCTAATCTGAGCTCTTTCTCGGGCTTCTGGAAGTAGGTCGAACTCCTCCCTTTGAATTTGGGAGTTGGTCTCTTCATTGTAGAGGATTACTCTAGGAGATCCTTCTTCTATTTCTACTGGAATCATTGCCTCCATTCCATAAGCAAGTCGGAAAGGTGATTCTCCTGTGGTTGAATGTGGTGTTGTCCGATATGCCCATAGGACTTGCAGGAGCTCTTCAGCCCAAGCTCCCTTGGCGTCCTGTAATCTTCGTTTTAACCAGGCCAGTATGACTTTGTTGGCGGCTTCTGCCTGTCTATTGGCTTGTGGGTGCCCTACAGAGGTGAAATGGTGCTTGATCTTTAGATCAGCTACCAGATTTCTAAAGCCTGTGTCGGTGAATTGAGTACCATTATCTGTGGTGATGGAGCATGGGACCCCAAACCTTGTGATAATATTTCTGTATAGAAATTTCTGATTTCTTTGGGCTGTGGCATTAGCTAATGGCTCTTCTTCAATCCACTTTGTGAAATAGTCTATGCCCACAATGAGAAACTTGACTTGTCCGGACCCCTGGGGGAAAGGTCCAAGGAGGTCGAGTCCCCACTTTGCGAATGGCCAGGGTGAAGTGACGCAGATGAGCTCCTCCGGTGGGCTATGTGGAAGTTGGCGTGCTTTTGGCATGGTGGGCATGTCTTGACAAACTCT
This sequence comes from Arachis hypogaea, assembly GCF_003086295.3. Classification (NCBI taxonomy): domain Eukaryota; kingdom Viridiplantae; phylum Streptophyta; class Magnoliopsida; order Fabales; family Fabaceae; genus Arachis; species Arachis hypogaea. The sequence goes on from NC_092046.1 coordinate 129,485,691, forward strand.
GTTGCTTCCCTTTGCAAGGTCGGCCAGTAGAAACTAGCGCGAAGTACCTTTTTGGCAAGGGCTCGCGCTCCGAGGTGATTGCCGCACATGCCACTGTGGACTTCTTCGAGAACTTCCCTTATAGTGGAGGTCGGAACGTATTTTAGGAGAGGTGTAGAGATTGCTCTCTTGTATAGGACGTCCTGTACCATGGTGTACTACTGTGCTTCTCGTACTAGCCTTTTTGCCTCTTTTTTATCTGCGAGAAGTATTTCCGACTTGAGGTAGTTGATTTTGGGCAACATCCATCCTTGGTCCTGTCCTGATATGGATAGGATCTTTTCTTTCTCCCAGGTCGATGGACATCAAAGTGTTTCTTGGATGAGGCTTCTATTATTGTCCCCTGGTTTGGTGCTGGCTAGTTTTGAAAGTGCATCGGCTCGGGCATTCTATTCCCAAGGTATGTGTCGGACCTCATATCCCCTGAATTGTACGAGTTGTTCTTTGGTTTGGTCAAGGTATTTTTTCATGGTGGGATCTTTGGCTTGATAGCTCCCTTCTATTTGCGAAGTGACTACTTGGGAGTCGCTAAAAATGCTAAGTCTTTGAGCTCCTACTTCCCTAGCCAGCCTCAAACTAGCCAGTAGTGCTTCATACTCAGTTTGATTATTTGAGGCAGGGAACTCAAACTTTAAAGAGAGCTCGATTTGTGTTCCCTGATCGCTCTCTAAGATGACGCCTGCACCACTCCCGATTTTGTTTGAGGAGCCGTCCACATAGAGGCTCCACTCTGTGGGGGTCCCCGTAATGTCAGTGTGTTCTGCGATGAAGTCGGACAGATACTAAAATTTGATAGTTGTCTGGGCTTCATATTTGAGGTCAAATTTGGATAACTCAACTGCCCATTGTAGGATTCTTCCAGCTAAGTCTGTTTTCTGTAAGATTCCCTTTATGGGTTGGTTGGTCCGTACTCTGATGGTGTGAGTTTGAAAGTATGGTCGGAGTCATCGGAAAGTGAGTATGAGGGCGTAGGTGAACTTTTCTATCTTTTGATAGTTCAATTCAGCCCCTTGTAAAGCCTTACTGATGAAGTAGATGGGTTGTTGCCCACTTTCATCTTCTCTGACTAGTGCTGATGCTATTGCCCAACTTCCTATAGCGAGGTATAGTATGAGCTCTTCGCCTTCCTGAGGTCGAGTAAGGACAGGTGGTTGGCGTTGACAAATATTATGGTAATGACCATGGGGTCATCGTGCCCTGGGATGATGCCCATGACATCTTCTTGGGTGAAAGTAATAGTGGGGAGGTCGGGTGACCGGTCTCTTTTGACATGATATACCTCTTTAAGGTGTCTTTTGTGAGACGATTTAGAGATCCCTGCTCCTGCGAATCCATCGTTTATCATGTGAACATGCCTCTCGGGGATGTGAGGGAGACGTTCAGCTCGTCCGACCTCTTCGTCCCTTCTTCTCTTCCTCGGTTCGTCTGTTTTGTTGGCTAGGAACCTGTCTAGTCTTCCTTCCCGGGCTAGCTTCTCTATGACGTTCTTTAGGTCGTAGCATTCGTTGGTGGGGTGCCCGTAAACTCGGTGGTATTCGCAGTACTCCGTCTGACTTCCTCCTCTTTTATGCTTAATCGGACGAGGGGACGGGATCTTCTCAGTGTTGCATATCTCTCTGTAAACGTCCACAAGGGACACCCTGAGGGGAGTGTAATTGTGGTATTTTCTAGGTTTTTCAGTAGGCTGGTCTTATTTTTTTCTGGACTCTTTATCCTTGTCTCGAGGCGGGTAGGAGAATTTGGATTTTGAGGCTTCTCCTAGTCGAGAGTTTTCCTCCATATTAACATATTTTTCAGCCTGTTCTTATACTTCATTTAGAGATGTTGGGTGCTTTTTGGATATGGAGTGGCTAAAGGGTCCTTCTCATAGACCATTGATGAGACCCATGATGGCTGCTTCTATTGGCAGACTTTGTATGTCCAGACATGCCTTGTTGAATCTTTCCATGTAGTTGCGGATGCTTTCTCGATCTCCTTATTTAACTCCCAGTAAGCTTGGAGCATGTCTGGTCTTATCCTTTAGGATGGAGAACCTGGCGAGAAATTTTTTGGCTAGGTCGTCAAAACTTGTGATTGATCTTGGAGGCAAACTGTCGAACCACTTTATTGCTATTTTTGTCAGGGTAGTCGGGAAGGCTTTGCATCGAATTGCATCTGAAGCATCTGTAAGATACATCCTGCTTCTGAAATTGCTGAGATGGTGGCATGGATCAGTCGTACCATTGTAGGGGTCATGTCAGGAGCTTTGAAGTCTTTTGGGACTTAGTTTTCATGATCTCTTTAGTGAATGGATCTAAATCCTTGCGCGAGTTATCTTCATGGTTGGAATGAGTAATTTTGGTTTTGAGATCGGCCTCGAGCTTTGTGAGCTTGTCCTCTAGCTCTCGGTGACGTCTCGCTTTTCTTCGGAGGTCTCTCTCGGCTTCGCGCTGATGTGCGGCCTCCTGCTCGAGCAATTTAAGGCGATTCTGCTGTTCACAGAGAGCATCTAAGATTTCGGTGTTTGGAGATTGCTTGTCTCCCTTGGCTTGAGGCACATCCTTTGATATGGCGTCCGTGTTTTTAAGCGGGGTTCTTTCTTCCAAACTGGAGTTGTGATCGTTGTCAAGGTTGTCCGCCATGATGAGGGGATGACTTCTAGGTTCCCCAGCAACAGCGCCAATGTTCCGAGGGTTACCTGAAATTGAAGGTCGATCTCGGAGGAGATCTGTTGTGGTGGCCGGAGCTGTCATGTCCGATTTGCTGAGCCTTGAGATGTTGCTATTCCTTGATCACCGGAGGGTGGTGGTACCTACAAGAGACTCCGATGCTTAAGTTAGCACGGGCTTTAAGCATATTTTTGTGTAGAATCAAAGTATGAGTTATACATGGGTGCTCCAATATATTTATAGTAGTGTAGAGTGATCTTTCTGGAGATAAGTTAGTTATCTTATCTTATCTTTGAGCGAAGTCACCTTGTTTTTTAGGCCAGCCGCCTTTAGAGTGGGCTGCGTCTTTTTATTTGGGCCTACTTGGGCCTCTGAGGCGTTTGTCCGAGCTCTTTGCGAAGTGGTCGGTAATGGACCAACCTTCGAAGAGGTCGGTAATGGACCAACCTTCCAAGAGGTCGGTAATGAACTAACCTTTCAAGAGGTCAGTAAGAGACCAACCTTCCAAGAGGTCGGCCTATTTGCTTTAGATCATCTCGGATCTTATAGCTCGTATAACCACTCTTATAGGTTATACGATGTTCGTCTCTCTTTTTAAAACATGTATTTACGATGAGAAGGTCAAAGGTCGAGGAAAAGTCCAAAATAGATTTACCCTCGGCATTGATAACTCCGAAACTATGGCCTCCGTGAATACTTCCACACCTAGTCACTTCTCTTCCAACATGGCCATTTAAATCTCCTCCTAAGAAAATCTTATCTCTCGAAGGTATGTCTTCGACCAAACTCTCTAGATCCTCCCAAAACCTTATCTTGTATTGTTCGTCCGAACCCACTTGCGGTGTATAAGCGCTAATCACATGAAAAATACCTCCCTCCACTACAAGTTTGATAGAGATGATCCAATCTCCCACCCTCTTGACATCCACTACGTCCTTCTTCCACTGTTTATCCACAATAATACCAACCCCATTCCTGTTCTTCACCTTTTCTGTATACCAAAGTTTGAATCCGGAAGTATCCAACTCCCTAGCTTTCACACCAACCCATTTTGTTTCTTGTAGGCATATAATGTTAATCTTCCTCTTTGTCATAGTGTCCACCACCTCCATAGACTTTCCTGTTGGAGTGCCTATGTTCCATGTCCCAAATCTCAACCTTCTGTTTGGCGATGCATTTTGAGTGAAAATTTTCCATTCCGAATACTTTTAGTTTAATTTTTATTATACTTTTTAGATATTTTGTATATATTTTGTTATTTTTAATACCCTTTTTAGTTTATTGTACTTTCTATTTTTTTGTACATAATCTAGATTTTTATTTTAGTTTTGCATACATTTACCTTTTCTTTTATTCTGGCTTGTATATATGCTTTTTAGTTTTAGTCGTTAGTTATGACTGGATAATATTATGATTGCTCCTAGTTTAGTTTCCTATATACATGATGATTTGGTTTAATTTAAATTAGGAAATGAACTTAGGTTTTTTGATGATTTTTATCTAATCACTTTACATATATAGAATAAGCTTAGTCAAATTAATGAAATTTCGAAGGAAAACTTCTTTTTATATAGGGCATTGACATTTCAATTGATTTGAGTTAATATTTTTCATTCAAATGTGCTTGAATTATACATTGTGGAACATGGATTTTAAGCTAGAACATACAACCTTATGAGTTTTGAGCCTTAATGTGTGGTTACATTATATTAACTACTATTTTCATTCTTGTGTGTTATTCTCTTTCTCTGATTGCAATCTTTGATTTGTTTGATTCTTTTTATCCATTATTTGGTGTATATATGCATTTATGTGGTTGAGGCCATTATTTCATTGTAGCTCACTTACCCATATAGCCTTACCATTTCATCTACCTTTGTTAGCCAACTTTGAGCCTTATTAATCCCCCTTTTGTTCTAATTTTAGCACATTACTAGCCTTAAGTAAAATAGAATAAATATCCTTAATTTGGATCTTTGATTAGCTTAGACTAGAGAGATTGTGTAATATCTAAGTGTGGAGAAATTTGAGAAAATTGGTTGATAAAATATGGTTTGTATTTCTATTGAAAATCTTGGAAATTGGGTATATACTTATGCATTAATTGTGTATACCATATGCATTGACACTTGTGTATATATTTCACTTTGAAAAAAAAAGGAAGAGAAAAATAGAAAGAAAGCAATAAAAAGGGTACAAAGGCCCAAAAGAAAAGTGATAATAACAATGCATATGATATGTGAATTGGAAAGAATGCATGAGTGTGTGAAAAGTGAAATAATGGGTAGCTAGGTTTTGTATTAGAATTGCATAGGTTGTTATATGTTAGGTGAGAATTAATCAAAGATTCAAATTCTAGCTCACTTAACCGTATGCCCTTATCTTGACCCTAGTCCCGTTACAACCTTTGGAAAAGCCTTCATGATACTTATATGCATACATTGAACAATTGTTGATTATTAAATGAAGAACAAATCTTAGAAAGTATGATTACAGGAGAATTGAGTGAATTAACCCTATACACTTGAGCGACTAGAGAGTATATACATTCAGTGAGGGGTTCGATTGGTCAATTCTATGTTTCCATATATGATTATCTCTTATCTTACAAGTTCGTAAATTCTTTTCTATGACTCAATTCAATTATGGATTTGACTTGGTTGCTATTGCTTGAGCCTTATGTTTATATACGCTTGATGTGAGAATTATCGTTGGTCTAGAATTTCTCAATAGAAAAAGAACTTCGTTGTAAGCGTAGTTCCAAACCAACTAATAGCTCTCAATCAAATTTTAATATTGGTTTTGTCACAAGTACAACCCCCAATAAAAATAAACCGAAGTATTCAAACCTCGGATCGTCTCACAAGGAATTGCAATAAAGTGCTCAATTATTGGCTATAAAGGGGCAAAGGGGCTTTGATTTGATGATTCGACAAGAAAAGTAAATAACAAGAAAGTAAATGACAATTAACTAATAAAGGAAAGGAAAAGAACACTTGGCTAAGGCATGGAAATTGAGATCACCATCCTTGTCTACAAACTATGTATTGACAATTATGAGGGACCAACCCATTAAGTCTACTTCTATGCTTGAAGTACGTACAAAGTCTACTTCAACGCTTGAAGTACGTCAAATATGCTTGATCAATATCAACCCATAAGTCCTAACCTACCTACTAATTGGCTTAGTAGTGGGTTAGTGTCAATGGGTATCAATTTGACCACAAAGGGTTCTCAAATCACCAATTCAATGAGACCCAATTACTCAAGGTCACTCAATTCCTTTAGCCTAGGCCAAGAGTAAAGAAAACTACTCTAAAACTAGTGAAACATTTTAACAAACACCTAGAATGCAATAAAAGTAAACATGATAAATTGCAAGAATTAATGAAACCCATAACTAACACAAGCAAGAAATCAATAATAGCAATTAAGATAAACATAAAAAGGGGGCATGGAAACATAAAATTACGTTAAAAGGAAATTGAAATCAACAAGAGTTCATCAACATAAAAGAGAGAAAAATAAGAAATTAACAAGAGAAGTAGATAAACTAAAGTGTTAGAACAAATAAAAGTAAAGGAAAAACTAAAATGAAACAAGATTAAAATCTAGATCATAAAGGAAATTGAAATAAGAACCCTAAATCTAGAGAGAGGAGAGAGCCTCTCTCTCTCTCTAGAATTCTATCCTAAAACATGATGAAAAACTAAACCATGACCCCCCATTCCTTTTCAATCCTTGGGTTCAAAAGCATAAGAAATGAGTTGGATTTGGGCCTCCTTGAGCTCAGAAATCACCCCCTGTGTTTCCTTTAGTGAAGTCACATGCAGCTTATCACGCGTACGCATGGGTCACGCGTACGCGTCGCATTGCAAAATTCCTCTTCACGCGTGCGCGTGGGTGACGCGTGTGCATTGCTGGCGAATCTCCTTCTCATGTGTACGCGTGGGTGACGCATGTGCATGGCCTTGAGTTCAGCAAATTCTCATTTTTTCATGAATTCTCCATTTTTGCATGCTTTTTCTTCTTTCCTTCAACCCAACCTTTGCCTTGTAATTCTGAAATCACTTAACAAACATATCAAGGCATCGAATGGAATTAAAGTGAATTAAAATTAGCGATTTAAAGGCCTAAAAATTATGTTTTTACTCTTAAGCATAAATTAGGAGAAATTCACAAAACCATGCTATTTTATTGAATAAATGTGAGAAAAGTTGATAAAATTTCCTAAATTCAACACAAGATAAACCACAAAATTGGGGTTTATCAAACCTCCCCACACTTAAACCAAGCATGTCCTTATGCTAAACCAAGAAAGACAAGAAAAGGGGTATGAACATTTATTCAATGCAAATAAACTATATGCACCTATCTACATGCATGCAACTAAATGCAAAATGATTCTACCTACTTGGTTAAAAGTGAATCAATCTCCAAGAGCATGTATGAACATGTAGGGCTAAGTAGTATGATTATTCATGAATCCCACCAATTCAAATATCAAAATTGAATTTCAAATAGACTTGCAAGAAGGAAGCTCATGAGAGCCGGGAACAAGGAATTGAGCATCGAACCCTCACCGGAAGTGTATCCGCTCTAGTCGCTCAAGTGTATAGGATTGATTCACTCAATTCTCCTCTAATCATGCTTTCCAAGATTTATTTTTCATCTAACAATCAACAATTATTCAATGCATGCATACATTTATCATGAGGACTTATTCATAGGTTGTAATGCGGCTAGGGTCAAGGTAAGGATATATATATGGCCAAGTGAGCTTGAAATTTGAATCTTTGATTAACGTAAGCTCTCGCCAAACACATATAACAACCTTTACAATTCTAATACACCACCTAGCTACCCATGATTCCCACTTTTTCACATACTCATGCATTCTCTTCAATTCACATTCCATATGCATTGTTATTATTACTTTGCTTTGGGACATTTTTGTCCCCTTTTTATTGGTTCCTTTTTCTTTTTCTATTTTATTTTTTCTTTTTATATTTTTTTTCTTTTTATTTTTCTTTATCATTTTTTTCCACTAAAGTATATATAAACGTATCAATGCATATGATTTTACATATTTAATGCATGTGCATGTACCCAATTTCCAAAATCTTCAATAAAAATACACTTTTATCTCATCCAATGTTCCCAAATTTCCTTTATCTAATTGATACACACTCTCACTAGCCTAACCTAATCAAAGATCCAAATTAAAGACATTTATTATTTTTCACTTAGGGGTAGTGATGTGCTAAATTGAAGAACACAAGATTAAATAGGCTCAAAATTGGCTAACAATGATTGATAAAAGATAGGCTATTTGGGTAAGTGAGCTAAATAAAATAATGGCCTCAATCATATAAATGCATGTATACATAGAATAATGGACATAAAGAATCAAACAAATGAAAGATTACAATCATAGAAAGAGAATAATACACACAAGAATGGAAATAAGTAGTTATATGATGTAACCACACAATTGGGCTCAAAACTCACATACTTATGTGTTCTTAGCACAAAAATCATGTTCTAAAATAAATTCTTCAAACAAGTTCAACAAATTTTTTTTTTTCAAATTGGTAGGGTGCCCTAAAACAGTTTTCTTGGAAAAGAAATCATTACTTCAACCAAGTAGTCCTAACATAAAAAGAAGTGGTAAAATATGTACAAACTCTAACTAACATGCAACTTATCAATGCAACAACTATCTAACAAAGAAGATTAAGAATTGGTGTTGAAAAAGGAAGTGGTTATCTACGGAGGTCGGTCCTCGACCTCCCCACACTTAGAAATTTGCACTGTCCTTGGTGCATACAAAGAAGAGCAAGGTGGATGGGTTGCTACAACTGATGAGCTCCTTCAAAAGGTTGTGCGGAGGGACTTGTTTGTTGCCCTATTTAGAAGCCTTTCCATTCCCCTTTTTGGTGGCCAGCCTAAAAAGAGAGAAAAAGAAAGAAAATTAAGCCCACAACAAAGATATAAAGCAAATAGAACATAGACGGAGGCTAATGCCAAATAAGAGTACGGTTCTCAACTACGTGGTAGCTACAACATGTGAGTGAGAAAGCAATGTAAGTAAAGGGCATATCACTAACACTTGATGCAAGAGTAAAGTTTAAGCATAAGTAAATGGCATGAAGATAACACTTAGAAGCATCAAGTTCAAATAAGAAAGAGTGGGTCATGAAAGACAATAGGAGTTCATATCAATGCACAAAGGATGCAAGAGTCATCAAAGATTAAGCATTGATTTAAAATTTTTATCACCCAACAATATCAAACAAGTCAAGAACACCAAGATAATCCAAGAAATCCTCAACAATTGAGTAGGATAATTCAACATCAATGTTAAAATAAGAAACTTAGAAAAGAAAATAAGAACAAGGTACAAAGACAAAATTAAATTGCAATGAATGAAAATAAGCAAATGCAACATACAGAAGAAAATGAAAAATAAGAAAAATGAGAAGTGCAGTTTTGGAGAGAGGGAGAAGAAGAAAGTAAGAAAGGAAGAAGAGAGAAGAAGAAAGGTAGAATGAAAGAAGGAGAGAAGAAAGGAACAAAAACAGGGGAGAAACAGGGCGCGAGGCGACGCGCGCGCATGGGTGACATGCGCGCATGGGCGACGCTTGCTCGCAAAAAGCAGGAGGGGGAAGCGATGCGTAGGCATCGTCCACGCGTACGTGTGGATTGCAGAAAAGAGAGGGGACACGTATGCGTAGGGCTAAATTGTGCTCTTCGCACAATGGCAGTACCACTCCAGCACAACTCTCTGGTTTTTGCACCAGGAGTCCCAACATGGCATACGACGCGTGCGCGTCGGCCACGCTCACGCGTGGCATGCCTTTTTTTTATAAAGAAGCCTAAAAACAGAATTAAACACTCTCCTACCCTATTTACACTCTAAACCAACCAAAATTTTAAACTTAACAAAAATCTTTTTAGTTTTTGGAAAAAATTTTCAAAGACGAACAAAACTTGCACTTCAAGCAAAATGCAATTCAAAACAACTATTCTAATCAAAACATGAATTTAACAAGTAACATAACAATCAAAACAAGGTATGCAAAATTTTGAAAAGAAGAAAACTACCTAACAATGGCAACTCAATTCATTCATTGATTATATATACAATAGAATGGAAAGAGTTTACCATGGTTGGGGTGTCTCCCACCTAGCACTTTTAGTTTAAGTCCTTAAGTTGGACTTATGGGAGGCTCCTTGTCAAGGTGGTTTGTGCTTGTACTCATCCTTGAACTCCCAAGGATGCTTGCTCCTCAAACGGTTGTCAGAATTTCCAACCGACTTCACCAACTTAGGTGAAGTTCTTCCCAAGATATGAGCTCCCAAAATTGGCATCCATGTTGTGATCCGGGATCCCATATCTTATTTTCACACCCGTCTTCTAATTGATCATCATTGTTCCATTCGGGTGGTAGGCACGTAGAATTCTCATTGGAGCACCAAACTATCCTCCTAGACCCATCCAATTGAGCATTACACTAACATTTGCATCCACTCCTTGAAGCTTCAACCATAATGAGCCTAGATTTACAATGCCAACCACTGAACATCCTTCTCTTACGCTTCATTCCACAAAGTGCCCTAAGTTGGCCATCCATTTCAAGCAAGCCAAATTTGAGTGGGATAATAAAGCTAAGAGTTATGAGTTTTACCCACTCAAATGAAGGATTGGATGGTGACTTAGGTAGAGAAGTTCTCAATGATCTTGACAAAGCACGTTCCACTCCCGTCCACCTTCTTCTAGGGGCCTCCACCATTTGACAAGGTTCTTCAAGCTCTACGTCTTGACAAGCTTCCTCAAGTTCACATGGTTCTCCACCAATGTCCTCTATCTCTTCCCCATCACTCAAATCATAAATAGGAGGTTGAGTGAAATCTACCTCAACGTCAATTCCAAGTTCAATGGGGAAGCATTCATCAAGCTCCAAAGGATCATATGTTGATGCGGAATCATCATAGATAGGAGGACTTGTTGTTTGTACCATTTCTTCCATTTCTTCAATCACATTATGCCTTGGAAGTTGTGCACTATCCTCCTTGACATCATTTTCAAATTCAATGAAAGAAGGCTCTTCAACTTGAGATTCATCTTTGCACTTAACATCCCATAAATCTTCAACCACTTCTTCCTCTTGTTCAATGATAAAATACTATTTTAGGGTTTATCTTGTACTTAATTGAGTGAATTTTATCTACTATTCTCACACTTATTCATAGAATTCGCATGTTTTACATTTTTCTTCCTAATTTTGTGCTATGATTAAAAACATGCTTCTTTGGCCTTAAATTTGATAATTTTAATCCTCTCTTATTACCATTCGATGCTGTGATATGTTTGTTAAGTGTTTTCAGGGTTTATAGGGCAGAAATGGCTTAGAGAATGGAAAGGAAGCATGCAAAAGTGGAAGGAATATAAGAAATTGAAGGAATTGCTAAGCTGTCAAGCCTGACCTCTTCGTACTAAATCGATCATAACTTGAGCTATAGAGATCCGAATGAGGCGCTTTCAGTTGTCTTAGAAAGCTAACATCCGGGGCTTCAAAATGATATGCAATTTGCTATAGTTGCCATGCAGTTAGGTGATTCGCACACGTGGATGATGCATACGCGTGACCTTGCGAAAGTTCAGTGACACATACGCGTGACAGAGCCACGTGCTGTACGTATCAGAAAATGCTGGGGGCAATTTCTGGCCTCTTTTTGGCCCAGTTCCAAGCCCGAAAACACAGATTAGAGGCTGCAGAGTGGGGAAATCATGCATACAACATTCATTCACATAATTTTAGGTTTTAGATGTAGTTTTCTAGAGAGAGAGGCTCTCTCCTCTCTCTAGATTTTAGGGTTCTTAGTTTTATTCCTTTTCAATTTCAGATTTCTATTATACTTTAATTTAATTTTCTTCTACTCTTATTTTTTCTAGTGCTTTAGTTTATCTATCTTGTCTTGTTGATCTATTTATTCCCCAATTTAGTTTATGAACTCTTCATGTTAGATTGAATTTCTTATTTAATGCAATTTGAGGTATTTCATAATCATTATTCCTTTCTCTGTTTGTTTTTATTGATGTTTGCAATTGGTTGTTTAGATTTAATATTCTTTGTTAGTTTTCTATGTTTTTATGTTGTGCCTTCCAAGTGTTTGATAAAATACTTGGGAGGATTTTAAGTTAGATTTTCCTATTCTTAACTTGGATTGATTAATTGGAGACTCTTGAATTATCAAAGTTTCTTGTTGATTGACAATTGAAAGTTGCTAGTTTATCTGAATTCCACTAACTCTAGTCTTTCCTTAGGAGTTGACTAGGACTTGAGGGTTCATGTTGATTTTCTCATTTGACTTTCCTTCATTTGTTAGAGGTTAACTAAGTGAGTGCAATTTACAATTACCATCACAATTGACATTGATAATGAGGATAGGAATTCCGATTATCAATCCTTGCTAGGACTTTTCTTAATTGTTATTTTATTTCCTTGTCATTTACATTCCTTGCTTATTAACTCAAAACCCCAAAATATACATCTCATAACCAATAACAAGAACACTTCCCTGCAATTCCTTTGAGAGACGACCCGATGTTTGAATACTTCGGTTATTAATTTTTAGGGGTTTGTTACTTGTGACAACTAAATTTTTGTATGAAAGGATTCTTTGTTGGTTTATAAACTATACTTGCAACGAGGTTTCATTTGTGAAATTCTAGACCATCAAAAATTCATTCATCATTCAACAATCTCGGTTTCCTCCTCTTGTTGCACTCCTTGCCTTAAATCCTCTCCTTCTCCTTGAAGCTCGAAATTCTCCTTCTCATTGTGATCCTCAATTAATCCTCCACATTCAACAATAGGAGTGTCTTGGATATTTGAGCACAATGATACCACGTGGTTCATCACTTCGGTCAACCTAGCCACAAATTCCCCTAGCATCTTTTGCTCTTCTTTTGGCTTTTGACACATAGCTAGAAGCTCTTGTTGCTCTTGCATTAGGGGTTAGAGAAATTCGTCCAATGAAGGTGGTGGTAGAAGAGAGAGTTCACTATTTGAGGGGAAGGTATTGTAGTTGGAAGGTGGTTCAAATTGGTGAAAGTCTTGAGGTGGTGTATAAGGAATTGGTAGTTCTTGGGAGTATTGGTGTTGGAAATGTGGTGATTCTAGGTATGGTTCATATGGTGGTTGGTATGGTGGATATGAGTTGGGGTCATATGGAGGTGAATGGTGGTATGAGGCTTGTGAGTGAGGTTGACAACAATGTTGAGAAATTGCTTCATAATTATGTACATTATGGGGTAGATTGTAGCCATGAGAGATTGGAAGAGGTTGTTGCCATGAAGGTTGACCATAAACATGTGGCTCCTCCCTAATTTGATATCCATTCCTACAATGTGGTTCCTCATTGAAGCTTTCATTCCGTACAACATAATTGTAGCCAAACTCATAGCTAAAGTGATGAGAATTCATAGTGACAAGAGAAATAAAACAAATACTAATAAGAACTAATAAAAATTAACTGTTAAAACAAGCAAAAACTAACAAAGAAGCATATTCACAATATCAACATATATACAATAGCCAATAACATAACACCAATGCAATTCCCCAGCAACGGCACCAAAAATTTGATGTGAGAATTATCGTTGGTCTAGAATTTCTCAATAGAAAAAGAACTTCGTTGTAAGCATAGTTTCAACCCAACTAATAACTCTCAATCAAATTTTAATATTAGTTTTGACACAAGTACAAATCCCAATAAAAATAAACTGAAGTATTCAAATCTTGGGTCGTCTTACAAGGAATTGTAATGAAGTGCTCAATTATTGGTTATAAAGGGGCAAAGGGGGGTTTGATTTGATGATTCGACAGGAAAAGTAAATAACAAAAAAGAATATGAAAATTAACTAATAAAGGAAAGGAAAAGAACTCTTGGCTAAGGCAAAGAAATTGAGATCACCATCCTTGTCTACAAACTATGTATTGACAATTATGAGGGACTAACCTATTAAGTCTACATCTATGCTTAAAGTACATACAAAGTCTACTTCAACGCTTGAAGTACGTCAAATAGGGTTAATCAACATCAACCCATAAGTCCTAACCTACCTACTAATTAGCTTAGTAGTGGGTGAGTGTCAATGAGTATCAATTTGACCACAAAGGATTCTTAAATTTACTAATTCAATGAGACCCAATGACTCAAGGTCACTCAATTCCCTCAGCCTAGGCCAAGAGTAAAGAAAACTACTCTAAAACTAGAGAAAATATTTTAACAAACACCTAGAATGTAATAAAAGTAAACATCATAAAATGCAAGAATTAATAAAAGTTACAACTACCCAATGTAAGAAAACAATAATAACAACTCAATTAAACAATGAGAATAAGAAAACATAAATTGCATTAATGAAAATTCAAACTAACAAGAGTGTATCAACATAAAAATAACATGAAAGGGAAATTAACAACAAGAACTAGAAGAGCAAAGGTGTAATAACAAGGAATTAAAAGGGAAAACTAAATCAAAACAAGAATTGAAAGATAAATTTAAGAGAGATTAACCTAACTTTACCCTAATTTCTACCCTGAATCTAGAGAGAGGAGAGAGCCTCTCTCTCTAGAGTTCTACCCTAAAACATGATGAAAACTATACTAGGACTACTCCCCCTATTCCCTTGCAATCCTTGGGTTCAAAAGCATCAGAAATGAGTTGGATTTGGACCTCCTTAAGCTCAGAAATCGCCCCCAGCATTTTGCCTTTACTGAAGTCACGTGCAGCTTGTCACGCATACGCATGGGTCACGCATACGCATTGCATTGCAAAATTCCTCTTCACGCGCGCGCGTGGGTGACGCGTATGCGTCGCTAGCGCATGTCCTTCTCATGCGTACGCGTGGGTGACGTTTGCACGTGGCCTTGAGTTCAGCAAATTCTCATTTCTTAATGAATTCTCCATTTTTGCATGCTTTTTCTTCATTCCTTCAACCCAACCTTTGCCTTCTAATTCTGGAATCACTTAACAAACATATCAAGGCATCGAATGGAATTAAAGTGAATTAAAATTAGTGATTTAAAGGCTTAAAAAGCATGTTTTTACTCTTAAGTACAAATTAGGAGAAATTCACAAAACCATGCTATTTCATTGAATAAATGTGAGAACAGTTGATAAAATCTCCTAAATTTAACACAAGATAAACCACAAAATTGGAGTTTATCAATGCTCTTCATGAAATTGATTTATTTTGACTAAGTAGATACATATAGATAATTAGATAGTATTAGTTAGAGTAGTTGCATGTATTTAGATAGATTGCATATAGATTGTTTGCATTGAATAAATGTTGATATCCCTTTCTTATCTTTCTTGATATTTAGCATGAGGACATGCTATTTTTTAAGTGTGGAGAATTTGATAAACCATAATTTGATGGTTTATTTTGTATTGAAATGAGTGAATTTTATCGACTTATCATGTATTTATTCATTGAAATAGCATGATTTTGTGAATTTTTCCTAAATTGTGCTTAAGATTAAGACATGCTTTTAGGCCTTAAATTGCTAAATTTAATTCACTTTAATTCCATTTGATGCCTTGATGTATTTGTTGAGTGATTTTAGACTTACAAGGGAAGGATGGATTGAAGAAATGAGGGAAAAGCATGCAAAAGTGGAGAATTCATGAAGAAATGAAGTTTGGAGCACCTTAGGGTTGTGTGTACGCATACCTCATGAGTACGTATGAATATCAAGTTGTGCATACACATGCCTCATGTGTACGCATGTTTTGGAAATTCACAATTTTGTGCGTACGTATACCTCATGCGTACGCATGACTGAAGGCATGTGATTTCACTTAATTGAACACGTAGGTCGCGATTTCAAGCCAATTTTGCCCCAATCCAACTTATTTATGAATTATTTCAAGCCAAATTCAAGGAGGATCAAGGGGGAGCAATTAGGATAGCTTTAGTTTATATTTAGGGTAGATTTCTAGAGAGAGAATAGCTCTTCTCTCTAGAACTTAGGATTTCTGAGGTTAAATTCTCCTTAGATTTAGGTTTTAACCTTGTTTTAGTTTAGTTTTCTTTTTATTTCCTTGTTATATTGTCTTAATTCACTTAGCTTTTATTGTTAGTTCTTTATTATATGCTATTTTAGTTTCATGAACTCTTGTGAATTCTTAGTTTTCTATTAATGCAATTTTGATGTTTTCATATTATTGTTGCTTAATTGAGTTGTTATTATTGTTTTCTTACAATTGGTAGTCATAGATTTTATTGTTCATTCAATTTACCATGCTTTTCCTTTTATGCATTTCAAGTGTTTGATAAAATGTCTATTTCAATTATAGAGTAGATTTTACATTCTTGGCTTGGGATTGAAGACTTAGGTGACTTTGAGTCATTGATGTCCAGTATTGATTAGTGATTTAGGATTGTTAATTGATTTTTTTCTCTAGCTCAAGTCTTTCACTAAGCTAATTAGTGAGTTGTCTAGGATTTGTGGATTATGTGAGATTAACTCTTTATAATTACAATATTTGTGGTCAATGACTAGGATAGGAAACCTTGACTTTCAACCCTTGCCAAGACCCTTTTAAGCATTTGAATTTCCTTTACTTTATTAGTTAATTATCATTTAATTTTTTTCTATTTAATTTTATGTCAATTGCTATCTCACCCCCGATTTCTCATAGCCAATGATACGTGTAAACCCCGCTAAAATCGGTAAATAATTAGTCAATAATTTGAATTTTAATTAGTAAAATTAAAAATACAAAACTAATATCAAAATAGGATAGAGCTCTTCAAAACAAGAATTTTGATACCAATTTTGAAAAATTTGGCCCAAAATTGGACCGGACAGGCCGAACCGGTTGAACCGGGGTCTAAACCGGGCTCGTGGATCCAACCGGATCCATAACTTAAAAGAAGCACCAGCTTCTTCTTCCTCGTTTCATACCCAATGAATCCAAACAGATTGGGGAGGAAGAAGAACTCCCTAACCCTCATCAAATCATCTCACAACCATAACTTCTCCGTTTGAGCTTCGATCGCCGCACCGTTTGTGGCCACGCGTCCAGCGCGTCGATCTCTATATTTCTATCGGATCAATTTCACTGGTAAGCTCCATTTTCGTTCCAAAATCTCTATCCCCTTTCTATTCTTGAAATTAAAACCCTATAGTGAGATTTTGCCAATTTTGATGTTCTAGGTTTGATTTAGCTTGTGGAGCTTACTGGATTTGAGTTGCTACGCGTGTGGGGGTAGTAAAGTTTTTCTAAACTTAAATTTAATTTTGAATCCATTAGGTAAAATTTGAATTTCTAATATATGTGTGTATTAGGTATGAATTAAGTTCATATATATGCATTAGAAGTGAAAAGTGAGTATTTGGAGGCTTTTGGGTGATTGAAGCTTGGTTTGTGGCTGGTTTCTTTGAGCTTGGGGGGCTGTGTTCTAGCTTGTGAGGCTACCTTGGATTGAATAAAGTGATCGGCCAAGGTATGGTATAGGTTTCACATGTTTAACATATAAGGTTTTGTGAAAACTTAGGCTAGGGGACCATAGGCTAAGTTGAAATGGATAAATGTATGAAATGATTAGTTGTGTGATGATGTAGGATAAATTTATGATTGAGTTGTATTGGAATTTATGAGTATGAGTTGTTGGTAATGTTGAATATGTGTGATTGTAATTATTAATGTTGGGTTGATGATGATGTTGATATGAGTTAATTGAATTTGGTGGTATGGCTTGTTTTATTAGTTGAAGGTGGATTATGATATGGTATTAATGAATGAAGGTAATAGACTAATGAATTTTGATATGAAAGTTATGGTTGGAATAGGTGAATTCTTTGAATAATGCATGGGTTTTATGAATTGGTATGAATATTAATGTGATAGTGGATAGGATCAATAAAATGTAACTTGTTGTATAATGGAGGTGCAGGTTTTGATGATAAGGAACATGACTTTGGTGAAAATGAGGTTTGGATGTGGATTGGTAAAAAGTGAATTTTGGTGAATTTTGGAAATCCATAAATTGCTCCTCAAATATTGGATAAAATTGTGGTTTATTTCAAATGAAAGATGGTTTATAAGCTTTTGAACGATATCAATTTTGAGAAAAACAGAATTTTGTAGAGAAAGTTATGGACGACAGAAGTTTGGTATAAAAATTGTGCTTACAGGATAACAAAATCTGGTTTGTAGCAGCTTTCTGGGCATTCTGCCAATTTTGGAAAAACGTCCATCCACGCATGCACGTGGCCCACGCGTGCGCATGGCATGGCATTTTGACGACGCATGCGCGAGTAGCCATGCATGCGCGTGAAAGGGCAATGTGCATGATCACGCGTACGCATGACTCACGTGTGCGCGTGGCCCACGCGTGCGCGTAGCCCCTGTTTGCTACAAAACTGGATTTTTAACATTTTAGATCATATTTTCACTTCCAAATCTCTATTTTCTCCCTTTTAGACTTAAAATATGGTACTAAACCCAGTAGCTAGTTGAAGCTAGGAAAATAAGATAACTTGGGGGGTGAAGTAAGAGGCAAAATGATGAGTTATATGAAGGTGATGAGAATGTTAAATGAAGTTTAATGACATGGCTTGATAAATGATGATATATTGATTATAAAAAAGAAATGGCTTGATATCTGAGATGCGAGTTTTCCTGGGTAAGAACCGTGGCTTGCCACCACGTGTTCCAGGTCGAAACTCAATACTCTGTTAACCCTACATCGTAAGGGTGACCGGGCACGTATAAATTCCTGGGTATGGATAGCCCCATTGAGTGATTTGAATGATGATTGAATGTGAAATCTATGCATAGACTCATGGGGATGTGCGACGGGGGACAGTCTAAGGTTTTCAGACTTGTTGGATTGGCTGGATAACTAATAGATAAGCCTCATCAGCCATAGGACAGGCATGCATTGTGTGCATTTTTTGTTTTGATTGCTATGCATTTCCTGGGTTTGCCTAATTGAATATATACCTCCTGCTATCTGTTATACTTAATATTTGAACTATCTGCTTATTACTTGTGCGTGAACTTATTTGGTTGCTTGTCTCTGCTGAATTTATAGATGACGGAGGGATGGAGAAAAGCGTGAAATGGTTTGGTGTTCTGTTAGGTTTGAAATTGAGTGAGTTTAGGTAGGTCTAGATTACCTACCCCTATTTATGGCTTCTGTTTAGTAATTAAGTTGTACAATTGTACAACAGAGTTCTAGGATTGCCTCTGGCATTCCTAGGACCTTATTTATTATGCGCGTGGCACCTTTACCATGCTGAGAACCTCCAGTTCTCACCCCATACTGTGTTGTTGTTTTCAGATGCGGGTCGAGAGGCTCCTTACTAGGCGTCTGGATCTTGAAGCGGAGTAGTCCCTGGGTTATTTTGGGCTTTATGATTATATATATATATATATATATATATATATATATATATATATATATATATATATATATATATATATATATATATATATATATGTACCTATGTACTTAGCTTGCTCTCCAAGAAACTTGTTTATTTTGTTCCTCATAGAGGTTAAGGGAGAGCTAGGACCTTATTTTGAGTTTTGAGTAGTTTCGGATATCTATATATGTATGTATATATATTCTCTGGCCAACCTTGGCTTCACAGGCTGAGTCAAGAGCTAGTTATGTTATTTTCTTGGCTTTCCTTTACTCTCTTGATTATCTTTATCATTTCCTATTAGGTTTCTTAGCACGCAAGTAATCCTATTCCTTGAGCGCTGCACTTTTTTATTTTTGGGATTTTGTTTTACCCATTTTTCAAGGTTCCTAGTATATTATCTTTTTCCACTATTATGTATATATTTTACTATTTAGAGGTCCGTAACACCACACTACCTCTGTTCTATGACTTAAGCGTAAAACTCTGTGTAGTAGGGTGTTACATTATTGTATCAGAGCAATTCATTTCTATAGAGCCTGAGGATGGACTGATTGTGCTTCTGTGCATTCTCTGTGTATGGGTTTATGTGATAGTAGGATATCTAATTGATATATGTGGCATAAACATTCATGAGCATGTATTTGGGACTTAAAGCACTGAACTTGCGATATTGAGACTGATCAACTTGATATCACTTGTTTGGTGTGTATAGGGACCAGATGTCGACTTGCGGACGTGGGCGAGGTAGAGGCAGAATAGGCAATGCTATGCCTGAAGCGTCATGGAATACTCCTAACCCTGTAGACTTCATGGCTGCTTTAGGCAATATGGCAGCAGCAATGCAAGCGACAACTGAAGCCCTGGGAAATCAAATTAATAATGGAAATAATGGCAATAATGGTGATAATGGTCCAATGTCACTTTCTTCCTTCCTGAAAGTTCACCCTCCGACCTTCAGAGGGACCTCGAGTCCTACTGATGCTGATAACTAGATACAGGCTATTGCGCAAGCATTACAGGGTCAGCAGGTTCCTGATAAACAGTGGGTTGAGTTTGGAACCTACCAGCTGCACGGTGAAGCTCAGTATTGGTGGCAGGGCATGAGACGCATTCTGCAGCCTGATGGGCTTGTGATATCTTGGGAGTTGTTCCAAGAGGAATTCTATAAGAAGTATTTCCCCAACTCAGTTAGAAATGCCGAAGAACTTGAATTGCTTCAGCTGAAATTGGGCCAGATGACCATAACTGAGTACACCAGTAAATTTGAGGAATTGTGCCGCTTTTCATGCATCTGTCAGGGAGCTCTTGAGGACTTTGCTGAGTGGAAGTGCATAAAGTATGAAGCGGCCTTCGAAGTGACATACAGAGCTTTGTAGCACCTATAGAGATTCGAGTATTCTCTGAGCTTGTGAATAAGAGCAGGGTGGCTAAGGAGTGTGCGAGGAAGGCTGCAGTAGGAAATGGAAGTATAAGGATGCCATTCCCGAGGACCATAGGGAGGAATTTTGCACCTAGGGGCAGACAGTTTAAGCGTGGCGGCTTTGTCCCTCAGAACAATCAGGAGCAAGGCAACTTCAGGAGGCCTAATACTAATGCTAATCAGGGAAAGAGACAGGGGAAGCAGCCACAGCAGGATGTGAGTTGCCACAGATGTGGTAAGTACCATTCTGGGCCATGCAGGTTTGGGACTGGAGTCTGTTATTCTTGTGGGCAGCCTGGACACTTGGCTAACAGTTGCCCAGAGAAGAAGAGGTATGAGACAGGTAGAGTGCAACAGCCAGGGAGAGTGTACACTACTTCTTTAGTAGGCGCTGAGGGGTCAGAGACACTGATCAGAGGTAACTGTGAGATGGCTGGTAAAACTTTGAATGCCTTGTTTGATTCTGGAGCTTCACATTCTTTTATTGTATTTGAGAAGGCTGATGAGTTAGGATTGAAAATAGTAGTACTAGGGTATAATTTAAAGGTGTATAATGCTACCCATAAGGCTATGGTGATGAGGTTAGGATGCCCCCAAGTTCCTTTTCGAATACAACAGCGTCACTTCATGCATAAACTAATTTGTTTGCCGATGACTGGACTTGATCTCATTTTGGGATTGGACTGGTTATCCAAGAACCATGTTTTACTCTATTGCTCTACAAAAACAGTGTGTTTTATGCCTGAAGACACAGAGGAGACGGTTGTGGTAAATAACTACTTCCTGAATTCCATAACAGTGAACTGTTCTGGGGCCGAATGTCAGGGAATATTGTTGTTAGCTGCGGGTGTTTTGGGTGATGTTCAAAGCTTGGAGAAAATCCCGGTGGTGTGTGAGTTTCCAGAGGTGTTTCCTGATGATATTGAGGAATTTCCACCTAACCGAGAAGTTGAGTTTGCCATTGAGTTAGTACTTAGGGCTGGACCAATCTCGAGTGCTCCTTATAGGATGTCACCTCTAGGAATGGCCGAATTGAAGTCTCAACAGGAGGATTTGTTGGGTAAGAACTTTATCTGACTAAGTGTTTCTCCGTGGGGCACGTCAGTGTTACTAGTGAAGAAGAAAGATGGGAGTATGCGCTTATGTGTTGACTATAGGCAGCTGAATAAGATTATTGTGAAGAATAAATACCCGTTGCCAAGGATTGATGACCTGATGGACCAGTTACAGGGAGCCGGTGTGTTCTCTAAGATTCATATATGATCCGGATACCACCAGATAAGGGGTCAGAGATAAGGATATTCCAAAAACTGCCTTCAGAACGTGCTATGGCCACTATGAATACATAGTGATGTCCTTCGGACTGACTAATGCTTCGGCAATATTCATAGATTACATGAACAAGATTTTTCATCCATATCTAGATAAGTTTGTTGTTGTGTTTATTAACGACATTCTTATCTACTCTAAGACAGAGGATGAGCATGCAGAACACTTGCGAACAGTGCTACAAATCCTGAAGGATAGGAAGTTGTATGCCAAGCTATCCAAGTGTGAGTTCTAGAAGTCTGAAGTGAAATTTCTTGGTCATGTGGTGAGTAAACAAGGAATAGCAGTGGATCCTGCCAAGGTTGAGGCGATGATAAATTGGGAGCGACCGACTTCAGTGACGGAGATCAGGAGTTTCTTAGGCTTAGCAGGTTATTATTAGAGGTTCATTAAAGGGTTTTCACAGCTCGCTTTGCCTTTGACCAAGCTAACTAGGAAGGATGTTCCTTTTGTGTGGACTCCTGAGTGCGAGGAGATTTTACTTACTTTAAAGAAGAGATTAACTACTTCCCCCGTGTTAGTGTTGCCTGAGCTGAGAGAACCATTCGGGGTATACTGTGATGCGTCCTTGAAGGGTTTAGGATGTGTGTTAATGCAGCATCACAAAGCTGTAGCTTATGCCTCACAGCAGTTAAGGCCACATGAAAGAAACTATCCAACTCATGATTTGGAGCTTGCTGACGTTGTCTTTGCTTTAAAAATTTGGAGGCATTATCTCTATGGTGTGAAATTCCAAGTCTTCTCGGACCATAAGAGCTTAAAATACCTATTTGAATAAAAAGAGTTGAATATGCGTCAAAGGAGGTGGATGGAACTCCTAAAGGATTATGACTTCGAGCTGAACTACCATCTGGGAAAGGCGAATGTGGTGGTGGATGCCCTGAGTAGGAAATCCCTATGTGCTACTTGGATGATGCTAAGAGTGGAAGAGTTGCTAAAAGCCTTCTAGGGATTGAAACTGGGAATCAGCGAAGAGTTTGGGACTTTATGCCTAAGCCAGTTACAAATTTCAAGCGACTTCAAGGCTGAACTACTAAAGGCTCATCAGAATGACCAAGAATTATATAATATTTTTCCAACGATTAAGAAAGGCAAGCAATGGAGAGTGTCAGAAGACAAAGATGGGTTGTGGAGGTTCAAGGGTCGAATAATTGTGCCAGATGTTAGGGATTTACGACAGAGCATATTGGAGAAAGCTCACAAGAGCAGGTTCTCCATTCATCCGGGAAGCACCAAGATGTATCAAGATCTAAAGACGATGTTCTGGTGGCCAGGAATGAAAAATGATGTGGCATTACATGTTTCCAAATGCCTAACTTGTCAGAAAGTCAAAATTGAACACCAAAGACCAGCAGGAACCCTTCAACCTTTGGAGATTCCACAGTGGAAATGGGAGAGCATTGCTATGGATTTTGTGTTGGGTTTACCAAGGACTCGAACAGGTTGTAATGCTATTTGGGTGGTTGTAGATTGACTGACCAAGTCACCTCATTTTCTGCCTATTCGGATAAGTTGTACTATGGAGGAGTTGGCGCGGTTATACATAAAGGAGATTGTGAGGTTACATGGCGTACCTTCCACCATTGTATATGATAGGGTTCCTCGCTTTACATCACGATTCTGGGGAGCTTTTCAGCGAGCTTTTGGCACTCAATTGAGCCTAAGTAATGCCTATCATCCTCAGACAGATGGCCAATCAGAGAGAACAATCCAAACCTTGGAAGATATGCTACGAGCTTGTGTTTTGGACCAGCCGGCGAGCTGGGATCGATATATGCCTTTAGTAGAGTTTGCTTATAACAACAGCTATCATGCAAGCATTGGAATGGCTCCGTATGAAGCTTTATATGGAAGAAAATGTCAATCTCCATTATGTTGGTATGAAGCAGGAGAAAAGAGCTTGATAGGGCCTGAAATGATAAGTGAAACCACGGAGAAAATAAAGAAAATCCGTAGTCGAATGCTTGTGGCTCAAAGCCGTCAGAAAAGCTATGCTAACCAAAGGTGGAAGCCTTTAGAGTTTGAGGAAGGAGAACATGTTTTTCTGAAGGTTACTCCGACCACTGGAATAGGGATATCCATCAAAACTAAGAAGTTAAATCCCTGTTACATTGGGCCGTTTGAAATCCTGAAGAGAATTGGACCAGTGGCGTATAGGATCGCTTTACCACCACATCTTTCGAACCTGTATGACGTGTTTCACATATCGCATCTTTGTAAATACACTTTTGATCCTACTCATGTCCTAGAACCAGAATCATTCCAAATGAGAGAAGATCTGACGCTTCCAGTAACTCCGGTTAGGATCGATGATACCAGCATCAAGCGTTTACGCGGAAAAGAGGTTTCTTTGTTGAAAGTAGCTTGGAGCCGGGCTGGAATTGAAGAACATACCTGGGAGCTTGAATCTGAGATGTGGAAAGATTACCCACACCTCTTTTCAGGTAACTCACTCTGAATTTTGATGACAAAATTCCTAATTAGGTGGGTAGGATGTAAACCCTACTAAAATTGGTAAATAACTAGTCAATAATTTGAATTTTAATTTGGAAAATTAAAAATGCAAAACTAATATCAAAATAGGATAGAGCTCTTCAAAATGAGAATTTTGATACTAATTTTGAAAATTTTGGCCCAAAATTGGACCGGACGGGCTGAACCGGTTGAATTGGGACCCAAACCGGGCCCGGGGTCCAACCGGACCCATAACTTAAAAGAAGCACCAGCTTCTTCTTCCTCATTTCATACCCAACGAAGCCTAAGAGATTGGGGAGGAAGAAGAACTCCCTAACCCTCATCAAATAATCTCACTACCATAACTTCTCCGTTTGAGCTCCGATCGCCACACCGTTCACGGCCACGCGTCCAGCTCGTCGAGCTCTACATTTCTATTAAATCAATTTCACCGGAGCTCCATTTTCATTCCAGAATCTCTATCCCCTTTCTATTCTTGAAATTGGAACCCTATAGTGAGATTTTGCCAATTTTGATGTTCTATGTTCGATTTAGCTTGTGGAACATACTAGGTTTGAGTTGCTACGCGTGTGGGAGCGGTAAGGTTTCCCTAAACTTAAATTTAATTTTGCATAATGTAACACCCTACCATTCTTAATCTTATACTTAGGTCATAAGACTGAGATAGTAAGATATTACGACCTCTAAAAATAAAAAATATATATATAAGATAATATTGAAAGAGATACTTAACTAGGGGCCTTGAAAAATGGGTAAAACAAAATACAGAAATAAAGTCCTAACTCTCTTGTAACCTCTATGAGGAACAAAACAATCAAGTTTCTTAGAGAGAAAGCTAAGTAACTAAGTACATATGTACATAAGCTGATAAACCAAAATATCCCAGGGACTACTCTGCTTCAGGAATCCAGACGCCTAGCGAGGAGCCTCTCGACCTATATCTGAAAATAACAACACAGTATGGGGTGAGAACCGGAGGTTCTCAGCATGGTAAAGGTGCCATACATATAATATATAAGGTTCTGAGAATGCCAGAGGCAATCCTAGAACTCCGACACTCTGATTATAATCTTAAAATATTAAACAGAAACCATAAAAGGGTGGTCTTCTAAGAATATCTAAACCCAGCTTAAACCTGACCATAATACTAAGTCTTTTTTCACTATTCCCTATTCCTCCATCTCCGATTAGTTTACACAGACAAATAAGCAAATAAGACAAACACAAGTAACTTACAAGTAATATAGATAACAAGTACAACAGATAGCATGTTCCAATCACGTAGGCATTCCCAAATAGTTCACAAATAAGCAATTCAAACAATATGCACATGATGCATGCCTATCCTATGGCTGTTGATATCAACTGTCGAGTTGCGTAGCGCCAACTTATAACCCAAGTGGGGACAACAAGGTGATGGAACAAGGGCCAAGGCTGACGGTCTGGGCTGGCTGATGTGTCTGCTGGCCTGCCCGTTCCAAGTTGAGAGTTGGGCCCAGGTACCTAGGCAAAAGCCCAGGTCTCTTTGCCTTTAGAATGGAAGGCAATGCATGAGGCTGGTTTCACAGAGCAACGAACACTTCCTTCTTCCAACAGTGGAGGGATAACATTTAGCTTGGGGTATAGCCTTCCCCATGTCAGCTTGGGGTGTTGTCTCTTCTCTCCATGTCAGCTTGAAATTTGTCCCATGGATATTATTGAGCTTGGGGGCATTCTCTTCCCCATGTCATCTTGGGGATTCTCCCCATTTACCCTCATCCATTCATGAAAATGCAGGAACCCTTGCTCATTTAACACTACATCCGGGCACCAATACAGCGGCTCTTGCTCATTTGACACTGTACTCGAGCCATACAGCGCGTTGCTTCCGGGCAACAGCCTAGCTTTAGCGCAATAACGTCTTTGATTCATGTCATGAAGATTTGACTAAGTTTTTATATTGGTTGTTGAAGACCTAACATAACCCTCCTCCTTTATCCGGGCTTTGGACTGGCTATGTACCACAAGTGTAACATAGCCGCCGGAGTTAGAATACAAAATATACATTGAAAATAAATTAAATAATATATATTTATATATAAATACATAATGATTGATTTTGATAGTTAATTTTAGTCTATATGATTAATGTTAAGCCTGTAACAATATTATTTCAAAAAATAAAAAATGAAAAATGTGATAACTTTTCAAGTTTTATTCGACTTAAACTAAATCATTTCCTTTTCTTCTTCCATGTATTTTGTTAGTCGGCTAAAAGGAAAAAGAAAAAGAAAACTGTTCTTTATGTTGTAAAATAAATAAGGAAGATGTACCAAATATAAAATAAAGATGTGTAAATAAAAGACTCTAATATTATACCTAACTCAATAAGAATGATTCATATATATTTATTAATATATATAGTAACGTAAATAGAGAGAGATATATTAATAGTGTAGAAAGAAGGAAGAGAATGTTTATTATTGTGTGGCAGTATAAAGAGAGAAAGAATTGTTATTAATTTTATGTGTACGTATTATCACAAAACCATGCCCTATTTATACTTGTCCAATATTCCCCTTTTCAAACTTCCTTAATATAAAGTCTATCATGGGAAACAAAGCACCGCTCATAGTTAATATTGCACAGCCCAAAGTTAACTTGATTGGAGAGATGGACATTCATACTTATCATAACACTCCCCCTTGAATGTCCATTTAGGATTATTGCCTCATTAAAACTTTACTAAAGAAAAACCCAATGGGAAAAAACCTTAGTGAAGGAAAAATAGTACAATATCCTTTGTGATGGGGACTGCCTCATTAAAAACCTTGTCAAGAAAAACCCAATGAAAAAAAGACCTGACCAAGGAAAAAAGAGTACAGTCTCCCCATCTTGTCGATATCATTTAATATCTCGAAATCGGTGCATCCCAATCTCATGCACCAATCTTTCAAAGGAGAATTTTGAGAGTGACTTTGTGAATAAATCTGCCAGATTGTCACTTAAGCGGATCTGTTGGACATCAATTGTTCCTTGATTTTGAAGATCATGAGTGAAGAAGAATTTGGGAGAAATATGCTTTGTTCTATCACCTTTGATGTATCCACCCTTAAGTTGAACAATGCATGCTGTATTATCTTCAAACAGGACAGTTGGAGCTATCTTATGATCAATCAGTCTACATGATGATAGAATATATTGGATCAAACTCCTGAGCCAAAAATACTCGCGACTTGCTTTATGTATCGCTAGTATTTCGGCATGATTAGAGGATGTTGCAGTAATCGTCTGTTTTGTGGACCTCCATGATATAGCTGTTCCACCATATGTGAACAGGTATCCTGTTTGAGATCTGCCTTTATGTGGATCAGACAAGTATCTAGCATCTGCATAGCCAATTAGTTGTGACTTGGATCCATAGGGATAAAACAATCACATATCAACCGTTCCATAAAGATATCGAAAGATTTGTTTGATTCCACTCCAATGTCTTCTGGTTGGAGATGAACTATATCTTGCTAGTAAATTTACAGCAAATGATATATCAGGTCGTGTATTATTAGCAAGATACATTAGCGTTCCAATGGCACTAAGATATGGTACTTTAGGACCTAGGATATCTTCATTTTTTTCTTTAGGACGGAATTGATCCTTTTCCACATCCAAAGATCTTACAATCATTGGGGTACTCAAGGGATGTGATTTATCCATATAAAATCTTTTCAAGATTTTTTCTGTGTATGTTGTTTGATGAATAAAGATCCCATTTTTTGTATGCTCGATCTGCAGGCCAAGACAAAATTTAGTCTTTCCAAGATCTTTCAACTCAAACTCTTCTTTTAGAATTTTTATAATTGTTGGAATCTCTTCAGGAGTCCCAATGATATTTAAATCATCAACATACACAGCAATTATAATGAATCCAGATGCAGATTTCTTTATGAAAACACATGGACAAATATCATCATTCTTGAATCCACTTTTGGCCAGATACTCAGTAAGACGATTATACCACATTCGTCCAGATTGCTTCAGACCATATAAAGATCTTTGCAATTTAACTAAGTATAATCCCTGTGAATATTCATTCGATGGTTTAGATATTTTTAGTCCTTCAGAGACTTTCATATAGATATCCCGATCTAATGAGCCGTATAAGTAGGCTGTTACCACATCCCTTAAATGCATATGTAGTTTATGATATACAGATAAACTGACCAAATAATGCAATGTTATCGCATCCACTACAGGGGAATACGTTTCTTCATAATCTATACCAGGCCTTTGTGAAAAATCTTGTGCCACAAGTCGGGCTTTATAGCGCACGACTTCATTTTTCTCATTTCGTTTTCTCACAAATACCCATCGGTATCCAACAGGTTTTACATCTTCTGGTGTACGGACTACAGGTCCAAAGATTTCACGTTTTAAAAGTGAGTCTAGCTTAGCCTTCATGGCTTCTTCTCATTTTGGCCAATCATTTCTTTGTCGACATTCTTTGACTGATCTTGGCTCAAGATCCTTACTTTCATGCATGATATTTAATACCACATTATATGCAAATATTTTATTGACAATTGTCTTATTTCAGTCCCATTTCTCTCCTGTAAAGACATAATTTAGCGAGATCTCGTCATTTTCACAATTTTCAGGTACCTAAACGTCTTCTGGCATTAAAACTATATCAGAAATTTGGACAACTGCAGGTGTCTTTACTGTGTCTTTTTCAATAGGAATAGTATTTACCTCTTTTCTTTTTCGAGGATTTTTGTCTTTGGAACCGACAGGCCTGCCACGCTTCTAGCATGTATTTGCTTCGGTAGCAATTTGTCTAACTAGGACATCAATTCGAATTGGTACATTTTTCGCTGGTATATAAGATTTGGTTATCCTCTTTGTATCGAAAAATGCATCAAGCAATTTATTTGCTATTCTTTGCAAATGTATAATCTTTTGAACTTCTAGCTCACATTGCCCTGATCGAGGATATAAATGCATCAAGGATGACGCATTCCAATTAAGTTCCTTTTCAGGAAGCTTATTCTCTCCCCCTAATATTGAAAATTTTGATTCATCAAAATGACAATCCACAAACCGGACTTTAAATATATCTCCAGTTTGTATCTCAAGATACCTCACTATAGAGGGAGAATCATATCCAACATATATCCCCAATTTTCTTTGGGGTTCCATTTTGGTGCGATTAGGTGGTGCAATGGGAACATATATCTCACACCCAAATATTCTTAAATGGGAAATATTTGGCTACTGGCCAAAAGCTAATTGCATAGGAGAGAATGATGGAGAGGATCACGATGGTTCAGAAATTTAGCAAAACAATTTTTTCGTTGGTAGTATAGTCCAAACCAACAAATAATCCTCAAAATCAAAGTTTAATATTTCTAATTCAAATTAATCGAGAGTAATCAAATCTCGGGTCGTTCTCCCTAGGACGCAATCGGAAGTGTTTCTCTTTTGGTTGTGAGGGAAAGGGAGTTTTCAAGCAAGAAATGAAAGATTAAAAAAACTAAGCAATAAAAGAATCAAGAGATGATCAAAATTATAATTAATGCAAGTAAAGAGAAAATGAGATCAAAACTAGTGAAAATGCAAGGAATGCAATAAAGAGCTTTGACTTGGGAATGAGGATCCAAGGAATCCTATCATCGCCATAACCACAACTATGATAATTATGATGAGTTGATCTCACCTAGTCAACCCCAACCATCGAGGAGTAAGTCAAGCAAGCATAATTGACCTTAATCCATAAGTCCTAGCTAACTTACCAAACTAGTTGATAAAAAGCTAGCGTCAATGGAAACAAGAGTCAACTAACTACCCAAGAATTACCACTAAATGTCGGACATTATGACTCTAGTATCCTAGGAACTCAAACCACAAGGCAAGGTGAAAAAATCTACTCAAATTCTAGTGTTGGCATTTTCACAAATACCTTGTGTGCATAAAAGTAAAACATGAGAAAATTGCAAAGTAAAATGGAAACTATAACCAACGATCAACAATACCAAACATAAACAAGCAATCAAACATAAAGGAAGCATGAAACATAAAATTCATCAACCAAAACTTCAAGAAACCCAAAATTTCAATTATAAACAAAGTAACTTGAACCATAAGAAATTAAAGGCAAAAGCAATGCAATTAAAGAGAAGATCAAGAATACTTACAATAAAAGAAGCAAAATCCAAACTTAAAGCTTGCTATAAAATGCTACAATGGAAATGAAAATTAAACCCTAGGAGAGCAAGCTACACTACTCCTACTCCTACTCCTACTCCTAATTACTATGAAAAACTAAACTAAAACCTAATGAAAAGCTCTCCCTTTTGATATGTGTTGAAGTCTCCTTTATATAGCACTCCAAAACAGCATTTCAGCCTTCCAAAAATGAGCCAAGGGCCTCCAAATTCACGCAGCACGTGTTTCATTAATGCAATCACGTGCAGGGACCTATGCGGATGCACAGACGTGTGCGTCCACACACTCGGATGAAAATTGACCTGTGTGTACACACAGGTGCGTGCGTACGCACACATGGAAATTCTCTCTTGTGCGCACGCACACTTCGCTGTGTGTACTTTTCCTTGTTTTCTTCATGTTTTCTCCCTTATACATGCTTTCCTACACTTTTGACTATCCATTCTTGCCTCCAAGGCCTGAAATCACTCACAAACCATATCACGGCATTGAATGGCATAACAGTGTAATTAAATTTCTCATTTCAAGCACAAAATTGCATGTTTTCACATTTAGGATCAAATTGGGGACAAAACATAAAAGTATGCTATTTTGGTGCCTAAGTGTGAGTTAATGTGCTAGAATCTATCTAATTTGAGTCAAATTATATCATCAAATATGGACTCATCAATTCCCCCACACTTAAACCATAGCATGTTCTCATACTAAACCTACAAGGAAGACAATCAAGAGGGGTAATCAACTTATTAAATGTAACTACCTATATGCATGCAAGTATATTATATAATATCTATATATATCTATCTATGTATCCTATAGTTTCCTATTGATTTGGTGAAGACAAGCAATCAAATTTTCAAGCAAGCATATAGACAATTAGGGCTAAGCAAAGAATTAATTCAATGCAAGCAAAAATCTAGAGAATTGATTCAAGTTTCAAAATGAAGCAACTTGCAAGAATATATGATAAGAAGCATGGAAACATAGAGTTGAGTAATTGAACCCTCACTAGGTGTGTATACACTCTAATCACTCGGTGTCTAGGGTTTCAATTCACTCAAATCTCTTCCTAACAATGCTTTCAAGGATTTACTTTTTATCTAACAATCGACAAGTAATTGATGCATGAATGCAATTATCATGAGGACTTATTAGGGTTGTAATGGGGTTAGGGTTAAGGTGGGATAGATATGGCTAAGTGGACTAAAAAGATTGAATCTTTGATTAGCTCAAGTATCCAACTCAACTTATATATATCAACCCACAAAAATGCATTCTTGCCACCCGTTACGTCTTTTCACATATACATTCATGCCTTGGTTCTATTCAAAACACATATGCATTTCTTATTCATTTTTTTCTTTTTCTTTGGGATAACTTTTGTCCCATTTTATTTTTTTTCATTTCATTCATTTTTTGTCTTTTTTCCATTTCTTTTTCTTTTTTCTATGACAAATGCATATGGTTAAAGCAAATTAATACATGAATGTGCACCCATTTTTCTAAATTTTTCAAAGAAATACCCAAATTAAATATTTTCTTTTACTACCAAAGTTTCCCAAAAGATTCCCCCACACTTAAATGAAGCACACTTCTTCAACCTAAGCTAATCAAGGATACAATCCAAGGTAATTTATGGTTTTTCTCTTAGGGCTATGATGTGCTAATATCAAGAACAATGGGGTAAATAAAGCTCAAAGGGTTAACAATGGTAAGTGCAAAGGGTAGGCTGTATGGGAAAAGTAAGCTTTTATCAAGGATGGCCTCAATCATGCTCAATGCAATTCAAAACATCAATCATTAGAAATAAAGAATCAAGAAAAACCAAGATTACAAACATAGAAGAGATATAGCACACAATGAACAAAATTAGTGGTTAAAATGTGTAACCACTCATTAAGGCTCAAATCTCACAAGGTATTTTGTTCTATCTCTCTTTTATGTTCCATAAAAATTCATTCAATCAAGTTTGGAAACAATTTTCTCAATCAATTCAATAGAATTCCCTAAAAACAAAATTCTTGGAAATCTTTGTTGTTTTTCACTAAAATTATTTCCTATATATATGTATCATGTGATGGATGCAAAATTTTTCACAAATTTTCTAGTTTTTTTCCTAATTTTCAACAAGCAAAAAGTAACATGAACAATTAGGATCAAAATGAACTAGGCATATGCTATTCATATCATCCAATCACAACTTCTATCTATACTATATACCATGCAAACAAAGCAAAATGCCAAATGAAATAACTAGAAATAAACTAAGATATATATATATATATATATATACCAAAAGAAAATGCAATGCAACAGTTAAAAATACTACAAATATCTACAAAAAATATAATAAAAAGAAACAAAAATAAAGTACAAAGTGTTCGAGAAAAAGAAAGTTTACGCCCCAAAATGATGAATCTTCCCCCACACTTAAGCGTTGCACGGTCCTCCGTGCACAAATACGATCCGGGGGGAAATGTCTCTTAAGAGCTCCACCTTCATTTGGCAGATGTGGGGGCTTGGGTTGTGTGGAAACCGCCAATGCCCAACGCATTCTTGGCGTCTCCATCCTCAGTGTCCTCCTCCTTTCCCAGCTCCTTGCCTTCATGTCTCATCCTCAAATAGAATGAATAAAGTATAATTAGAACTCATAGGCAAGTAGCATAAAAAGGTAAAGGAGAGAGCAATTAAGCATCTAATTGAGGAATTTTTGCATAGTAGTGCGGTATGATAGAAAGATGAGCCATGTGTGTATTCCAAGTGTGCACGAGGATAGAATACACATAACGGCCGGTTAAAAATGGCATCCGCACAATCAAAAAGTAAGAATGAGTCCCTCAATTAAATGGCCTAAGATGCAAGTAATGGATGAGCAACATTTAAGCACATGCAACTTAAGCAACTACAATAGGAGTGAATTGAATGTGAGATTATTGGATATTGAGGTTGTGCAAGTGAAAGAGCAAAATTGATAAAAATAGCACAACAAATAATAGCCAATGCAATGATGAAGAGAACTACCTATTCATCCTTAGAATAAACAAATAATCAAATGGGAAGGTGCTTGCTACAAAAAGTGATAAGTCTTTATGAGAATCAAGTCAAGTCAACTCAAAAAAAATACAAAGCATTAACAAGGAGAAAATACCTTGTGATGTGACTATATTGACTTAAAGACTATGATGAACAAGCAATTCCATTCAATTCACTAAATTCAATATGTACTTGTAAAAAAATTACACCAAATAAGAGACAAAAAAGTTAATTTCTAAATCAATTTGGTGCTAGCAACTCAAGACAATGATCAAGTACATGATTGAAATTCCAATCTAAAACAACATTATAATTATTTAAAGGTGCACAATTCTTGATTAGAATTCCAAACAAGGATATAGTCTAACATACATGGTAGCTACAACACATGCATTAAACAAAATATTCATTCAGGCATTATGTCAAACACATGGAGTACAGTGCACATATTCATCAAATCCAAGCAAAAATTCAAGCATGAACAACCCATAAATAACAAATAGGAACACTTGCAATGTAAAAACAATTAAAGCATTAAGCAAAACTCAAGTTAAATAACCAAAGTTAAATAAAGAAAACAGAAATTAAGTAAGCAACTAAGCATAGAAAGGAAGATTAAAACAAGAAAATTGAAAATATGAAGAATAGAAAAGAGAGGGATAGGTAACAGTGGCACTTGTGTTAGCCACTGCGAGGCTCACGGCGGTGGAACTTTGCCGGAGAAGAGAAGAAAGAGGGAAGAAAAAGAAGAAAGAAAGAAGAGAGAAGAAAAAAAGACCTTTGCGGATGCACAAGGTCGTGTGCGGACGCACACTAGGGAAAAGAGAGGGTATGTGAGCGCACTGCAGCGTGCGAGCGCTGCGACCAGAAGATGTACCGCAACCCGTGCGGACGCACAAGGTTGTGTGCAGTCACACAAAAAGGGAAAAGGGGGTTGTGTTCACATGCACAAGGGGTGCGTGCGCTGCCACCAGGGGGTTGCCACGGGCTGTACGGACGCATAGGTAGTAGGTTTTTTTTTTTTTGCAAAGACCACGTGTGCGTACGCACAAAGGTTCGTGCGCATGACAGAATGAAAATGTTGGGGCTTACGCGTGCATAGAGGGTGCGGACGCTGCGAACAGAGCGTGCTACAACGTGTGTTCGTATGCACACAGCTGTGCGCTCGCATAGGTAGTGAAAAACAGGGGAAGTGTGCGTCTGCACAAGGCTGTGCGTACGCACACAAATCTGTTTCTGCAGCATTTTTAAAGCTTTTAAGGCACCAACCAAGATATCAATCAAAGTTTTTCAAGTCCAAAACATATCATTCATCAAAAATACATGATCAAACATGAAATGCAACTAAATCAAGTCTAGGATCTAATCAAACTACACTAATCCAAGAGACAAAATTCAATAAACAAAAACTAAAAGAAAGAAGAGTTGAAAGGATGTTACCATGGTGGGGTGTCTCCCACCTAGCACTTTGGTTTTAAGTCCTCAAGTTGGACTTTTGAGTGAAGCTTATGTCTTGGTTGCTTATGCTTCCACTCGTCCTTGAGTTGCCACCCATGTTTGTTCTTCAAGAATCCTCCGAGATCCCAAATGAAGTACATTAAGCTCCCAAGCAACCTCAAGTAATTAATTGGGATCCATAATTGTTGGTTGTAGAGATGTATGCCCGGATCCCACACTTTGGTTTCTCTATCACCCTCTTATTGACTTGCACTTGTACCTTTTGATGAATAGCCTCTCCAAGTACCTTTGAAGCACCCACTTGAATGTTGGACTTCTCCAAATTGGACCTTGCACCACTTGTTCCTTGAATTCCATTGCCAACTAACATCCAATCTTTCACCATTTAATGCTCCAAGAAGCGTCTTAAGTTGGTGATCTGTCTCCAAGAGAGCATATTGGTATGGGCATATGAAGATCATTGAAGATATTGTTACCCATTCAACTTGTCCTTGGGTTGGAGTCACTCTTGCAAACTCTTGTATGAATGCTTCCACTTCTTGGGTGACCACCCTTTCCTCACCACTCTTTTCTAGCTCTTCATTATCTCTTTCAAACTCAAAAGAGAGGGGTTCTTCTAAATCATTGAGGGGGTTGCCCAAGGTGGACAAAAAATCATTGATGATGCAATCCACTTCTTGATCAAACTCCTTCAATTCTCCAATTGCCTCTTCCGGTTCGCTAGTTCTACCTTCCTCCTCTTATGACTCAAGACTTGGCTCCTCTTCCTTTCCTTGAGGCTCCATATTCTCCACCTCACTACACTCCCTCGTTACTCCTCCACCTTCTTCAAGGGGGATGTCTTCATTGCTTGAGTGTAACAAGGTTAAGCGATTCATCGCTTCGGCTATGATAGCCGTAAACTCCCCTTGCGTCCTTCGGAATCCTTCTTGCTCTTGAAAGAATGCTTGAAGGTCTTGTTCTTCTTGGGGCAAGGGTTGGAAAATTTTGCATTGAGGTGGAAGAGAAGGTTCAAAAGTTGGAAGGTTGTAAAGTTGGAAGGTGTATCATGTGGGTAGGGGTCTTGAGATGGTGTATAATGTGGTGATGGTTCATATGGTTGGTAACAAGGTGCATAGACATTGGAATCCCATGGGGGTGTATGGTGTGGTGCTTGAAGGTTTGGTGGTTGAGGGTTAGGTAGGGGGTATCTTTCATATCCTTGGATTTGGTATTCACATAGGGGAGAGTTTGGCTTATTGTAGTATGAGGGAGGTGTTTGCCATGAGTGTTGCTCATACGCAATTGGTTCCTCCCTAAATTGATTCTCCCACTCCATGAAGTAATCCCAATTTGGATTCATTATACCCTACAAAATATTCACAACCAAGCTCCAAGCAACAAGGGTGATATCTCATAAAGAAAATAGAAAATAAAAGCAAAAGACATCAATAAAACAAGAAAGCAAAAGATAGCACTCAATTGCATTCCCAGCAACGGCGCCAAAAAACTTGATGGAAAGGATCACGATGGTTCAGAAATTTAGCAAAACAATTTCTTCATTGGTAGTATAGTCCAAACCAACAAATAATCCTCAAAATCAAAGTTTAATATTTCTAATTCAAATTAACTGAGAGTAATCAAACCTCGGGTCGTTCTCCCTAGGAAGCAATCGGAAGTGTTTCTCTTTTGGTTGTGAGGGAAAGGGGGTTTTCAAGCAAGAAATGAAAGATTAAAAGAACTAAGCAATAAAAGAACCAAGAGATGATCAAAATTGTAATTAATGCAAGTAAAGAGAAAATGAGATCAAAACTAGTGAAAATGCAAGGAATGCAATAAAGAGCCTTGACTTGGGAATGAGGATCCAAGGAATCCTATCATCGCCATAACCACAACTATGATAATTATGATGAGTCGATCTCGCCTAGTCAACCCCAACTATCGAGGAGTAAGTCAAGCAAGCATAATTGACCTTAATCCATAAGTCCTAGCTAACTTACCAAACTAGTTGATAAAAAGCTAGCGTCAATGGAAACAAGAGTCAACTAACTACCTAAGAATTACCACTAAATATCGAACATTATGACTCTAGTATCCTAGGAACTCAAACCACAATCCAAGATGGAAAAATCTACTCAAATTCTAGTGTTGACATTTTCACAAACACCTTGTGTGCATAAAAATAAAACATGAGAAAATTGCAAAGTAAAATGGAAACTATAACCAACTATCAACAATACCAAACATAAACAAGCAATCAAACATAAAGGAAGCATGAAACATAAAATTCATCAACCAAAACTTCAAGAAACCCAAAATTACAATTATAAACAAAGTAACTTGAGCCATAAGAAAATAAAGGCAAAAGCAATGCAATTAAAGAGAAGATCAAGAGTACTTACAATAAAAGAAGCAAAATCCAAACTTAAAGCTTGCTATAAAATGCTACAATGGAAATGGAAATTAAAGCCTAGGAGAGCAAGCTACACTACTCCTACTCCTACTCCTAATTACTATGAAAAACTAAACTAAAACCTAATGAAAAGCTCTCCCCTTTGATATGTGTTGAAGTCTCCTTTATATAGCACTCTAAAACAACATTTCAGCCTTCCAAAAATGAGCCAAGGGCCTCCAAATTCGCGCAGCACGTGTTTCATTAATGTAATCACGTGCAGGGACCTGTGCGGACGCACAGACGTGTGCGTCTGCACACTCGGCTGAAAATTGACCTGTGCGTACGCACAGGTGCGTGCGTACGCACACATGGAAATTCTCGCTTGTGCGCATGCACGTTGGGCTGTGCGCATGCACACTTCGCTGTGTGTGCTTTTCCTTGTTTTCTTCATATTTTCTCCTTTGTACATGCTTTCCTACACTTTTGACTATCCATTCTTTCCTCCAAGGCCTGAAATCACTCACAAACCATATCACGGCATCGAATGGCATAACAGTGGAATTAAATTGCTCATTTCAAGTACAAAATTGCATGTTTTCACATTTAGGATCAAATTGGGGACAAAACATAAAAGTATGCTATTTTGGCGCTTAAGTGTGAGTTTATGTGCTAGAATCCATCTAATTTGAGTCAAATTATATCATCAAATATGGACTCATCAAAGAACTGATGGTAACTCGTTGGCCTCAAACGAATAAGTGCTGCGGCATGTAAAATAGCATGCCCCAAATAGAAGTTGGGAGATTTGTTCTCATAAGTAAGGGGTCTAGCAATTAATTGGAGGCGTTTAATAAGTGATTGTGCTAACCCATTTTGTGTATGAACATGAGCTACTGGATGATCAACACTTATTTTGTTAGACATACAATAAGCATCAAGAGCTTGGGAAGTAAATTCACCAGCATTATCAAGACGAATTGCTTTGATTGGATTTTCTGGAAATTATGCTTTTAATCGAATAATTTGAGCCAGTAATCTCGTAAACGCCAGTTTGCGAGAAGACAATAAGTACACAAGTGACCATCTTGAAGATACATCTATTAGGACCATAAAATATCTAAAAGATCCACATGGTGGATGAATAGGTCCACATATATCGCCTTGAATCCTTTCTAGGAATTCAGAGGACTCAAATCCAATCTTTACTGGTGATGGCCTTAAAATTAACTTCCCTTGAGAACATACAGCACAACAAAATTTACTAGATTTAAGAATCTTCTTGTTCTTTAGTGAATGTCCATAGGAGTTTTCAATAATTCTCCGCATCATGGTTGTTCCCGGATGACCCAATCGGTCGTGCCAAGTTAT
The DNA here is from genome assembly GCF_003086295.3 of Arachis hypogaea. Classification (NCBI taxonomy): domain Eukaryota; kingdom Viridiplantae; phylum Streptophyta; class Magnoliopsida; order Fabales; family Fabaceae; genus Arachis; species Arachis hypogaea. The sequence goes on from NC_092046.1 coordinate 129,524,496, forward strand.
GAATTCATTTGGGCTAGTAAACTTCTGGTTTACAATGGCATGTGATTCAATTGTACTAATCTTGGTATAATATAACCCAGATGAAAGTGAGGGTGACTTTTCTAATATAACCTTTTTATTTGAATCATGAGTTGTGATACATAAGTACTCATGACCTCCCTCATTCATAATCTCAATATGATATCCATTTCGGCGAATATCTTTGAAACTCAATAAGTTCCTTAGATACTTGGTAGACAATAGTGCATTATTTATTATGAATTTTGTTCCTCCGGGAAATAAAATTATAGCTCTTTTGGACCCTTCAATCACATTGCCTAAGCCAATAATAGTATTAACATATTCTTCTTTTGGCACAAGATGGATAAAATATATATCATTTTTGAGAATGGTGTGTGAACTTGCACTATACACAAGGCATACATCTTCATTATATATTCTTGCCATTTTCTTCAAAGATAAATAATAATAAAATGGGTAGCATGCACAGTCAAATTGAATTCTTGATTGAAATTATTTTTCTAAGAAACACTGCACATAATTTCATATACTAAAATTTTATTTTAAAATTTGACACATTCAATAATTTTGAAATTCATAAATATTTTATTAAACATTATTTATATACATTATTCATATGCATAGAAAATAAAACTTAATAAGAAGTTCTTTACATTATTTATTTACATGAATACTTAACAATCTCACATATTAAACTATTCCATCATTGATCAAATGGCCAATATTTCTTTCAGGATCCTCAAAGAAGTCAGAAACATCATCATGAGTGGTGAAATTTTCAACATCATTCGAAACAAAATTCGACTCTTTTCCTTTGTCGTCTTTTTTCAAAGATGCTTGATAAAGATCGACTAGGTGCCTTGGGGTACGACAGGTACGTGACCAATGGCCCTTTCCACCACAACGAAAACACTTATCCTCTGTTGATTTATTTTGCCCAATATTTCTTTCTTTATCCCACTTCCGGTGAGATCCTCTCTTTTGAACATAATTCCTTTTCCTTCCATAGTTTTTCTTATTACTAAAGCTTTGCCATTTACCTCTTTTGGGGTAATGATTTGCCGCATTTACTTCAAGAAATGGGGCAGCGCCAGCTGGGCGTGCTTCGTGATTTTTTAAAAGCAACTCATTGTTGCGTTCAGCAATAAGAAGGTAAGAAATTAACTCAGAATATTTTTTAAATCCTTTTTCTCGATACTGCTGCTGCAGGAGCACATTCGAGGCATGAAAGATTGAGAAAGTTTTCTCCAACATATCATTATCAGTTATCTTTTCCCCCACATAATTTTATTCGTGAGGTGATTCGAAACATTGCAGAATTATATTCATTTATGGATTTAAAATCCTGTAGACGCAAGTGCGTCCATTCATATCAGGCTTGAGGAAGTATCACCGTCTTTTGATGATTATACCTTTCTTCAAGGTCTTTCCAAAGATCTGCATAATCTTTTAATGTGAGATATTCATTTTTCAATCCTTCGTCAAGATGACGACGAAGAAAAATCATGGCTTTGCCTTTATCCTTCTGGGATGCATTATTTTCAGCCTTAATGGTATTTCCAAGATCCATTGAACAAGATGAATTTCAGCATCTAATATCCATGATAAATAATTGTTTCTAGATATATCAAGAGCATTGAATTCAAGATGAGAGAGCTTCGACATAATGAAAATTTGTTACCTTAGTCTTCCTAAATTTTGGTCAAAGTCTCGTGCTGATAACGTGTTGTAAAATAAATAAGGAAGATGTACTAAATATAAAATAAAGATGTGTAAATAGAAGACTCTAATATTATAACTAACTCAATAAGAATGATTCATATATATTTATTAATATATGTAGTAACATAAATAGAGAGATATTAATAGTGCAGAAAGAAGGAAGAGAATGTTTATTATTGTGTGACAGTATAAAGAGAGAAAGAATTGTTATTAATTTTGTGTGTACGTATTATCATAAATCCATGTCCTATTTATACTTGTCCAAAATTTTCCTTTTCAAACTTTATTAATATAAAGTCTATCATGGAGAAACAAAGCACCGCTCATAGTTGATATTGCACAGCCCAAAATTAATTTGATTGGAGAGATGGACATTCATACTTATCATAACAGTCTATACCCATTTTAGTAGTTTTTAGACAGATAAATACCACTTGGAAATAAATTAAATTTTACTAGTTTAGTTATTAGTAATTATAGTTTTATAAATTATTTAATATTTTTTTATATTTTAAAAATTTGTAACTAAATTTTTATAATAGGTGAAAATTTTAAAAAGGACAAATAGATCTGTCCAAGTTTTGTGAATGTCAGGGACTTAAAAGTATTTTTCAATGGTCAGGGACAAAAATATCCGCAGAACAAAAGATCAGGAACCTATTTATCCTTTTCTCTTAAGTCTTTATTAATAGTTATTTTTAAAGAAAAATTATAAGAGTCCTAAAATATTTGCTTATAAAATATCCTACCATTTATTATATTAAACATAAAAATGAATATTTTTACAGAATAACTAAAATTTTAATAAAAATTATATAAAACTAACCGAATAATTAAACTTTGTTATCTGAAAAGCATGTTGATGAAAATATAAGATTTAGTCAATGCAAGTTGAGGGATAAAATTGGATACTAAAAAAAGTTTTTGTTTAACTCGTCGCCTTCGTCGAGAAAATGAGAGATATTCTATTCTTTTTCTGTGTTAGAAGAAATTTTATTTATTTTTATTTTGTTTAAATCATATTTTTTCTATCTTCTGTTACATATTTGTTATCATAAATTAATATAGAGAAAGAATCACTTTTTATGTGTATATAATTTTTTATAAAAAGAGTAAACGAATTACATATAAAGTATTAATTAAACATTAACCATTGATTAAGTCAAATCAACAGTCGTATTTAAAAGATAAATAAGAAAATAGGAATTTAGTCTAAGTAGCTAAGGAAGAATTACTATGTGTTTATAACACGCAGCAAAAGAAAATAAAGTAATCATAAAAATTTATTTTGTACTTAAATTTTATTCTGATAATATAGTATATATGTATAGATCAGATCTAAATACCTACGTACGCTAGTAAAAATCACTTTCTCCTTCGATTATACGAAGGCGCTATGCGTATCCACACCGAGATCAACATTTGCTGTCAACTCCTTGACCAATAGACATCTGATCTAAATTGAGAAACCTCTTACAACTCTTTGCATGCCATAAAATTTTTCTCCAAGAATTAGGCTCACATATGTTTATGTGTGTAGAGATAAAGAAATAAAACTCTTGTGTTTTATTCTCTTCTCTTTTCTCTTCTCTTGCATACATATATATAGCATGAGATTTATTACTGATTTTAAGTTTGAATCTCAATTTAAATTTGAATCATATTTTACTATTTTAAACTTGAATCTTTTAAATTTATGAATCATATCATAACTAAATTTGAAACAGTATCAGTTAGAATCTCATCCAAATTTAGAATTCAAGTTTAGAATAGAATAACTAATTATTCTCAAATCTCATTTAATATTCTCAATTATCATATTATTATTATATTCTTGGTCCTAGCAAATAATATAATAATATTCTATTTGAATTAATATAATTATTTATTTGATCAAATTAAAATAATAATTAAATAATTCTACAGTAAAGATTAAAACACTCATTAGTGTGTGGACCCATAGGTTCAATATTAAGCGGGTAGTAAATTAGTCATACTAAATTTACTAATCAAGGTTGGCGTCTAGCAACACTCATCAACGACCCAATAGTATGAAGTAATCTATTTTTACTAAGAACCTCAGAAGAACAAAGTGTAATTTCTCCATCTTTCCAGCTCTTGGTTAACCCTTAGAGTATGGTTTAATTGTCAAACTCTAACTTGTTACCATTATTATAATGAACTGTGAATGACCTAAGAAACTCATTTCTTCATTCATTCAATTCCCTTGGCCAAAGTTTTATTCATTTTAGTCATTATAATCATAGAGCTCAAACTCTTTACCGAGAGTTGACGGATTTCTTATTGACTAATAATTAATTCTACAAGTATATAAATCATACCCAATATCCATTCAACTAGCACCCTAGGGTATTAGGTGTCCGGAATCAAAGTATAATAAATACTTTGTTAATTATTATGATAGTCGCAGGTCAAAGAAAACTATATTACCATGTTCATCTTAAGAATATCCTATTGACAAATATGCGGTAATTATAAACATTAGGAATTCTCAAAGTGAGTCAGTTCAATGGTCATATCTTTATATGCACCATCTATATATATAATTTAATAAAAGAGATCTATTAATCTTCATCCAATGAAGACCATTGTATATATATTGATCTTTTCGAATTATAATATCCTTTTTAATAATCCTATAACCAAAAACAATTTAGATTAAATTATAAAAGATTCATCTCTCAATATTATTATCACTATCACAATGATAAATCTCTAAATTTAATCAAGCATCTTATTATGTTAACATTTTAATATAATAACAATAACAAATTATTTGACACATAATTAATTGGATTGTGGTCATACTACTTATTCCCAACAGCTACAACAAGTTTAAATTCTAGTAAATACATAGATATGTCCAGAATAATTTTCAATAATTTTAGTTATAGAATTTATTTTATTTTATTTTATTTTTTGATACATGTTAAAGAAAATTCTTGGTCATGATCATAGATTTAAGAAACAAAAGTGCATCTTAAGAAAGTTATGCCTTCTTTGTAAATAAATATCTTAAATTTAAAATGCCATAATGTTCGTTATCTGGAGTTCTCGAGTTGTCGGGTAGTGATGAGTAGGAGAGAGGGAGAGACTCCGAGTTGACATGGAGCGAGGATCAGAACGTGCTGGCGACGTCAGAGGCTGGACGGAGCAGGAGAAAAAAAGGGGGTGGCCACCTGCAAGGACACTTCGACGATCAAGTCAGAGTCCATACCAAAGGGTGGCTATATTAGGTAAGAATGGTGACGTACCTCGGGGGGAGAGCTGTCCTCTCCCCTTATATACTACGTTGGGTGGGCCTAGTGATGGCCTAGCCCAGTGATCTAGGAGCTGAGCTATCGTATTCCACGTGGGCAGGTCGTCCCGGACTTTGGGTCGGGAGGCCGGGCGCTACCCCGAGGGTACCGACCCGAGCGATGGTACGCCCCGGGTGGTAGGTCGGTCGGGCCCTGGGTCGAGTCCTAAGAACCGACCCGTTGAACTCCTTTGCTGGAGGTTTGGGCCTGGGCGGGGCAGTGCCCCGACCCGACGACTTCTTGGGCTGGACTTGGCAGTCCGTAACAGTGCCCCTAACGCGCCAGTCTTGAGGTCTGGGGCTCGTGGCTGGGCGCGTTTGTCTTATTTGCCAGGGCGGCAAACTTTTCTTCTTTTTCAGGAACCCATTGATGGCGTTTCATGTTTCTCACGCTTGGTCACTTCGATCTTTGTGCTACTTCTTTGGTTTTGGCGTTGGGCATTGAATGCCCATCATTTCATTGATTTGAAATTTTTTTGGGTGAAGTGACGAATATGCCCCTGCCCTTTGGTGCTCTTCCTCGGCAGTTACGTTTTTCTCCCTTATTTTTACTTCGTAACTTCCTCTCCCTTTTACTTTTCATTTTTCTCATCCGCTGCTGCTCCTGCTTCTGCTGTGCTTTGATCGTTCTTGCTTCCAGTGCCCCATCTTTCTTTCTGTCTGCTTTTTACAGATTCTGCTTTTCCTGGTAAGCTTTTATGGCTTTTTTCCCCTTTTTGTTGCTTCTCTTTAATTTTTGTGCATTCTTGTTTGTGTACGCTTGTGTTTCTGTATTTCTTTTGCTTTTTCTTCTTCTAGAGGGGGTGCCACTGGGTTTTTCCTGGGTTCGTTGTTTTTTCTTGTATTCTAGGTTAGTGTAGGGGGCTTAGAGGGTAATTCATAGTTTTCCTTTTCGCTTTTATTGTTTTGAGGGTTTCCGACTTTCCGTCTTGACTAAGTGGTGCCCCCGCTATAGGTATGGCCGAGCGTCTTGCTTCCTCGAGTAAGGCTCAGCGCCCTTTAGCCGACTTTGTCGACCACTACGCCTGGGTTTCCTCCGATGTTAAGGATACCCCTTCTAGGATGACAAAGGAGGGGCTCCAGAAGCTACGCCAATCAGGGCTCCTTTGTGGAGGAGGTCCCAAGGAGGCGCTTTATCAAGTATACATCCTTGCTGGTCGGGAGCGTGTGTGTCAAAAGAACTTGGCCTCTCCTAGAGTTGTTGATTGGTTGTGGGTTTACGAGTCCATGTTCACGACCTTGGGGCTTCGTCTTCCCTTCTTCCCCTTCGTCATGGCATTGTTAAATCGCTGTGATGTTGCTCCGTCACAGCTTCACCCAAACAGTTGGGCCTCCATCCGATGCTTCGAGATGATTTGCGAGTATCTGGAGCTGCCGACTTCAGTGAATGTCTTCCTTTATCTCTTTTTGCTCATGAACCCTTCTAGCCAGGGGAAGGCTAAGAAGGGATATATGTCTTTTAGGGCCAAACAAGGTCGTAGAATCTTTGGCCTCTTCGAGGATTCTTATCATGGCTTCAAGTCTACCTACTTCAAAGTTAGGCCGGTTGAAGGTCACCAACCTTTCTGGCTTACGGTTGAAGGAGCTAGGCGGATCCCGACTTACTGGAGTTTTGGGGCGGGATCCGACTATCTAATAAAGGTCTCTTACGATTGGCTGAGTCCAGAAGATCGTAATATTGCTGATATCCTATTAGCCATCTTTGGTGAAAGGAACCTTAATCTCCGAATGGTTATGGGGGATCGGGAGGCTGGTCGGTCGTATGTTGGTGAGTTCCTTTCCCTTTGTACCTTTTCAAGTTTTATTCCTCTTATTCACAGCTTTGCTTTCTTTTTCTTTGTTCGTAGTTTCCATGGCTGGTGGGAAGAAGACTTTGGCTTATTTAATGAACCTCATCCAGGGAGATGATGAGGGTGAGGACGATTCCTTGGCAACTCCCACGGCGAGTCAGGAGCAGGGAGAAACCAGGGAGGCCAGCGGTCAGGCAGACGGGGCTGACCAGGTTCAGCCAGAGAAGGTGGTTCCTCCCGAGAACACTGTGGGGGCCCAGGATGTGGAGACGGAGACTTTTGAGGAGGACTTTGGTTTTGGTGACGACGAGCCAAAGGTTGCGAGCAACCCAAAGAAGAGGAAGCGAGATACCGGAAAGGCGCTTTCGGTTATGGAGAAAAACTTTAATGCTGGAATTTTTATTGAGTCCCAATTGCTTCCTGGAACCGAGGAGTTTTTCCATGAAACCAACCTTTCCGAGCAGACGAGGTGGATCTACCATAGTCTTCTCCGAGCTGCTGCTATTGCCAAGAAAGTGGAGCCTGTCTTGGGCAATTATCATGCTATGGAAGTAAAGCTTCAGAACTCGCAAAAAGATCTGACGGATTCACGGTCTCGGGAGGAGTCCCTTAAGACAAAGTTGTCTGAGCAGGAGAAAAACGCTGAGGAAGATGCCAGGGAGATCAACAGGCTGGTAGATCAGGACATGGATTTGATGAAGGATCTGAATGCCTCCCGTGGTGAGACTGCTGCTACCAAGAAGAGGGTTGAAGAATTGGAGGAGAAGCTAAAGTTGGCAGAGCGCTCGGCGGAGGCTACTACTCGAGAGATGGCCGCCCTGAAGAAAAAGAACAAAGAGCTCGCCAAGGGGGCTCGTGAGGCCGTTAAGCTGACTGAGGAGGGGATTAAGCTTCAAGTGGTCATGCTGGCTCCCGACCTCGACCTCTCTCAAGTTAGTTCAATGAAGACCGTGGAGGGCAGGAAGATTGTTGACATCCTTAAGCATTAGATGGATATTTTCCAACTTTCATGTTCTTTTGGTTTATCTTGTAACTTGCTTTTTATTTTGGGGTCTATTACAAGGCGCCCTTTGGTTGTACCGAATACTTTGTCTTTATTTTGAATTGCCGTTTTGGCTATTGCTTGTTTTACTCGGGTCGTCGTGGCTTTGCTTTTACTTTTTGTTTGCTCGGGCCGTCGCGGCCTTTTGGTTTACTGTTATCGTGGTATTTATTTGTTGTTGCTTATCTGAGCTGATTTGTTTTCTTTTGGTCCCTTATGGTTCCCGGGGTGATCAGTCCCGAGTTTCCGTTAGGTCGACCGTTCTCCTTTTTTGTCTCGCTTGTTATTCCGATTTGAGACTTGCAAAAAGTAAACTTATCATATTGTTAGGATTCTGAGTCAAGGAAACAATGTAATGCGTAATTAAGTGAAAGATAATAGAAGAAAATGATATGATTGTAGAAGAGAGAGACATAAAAAGAGAATGTAAAGGTGGAACATAGGAGGGGGGTTGAGGTTGTCAGGTCGTGTGGTCGTCCCTTCTTACGAGTAGAACCTCCTGAGGTTTGCCATGTTCCATGTTCTCGGCACCTCGTTTCCATCCAATTTTTCTAGCTTGTAGCCTCCTTTGCCAAGGACTTCTCTTACTCTGTAAGGTCCTTCCCAATTCGCGGCTAGCTTGCCTTCTCCAGGGGTTGGTGGTCCTATGTCGTTATGTCGTAAGACCAGGTCGCCTTCTCCTAGGCTTTTCTTCAGTACTTTGCCATTGTACCTTAGGGCTATTCTTTGCTTTATTGCTGCTTCTGCTAGGTGTGCCATTTGCCTCGTCTCGTCGGCCAGGTCCTTTTCGATCGCCTCACTTCCTCCTCCGAGGAGTAACCTTGGGCTTGGTTCCCCGACCTCGACTGGGATGACTGTGTCTACTCCATATGTGAGTCGGAAGGGGGTTTCGCCGGTAGATGACTAGGGGGTGGTTCTGTACGACCATAAGACTGAGGCTAGCTCGTCTGCCCATGAGCCCTTCTTCCCTTCAAGTCACTTCTTCAGCCCCTTTAGGATGACTTTGTTGGCTGCTTCGACTTGGCCGTTGGTTTGGGGGTGCTCGACTGAGGAGAACCTCTGTTTGATCCTTAGGCCTTCTAGGAATCCTTTGAACTTTTTGTCAGTGAACTGTGTCCCGTTGTCTGATATGACGGTCTCTGGGATCCCGAATCTAGTGATCACTTATTTCCACACAAACTTTTGGCAATTTGCTGCGGATATGCTGGCTAGTGGTTCTGCTTCCACCCATTTGGTGTAATAGTCTATGGCCACTGTTAAGTACTTTACTTATCCGGGCCCTGGTGGGAATGGCCCCAGGAGGTCGATACCCCATTGAGCGAAGGGTCGGGGGGCCATCATTAAACTGAGCTCCTCGGGAGGTGCTTTGTGAAAGTTGGCATTTTCTTGGCATTTTTTGCATCTTTTCACGAACTCCTGGGCATCCGACATCATTGTGGGCCAGTAGTATCCTGCTCGGATGATCTTTCTTGCTAAAGATCTTCCCCCGATGTGGTGACCACAACACCCTTCGTGGACTTCTCTTAGGTCATAGTCCGTTTGGTCGGGATGTAAGCATTTGAGTAGGGGTTGGTGAAGCCCTCGCTTGTACAATTGTCCTTGTATAATTGTATATTTGGGGGCTTCCCTCTTAATAGCCTGTACTTCCTTCTCATCTGGGGGTGTTTTTGCATGCTCCAGATACCAAGAGATGGGGTCTTTCCATGAAGGTGGATTTGGCACCTGGGTTGTGCACATGACGATTGCAGGTTCCGTTGCCAGCCCTTGAATTAGGGATATGTTCCCCGTTCCGGGTTTGGTGCTCGCGAGCTTGGAGAGGAGGTCGGCTCGGGCATTTCTTTCTCTTGGGACGTGCTGGATTGTGACTTCTTCGAAGCTTTTGCATAGCTCTTTTACCTTTTCCAGGTATTTTTGTAGCAGTGCGTCCCTGGCTTGGTAGCTGCCATTTACTTGGGAGGTGACGACTTGGGAGTCGCTACTGATTTCCACTTTTGACGCTCCGACTTCTTTGGCTAGTATCAGTCCCCCTATCAGTGCTTCATACTTGGCCTGGTTATTGGAGACCGGGAACTCGAACTTGATGGATTGCTCGTAGGCTACTCCTGTCGAGTTTTTGAGGATGATCCCGGCGCCTCCGAACGTTTGGTTAGATGCTCCGTCAATGTGGAGTTTCCACCGTGTGTCCAGTGTGTCAGGAGTCTCCCATGTGACTTCTACAAGGAAGTCTGCCATGGCTTGGGCTTTGATTGTCTATCTTGGTTCGTATTGCAAATCATATTGGGACAGCTCTATTGCCCATGCCATCATTCTTCCTGCCAGGTTGGGTTTTTGGAGGACTTGTCGAATGGCTTGGTCGGTTCTCAGAAAGATTGTGTGCCCTTTGAAATATTGCTTTAGCCTTCTAGATGAGATCAGTAGAGCGTAGGCCAGTTTTTCCAACTTGGTGTACCTCATCTCTGCGCCCTGGAGTATTTTGCTGATAAAGTATATTGAGTGCTGAGCCTTGTCCTCTTCCCGGACTAGGACTGCCGCCATCGCTTGCGTAATCACGGCCAAATAGAGGTATAGGGGCTCCCCTTCTCTGGGCTTGCTGAGTACGGGAGGTTCCGAGAGTATCTTCTTGAAATGGCTGAATGCTTCTTCACATGCCGGGGTCCACTCGAAAGTGATTCATTTCTTCATTAGGTTAAAGAATGGGATTGCCCTTTCAGCCAAGGCTCCGAGAAACCGAGACAGAGCCGTGAGCTTTCCGATGAGCCTTTGCACATCTTTGATGCACCCAGGGCTTGCCATCTTGAGGACGGCTTCGCATTTGTCCAGGTTGGCTTCTACTCCTCTTTGTGTTATCATGAACCCCAGAAATTTTCCTGCTTCCATGGCAAATACGCATTTAAGTGGGTTAAGCCTCATGTTTAATTTCCTTAGTGCTTTGAAGACAGCCTGGAGGTTGTCTATTAACTTGTTCGGCTCTGCTGTTTTTACCAGGATGTCGTCGACATATACCTTTACCGTCTTGCCAATGAGGTTGTGGAAGACTCTGCTCATCAACCTTTGGTAGGTGGCTCCCGCGTTCTTCAGCCCGAAGGGCATTACATTGTAGCAATAGGTGCCCCCTGGTGTTATAGCCGGAATAGGCATCCATGAAGCTGAGAAAACGATATCCCGCCACCGAGTCAACCAAGGTGTTAATGTTGGGGAGGGGAAAGGAGTCTTTTGGGCATGCCTTGTTCAGGTCGGAGTAATCGATGCACATCCTCCATTTTCCACTAGCTTTTTTGACTAGGACAACATTGGACAGCCATGTCGAGTATTCGAGCTCTTTGATGAACCCTGCTTCTAGCAGTCCTGCTGTTTGCTTGGCGACTTCTTCGGCTCTTTCTTACGACATCTTCCTACGCCGCTGGGCTACTGGTTTGGCCTCGGGCTTTATGGCTAGCCGGTGGGACATGACCTCGGGATCCAATCCCGACATATCTGATGGGGTCCATGCGAAGAGGTCGCCGTTTGCCCTCACGATCTCTATGAGGGGGTCCTTGAGTTTGTGGGGTAGGTTCCTATTTATGAAAGTAAACTGATCTGCCGATTTTCCTATTTGGAACTTTTCCATGTCCCCTTCTGGTTCAGGTCTTGGCTTGTCCTCCATCCTAACGTCCAGATCTGCTAGGAATACGCCGGCCGCCTTCTTAGACTCTTTCCTTAAGGAGAGACTGGCACTGTCGCAAGCGACTACCGTCTCTAGGTCTCCCCTTATGGAACTAACTGTTCCCTTGTCCGTTATAAACTTCATTGTTAGGAACTTGGTGCATATTACAGCTGAGAATTCATTGATAGTTTTCCTCCCTAGGATGATGTTATAAGCAGTGGAATCTCTGAGGACTACAAAGTCTGCCATAACCGATTTCCGATTTCCTGGTGTCACCGGTTCCTAGACTGATTGGGAAGGAGATCGTCCCGTCAGGTTTGATGTAGTTATCGCCTAGCCCCATAACTCCATGTTGGTGATTTCTGAGGTCGGATTCTCTGAGTCCCATGGCATCGAACACGTTTCTAAATAAGATATTAGAGTCGGCTCCCGTGTCGACGAGGATGTGCCTAACCAGTCCCATCCCGACCATTGATGTAACTACCATAGGGAGGTTTTTGGGGAGGTCATTGAACCATTTGTCTTCTGGGCCAAAGGATATTGTGGGATGCCTTTTGCTGGCGGTGGGACCATCTGTCGAGATGGAGAGTACGCGGGTATCCTTTTTTGTTGCCAACTCGGATTTGGGGGGCTGTGACCACGAAAGCTGGGGGGTTACCGGCATCTCCTGTGGGTTCTTGTCTTGGCTTAACAGTTCGGCTCCGGTCTTCCTTGGAGCGTTCTCTTTCCCGCCTCCTCAGTTCCCTGATGAGCCAGGAGAATTCCCTCAGTTTCCCCTCTCTGATGGCATGTTCCAAGGCGTCTTTGAGGTATAAGCAGTCTTGTATTTTGTGACCGAACCCATTGTGGTAATCGCAGTAAAGGCTCTTGTTGCCTCCCGTTCTTTCCTTCAATGGTCTAAGTCTGGACAGGATTCCCTTATCCGCAATTTGCTGGTAGACTTCCACTATGGGCGCCGTAAGTGGCGTGTAGTTCGTGAACCTTCCTACCCATGGGTGCTTGGGTAACTTGCTTAGGGTGCCGTCCTTGGGAGCTTCTTTGTGCCTGTCGACTTGATGGGTTTGCCGGGCTGGCGGGTTAGGGAGTAGCTGTTTATTGGCTGCTACGACCTGACTGACCTCTTCGTCGTTGATGTATTCTTTGGCTACACTTTGGATTTTCTGCATGGTCCATACGGGCTGGGTTGTGAGGTGCTTTCTGAAGTCCTCGTTCAGTAGCCCATTTGTTAGGAATAGGCTAGCGACTGAGTCTGTGAGGCCGTCGATCTCCAGACACTCGTCATTGAACCTATCCAGAAACTTCCTGGTCGGTTCCCCGGGTTTCTGAGTGACCCTCAATAAGTTGATTGGGTGCTTTACTTTGGCTATGCGCGTCGTGAACCGAGCCAAAAAGCTTTGGGATATGTCTGCGAAGGTTGTGATGGACCCTTGTGGGAGGGCGTTGAACCATCTGATCGCTGGTCCGGCCAGTGTCACGGGAAATGCTCGGCATCTAATCGCGTCGCCTATCCCTTCCAAGTTCATCCTTGCTTCAAAGGTTGTGACATGCTCCTGGGGGTCCTTGGTCCCATCATACCTCATGTCCGTCGGCTTGTCGAAGTTTCTCGGGAGCAGAACCTTGAGGATTGAGGGGTGGAAAGGGGTTGCTCCCATCATAATGGGATCTTGTTGTCTCCTGGCCTCCTCCTTCTGGGACCCCCAGTGGCTTTCCAACTTGCTTCGAGTGGATCTGGAAGTTGCTTGCGTGTGTGCCTCTTCGTGCCTTGTTAGGCTTATACTTTGGCTATCGTGTGCTCGGGTGGGGGAGCGGGTGTGGGTGTGGGACTGGCTAGCACCGCCGTGCGAGTGGCTAGCGTTTCCGTGGGATTGGCCCCTCGCCGCCAACTCCCGCTCGAGATTTTGTACTCTATGCCTGAGCTCTTGCATGATCTTGGCGCTGTCGGCTCCCGTCCGCCCGAAGGGGCGCCTTTCGGGGGTTTTGGTGTACATTTGTTGGTTGGGTTGAATGGAGGATCTCGTATGTTTGGCAGCTCGGGCTGTCGAACTCGCCCTACTCAAACGAGCCCCGCCTCCTTCGCGAAGCTCTTCCGAAGTGATGGGTCGCTCCATGTCTGCCGGGGTTCCCCACAGATGGCGCCAATGTTCGTTACCTGGAGTTCTCGGGTTGTCGGGTAGTGATGAGTAGGAGAGAGGGAGAGACTCCGAGCTGACGTGGAGCGAGGATCAGAACGTGCTGGAGACGTCGGAGGCTGGACGAAGCAGGAAAAGAAAGGGGGGTGGCCACCTGCAAGGACACTCCGACGATCATGTCGGAGTCCGTACCAGAGGGTGGCTATATTAGGTAAGAATGGTGACGTACCTCGGGGGGAGAGTTGTCCTCTCCCCTTATATACTACGTTGGGTGGGCCTAGTGATGGCCTAGCCCAGTGATCGAGGAGCTGAGCTGTCGTATTCCATGTGGGCAGGTCGTCCCGGACTTCAAGTCGGGAGGCTGGGCGTTGCCCCGAGGGTACCGACCCGAGCGATGGTACGCCCCAAGTGGTAGGTCGGTCGGGCCCTAGGTCGGGTCTTAAGAACCGACCCGTTGAACTCCTTTGCTAGAGGTTTGGGCCTGGGCGGGGCAGTGTCCCGACCCGGTGACTTCTTGAGCTGGACTTGGCAGTCCGTAACACATAACATCTTAAATTTAATTTTACCTACCTTAATTCATCCTTAAAATTTGTGTATATGATTATAAAGCTTTCTACTAAAAATCCATTAAAGTTAAAGGTAATTACAATTCAATCCTTTTTATATCACAATATTTTTATAAAAAAGTATAGGTAGACAATGAAAATATTAAACAATGTGAATAATGGATATATCGGATGTTCAATTTATTAGGTGTGCAGATGGTTATTCTAATATTAAGATTTAGGTAAGTAATTTGGGGTGTAATGTGTTTTATTTAAATTGGGCCAATTTTAAAGCCATTGTTAATGTTGTTCAAGAAACTCGTTAGTTACCTAACATAACCCTACTTTTATACTTTGAGAGCCTCGATAGAATTTTCAAATAATTTGTTTAGAAATTTCAAAAAAAGTAGAGAGATCGTAGAATTAGTTCAGAAATTTTAGAAAAAATGGAGAGAGCAAGAAATAATATTTGGAGTATAATTTTTTTTAGTGAAAAGGAGAATTGGAAAATAGTAAAGTTTTTTACTGAATTTATAAAGAATATGTACCATGCGTCCATGCGCATGATAAAAAAAAATTAAAATAAAAATAGAATTAACAGGTAAAATGTATTTTGCATGGTCTAAAGATAATACTATGATCCAAATTTACTAGTCTGAATTTATAAAGGGTCCATAGAAGTCTAACAAATCCAACAAAATAAATACTTTATCAAATTGAAGTATTTCTTAATTTTAATTCATTCAATTCTGATATAAATTCTTTTTAATTTAAGCATTAAAATCTTTTACAGAATACTTTACCATCGTTTAGGCGAAGAAGTTGAATAATCTACTGTTTTGACAAATAAATTGAAACTTTTATCCAAAAGAATTTGGACCTCACAAATTCTTCTCCACCTTAATTTTAAATATTACCACAACATATTTCAAACATAAAGATAAAATTAAACTAAACGTTAAGAATAAACTTTAAAAACGTTGAAAATATTAAAGTTAAAACATATACTTAACACGAGTAAAAATCATTTACCTATGCAACACAAATTAATAAAATATAATATGTACATTTTTATCGAAATAAATATACTTGTAAGTTATAAAAAAAAAATCTATTTTCTATTATTTTGGTAAATAGTGTTATTCAAATATCATATGCAGTAATAATGATTATTTTAAATTTATACATAGAAATAATATTAATGCACATAACACTTTTTTTTAAGAATAAAGTTCTGCATCTAAGCTAAGCAAAATATTTAACTAAGTCTAACCAAGTTGTTATAACAACTTTTTAAATTATATGCTTCTTTTTCCTTCTCCTTCTTCCCTATTTTCTTGTCCTCCTCTTCCTTCTCATTTTCCTTCCAAATTCGCGCACGCAGATTCTTCTTCTTTTTCAATGTTGCGTCTTCTTTTTTTTTCTTTTTCGTTATCGTCATCACCAATAATACCAACATTTTGCGAACATCTTTATTAGTTCTGATTTTCTCTGCTGCCATCATTAAAAAATTCCGATTTATTTCTTAATTTATTTCGATTCATTTGTGTGTTAATTGAGGTTCACTTGATGTTGCTGATAAGTATTGACCAAATTTTTTATTCCTTAAGTAATTTCGGTTTATTTCTTAGTTTAATTGAGATTCATTTGAATCCAAAAATAAATTCGATGTGTTTTTGTTAATGATTGAGTCTTTTTTAGCAAAAAAGAATGAAATTATTTATTATTACTTTATTCAATTGTATTAGATTTTATTCCATTCTATTCAATTTATCTTGAAAGCCATTCTAACTATTGGGACAAATTATTCATCAACAACACACCTGGACTATAAATGAACCAAAAAAATTATTAAAACAAAATCATTGTATAATACTAAATGAATCAAACACCATATATGAATCTCACCCAACTATACTCTGGATTCCACAAATTTCAAGCAAGCTTGAAATAAAAATTGGGAATGAATGTGTAGAAAACTGCTGCCAAATTAAATGACTTGTCAATAATATTAGTTTCCGCACAACAAGTTATACACTAATAATAACTATAACTATAATTAATATCAGCAATCAAGATTTTGTCTCCCGGCACTGATAGGCTACCTTCATCGGCAGAAGATTTCAAGGACTGGATAAATGACATGGGTTTAGTGGACTTGCCGATTACTGACCGTAAGTTTACATGGTTTAGAGGGCGATCTTGTAGCCCTATTGATAGAGCCCTGGTTAGCCTGGAATGGCTTGATGTATTCCCTAATTCTCGCTTAAGAGGGGAGCCACGGGTTTGTCAGATCACTGTCCTATTATAGTGGAGGATAAGAGGTTAAGGGACGGCCCGAGACTGTTTCGAAGTCTAGATTTGTGGTTCACGCATGAAGGTTTTCTGAGGATGGTTAAAGAGGAATGGAGAGGGTTAGGAGAGGTACAATTTACTGATAAATTGAAGGCATTGACGGGTCCTCTGGGAAGATGGCATAGAGCTAATTTTGGGGACATGGACAAGAAAATTTTGAAGTTTGAGGAAGAGATAAAGAAATTAGATGACATGGTGGGTAACAGGGTTTATGATGGAACGGTAGAGGCAAGAAGAAGGGCATTAGTTGTGTGCTGTGAGAAATGGTATGTGAGGAAAGAACTACATTGGAAACAGATGTCGAGGTCTAGACATGCGAGGGACATGGATAAAAATACCAGATACTTCCACAACTTAGCTTCTGAAAGGAGGAGGAATAATAGAATTGATGCACTGGTTATTAATGGACGTCTGATAAGAAATCAAGCTAGGATCAAGATTGCCATCAACGAGTTTTATAGAAATTTGTATCATCAAGAGAAGTCATCGTTGGTGGGGTTCAGAGATGGTCTGGTGGATGTAATCAGTGAGGGGGATACTATGGCATTAGAGGTGCAACCGAGATCTCAGGAGGTTAGAGAGGCAGTGTGGGACTGTGAATCATCTAAGGCTCCAGGATGTGATGGCTAAAACATGAACTTCATAAAGAAGTACTGGGATGCTATTGGTTCTGAATTTACAGCAGCAGTTCTGAATTTCTTCCAATATTCAAAGTTACCAGCAGATGCTAATGTTACGTGGGTGGCGCTGGCCCCTAAGTTTACTGGTGCAAAGGAAATCAAAGATCTGCGACCGATTAGCATGGTGGGGTGTGTATATAAGGTGATTTCGAAGATACTGGTTAGGATAATGCGAGCAGTTATGCCAAGACTAGTGGGAGAGACACAGAGTGCTTTTGTTAAAGGACAGAAGATTCATGATGGGGCCCTTATCGCGTGCGAAACTGTTCAGTAGATCAAACTGAAGAAGAAGGAAGCGGCAATTATAAAATTAGACTTCTAGAAAGCATATGATAGGGTCAAGTGGAGTTTTGTGGACCTTGTACTACAAAAGATGGGGTTTGGACGAAGATGGAGGGGTTGGGTAATGGAGTGCGTTGGTACATGTTCTATGTCAGTGCTGATTAACGGCTCGCCTTCTAAGCCGTTCAAGATGGAAAGGGGACTGCGACAAGGTGATCCACTGTCTCCTTTCCTATTCGTACTTGTTGTTGATGTGCTACATAGGATGATTGGAGAGGCTGTTAGAAATGATCGTATATCACCGTTGTTGGTTGGGAGAGATCATATAGAATTGTCGCACCTTCAGTTCGCAGATGATACAATTTTGTTTTGCCCACCTGAGGAAGAGACCATCAAGAATTACAGGAGGCTGCTTCGTTGCTTTGAGTTGATGTCAGGTTTAAGTATTAATTTTGATAAATCTAGCTTGTTTCCTATTAACTGTAACGAGCAGTGGGTACAACGTATGTGTAGGGTGTTGGGTTGTAAAGAAGCCACTCTTCCAGTGAAATATCTGGGTATCTCACTAGGAGCAAACCCGAGATTGGTTAAGACGTAGAAGCCGATAATAGACAAAGTGGAGGAAAAGCTTTGCCTTTGGAAGGCCAAGGCTCTCAATAAAGTCGGTAAGCTGGTGCTTATAAAATCTGTGTTGAATAGTCTTCCAGTTTATTATTTGAGCCTATATAAGATGCCTAAGGCTGTCGCAGAGAAGTTGATTTCCTTGCAGAGAAGATTCTTTTGGAGTAAGGAGGATGGGAGGAATGGTATGGCTATGGTTAAGTGGGAAGTGGTGCAGGCTCCTAAAAGGCTAGGCGGATTGGGAGTTGGAGATGCTTTGATCTGCAACACAGCTCTTTTGTTTAAATGGTGGTGGCGCTTTTCGAAGGAGGAGTGTCCGTTGTGGAAGAAGGTCGTTTGTTCATGTAATAACCTGGATCCAAATGTGCCTTTGGCCAACCAATAATTACCTTCTCGGGGGGGACCGTGGAGGGATATTTGTCAGCTATAGTTCACGAATCAAGAAGTGAGGCAGAAGATGATTACTGGTTTGTCCATGGAGGTGGGAGATGGGAGAGGTACTCGCTTTTGGGAAGATGTCTGGCTTATTGGAGGTCCATTGAAAGGTCGCTTTCCAAGACTCTTCTCTGTTTCAAACCAAAAAGGATTAGTGATAGGGGATTATGGGTTTTGGGATGAGTTAGAGTGGATATGGAACTTCCAATGGAGAAGACAATTGTTCCAATGGGAGTTGGATCTAGTGAACCAGTTACACGATGCATTAAGGCTGGTCAGACTTGCACAAGACAGAGAGGATAGAGTTGTGTGGAAATATGATAAACATGGTATTTTTTCAACTAACTCATTTGTGCAGGTAATGCAGGCGGAAATGATCCCGGAGGATATCACAAGCTATAGCTTTACTAAAACTATCTGGAAAGGTCTAGTCCCGCCACGAGTGGAGTTGTTTGTTTGGTTTGTTTTGACTGGCAGAGTCAGCACAAAGGAGAGACTGAGTCGGCTTGGGGCTATTAACCAACAAGGTACCTTGTGTGTTTTATGTAACACAGATGTCGAGTTTGATCACCACTTGTTCCTTGGCTGTAGTTTTTCTTGGCAGGTTTGGTGTGCATGGCTATCGTATGTTGGTAGACAATGGTCTTGCCTGGGTACGTTGAAGGAGCACTTCTTAAGTTGGACAGAGACATCACAAAGGAAGGCGGAGTGCAAGAAATGGATGGTGTGCTTTTGTGCGATTACTTGGAACTTATGGCTGGAAAGGAACAGGAGGATCTTCTAGAATAAAGACAAAGGAGTTGAGGAGATTATCAACATATCCTTTCTGAACTATAACAAAGGGATATATGTTACTATTCATTGTTGTGTTGGTCTTTTTGTCTGATTTGTCTTACCTATGTGTGTTCTCTATGCTCCACTCTACGTGTTGAGCTCCTCTTTCAAAAAAAAAAAAGATTTTGTCTCCCAGCTATTTGCTTCTTATTCTTCAAATCATGCATAGTTTTAATTGCACTATAAAATGAGAGAATATGTAAATAACTTTACTTTGCCATCATCACAATATAAAACCAACTATTGTTCTATAAACATTGTTCTTTTCTTCATTTTTATTGGATACTTATGTTATTTCTTATATAAATTCGAATTCAAAAACACATGCGTCTAGAATGAATTGAAAATATTGTTAAAGCGAAACCACTGTATAATACTAAATGAACCGAACATTGTCCACTATATAAATTCAAATTCAATTCAAAATGTTTGTTTTTGTTAACAAAATATTGATGTTGATAATTACGATAATGAAATGCGCGAAGAAGAAAAGAAGAAGAACCTACGTGCACGAATTTAAAAAAGAAGGAGGAAGAAACGGAGAAATAGAAAGAAAAGATAAAGACAAAGCAGTTGCATTATTGAAACGCACATGTGATACCAACTGGTGTGATGAAAGTGGTTTTTGTTAAGTTTGAACCAACTTGGATACAAAAATACTTGGATGTGTAATTGAACTGTTTTTTTTTTTTTTATTATTTTAACGTAGATAACACTTGTACTTTGATTTAGAGAATCCAGCAGTAGCTGCTTCTGTTATGCGTAGGAGAACTTATCAAAGGGACCTAAATATCATGCGGAGAATTTTTGAACCTAAATTTAGTTGTATCCAAATAAATGAATACATTTCATTTTTATATTATAATGAGACTAAAATATTAAGTATATCATGCAAAAGCACCAACACATTTTTTAACCGATAAGCTGCTTGTGAGGCACTTGCACTTGCTCCAGTTAGCAATTCACAATTAGCACAATAATAACATTACTTCCCCTAACATCAACATCAACATCAACATCAATTAAGGAGAGAAAAAAAAGTTATTTTAATAAAATTAGAATATGCCTTTCCGAATTCTTGCCCAAGCAATAGCTGCAACTACAGCACCCCCCAAATGTGCAGATCCTGCTACGTAACTGTCTCCCTAAAATTTGAAAAATCAACAATAATTTTTAGTTGAATTAATAAACAGGAATGGGGTTTAAATAAAATGAATGGATATTACAATGTATCTAAAGTATTCTAGCATCCGTAGTAACTCTTGTTTGAAAATTTCAAAAACAGTATGTTTGATTGGTGGTGTAAAGAAAAAATAAGGTGAATATTTTTATGGATGATTTCCATGAGTAAAATGTAAAATTACACATGGAGTTCATTCGTAACAACTTTCAACTCTTTATGGTCCAACCAAGTATATCCCAAGTACCAATGTTTTAAAAGTTTGTAATTAGCTCTTTATTCATAAAATGTACAAGGACCAACAAGGTAATTACTTGAAGAGTGTGCTTGCGAGTTCAAATTTTGGAGAGAAATTGATGGAATGGAAGAGTTTGAAGAGCAACAGAGATTTTATCCTTCAAAGTTAAAACTCGCAAACACCCTCCAAGTGTAACGAAGTAAGCCTGGAGAGAGTTCACCATACCTGGAACATGATTAGCATATCTTTTCCGATATAGAGCGCGCCCTTAATTACATAAATTTACAAACAAAAGAAAAACATGCATGAGAAATATATCTTTTCCATTCACTTATCCACTTTCACAGTTTTGAGAAAGCAAAAATTGTTGTATAGAGCTTACCAATAGGATTGCAGGAACTGGTATAAGGAAGTTCAAGTAAATGGTTGCTTTGGGAAAGAGGAATATATCAAGCAGCACAATTGCATTTACAGCTGCACTTGCCCCCTTAATCATTGCCAAGTTCAAGTTAACTTGAATATCAAGCAGTGTCTTTAAATGGTTACAAGCAAATAATATTTTTTTATGCTAATACAAACATAATTTGATAATCTGAAAAAAGTCAATAGAACCATTTTTAAATGTTTTAATATATACCAACAGAAGTTGGCTTTTTCTGGAATTAGGAGAACTTTTATATAATATTATAATCCTCACAAAAGTATTAAAAAATAAATTAACAAAATTTTAAAAAAGGAAAAAGAGAAGAAAGTTTAGAACCACAAGTAAAATGAAATCATCAACTTGTCAAACAAAGAAAATCTACTATCACAAAATAGGGCCTATACTCTCTACAGATAGTTACTAAATGCTCACCAATGCTATATCCCTTGAATGCTTCATAAATCCCCAGTCCTGTAGAAAACAAAATTTAGAGAAACATTAAGACTCATTAAAAGAAGTTTATAGGACTTCTAAAAGATTAGAAAAGGAAATTTCAACCAAATATTTGCAAGTTCTAGTGGCAAAGAAACCAAGTATTTACTTTCATTAATTATTACTATGTTGGTGAATTTTATCACAAATATCCTTAGGCACAAATATATCTATCTATACATTGAATATTTCCATTCCATCTTTCAAATAATAGTTCATAGATCACATTTCTAAATCAAATGCACTTTTTTATCTCAGTAAGTTTTAAAAGTTACAGCAATACCAACATGAAAGTAAAATCTAGAAATTCATATTCCAATACACTGTAATTGGAGAGAGCAATTTTTTCTAGTATATTATTGCAAGGGTACTAGGGTAGGCTTCAAATCAATAAATTGATTAATTTCTAAAAGGGCATTGTACTCGGTTTTAATCATAATTGGACCTTTGATGTTTGTGACTTATAGGCTTTATGCACCAAGTAAAAAATGGAACCACCAACTGCCCCAGTAAGATATAGTTTCAGCAAATATGCAGGGCCAAAATTTCCTGCAACCTGCCAAAATCCAAAGGTAAAAAAAAGTTATGAGCAACAGAAGAAAATGGAACAAGCAGTTTGTTTAATAAAATAAGGAAGAAAGACAGAAATATACAATGAACTGACGGTATTTGACTGACTCAAACTAATGTTCTGAACAAGCCAAAGAGCTAAACCATATGTTAATAATAAATCTATTTCAATGTATGCCAAAAGACGATAGATAAATGCAAAAGACATTAGTTAGAGAAAGGGCATAAGCATTCCACGTAAAGGTAGGATCTGGGAAAGGCAGCATCCGAAGAATATAATGTAGGCAGCCTAATTTGATAAATGCATCAGTTGCCAAGGCATGAACCCATTACCTAGAAGTCAGACGAGACAACTTAACCATTGCTACAAGACTCTCCTTTTCCAAAGATATTGCATTAACAAAAAAAAAAAAAAAAAAAAAAAAAAGAAACAAAAACAATAAAAAACAAGAAACTGAAGAGATCCTACAGACAAGATTTCTAGGAGATGGCCAATGACAACATAATCTTTCTTCGTTTTGGTAAAATCAACCTTCAAATCTTATGCTCCAAAAGTCTTGACAAGCAGCAACATGAATTGAACTATAAACTCAGATTTATCTAAAATGTTAAGGGATCTTCAATCGTTTACTTTATCTTCTCTAATACAATTTTCTCCCCCTTTTTATCTTTTGCAAAGGCAACACAGCTGACTGCAGTTCTTATATTCCCCTCTCGAACATATTATTACAAAGTAACTATCCACTGATTGACCCTAACTTATTTACCACAAAGAGTACATAACCCAACCTAAAACAATATATTGTGAAGACAAATATAACAAGGTAACATAAAAGAAAAAGAATAATGAAAGAGGCGAGAGAAATAATGACCAAAAATACAACTCTAGAGCAGGCAATCGCACATTCAATCCAAAGAAGTAGAGTCCAATCATATTGGAAAACAGATGCCCAAATTCTATGTGACTGAATGCATTGGTTATCAAAGTGTGGAAACGTCCACTCTTGAAATTGTCCAGGGAGATCTGTTCACAGAAAATAATTGAATTAGCAGTCAAGATGAAGTAACACAGGTGAGAGTTCAATGCAAAGAAAGCACCAGCAAATAATGTCTACAAGTGGTATCATCGGTTCAATCAAAATTTGTAACTCAAGAAACTCACAGTAAAGTTATTTATCATAAACTTTTTATCTCCTATCCTCCATAATAAGAAAACAGCAACATTAGCTATAATCAATCCTAGAACCATATCATTAGGTGTTAGCCTGTTGAACCATGATCTCCTGCAAACACAAGAAAATATACAATTGTAATAAGGCTACCATATTATATATGTAAGCAGACAAATATGTACGCTATAATTAGTGGAAATAATTCTATTTACAAGAAGGAATTGAAGCCAAAAGTAACAATAAAATAGCAAAGTACCAAAAATGCATTTGAGTTTTGAACCATAGCATATCAAAATCAAATGTAAAACATCAAAAACAAAATATTATGTACATCAATGTAGGCATGCAGGAATTCGAAGAATACAAGGACAGGCTACAGTGGATAAAATAAAACTCTTGAAAAGTTGAAATGAGTTGAGATCCACAAAATTTAAACTCTAGCAACCTAATAAAAAATGGAAGTAATACTTTGGTTACTCCAATGCTTCCACACAAGGTAATGGCGTCATGATTGGGACCATAGAGTAGACAGAAGCCCATCCCTGAGAAAGAGGAATCCTCCAACAAGATTGTATAAATTCTATAGTTCTTCCTCTATGGCACCACCATAGTCACCAAACATAGTTAACACTTGAGAGGCAAA
Organism: Arachis hypogaea; assembly: GCF_003086295.3. Taxonomy (NCBI): domain Eukaryota; kingdom Viridiplantae; phylum Streptophyta; class Magnoliopsida; order Fabales; family Fabaceae; genus Arachis; species Arachis hypogaea. The sequence continues at coordinate 129,548,633 of NC_092046.1, forward strand.
TGGATCCACTTAAACTTCCCCATACTATATCACAGAAGAAATTAAATTACAAGGCTGCTGCAAGCGTCATTGTTGAAGCAAATTTTGAACAAAAATCAATTGTAATTTGTAAGAAACAATTTTGAAATGATCAACTCAAAGTTTCAAAAATACCAATTTTTTTAAGTCAAAGTCATAAAAATAACATAGTTTTGCTAGTCATGTCCCCAAAAATAAAAAAAGGAAAGAAAGCCACACACACAAGCAAAACCCCTCATAAACCCTAATTAAACCTCGCCAAGAACTATGATCAGGAAAAAAAATACAGAAAAAAACCTATCGATTATTATGGTTATCCAATTGGTAACTACAATATAAAAGAGCAGTCAGATGCGAAAATCACTAAATTAGAAAAAATAAAGGGGAAGAGAAATGGAAATTAAGGTTGAGGGTATAAATAAGTTGAGCATTTTGAAGGAGGAATGGATAGAAAAAGTACCAGCCACGGTAAAGATCAGGAGATTGGTTGAAGCCGAAGCTGCGGCGGTGAAATTGAGGTGTGGGGAGCTTGGACCTGAAATTGAGGAGCTGGTTTCTGTTGGAGAATCTGCGGAAATTGGAGGCAAGAAGCGGGTTGGAGAGAAACCCTCGAATTTGGGTAAGAAAGGAGCGGCATGAGTGAGAATGGTGAAGTGGGAGAGTAGCGAAGAAAGAGGTGGTGGGAATGCGGTTGCGTAGTTGAAGTACGAGTTGTTGTTGTGGTTGTGAAGAAAGAGGAGGTTTTGAGAGAGAGTGCAATATGTTGCGGTGGAGAGTGCCGGAGAGGTTGTGGTGGTGGCTGTGGCTGTGGTTTGCGACCAATTTGCGAAGAAAGCTCTGCATTTTGTTATGCTTTGATCACAGACAGGAAAGTACGTGCTCTGCAAAAGTCTGTGTGTGCACTCTTGAGTCTTGACTGTATCTATATTCTATATTTTTTATTTTGGAAGAATGAATAAAAGATTAAAAGTATACATAAATTTTTATACAATAGATAAATATATATTTTATTTTTTAATGAATTATGTATATACACTAATATCAAGTGGCTCAGTTTTTTTAATATTGGAGGGGTTGGTGAGTTGTGCAGGGATATGGAATATAGTGGTGTTAGACAATGGTGTGGGGTAGCTTTTTCTGAGCCATGCAGGAGGAGTCGGACCGAGCGATTGCCTTGCGCGGGAAAAAAAGATTGAAGTTGTGTATGAAATCGTAGGGTCCGATTCGTTAAGGGACCAAAATTAAGATTTTTTTATTTTGTATATGAAAGTGGAATCGCAAGGTACGTTTGGGGTTTTTTTTTTTTTTGTGAAGGACTCATTGGGTCCGTTTTCTTTAGGAAATTTTTTTTTTTTATGGATTCGTTGGGTCCGTTTTCCTCAGGAAAAAATATTTTTTTTTATGGACTCGTTGGGTCCGTTTTCCTCAGGAAAAAATATATATTTTTTTTATGGACTCGTTGGGTCCGTTTTTTTGCACAAATTTTTTTTTATAGGATGCGGAGGGTCCGAGTTGAGTATATATATACATATATATGTGTGTGTGTGTTCATCTTCTTCCCCAGATCTGATTATTCGTTGTTCTGCGTCTTCTTTTTCCCCCTGTTTCTCTTCTACTTCTCTCTGTGTCTCTTTGAGAGTATAGTCGATATTTATATATGAGAGTATGAAAAATGGATGATAGAGTTGCACTTAGAGTATATTATTTTGGTCAGATTCTGTTACAAACATCTGAAGGAGTGAGATTTAGTTGCGAGAAGCCGTTAGATATTGTTATTCCGTTCACAATCTCATTTGAGGAGCTAAAAGGTGTGATTTGTTAGAAGATAGGTTTTCAGATATCAAAAAAAATATCATGTATGGTATACAGATATCCCATACCGGTATTTGGTGGTTTCGTGCAGTATCAAACCAAGTATGTAACCGACGAAGCGAGTATGCAGGAGATGTTTTCAATGTATTTTGAAACTCGCGGTCAGATATCGGTGATAGAGTTGTACGTCGAATTCGAACAATCTGAAGCGGACCGAAATATTGAAGGGGAAGAATATGATAGTGACAGTGAGGAAAAGTTTGAAAGCAATTACGAAGCTGTTGTTCCAGACGGAGAAGAAGATCAAGGTGACGGGGTGGTGGCTCCAAATGTGGGAGACGTTGCAAATGCACTCGCAAACGAAGATCCCTTTGAGGAGCCGTCTTTCATGCGGGTTCTGGACTTGGAAGCCATGCATGCGCCGGAGTTTCCGGAATATATGAGTGCCGGTACGTATTAACATATAAATATAGAAAGTATTAGACTTTGGGAAATAATCTATGTTGAGTGATGTAAATAAGAATATAAGTCACGTGAATATTAATTTGTGTGCATTCGGCCAAAGTTTTTTATGTGTTTATGTTTGTATGATGTTAAAAGTGGGATGACAACATGATAGGAATAATATTTATATTGATGTGGATATAGGGAGCATTGACGTAGTCTTAATTTCAGTTATTAAATGTATTTGTGTTAAATTATTTTGATTTGGCTGTCGTTGTGGTAGAAATTCCTATGGTCGCAGATGGTGAATTTGCAATCGGAATGGAATTCAGTTCTAGGGAAGCTGTTATGATGGCGGTGAAAGATTATACCATCCGAAGAGGCGTAGACTACCGTGTGTATGAGTCGGAGCCGTTGACCTTCTATGCGAAGTGTACACAGTATGGATCAGGGTGTGATTGGCTTATCAGGGTTAGCATGATCAGCAGAAAGTATTGTTGGGTTATAAGGAGGTACAACGGTTCTCACACTTGTACTAGAGCCACTATTTCTCAGGATCATTCGAAGCTGGATTCAAACACAATTGCAGAAGCAATAAAGCCGTTGGTTGAGGCTGACCCGTCGATAAAGGTGAAATCAGTTATTACGGAAGTGCAGTCGAAGTTCAATTACACCATCAGCTATCGGAAAGCATGGTTGGCGAAGCAAAAAGCAGTGGAAAAAATATTTGGAGGTTGGGAAGCATCATATGAAGCTTTGCCTATATGGTTTGAGGCCATGTGTAACAAGGAGCCATCAGCAATCGTCCATTTCGAGACTATGTCTGCATATCAAGGTGATGAGGAAGTAACTGATATCCGGGTATTGCACAGAGTCTTCTGGAGTTATTACCCCTGCATTAGAGCGTTTAGACACTGCAAGCCAGTTGTTCAGGTTGATGGGACTCACTTGTACGGAAAGTATAAGGGTTGTTTGTTGGTCGCAGTTTCACAGGATGGTAACAATAATATCGTCCCTATTGCGTTTGCAATTGTGGAGGGGGAGACTTCTGATGCATGGCATTTTTTCCTTAGTAACCTGCGACAACATGTTGTGACTCGGGATGGTGTGGGACTGATTTCTGACAGGCACGAATCCATCAATGCAGCTGTGGCCCGGAGCAATGGAGCTTGGTCACCCACGAGAGCATTCCACATGTTTTGCATCAGGCATATAGAGTCGAAATTTTTGAGAAAGTTCAAGGCACCGTACCTGCAAAAACTTGTGGTCAATATAGGTAAATTTTAATAATTCGAATTTCCTTATTAACCGAGTTACCTTCAAGCAGTGTTTCTCATGAAATCTTCTCTTGTGTGGCTTTGATTGTTGTGCAGGTTATTCGAGGACGGTGCGCGAGTACGAAGTGCGCTACCAGCGTTTACGTGAACGGGGCGAGGCTTATACGAACTGGCTTAACCGAATCCCACGTGAACAGTACGCGTTGGCGTATGACGGTGGCTACCGCTGGGGTCACATGACGACAAACCTAGTGGAATGCATCAACTCAGTGTTGAAGGGTGCACGCAATCTTCCGATAACTGCACTTGTCAAAGCCACATTCTACAGGCTTAACGAGTTGTTCACTAGAAAAAGAGCCGAGGCGGAGTCGCGGATAACAGCTGGACATGTTTTTTCTGAGGTTGTCACGTCGAAATTGAATGCAAATCAACTTGCATCATCAAACATCCAAGTTAATTGCTTCGACAGGATGAATGAGGTCTTCGAGGTTCGTGAGATGCCAGGTGGAACTGAGTATGCCGTCGACCTCCGTCGACAACGATGTGACTATGGTGAGTTCCAGGTGGATCAGATTCCCTGTCGACATGTTTTTGCATGTTGTGCAAATCAGCGACTGGATTGGCGAGTGTATGTACACGAAGTTTACAAGATGGACCAAGTTCGGAGGGTTTACCGAGCTAGGTTTCGGCCACTGGGGAATCCCACAACGTGGCCTGTGTACAGCGGCCCTCGATTTGTCCCGAATCCGAACCTGAGACGGGTGACGAAAGGTCGCCCGAGGATGACACGTTTCTTGAACGAAATGGACACACGAATGTTACGTGCTCCTAGGCGTTGTAGGCAATGTGGAGCCGAGGGACACAGCCGAAGTAGATGCTGTCGGTCAGCTGGTGTAGGTCCCAGCAACCCAGGACAGTAGATTTATGCCTTTCATGTTTCATTATAGTACTTTATGGCATTTGCTTGTTTATGTTTATCCGTTTGTGCTAACCACCTTATCGGAACATTGTACTTTCATGAAACTTCTTTATGACACCTGAAACTTCTTTAATTTGTAGCATAATCGACGATAGGAAGTTCACATTTAAAGGGTTCTAACATACAAACACAATATTAAATTCAAATTACAAGTTTCCAACATACAAACACAATATTAAGTTCAAATTACAAGTTTCCAACATACATACACAATATTAAGTTCAAATTACAAGTTTCCAACATACATACACAAAATACTTATGTGACCCACACAACTACTTTCTTATTGCCCATTTTATGTCTTCGACGAAGTTCTTGCATTTCTTCTTGGCCTTCTTGAACAAGGACGGGGTGTATCGGTTAGCGCTACGACGTGGCGGGTCCACCCTGAGATTGTAATGTTTACCTGTTTCACCTGTACATAATTTAATGAAACAGACTATCCAAAATGATGCAAACACGGGATAAACAAGCAAAAAAAAAAATACACCAACAAGTTCATAACATAATCATAAAGACACAAGTCCTGAAATTAATGCAATATAATCAATGGACAGTGAAATCAAGTCGGACCTGCATCATCCCCATCATCAGGGGCATTGTTGCGGGATTCTTCATCCTCATCCATCTCCTCATCGTCGCTCTCGTCTTGATCCTCATCATCCGGTTCTTCCATGAGATACTCATCCGTTTCATGCTCATCTGCCCCGGCATTTTCTTCAATCTGACCCATTGATACACGCCGTAGGTTCCGGCTATTAAGTATCCCCCGACCACCATCACTTCTACTAGAATCTCCAGAAACCAAACCTCCAGAAGCAACTGAGGCAGTGTGGCATGGAATCCTCGTGTCCAAAGAAAACCTACCGGGCATAAATTCAGGTTGATGGCCAAATTGTGACTGGCCTGCATCCGCAGCCATGAACCCAACATTTGACAAGTTTAAATGGTTGCCATATTCTCTACGATACCAGTGCATGTAAACATCCAACGGATGCTGTGAAGGTTCCAGATACTCAGTCAGAACGTTATTATACTTGTTTGTCCAGTGCATAATCCAACATGAATGGGACGGGGCTGTGGCCCAGTCAAGATTCTTAGGACCAGCCAGTGTTTCTCCGTGTGCCCTTCCCGGATTCCATTCTTGATGTGGAACTCCCTGAACAAAACCAAACTGTCTTCTAATTCTATCCGTTGCATGCCACTCAATAGATTCGAATGAAATCAACGGAACCGTAGCACTCCACACTACTGCGTGCATGAGGATGTCTTCTGGGATTATGCCCGGATCAATGCGATCCACACCATAAGCAACCCACACAAACTGCACACAGCACAAGACACACATGATTACAAGCCAAATAACAGTCAACCTCAATTCGAGACAAATACTTTTCTAATAAAAACACACCTGCCCTTCCTGAACCTCATCTAATGCCTTTCTAAAGTGGGCGAGGCTAAGATATCTATACCGATTGTCACCACGCTCCCAGTTACGCCACCTGAAATTATTTATGTCAGTAGCACATCTTAAATAGAATTATGAACATACCAAGTAAGTTGCCAATGTTACCTGTTCGCAAGCGGAAAACTGCGGGGTTCCCTAGTAGGGGGCGCAAGATAGGGTAGGCGGATCTAGAACCAAGCTAGCAGAAGTGTTAACGGACCATCGATTTCTTTACAATCAAAACGAGATGCCCGGCATAAGGACCTGTATAGGTGCGCCAAACATGCCGATCCCCAACTAAAATGACTGATACTATGAAAATTCCGGAGCAAAGGTAGAAACTTCCAGTGCACAGATGCCCCTGACTTGTCTCCAAATAAGATAGTACCCAGTAACAACATAATGTGGCACTTGACGTACCTCTGCATACTGATTTCGTCAGTTAGTTGTATACGTTCTTTCAGATTCCTAAGCCATGTCAATTTTATGCCGCTCCCTCTGCAGTCGGCCTTCCTCAGTGCAACCCCAAACTGATGGAAACACTCACCCTCCAATGCTTCGAAGCTGCTCAAGGTCATCCCTGTCACCGGAAGGCCGTTCGTCGGGAGGCCCAAAATAACGGCTACATCCTCCAGCGTCACTGTGCACTCACCAATCGGAAGGTGGAAGGTGTGTGTTTCCGGCCGCCACCTCTCCACTAGAGCATTTATCAATGCTTTCTGGCATTGAACTACTCCAATCTGAGAGGCATGATAAAACCCAGTAACCCGTAAATGATCCTCTACACTCGGATGGTACCGATCAGGGGGCAGTAGGTGGTCACATGTCATCATCCGTAAACTCTGCAAGAACATAACATGTTACTAGTCAAATCATGAATGATTACTAATTTACAACTTAAATTAATCATACTATTTAATCGATTAATCATAATTTCTAACCCAATTACAAAAAAAAAAAAAAAAACTACCAAATGATCAAACTACAGCATGTAAACATAACTTCAAAAGATTATCATAAGTCCTATAATTATAATTTCCAAAAATTAATCATAATAATTAATTAGTTAATTATAACTTCTCAGCTATTTACAAACAACATTTGAAAAACATTGTCTAACTAACAACATACAAAATTAACGTTACTTTAGTATTCTTATTTTATTTACAATTGAATTCTTATGATTTACCTTTCTTCCCAAATGAACTATGTATTAAGTAAATTGACCTTGCAATTAATATTAAAAAATATCGTTATTAATGATGCAGTTTCAGATTATAAATTCTCAAATTAATAACAAAAGTAAATTAAGTAATTCTAATTTCTAAATCTATTACAAAATTAGAATTATAATTTCCAACATTAATCACAAAAGTTAATTAGTTAACTACAATATCTAATCGTATTACAAAAAAATTTCTAACATATTCTCCAACAAAAAATTATAATAAATCCTAAATATATAATTTCCAACAAAAATGTGTCATAATAATTCCTAAACTTATAATTTATAACATGAATCATAAAAGCTAAGTTACTAATTATAATTTCTAAATCTATTCGAAAAATAATATCTTACCTTTCCTCTAACTAACTAACAACATCTATACATACATAATAACAAACAATTTACAATCATAATTTATAAGTTTAATCATCAAAATTTATTCATTAATTAAAATTTCTAACCGTGTTACAAAAATTTTTTTAACATATTCTCCAATTAACTAAAAATATCTAAACATAATAACAAAAAATTATCATAATTGCTAATATTATAATTTTTAAATTATTCATCAGATTTTATTAATTAATTAAAATTTCTAATACTACTCCGAAAAAATTCTTACAAAATCTGTAACAATCAACATTTACATATCTATCTACCTAACTGCAACATTTAACCATAAAATATAAAAAAATTTCTTACAAAATTTAATTAAAATACAGAAATTTGCAAAAAATTAAAAAATTTAACTTACATAATCAGGATCAGACAAATAATTTACAATGTGAAGCTCAGGACGATCAACATCTCTAGCTTTGTGTTTTTTGGCCATTTCCACAGATTTTATTGCATGCAAATTTTTTGAAGAAGAAGAGAGGAAGAGGATGAACACAGAAAGGAAGAAATGGGGTTTGAGGCTTGAAAATGATGTTTCGGACTGAGGGAGTGGGGGAATGGGGGTATGCTGGCTGTTGGGGCACCGTCCTGGGGAGAAGCTGCTGTCCGACACGTGGAAGGGGGCGCAATCGCTGGGTCCGATTCGTGGGGGGGGGGGAATCGCTGGGTCCGATTCGTGGGGGGGGGGGAGAATCGCTGGGTCCGATTCCTGTTATGGCATTCTTCCTGACACCACACCCTTGTTAAGCACCCAGTCACCCCATATCCACGCCTAACACCAACTACTCTCCAATATCAAAATTAAAAAGCGATATCAAGTTCGTTATTTCTATTTTTTATTACTTGAATAATTTTTTCGATAATAATTACTACTAGGTGACACCTTGTTTGTTATGATAATATTGTACATTATGTGATATGACTTTTTTTATGATATAATAAAAATTAATTGTCAAATTATTAAATTTATTAAATTAGAATAAAAAAATTTTACAGGTTATGTCTCTTAATTCTCTTTTCTTTCCTCTTGATTTTGAACAGTGCACAATAAATAAACAAGAAATCCTTCATTCTCTTTCTTTGTGGTCTTCATTCTATAAGATTAAAAAAAATTATCTCTCTAGACTTTCTTTGTGTATCTTATAATAGGGATTTATAAACTCTAAATTACCAAAATGTCACAATCTCAACGAAGAAAAAACATGTGCGAGTGATTATGGTGACTCCTCTTTTAGGTAGAAGAATAGGAAGAAGAAGTTCGACTACAATAACGGCAAGTGTCTGCATGACTATACGCAGTGATACTTGAGTCTGCGATAGAGTGGAATGCAGAGAAATTGTTTCATCATTATCTGTTATGGGAGGTATATGATTTTTTGTTATGTTTTTGTATAATAAATGTTATGCATCTTATGTGAAAAAGCTAAAAATTTTTTCATATTCATGAATGTAAAAAGTAGAAGGTTAAATTGAGGTGTGATTATTTTATTTGGGTTGATGAAGTTGTTGATACTCGAAAAGATTGGAGGATTCAGGAGCGGAGTGAAAAAAGTAAATGGAAGTCTATAGAAGAAAGCAAATGGAAGGTGAAAGAAGAGATGAAGAAGATGTTGCAGATAATTAATGGGATTAATCAAGAATTGAAGAGCATTAAAAATTGGGTTCATTGAAATTGAGAAGAAAGGAAAGAAAATGAAGAGACGTTGTAACTTGTAATTCTTTTTTTTATTCTAATTTAACGATTATTTTTTACTGTATTATCAAAAGGGCCACATCACACAATACACAATGTCACCATGGCAAATAAGGTACTACCTAGCAACAAGTCAATAACCACCGTCGGAAAAAAGTTACTAAGGCAACAAAAGGGTAGAAACGACTAATGAATTTGATATTGGTGTGTACATATGACTTATTAAATAATTAGAATGTACATCTGTCCACTGAATAAAAATTTATATATACTTTTATCTATTTTTTCTTTTTTTTTTCTCTTTCCTTTAATCATTATTAGTGTATAATGTATATGCCTACATTTTGAATTATCAAAATAAAAAAAAATTAAAGTTGATAATTGAGAATTCAATAAAAATTTAATTAAATATATTAAACAATGATATTATACATAACCATCAGAATTGAATTGATAATTAATCCGATCATATGATCGAACCATTGGGTCACTAGGTCAATCAGGTGTCGGTGAGTCGTTGATTCACCTAATTGACCTGGTCATAATTAAAATTAAAAGTTGAAATTTAAAATACATATTTTTACAAATATATTAATAACAATCAAGTATCAATTCTTAGATATAATTTATGAAGTAAAAGAGATAATAAATTAGTCACTAGTATAAAATACTTTCTCAATTTAAATGAAAAAGAGAGAAAAAAACATAACACAATCAATATATCAAATTTGATATCCATTTGAATCCATGTTTAAAAAGATAAAAAAAAAAATCGTTCGAGGTTTACTATATAATTATCTTTTGTCACATGTAATAATAAGAAACATGTTGGCAGAGTGGTAAGAAACATGTAATAATAACAACGGTTCCAAACACGAACCGGTTAGTTTTTAATAGGTTTGACCATTGTTGATTGAGTCAACTGCAAGTTCGGTCCAAATCAACAACTGAATCGGTCAGACTATTAGTTCATTAGATTTTTGGTAGAAGTGACAAATCCGATCCAATTCTGATAACTATGATATATTATATATAAATTCTTTTAATCAAATTTAATTAAGTTGGCACAAATTAAAAAAAATGTGTTGTGACATCGTTTCTTTTTTTTTCATACTTTTTTAACACATAACTTTTTATTGAAGAACATAAAAACTTAGAGAATCTCCAATGGAGTGTGTTTAGAGTATTACTTTTGATATTTTCAAGAGATGAATTGCTTTAAAATTGAAATATGCATTGGAATTTATTGATGAAATAAAACTGACATTACCTTAAAGATATGGTATCACTTTGATAGAGAACCAATAAAATATTGTCACTAATATAATTACGTTGATGAAATAATTAAAAATAATATAAAATTCTAACTGAACTAAGACTAAGCATTGGAGGGACAAATTTAACTTTCAATTTCAAATTACTATTTATGACAAGTAGTCCCATAAATATTTTATGTGTCATCTTGTAGGACTCAAAATCAAATTGAAATTAGATTTAGCATTAGAGATTTTTTTTATTGACATAGCACAAAAATTTTTACACATAACACATAAGTTTTTGTACAAAGCACAAATTTATCAATATATCACAGAAATTTTTGCATTTACCCATAGCATATAAATTTTTGCTATAAATATAATTTATTGGTTGGATTAATCAATGTTTTGAACATGTGGTCTTTCAAAAATTTCTGTGCTGTACATCAAAATTTTTTGCGATGTCATCAAAATTTCTATTATGTGCTCTAATTTTTTTTTGAACAAATATAGAAGAAGAAGATGAAGAAGAAGACGACGATGATGCTGATAATGACAGACGAAGAGAAGAAGAACAACGATGATGTTGTTGAAGAAGATGACGATGACGACGGCGACAAACAATAATGAAGGAGGAGGACAAGAAAAAAGAAGCGCGATGTGACTTGGTTAAATCCTTGGTTTAAAAAAGTTTGGACGCCTGGATTTATTTGTATGTTAAATTATCTAAAGAGTTTAATTTTGATGCACTCAACTAGTAAAATGTAAAAAGAAGTTATTTTTTCTGATGTGACGATATATGATTGGGTGCACTTATAAAATAACTTTACATTGAGAGTGCATCAAAATTAAAGTATTATCTAAAAGTTTTCAATTATTAACTTCACATCAAACCGTGAATCTTTACAAAAAAAATTATAAAATAAAAAATTGATTTAACTAACTTGTGCCTAAGGGAACATTTTAAAAATATAATATTCTGGCCTAGTCTAACAGAAACCAGAGGTCCACCAGACGAATCAACGACCCATTCGCACGACAAAGTGTCCATCGCGTGACACGATCTTTTCAGCAGAGATCTGGATAGCTGGTGGAAGCTTCCAGGGAGCTAGGCCCAAACAGGAGAGCCCAGCCGACAAATGGGAATAAAAGAGAAGAGCATATCCTTCTCCAGAGGTACATCACCATAATCCTAATTTAGCCACCTTATCGTACGGACACTAGCTTTAGCATCGGAGTGTCCTTGCAGGTGGCCCCACCCACCGACCAACCAACAAATTGTAGACGCAGCTCCTTCAAACGGAAGTTCACGTTCGAGTCCCCATCTTCACCCCAAACACCCTGACACCAACGGAGCCATCAGTAGCCTTGTGCTTGACCCAGGGTCACATAGAACCGCCTTCCTGGATAGACCCGATCCAACGATTCGTAGAAGAAGGAGACCTACCAAAAGCACGAAAGAAGCTAAGCTTTTGAAAAGAGAGGTCTTCAAGTACAGGTAGTACAGTGCCAACTGTACAAGAGAGGACTCAACCAACCTTTGTTGATATGTTTGCAACCCAAGCAAACAAAGTACGTCCAGAAAGAAGTGCACGAGGAATGTTGTGGGCATCACATCGAGGAGAAATCCCTAGCCCGAAAGCTCATTAGGGATGGGTATTATTGGCCTACAATGATGACTGACACTAGAAAGTATGTGAAGAAGTGCCTCAGGTGCCAGGAGAATGCAAACTTTTATAAGACACCGGCAGAAGATCTGAGTTCCATCATAGCCTCCTGACCTTTCTCCCAGTAGAGAGTTGACCTGTTGGGACTATCCCAATGGCCCTAGGACAAGTCAAGTACCTAATTGTTGCCATTGACTACTATACCAAGTGGGTAGAAGCAGAGCCGTTGGCAAGAATATCATCAGCAAACTGCCAAAAATTCTTATGGAAGCAGGTAATCGCCAGATTTAAAATTCTTGTAGTCGTGATATCGGATAACGGGACATAATTCTCTGACAAGAAGTTTGGAGAGTTCCTAGAAGGTCTCGGTATCAAGCAAAGATTCTTCTTGATAGAACACCCTCGGAGTAACAGGCAAGTAGAGTACTGATGAGCGGATATTTTATACGCTTTTTGGCATCATTTTCATATAGTTTTTAGTAAGTTTTTATAGGTTTTAGTGTTAAATTCACAGTTTTAGATTCTACTATAAGTTTTTGTGTTTTTGGACAATTTCAGGTATTTTCTGGCTGAAATTGAGTCTGATTCAGAGACAGAGAAAGTATTGCAGATGCTGTCCGGATCTGACCTACCTGCATTTGAAAGAGCTTTTCTGGAGATAAAAAAGTCCAAATGGAGTGCTCTCAACGGCTATAAAATGTCAGAGCTTTCCAACAATATATAATAGTCCATACTTTGCTTCGGATTAAAAGGCCCAAAACTGGCATCTAACGCCAGCTTCCTGCCCCCTTCCAGGCGTCCAGCGCACAAAAGAGTAGAGACCAATGTACAAATGCCCAAAGAGGACCCCCTAGCTGGCGTTCCATGCCTTAGAGACCTCATAGCACGTGGGTCTCATCAAAGCTCAGCCCAAACACTCACAAAGTGGGCCCCAGAAGTGAATTTTAGCACTAAACAGACTGTTTTACCCTTACTAGTCATCTGTTTAGTATTTAAAGTGTATTTTACATAATTATTCGAACAAGAAACAATATTTTTACCATTCAGCATTTTTTCACGGTTTACTTGTATCAGTATGAGTTTCTAAACCTCTTAGGTTGAGGGGAGGAGCCCTGCTGAGTCCTATGAATTAATAAAAGTATTAATGTTTCTTCTTCGATCCGTGTTTGATTTATCTCTAAGATGTATATCCAATCTTCATCGTGGTGAATAGGATGATCTGACAAATTAGCTCTATTCATCACATTAAGACGAACGTGCCTGACAAACACCCGCGTCTATTTGGGTTCATGTGAATACGTGACTGGAAAGCACGAGCCAACAGCTATGTTTATACATCTCTCAGACGGCTAATCCACGACTTCGTTGGGGACTTCTCGAGACACCAGTTCAGCCAATTTCCAGGGAGATTAGGGTCTCTGTGGTATAGGCTAGAATCCTAAGAAGCAGCATCCTCTTATCCGGAAGATTCAACCTTGTCTGTGGCGTTTTAAGTAGGATCGCCAAGAGAATGGACTGCTATGTGCTTCACCCTTCGTCAGATTGGATGACCACGGCCAATGGCGTTCAATCTGTAGCAGAGGAGATCAATGACCATGGCCCATGGCGTTGATCACATACAGCCTGCCATAGAAGAAGATCATTCACAAGCAAAGAAGACAGTAATACCAGAGTTCATTCAGAAAGACAAAGCAACTCCAATCCTTTACCTTATCCTTATCACTGATTTCTATTTAATTTACAGAGTATCTTTATTAGTTATATGTCTTCATAGTTTCATGATCATCTTAGTTCAACAACTCTTCCAACAACCTTCTGATCTACCTGACTAAGACCTACAAGATAACCATAACTTTCTTCAAACCACAATCCTCGTGGGATCAACCGTGACTCACTCAGGTATTACTTGGACGACACAGTGCACTTGCCGGTACAACAATACAAAGGTGTGGGGATTCGTGCTACCAAGTATGCAAATAAGGTCATCCTAAAAGGATTGAAGAAGTGCTTGGAGAAAAAGAAAGGCTTGTAGGTAAATGAGCTAGCCTTGGTCATATGGTCTTACAGAACAACGCCACAATATGCTACTAGGGAGACGCCTTTCTGACTCACCTATAGAGTAGATGCCATTATCCCCGTAGAGATAGGAGAACCCAGCCCAAGACTGCTGTTAGGAGGAGGCAACGAGACGAGCGAAAAGAACCTGTTAGATGAGACCAGGGCAATGGTCCACTTGTCGAAAGCAGCTCTGAAGCAGAGGCTGACACTGCATTACAATCGTAGGGTACGTAATAGAAGTTTCGAGGAAGGAGACCTGGTCTTGCGCCACAACGACATCGGTCCACCGACCCCGGAAGAAAGAAAGTTGTCCCCTAACTAGGAGGGACCTTACAGGGTAAAAGATGTGTAGGGAAAAGATGCATATAGGCTGGAGCGATTAGATAGGAAGAAGATACCAAGGACTTGGAATGTGGCAAATCTTAGGAGATTTTACTCCTAAGGAACAACGCTTCTAAGGATCAGTCGGCCTCCCGATCTTGTTTGGTTATTTTTCTTCTTTATTTCTTGTGTCTATTTTATTATCCATCTTGTTTCAATTTTGCATTTATTACGCCTGCTTATACTGTTGTAGTTTATAAAAGAAAGGGTACTCTTTTCCCTTGCCGTCAGCACGGAACGGTAGCAAGGGGTTTTGACGAGGTCCATTTTTTAAATTATTTTTCTTATCAACATTATCGCTAAGTTATGGCTATGGTTTTCCGGGACTGGTCAATTCGAGAACCCCCTACGCGGAAAAATAGATATCTATCGGAAAATGACTAAGCGACTAACTTAGCATAAACGTCACACAGCTAAATAGCCAAAGTGATTACACGTACAACAAATATATAAGTTTAAAACCATATAAGTCCACAAGTCCAAAAGCCCACAAGTCACGAGTTCAAAGTCTACTACAGGGGCAACGATGGAGGAAAAATGTCGGTAAAGGTTTTTACAAAAAATATCACGTTGCAAGTATAGTCTAAACCAACAAATTATCCTCAGTCAACGTTTAAATTGTTTGTCACAATACAAACCCAATAAAAATAAACCGAAGTATTTAAACCTCGGATCGTCTCTCAAGGAATTGCAGGGAAGTGTAGTTATTATTGGTTATGGAAAAGTATTTTTGGGGTTTTTGTGATAAGAGACAAGTAATTTAAATAACAAGGAAATAAAATAACAACTAAGAAAAGTCCTAGCAAGGATTGAGAATTGAAATTCCTATCCCCATTATCATAGTCACTTGTGATGGCAATTACCTTTTGCTCTCACTTAGTTAACCTCTAACAATTGAAGGTAAGTCAAGTGAGCAATTCAACTTGAGTTCACAAGTCCTAATCAAAGACTAGAGTTAGTAAAGCTCAAGCCCACTAGCAACTTTCAATCACCAATCAACAAGAGACTTTGACAACTCAAGAGTCTCCAAATTATTCAATCCAAGCTAAGAACATGAAAAGCTAATTTAAAATCCAACCAAGTATTTCATCAAACACTTGGTAGGAGCAAAAGAAAAGTAAAAGAGAATATAAAATCTAAGACCAACAATTGCAAGAGAACAATAACAACAAATTAAAGAAACCAATCATAAACATGAAAACATAAATTGCACTAATATGGAATTAAATCTAACATGAAGAGTTCATAAACTAAATTGGGACAAATAGAGAAATCAACAAGAGAAGATAAACTAAGATGCTAGAATAATAGAATGTAGAATAGAAACTAAATTAAAGCAAGATAAAATTCTGAATTGGAGAAGAAATAAAACTAAAACCCTAAAACCTAGAGAGAGGAGAGAGCCTCATTCTCTAGACAACTACATCTAATCCTAAAATTATGTGAATGAATGTGTGAATGATTGATTCCCCCTACGCTTTGTCACGCGTACGCGTCGGCCACATGTACGCGTCGATTGCCTGATATGCTGGTCACGTGTACGCGTCGACCACGCGTGTGCATCGCTGCCAGCTTCTCCAAACTTTGATTTCTTGTGTTCCTTCCACTTTTGCGCGCTTCTTTTCCATCTTCTAAGTCATTCCTGCCCTATAAAATCTGAAAATATTGAACACACGTATTACGGCATCGAATGGTAATAAGAGAGGATTAAAAATTAGCAAATTTAAGGCCGAAGAAGCATGTTTTCAATCATTGCATAAAATTAGGAAGGAAAATGTAAAACATGCGAATTCTATGAATAAGTGTGAGAATAATGGATAAAATTCACTCAATTCAAGACAAAATAAACCGTAAAATAGCGGTTTATCAATCTCCTCACACTTGAACATTAGCATGTCCTCATGCTAAGCTCAAGAGAAACTATAAAGGAGTGAAGAGGAATGGTAGCTTTTATGAAATTCAACCTATCTATATGAATGCAACTAAATGAAAAATACTTTTTACCCACTTGGTTAAAAGTAAATCAAATTCTCCAAAAACAAATATGAACTGGATTTCACTAATTTAAATCATAAAATGAAGTACACATAAACTTGCAAGGAGAAAGCTCGTGAAAGCCAGGAACAAAGAATCGAGCTTCGAACCCTCACCGGAAGTGAATACACTCTAATCACTCAAGTGTTTAAGGTTCGATTCTCTCAATTCTCTACTAACCTTGCTTTCTAAGTCTTGCTCTTCTTCTACCAATCAACAAAAATTTAATACACAAATACACATATCAAGAGGTCTTTTAAGGGTTGTAATGGGGTTAGGGCAAAGGTAGTATTGTATTTGGTCAAGTGGACTAAAATATGAATCCTTGATTAACCTAAACTTCCCACCTAACTTAAGACAATCCATGTAATCAAAATACAAAATCTAACTATCCATTAACCATGTTTATCACATATTCATGCATCCGAATTTGAGTACAACTCATATGTATTGCTACTACCATTTAATTTAGGGCATTTTGTCCCCTTTTATTATATGCTCTTTTTCTTTTCTTTTTTTTTTCTTTTTCTCTCTTTTTTTTAAATATTTTTTTCTTTTGTTTTTCTTAATGCATATGATTAAGGTATTGAATGCAAGAATATGTGCTTAACTATCTTTTTCACAAATTCACCAAAAATATACAATACCCAATTCCCAAACCAAACGTTTCCAAACCCAATTTCCCCACACTTAATTCATGAGTACTCTCACTAGTCTAAGCTAACCAAGGATTCAAATTAAGGACATTATTGTTTTCTGCTTAGAGTTAGTGATAAGCTGAAGTAAAGAACAAATGGGGTTAAAAAGTCTCAACATTGGTTTGCAAAGGATAATGAAAGGGTAAGGCCATATGGGTATGTAAGCTTAGTAAAACAAGGGCCTCAATCATATAAATATATGCATACATCAAACAAAGGAAATATAGAATCCAGCAAGACAAAGATCACAATTTTAAAGAGAACAACAGATACCAAAATAAAACATTGGTTAATAAAATGCAACCAATCAAATAGGCTCAAAATCTCACTGGTTTTGTGTGTTCAAGTTCTAAAATAAATTTCTTCAAGCAAGTTCAATACAAATTTTAATTCAAACTAGTGAAATACTCTAAAAAATTTCTTAAAAAAGAATTCATCACTTCAACCAAGTAGTAGCTAAATGCAAGCAACTAACTGAACATGCAATCTATCATGCAATGCAATAACTCAGTAATAAAGAGAACTAAATATTGGTGTTGAAAAGAAAGTAACTAACACATGGAAGTCGGTATCGACCTCCCCACACTTAAAGATTGCACCATCCTCGATGCATGCAAAGATGTACAAGTGGACGGGTGGCTACAACTGATGTGCTTTCTCCAAAAATTGTGCGGATGGACTTGTCTGTTGCCCCCATTTAAAAGTGTTCCGTTCCCCTTCTTGGTGGCCATCCTGAAAGAAGAGAAAAAGGAAGAAGAATAACCCACAAACAAAGATATGCAAACAAATAAGATATGGTGGGCTAATGCCAAATAATAATAAGGTTCTCAACTACATGGTAGCTACAACATGCAAGTGAGAAAACAATAGAAGCGAAGGGCATTTCAAGTAAATAGCAGACAAGTCAAGAAGCACCCAAAACAATGCAAGAAATATGCAACAGTTGAGTAAGAACAGTCAACACCAATAGTATAATATCAAACTTAGAAAAGAAAATAAAAATATACACAAAGTAAAAATGCAATGAATGATAGTATGCAAATGCAATTTGTAAAAGAGAATGATGGATAAGAAAAATGATAAGTGAACTTTTGAAAAGTGAGAGAAGAAGAATGTAAGAAAGGAAGAAGAAAGAAGAAGAAAGGAGAAAGAAAGAAGACGAAAGGCATAAACAAGATGTGAATGCGACGCGTGCGCATAGGTCACGTGTACGCGTAAAAAAAGAAACATGCATGCGACACATGAGCGTCGTGCACGCGAATGCGTGGATCGCCCAAAATGAAAAGTGACGTGTACGCATCAGTCACGTGTACGCGTGGAAGTGAATTGTGCTTCGCGCACAACACTCGCAAAGTGGCAGCCCAACTCTCTGTTTGAAGTACTTGAAAAGCAAAATTTTGATTCGACGCGCACGCGTTGTCCACTACTACGTGTGGGTAGTGAAAATCACAAATGACATGTCTGTGTCAGTGACGCGTACGCGTGGGATTGGCTATGCGCCTAGCACTGTGCCAGCGTGGTCTTGGCATAACTTTCTGTCCAGGCCGCGCTGCCGCACCGTTCCAGCACGGTTTGGGCACGAACCAAATTTGGGCGTCGACGCGTACGCATCGGTCATGCGCACGCGTGACAGCTTTTTTTTTTTAAATTAACAGGCTACCAAAGTAATGTGAAACATTAATAAACAAGCAAAATCACACTGGAAACTAAATAAACCTAACTAAAAATGAAAATTGAACTTATTACCAATATAAAAAGAGGAAAAATGAAAGAATTTACCATGGTGGGGTGTCTCCCACCTAGCACTTTTAGTTAAGGTCCTTAAGTTGGACATTTTGTGAACTCCTTGTCATGGTGGCTTGTGCTTGAACTCATCTTGAAACTTCCACCAATGCTTGGACTTCCAATAAGCTCCAACACTTCCAAGTGAATTCACCAAGCTTTGATGAAATTCTCCATAAGCTTTGAGCTCCTAAAGTTGATCCTCTTGTATGCTGGGATCCCAAATCTTGTTTCTACACCCGTCTTGAAGTTGATCATCATTGTTCCAACCAGGTGGCAAGTAATCCGAATTCTCACTGAAGTATCCCAAAAACTTCCTAGACCCAATCAATTGAGAACTATATCAACCATTGCACTTAGACTTGAACATCCAAGCATAACAAACCTAGAATTATGTTGCCAACCACTAACCATCCCCCTTTTACTCTTAAAACCACAAAGAGCTCTAAGTTGTCTATCTGTCTCAAGCAATATTTAAGTGGGAAAGTAGAGTTTAAGGATAAGAATTTTACCCACTTGAATGTTGTGTTGGATGGTAATGGCTTGGGGAGAGGTGTCTCCAATGGCGGCCTTGCCAATGTATGCTTCACTTTCTTGGACTCCTCTTTGATGATCTCCACCTCTTTACAAGCTTCTTCAACATTAACCTCTTCTTTAAGTCCAATGTGAGAGGATTTGATTGTCGATAAAAACTGATCAATTATCAAATCCATCTCATGATCAACCTCTTCCAAGTCTTCAACCATGACATGCCTTGGAGGTTGTACACCCTCCTCAATATCAAATTCAAATGTCTTGGAAGGATGCTCTATGACTTGAAGTTCCCATGGAGGTTCCGCATCTCCTAAGTCTTCAACTACTTCCTCTTCTTCGATAATTTTGGCTTTCTCTACTTGCTCTAGTACAAAATTCAGCTCATCCTTGATGACTTCTACCTCTTGACAACTTTCCTCAAGGGTCTCTCTTACCTCCACCTTTTGGGCCTCCTCTTGCTTTTCTTGAAGTATGGATGCATGAACCCAATCCATTAAGTCCCTAAGACGATCCTTCTCTCTTGTTCCATGTCAATAGCATAATTGGGATCATGTTGCTCTTGGATTGATGGATATGGGTGAAAAGGAAGTGCACTAGAGCTTGATGGTTGAGTATTGGGGGTAGAGAATGGATCCACACGAGATATAAGAGCTTGGAGAGTAGAGGTGAGACCGGTGAGAGTAGAGGTAAGTGCGGTTTGAAGCTCCTGTTGCCCTTGGTGAATAACACTAAATGTATCATCTATGGGAGTTTGGGGTGGATAGGAGGGTTCATTTGTTGGGAGAAAGGGCTCATAACGGAAAGGTGGTTCATTTTGATACAGATATGAAGATGGTGTATATTGAGGTGGTGGTTCTTGGGGGTAATTATGTTGGAATGTGGGTGGTTCTATGTATGGTTCATATGGTTCATATGGTGGTTGGTATGGTGGATATGGGTTTGGGTCATAAGGAAGTGTTTGATTGTAGGTGACTTGTGAGTATGGTAGTTCAAAACTATGTTGAGGAGGGGGTTCAGAGGCATATGGTGGGGCTTGTTGGTATCAGCTATTGGATTGATATGCATCCTGGAATGACTCGTGCTCATAGTACGTTGGTGGAGGTTGTTGCCAAAAAGGTTGATCATATGCTCGAGGCTCCTCCCACCTTTGATGGTTCCATCCTTGGTGCATATCCTCATTGTAGCTTTCATTCCCTACAACATAGTTGTAACCACTCTCATAGCCAAAGGGATGAGAATTCATAGTAGCAAATAAAATAGAAACAAATAAAAATAAGCAACAAAGTCCTAAAACTAACAAAAACTAATAAACAAGCAAAAGGTAAACATATACAATAACCAATAATAAGGCACACATTTGCAATTCTCCGGCAACGACGCCAAAAATTGACGGAGGAAAAATGTCGGTAAAGATTTTCACAAAAAATATCGCGTTGCAAGTATAGTCTAAACCAAAAAATTATCCTCATCCAACTTTTAAATTGTTTGTCACAATACAAACTCAATAAAAATAAACCGAAGTATTTAAACCTCGGATCGTCTCTCAAAGAATTGCAAAGAAGTGTAGTTATTATTGGTTACGAAAAAGTATTTTTGGGGTTTTTGTGATAAGAGACAAGTAATGTAAATAACAAGGAAATAAAATAACAACTAAGAAAAGTCCTAGCAAGGATTGAGAATTGGAATTCCTATCCCCATTATCATAGTCACTTGTGATGGCAATTGCCTTTTGCTCTCACTTAGTTAACCTCTAACAATTAAAGGTAAGTCAAGTGAGCAATTCAATTTGAGTTCACAAGTCCTAATCAAAGACTAGAGTTAGTGAAGCTCAAGCCAACTAGCAACTTTCAATCACCAATCAACAAGAGACTTTGACAACTCAAGAGTCTCCAAATTATTCAAATCCCTTGTCACACGTACGTGTCATCCACGCGAACGCGTCGATTGCCTGATGCGCTGGTCACGCGTAAGCGTCAACCACGCGTACGCGTCACTGCCAGCTTCTCCAAACTTCAATCTCTTGTGTTCCTTCCACTTTTCCACGCTTCTTTTCCATCATCTAAGCCATTTCTCCCCTATAAAATCTGAAAACACTGAATACATGTATCACAGCATCAAATGGTAATAAGAGAGGATTAAAAATTAGCAAATTTAAGACCAAAGAAGTATGTTTTCAATCATAGCATAAAATTAGGAAGGAAAATGTAAAACATACGAATTCTATGAATAAGTGTGAGAATAATGGATAAAATCCACTCAATTCAAAACAAAATAAACCATAAAATAGCGGTTTATCAGGTAACACATCGGTCCAACAACTCGAATAGCTACTAGAGAGTTCAAATTATAAGTAACTAAAAACAGAGTTCAAATACAACAAAAGTAAACCAAGTTATAAAGACGGAAGGAGAGCACCTATGGCCTTGGCAGGTCCACAATCTTACCATCCTGGATCTTCTTGAAAGCGCCGATAGCAAAAGTGTCGAAATTGGGAGCCACCAAAAGAACTTGGGCCTCAATCGCCTCCTTGGTAGCGGTAATGGCACCCCGAGCATCCTTGATGACCTCCTTGTTCTTCTTCCGCATGTTAGTGGCCTCAAGGCAAGCCATGTCTTCCGAGTTCACGGCCTCAGCCAGCTCCCTCTCAAGCTTCTTTACCTTGTTCTCTGTAGCGATGGTTCAACCTTGAGCATCGTTGATCTGCTTAACAGGAAAGAGATCCCGATCAACGAAGCGCTGGATCTCCTTGCCAGCATCCTTTAGCTTTTTCTCGGCTCCACCAAGATTGGTCCCCATAGTTTCTTCGTCAGCCTTCAACTTAGCAATTTCGCATTGGGCAACCCTCTACTTCCCCTCCAGAACCTAACACTGGGACAGGATTGGATCCACTTTTCTTGCTATAGCAACAGCTCGGAGGAGGCTCTGATATGTCAACTTAGCTTGGGTAGCTAAATCCTCCTCGCAAAAGAAGTTCTCGGTACCCGATAGTATCTGGGAATCAGTGAAGCCACCAGTGTTGAAGTGCTTCTACATAACGGAAAGAGTCTGTCCCGAGCTAGAGCCAGTTTTCCTTTTTTTTTGGGTTAGGGATCACAAGTACGTCTTCATCCTCAACCCGAGCTCTCAGAGAGTTCTCAACCACAGCTCTGTTACCATGGTCAACCTCGTTGATTGCATTGTGACTAGGTTGGGGATTTGGCTGAGGCACAGATTGGACCTCTAGTTCCCCGGACTAAGGGATCTCTGCATAAGGGTGGGAGAGTTAGAGGCGTTGTCATCCCCATCGGAGAAAAAGTGAGTCATTAAACGATTGAGGGTAGTGTTCCCGGCAGCCATCCCAACTACAAGAAAGAATTGAATAAGTTAAATAAAGTTGCTAACAAGTCGGGAAAATGGAAGTATAAAAGGAACCAAGCCCACTACACTTACCTACGCAATCCTTAACCAGAGTCCCAATCACCCATCAGAAGGTGAGGGTTAATGGGATTAGAGTCGAACACGACAGAAAAACGTCAGTGATCTGCTAGTTCTGCTTACCTAAACCATCATAGGTCACTTTAATTAGGTAGTTGGAGCCAGCGCCAAAGCTTCAGTAGGTTGGAATGCGCATTCGCCCTCGACGGTAAGCCGAAAAGGGTGACGACCTCGCGCTGTCCTTATTTTGAAGAAGGTTTCTTTAAATTCGTCAAAGGAATCTTCGAAGAGGCTGAAGATCCTCCAGCTTTGCACGGCCTAGAAAAGAGAGGTACCCTTTTTTATGCTTACCCTCTAGGGAAGGATTTGTGAGCAGAAAGAAGAAGAGGAAGACTAACGGTTGCCAGGAGCTCCAGATATTCGCAAACCATCTCGAAGCACCGGATGACAGCCTAGCTATTAGGGTGAAGTTGCGAGGGAGCAACGTCACACCAATTTAAGAGAGCCAGGATAAAGGGAGAAAAGGGAAGCCGAATGCCCAAGACAGTAAACATGGGCTTGTATATCCACATCCAGTTCGGGACATGGGGGGCTTTGAGGTTGAGATGGTAGACGCGTTCCTGGGGGCCTGGGACTAGGAGCTCATAGTTTGCCTCCTCGGGACCACATCCACATACTACTCCCGAGTAATGGAGCTCTTGCAAGTCCTCTGCAGTCACCCTAAAGGAGGTACCTGTCACATCAAATGTGCACCACACGTAATGGTTTACGGGAGGTCCCCTCGCCATACCTATACTGGAGGCACTACTTACGTTAATCACAGGGAGGAAGGAATATCCTAGCCTTAAACTAAGTCAGTTTACACTAAATCACCCTAGTTTAAACTACCAAAAAGAACACCTACGACACTCCCCTAAGCAACTATCTAGCAAGCATCAATTTTGATGTAAAAAGAAATAACAACAAGAAAGCCAAAGTAGTAATGGAGAAAAGTAAGTAAAATAACACAAATACATGATCACTTACCAGTAATTGCAGTGTAGAAAGGTGTTGAAAGTTGGAAATGACAGGCTCATCGCGGCAATGGTAAGAAGTTTGCAAGAAAGGAGAGTGATGGTAGTTTTAGTAAGAAGGAAAAGGGGTTAATGATGATATCAGTTGCGGGAATAAGGAAGGAAGAAAATGAAAGTAATGCAGGGGTGGTAACGGTTGTTAAGGAAGAAGAAGCATGAAAAGTCAGGGGTATAATGGACTTTTCCATGATCTTTCAAATCAATTAAGGGGAATTTAATGCTTTGGGAATGGCAATCAAAGTGACGCCTTCGAGCAACGATTAGGGGCAACTCGCAAGCTCGAGGAAAACACTAGAGGCGTGAGCCTCACCAATGAAGTCATGTTGGACGAAGATTACTTCACACGAGAACACGGGCTAAGCTAATGCACCAATCGTGAATCCCACGACTTGACGCATTGGGGCACTATTTTGACCCAGCCCAACAGGAACCAAAGGTCCACCAGGAGGATCCACGACCCGGAAGATCAATGACCTGTTCTCACGACAAAGTGTCCATCGCGTGACATGATCTTTTTAGCAGAGATCTGTTCAGCTGGTGGAAGCTTCTAGGAAGCTAGGTCCAAGCAGGAGGGTCCACCTGACGAATGGAAATAAAGGAGAGGGACCTACCCTTCTCCAGAGGTACGTCACCATAACCCTAATCTAGCCGCCTTATTGTACAGACTCTAACTTTGGCATCAGAGTGTCCTTGCAGGTGGCCCCACCCGCTGACCAACCAACGAATTACAGACGCAGCTCCTCCCAACGAAAGTTTACGTTCAGGTCCCCATCTTTACCACAAACACCGTGACACCAGCTAACCCTCCAAACTCACGAACATATAATAATAGAAACTTTTAATGTTCTAAAAGATCGGGGATAAAAATAGTAATCATATAATAAGTTTTGGGGGTATTTTGAGCAAAAAGTAAAAGTTCCGGGATAAACCGGATATTTTATAAAAGTTCAGGGTTATTTCTAAAAACATGAAGTTAAATTAGTAATTTTATAAATATGAAGTTAAATTAGTAATTTTATAAAATGTCGGTTTAAAAAATAAATATTTAAAAGCTTGAGATACGAACACTTTAATCGGATTAGATTTTTTGTTGGAGTTACGAAGGTTATGGCTTCCATGGCTTTTCTCGGTTTTCACTCTATTTTCTTTCTTGACTTTGGTGATTCAATTGAAGATGAAGGAAAGGTTTGATGATTATTTAAGTTAATGATGATGATGTGTCAAGGGACGAGGTTGGGTATCTGATGCGTGAGCATCTTCTCTATCTTTCCCTAGTGAATTTGCATTCAAATTGTTGAATTTAATCAAGATTTAATTACCTTTAGCCACTATGAATACTACTTTGAGTTATTTGCAATTTTTGTTTATTTCAGGTAGCATTCAGATGGATTTGACGGAGTTTTGTAGCAGAAAAAGAAGAAAGCGAATGATGCTATCAACCCCAACCTCCTTGCACTCAAACAGAAATAAATTGAGCTACAGAAATCCAATTGAAATGATTCTAGTGGCATTGGAAAGCTAACTTTCAGAGCTTTCCAACGATATATAATAGTATACCCTTTTAATTCTGAAAGATGTCTCATGTATTGCTCACTGAGCTTGAATTCAAAAGAAAAGGAAGAAGAAAAAGATGTATTGCATGAGAAAAAGGGTTTATAACAAAGAATAGTCTTAATTACTTAAATGTGGTGGTATTTTTTGTGATTCTGAATGCATGACATGAACCGTGCATATTTGAATTTGAATCAAGGGATGTTGATGTATAAGGAATAGGAATTTAGAGAACTATTATGAATTCTCTAAAGTTAGTGAGAGCTTAATACTTGAAGCAAAAGAAACAGCAAAAGAAAAGAATATATATATATATATATATATATATATATATATATATAAAGGCAAGGTCCAAAGCTCTGAGCATCAATGACTAGGGAGGTCAGACATGATTAAAATCTCAAAGAGTTGTTTCCCTAGTCATATGCTTGTGGTGTAGATGTGTCGACTAACCCTTGAGACAGAACACTAAGAGTCAAAATTAAATGCAGTTAACAGTGTATGCCAAAGGCTTTGGGC
Organism: Arachis hypogaea; assembly: GCF_003086295.3. Classification (NCBI taxonomy): domain Eukaryota; kingdom Viridiplantae; phylum Streptophyta; class Magnoliopsida; order Fabales; family Fabaceae; genus Arachis; species Arachis hypogaea. The sequence continues at coordinate 129,574,894 of NC_092046.1, forward strand.
ACCACTGTTTGGGAGTAACTGAAAGAAAAATCATAACTTCAAGAGAGTTCCCCAGTTAAGTGCTTGTGGTGTTTTTGTGTCAAGTGAAGCTTGAGACAAAACATTTAAAGTCACGGCTAGGGTCAAGGTGCAAAGCACCAGAGAGAAGAGAATTAAAGGATATTTGCTGTGTTCAAGGATTAAACTGAAGTATAAAAGATTAGAGAATTCATAATATTATCCGGATTCTAATTCCGAATGACAGTGACATTCCTCTGATTCAAAGGAGAGTGAGATGCCAAAACTATTCAGTATTGTAATAGATAAACCCCACTTCAAGAAGAGACATGAGTCTAATTGAACTCTCATTTCTCCGAAAATTCACATCTTAATCATGTATTAGTTTTAGTTGCTTGAGGACAAGCAATAATTCAAGTTTGGTGTTGTGATGCGTGAGCATCTTCTCTATCTTTCCCTAGTGAATTTGCATTCAAATTATTGAGTTTAATCAAGATTTAATTACCTTTAGCCACTATGAATGATACTTTGAGTTGTTTGCAATTTTTGTTTATTTCAAGTAGCATTCGGATGGATTTGACGGAGTTTTGTAGCAGAAAAGAAAGAAAGCAAATGATGCTGTCAACCCCGACCTCCTTGCACTCAAACAGGAATAACTTGAGCTACAGAGGTCCAATTGACGTGATTCTAGTGGCATTAGAAAGATAACTTCCAGAGCTTTCCAATATATAATAGTATACCCTTTTCTTCCATTTCATATAGACCACTTCACGCCAAACTTGAGAAAGCTCAAGTTTGGCGCCAACTCAAAAGCCTTCAAGGAAAGGATGTGCGTACAACCTCCACGCCAAACTTGGATCCTTCCAAGTTTGGCGCCATTAAGGAACTCCAAGAAAGGCAATGCGTGACCTCCACGCCAAACTTGCAGCACCTCAAGTTCGGTGCCAATGAAGAATCTCTAATGGAAGCAACTCTGTCTACTTCATGCCAAACTTGGATCCTTCCAAGTTTGGTGCCACACCTTAAGAACGCAAGTGGTCCTCATTCGTCCATAGGCTCATACAAATTGTTTATTTAACTTTTGATTTAAAACTTTATTTTATTTATAATTAGGAAAAGATATTATTTAGTTTTAGGAAATTTATTTTACATTAATTAGGATTAGATATAAAAGGGAAAAGAATAAGCCTTTCAGGCTCTTCTCTTCTCTCCTACCTTATTCTGCAATTTACAGTTTTTCTAAATCCTAGTTTTCTCTCTGAACCATGAGCAACTAAACATCCACTGTTAAGGTTAGGAGCTCTGTCTATTATATGGATTGATATTATTATTTTTCTATTTTAATTCATGTACTGATTTCTATTTCAAGAATTATTTTCGTTCTTTATCTTATAAATTTGGGTGGAATGGAAGTATGACCCTTGTTCTAATTGAGTTCTTGTATAACATGGAAAAGCTCTTTACCTGAACAATAGCTTGAAAATAATTTCTCCTAAACTTCTAATTATCTGGACTTAACGGGATACGTGACATATAATCCTCTTATATTTGGGTAATTAGGGTTTCTGTGGCATATAAACTAGAATTGAACTTCACCCTCTAATATGAATTAAGTGACCAAGGAATTGGCGGTTGATAAAGGTTAGAAGAGACTAAAAAGGTCTAAAGAATTAGGGTTTAGTCACATATAGTTTGCCATGAATAGAATCTTGAATGATTAAAATAGTTAATAAGAAAAGTCAATCCGAAAGATAGATATCTCTGAAGCCTTAACTGTTTCTCCATATATTATTCACAACTTATTTACTGCCTGTTTTTCTGATTCTCTGAATTACTGTTTGATACAATTGAGACCCAATCACTATTTTCTGTTTGTCTGACTAAGCCAATCACTCAATCATTGTTGATTGATTCATCAATCCTCGTAGGATCGACCCTCATTCACTTGAGGTACTAATTGGTACTACCCGGTGCACTTGCCGAATAGTTTGTGGGTTATAAATTCCGTACTAAGTTTTTAGCGCCGTTGCCGGGGATTGACTATAATTGACAACTATTAGTTGTTTGATTGCTTAGATTAGACGTTTTAGCTTTAAATTTATTTAATTTTTGTATCTTAATTTTCAAATTCCTCTAGCTTTATTTTTCCTTTATTTCTGAAATTAAGTTTGGTGTTACCTAGTTAATTTTATTTTAATTTTTCTATTTAATTTCCCTGAAAATTTAGAATTTTTCTAGCTTTCTTTTGATCATTATTTTCGAATTTTTCTTGCATTAAGTAGTAAGTATTTTATTTGATTTCTTTACACAGGTTACCTCACTGGGAATTCTCTACACTCTGACGTAGAGAATCCCATCTTTTCTTGTCTTCTGTCTGTTTATGAGCAGGAACAGAGACAAGGAACCTCTTTTAGACTTTGATCCTGAACCTGAAAGGACTTTGAGGCGGCGTTTGCAACACGCAAGACTTTACAAGGCTGCAGAGTCCACCATAGATCATAATCATGCTGCTAATGCCAATGTGGCAAATCCAATTGAGAATGAGCAACCTAGAAGAGTGCTTGGCTCATACACTGTTCCCAATGCAGATCTTTATGGAAAAAGCATTGTGGTGTCCCCTATAGCTACAAACAACTTTGAACTGAAGCCACAGCTAGTTACTCTTGTGCAACAAAATTGTCAGTATCATGGACTTCCTCAGGAAGACCCGAATCAATTTATTTCTGATTTCCTGCAGATTTGTGATGCTGTGAAGACCAATGGAGTGAATCCTGAGGTATACAAACTCATGCTCTTCCCATTTAATGAGGGATAGAGAAAAGTTGTGGTTAGATTCTCAATCCAAGGAGAGTCTGGATACTTGGAAAAAGGTTGTCACTGGATTTCTGACTAAACTTTTTCCACCTCAAAAGCTGACTAAGCTAAGGGTGGAGGTTCATACTTTCAGACAGAAAGATGTTGAGACTTTTTATGAAGCTTGGGAGAGATTCAAGCTACTGACTAGGCAATGCCCTCCGGACATGTTCTCTAGATGGACTCAGCTGGATATCTTTTATGAGGACTTATGTGAAATGCCCAAGATGCACTTAGATAATTCTGCAGTGGTTCTTTTCACATGAAGAAGACACCAGAGGAGACCACTGAACTTATTGAGTTGGTTGCTAACAACCAATACTTATATTCCTCTAACAGGAACCCTGTGGCCTCTCTAACCCCTCAGAAGAAAGGTGTTTTAGAAGTGGAAGCTGTTGATGCTCTTCTTGCTCAGAACAAATTTTTGTCTCAGCAAATAAGTCTAATTATTCAACAGTTGAGAAGAATGCAAGTTTTAGCTGTCAACACCCAGAATACACCTCAAGGGGTCCCTTATGCCATGACAGGTAATTTTATGCAAAATGAGAATTATAATTATGCTCAGTCTTCTTCTGAACAGATCAATTACATAGGGAGTGCTCCTAGACACCCTAATAATGATCCATACTAAAAGACCTATAATCAGGGATGGAGAAATCATCCAAATTTTGGGTGGAGAGAGCAACCTCAGAGGCCATAGAATTTTAATAATAATTCTCAGGGTGGTTTTCAACAGAATTTTAATAACCACCAGTTTCAGTCATCTCAGCAAGCAACTCCTCAGTCTCAGAATACTACTGATTTGGAAGCACTAATGGCGAGTTTTATACATGAAAGTAGAGCATTAATCAAGAACTTGGAGATTCAGATGGGTCAATTAGCCACAAAAGTTAATAAAATTGATCAGAGGACTGCAAATAGCCTTCCTGGTAACACAATTCCAAATTCAAGAGAGGAGTGTAAGGCTATCACCTTGATAAGTGGACAAGTGGCAAGTACGGAAGCACAAGTTACCGAGGAGCCGGTTGAAAAAGAAGCTCCAGAGCAGACTAAAGACACAATAGTACATGCCCCTCTTAAGCGTGCAGACAACCCCTCCTCAGTCTCTCTTGACACTCATCCTATATTGCCTAAAGCTCCCGAGTATAAGCCTAAGATGTCATATCCTCGGAGACTTCAAAAAGAGACCAAGGACAAGCAGTTTTCAAAGTTCTTGGAAGTTTTCAGAAAGTTACAAATTAATATTCATTTTGCTGAGGTTTTTGAGAAAATGCCTCTATATGTTAAGTTCATGAAGGAATTGTTGTCAAATAAGAAGCCTTTAAAGGGAGATGAGACAGTGGTCCTGACTCAAGAATGTAGTGCCATCATTCTGAATAACTTGCAAAGGAAGATGCCAGATCCAGGGAGCTTTCAAATTCCATGTACCATTGGGAGCACAACCTTTAAGCAAGCGTTATGTGATCTGGGAGCAAGCATCAATTTAATGCCCTTGTCTGTGATGAAGATGTTGCAAATCCAAGAGGCACAATCCACAAGGATAGCATTACAGATGGCAGACAAATCTCTAAAGCCCGCATATGGATTAGTGGAGAATATCTTGGTCAAAGTGGGTAAGTTCTTCCTCCTAGGTGATTTTGTGATTCTTGACACAGGGGAGGATGAGAATGCCTCTATAATTCTAGAAAGACCATTCCTAGCCACTGGAAGAGCTCTGATTGATGTGGAAGAAGGTGAATTAGTGCTTAGAGTGCATAATAAGCAACTGGTCTTTCATGTCTTCAAAGATATACATTCAACAGGTGAAGAAGAGAGGTGCATGCAGACTAAGCTTATTGATCCAAATCTTCAAAAACCCCTGATGATGCACAACAGGATCTACAACTCAAACCTCTTTTGGTGACAAACAACAAAATTTCCTCTGACATCAAACCTAAGTTTGGTGTTGACAATGCATCATCCACCAAGGGAGAGGGTCCTAAAAAGAAAGTACCCATAGGATGGAGAAACAAAAAGATCCCCCCTGAAGGTTTCTCCCCAGAAATGAAGGTGGTGTTGACTTGCAATCCAGTGTGGACTTATACAGTAAACAGAATCCTCTCTCTGGAGCATATTGAGTTACTTTATGGGGACATAGGGAGAAGATTCACAGTGAGGGGTGAAGAACTGAGTCCCTATGGTCCTCCTCCTTCTTGACGGTAAAGAAGCACTTGTCGGAAGGCAACCCGATAATTTCGTATCCTTAGTTTAATTTTTGTTGCTTTGATTTTATTATTTATTTGAATCTCATTGAGTTTTTACTATTTTTCCTTTATTTTACATGTATTTTGATCATGCAGAATGTTAAAAACAGGAACCCAGATACTTAGAAAAATTTTGGCCACCCTGGAGATGTAAGTTTTGGACTGGGTGGCGCCAAACTTGGGATATCCAAGTTTAGCGTTGTGTGTGCGTGCACAATAGAGTTTTCTCCCTGGAGGGTTGGCGCCAGACCTTGGCTTTTCTAAGTCTGGCGCCAGGAACGACGCCTTATAAAGAAGCACAGCGAGAAGAGTTGACGCCAAAACTTGAACTTTTCAAGTTTGGCGTGGGAGTTGCATACAATGGAGCATTGCACACTACCAGGGGGACGCCAAACTTGGCTCCCTTGGCGTTTGGCGTGGAAGTAAAAAAAAATAATTGGGGTTGGCGCCAAACTTGTGCTCCACCAAGTTCGACGCCAGGAGAGGATACTCAGTTCGGGTGCCATAGCGCCAACCTTCCATCCACCCAAGTTTGGCGCCAGCTTATCAAGTTTGGCCAAATTTAAACCAAATCCCACATAGTCCCAATCAAATCCCCTCTTGATTCCCTTTCCCTTATTCCATTCCCCACATATTCCCAATCAACCTTTATCCTACCCCCATTCCCAAGCCCTTGCACCCTTGCCCAAGACCCCACACCTGTGACCCCCTCCCAAACCCCAACGACAGATACCCTCCCCCCTTATATATATATATATGACAGTACCTTTATATGTATGTATGATCTATGCAATATGTTACGTTTATATATGATGTTGCCCTTGTGTATGTTTTATTTGATTCCCTTTATGGCTTGTGTATGTTTAATTAGCTATCCTCACAAATCCTTTTATAAAATAAAATTTTTTCTCCAAAAATTCGATTCGCGCGTTAATACGATTAAAGGCTTAATGATAAATATTTAGTTAGCTATTAGGAGAACAAGTTGGTGACACTTGGTTTCCAGTATGATCATGACGTACTGGGAATTGGGTCGTTACATCTACTAATATGAATTCATAAAATTTTTGGATTTTTTATGGGTTAACAGGAATATAATGAAAAGTATTTGGGAAGATAGTTTTGTATAGGATTTTTCTATCTTTTTTGAACCACTCTTTTTGGATGGCTAATATTTTGATAGGATTTGATTTTTCATAATATAGAAACTGTTCTTTCAATGGTTGAGTGCTATAAAAGTCAGATGGTTGTAGTAATGTGAATTTATTATTCGTAGTAATTAAAGAGCTCTTAGAAGATGATGATGATTATGATGCTTTTACAACCTGTGACATAGTCATAGGTCTTAATGATAATGTTTTTGCTGGTACATGAGTAATTGGTAATTTTCTCTCTTTTATTTGGTCAAAAGGTTGACCATAATCTTCACTGGAGGCTGGTTTTTGATCCATTCTTTCCCTGCAAAAATTCTCTAGTAAGAAAGTCAGGGAGTGAATTTAGTTCACTTTTTATATGTTCAATAGTAAAATCGAAACATGATAAAATAGCCTGCCATCTTGCAAATATTTATTTTGAAACCAAATTTTTGACATCATTTTCAAAACGCTTGGGGCTGCTTTGCAATCAGTTCTTATTATAATTGTCTTATTAAACAAATCTTCTTAAAATTTTGAAACACATAATACTATGGCAAGTATTTCTTTTTTAACTGTTGCATAATTCTTTTGAGCTTGGTTCCAAATTCCTGAATGGTATTTTACTATTTGTTCTTTGAGCTATTAGGAGGTATTTGTTTAAGAATTCCTCCGTATCCTAATTCTGATCATCTGTTTCTACAATTAATTTAGCCAATGGATCTAGTATACTTATACAGGGTATTTCTTTTATCGTGTTCTTTATTTTTATTATTATAGAAGTCATTTCTTCTGTCCATGGAGGTAGATTTTTTCTTAATCTCTTATAAAGAGATTCACACGTTAAGAATTCTGCTACATAATTTAAACATCCTAAAAATCTTTGTAGTTATTTTTTGTCAGTTATTTCATTTGAAAATTTATCGGCAAATTTAATGGCTCTTTTAATAGGTACTATAGTCCCTTGATAGATTTCATATCCTAAAAATCTTACTTAAGTTATAAAAATTTTCATTTCTTTTCTGATAAAACTAATCCTTGTTCTTTTATAATATTCATAAATTTTTTTAGATTATATATGTGCTGATTTATTTCTTTCTAATATACTAATACGTCATCAAGATATACTATGGTAAATTCTATATGCGGGTAAAATATATTGTTCATTATTTCTTGGAACTCGCTTGGAGCATTTTTTTAATCGTTGGGGCATTACATTTCATTCATAATGTCCAAAGAGCATTATAAAAGTTGTTTTATATCTATCTTCCTCTTTTACTGCAATTTGATAATATCGTGATTTTAGATCAAATTTTAAAAAGATTTTTGCTTTATTTAATCTTTTAATTAAATCGCTTTTATTTGGTAAGGGATACCTAATCTATTTTAGTACTTTGTTAAAAGGTTTATAATTGATGACTAATCTCGGAGCACCTCTTTCTATTTTAGATGCTTTCATCACATAGAAGCATGTACATCTCCATGGTGATTTTGAAGGCCTTATTAATCCTTTATCCAGATATTCTTGTTTTTTTTTTTTTTACAATATTCCATATATTCTTTATTCATATGTATTGGTTTTGCTTTTATTGGTATATCTTTTTCATTGAATCCATCTTCATATGGTAAGGATATCTCATGTAATTTTCTATGGTGAAAAGATTTGGAGTTTAGGCTGCATAATTCTTTCTTAATTTTTCTTTAATTCCTTTTATTTTATTTTGTATTTCAGAAGTTTGTAATTGTTCTTCTATTCTTTTATATATAATTTCTTGGTTTAAATAATTGATTTGTTTTATTTTTCTTTCTATAACATTAACTTGGGCAGGTAGATGTTGTAAAATATTTTACTGGTTTAAATAGTTAATTTGTTTTGTTTCCCTTTCTATAACATTAACTTGGGTAGATAGATGTTGTAAAATATTGAGTTCATGTTGTTTAGGTTTAGTGAAAAATTCAAAATGAACAGGATAATTTAAAATACGTAAACAAGTAATTTCATCTATATCAACATTAAAAAGATATAATAATATAGTAAACGGATTTCCTAATATGACTTGATGAGATATATTTCTTGCTAAAAAGAATGTAGTGGAAAAACAAACTCGATTCTTACAAATTTTTGCTTTGAATAGTTTATAGTCTATAGTCATTCTGTCATTTTCTGCTTTAAGAACTTTTTTTGTAGTCTTTTCATAATATTTTGTAGGTATTAATCCCTCTTGTATACAACTAACATTAGCTCCTAAATCTACCATAGCTATGAAATCAAATTTTCTTCTCCTACAATTAAGGTTATCGTAGTGAACCATTTTTGGTTTACTAATAGAGTTAGTATATTTATGTAATTTTCTGAACCCATGTTAATATAATTTTCTGGTGTTATTATATTACTAGTTCCTTTTGTTTTACTAGCACTATTTTACGAAGTTTGTTCTTGGATTTTTATTATATTTTCTCCTTCTATCTTTAGTAGTCTATAATTCATATTAATATTTTGTTGTTTTAATTTTGAAACTTTTCTTTTTAACTTTTTGATCTCCTCTTTAAAGGAATTAAAAGAGACTTCTTCTTGTGGGTTCTTAAACCGATTATAAATTTCCTTTATTTCTATTGGTCTTATTTCCTACTTACTTTCTTCTTCTTTTTTAACTAATTCAACTAATTGATTTATGAATTCGCCTCTTAATGGGGTATCTTCTAACTTGTCAATTATTTTTATTAGTGTAGAAGTCTATTCTTTAGTCAAAACATTTACAGTTTTTTTCGCAATTTTTACAGTTACATAATCCTATTCCTAAACAATTATTCTGCTCATCTTTTTCACCATTTTCTTTTGTGCTTTCTTCTTCTGACATAAGGTCTAATTGTTGTATAAAATAATTTTCAGTTTCAAAAGAGTCCTCATAAATTAATTCTTTTTCTAATTCTGGGTTGATTAATATGGCTGTTAAAGCATGTTTAATTTATTTATTTTTTGTTCTGTTGTACACTTATTAGCGTAATGTCCTTATTTTTTACATTTCCAACATGTTACTTATTTTTTTTTACTAGAAGATTTAGGTTTTTCTTTAGGAGTTTTATAGAATTTTTTATAATGTTTCTGTTCATAATAAAGGGGTTTATCTATATTATATTTAGGGTTTTTATAGAACTTTTTCTTTCTAATTTTATGTTGACCACCGGGTATGTAAACTCCGAGTAATTAGTGAATAATTAGCTAATAAATTAATTATTAATCAAATAAATTAGAAAATAGAATTTTATGGTTTAATAAGGTAGAACTAATTAAAATAAAAATTTTGATACTAATTTTAAAGAATTTGGCCCAAGATTAGGTCGAACTGGGCCTGTATTGGGCCCAAAGCCCAACCCAAAACCCATTTAAATGAGGGACACAGCCACTTCTTCCCCTCATTCATCATCAAAATCACGCTGAAATTGGGAAAGGGGGAGAAGAAATCTCCAACCCTTGGCTCCAACTTCCATTCCCTATAACTTTTGATCCGGAGCTCCGATTGACGAGTCATCAGTGGCCACGCATTCGTTTTAAAATTTTCTACAAAGCCCACTAATCAATTTGGTAAGAAATTCACTTTTTCTTACCCGAATATTTCCTCTTCAGTTTCGAATTTAAGGAATTTTGGGTATTAAGAATTTTGTGATTTTGGTATCTTAGGACCTAATTAGCTTGCGGGTTTTGTTGGGTTTAGCTCACTTGGGCTGTGGACAAGGTAAGCTTCCTTAATTTCTTTATGAAATGTTGAGTCAGAGGATTCTATGTTGATTGTAGTGAATATTATGATGTTGGATTGAAATTGGTTATGGATTGGAGTCAATTTGAGAAATTGAAAGCTAGAGGATTAGCTTTGGAGGCTGGGTATCATTGGTGAGGGGATTGGAGTTGTGGAGCTTGTGGTTTAGAAACGCTTGAGGTGTTCCGGGTTATCGAGAAATCGGCCAAGGTATAGTTTTGGTTTCTCGTATATAATATGTAATGTATCGTAAAAACTTAGGCTAGTTGACCCATAGGATAAGTTGAATTAATTGTCGGTTGCTGAATTAAATTGTTGATTTGGGTTGAATATGAATTTTGGCAACTGATGTTGTAGTGAGAATGTATTGATACATGATGATTTTAATGATGAATGATGAGGATGATGAGAATGAATATATATATATATATATATATATATATATATATATATATATATATATATGTAATGAATTATTGATGATCTTGTTGGGTTATGTTGGCTGTGAAAGCAACCCTAGATAACTGAGGAAAGGTTGGAAATGTGACTTTGGAAAAGGATATAAGTTCAAATGTGAGTTATGGCATGTAAAGTTGTTGAAAAGGTCCAAGGCAGAATTTTCTGCATAATTGACAGTGGAATAAACCAGTTTTTGGGAGCAGACCAGGCCCTATTTTTGAATGAAACTATTTTTCTATGAAATTTTAATGTGTTATGAGCGTCTCATAAAAAATTCAGAATTTATTGATAAGTGGTTTGGAAGAAATGAATTTTTAAAGATTGATGCTTTCTGCAGGAAATTCTGTTTCTCTACTGTAGAAGCACAACTTCCAATCCACTTAATTTACAATTATAATGAGTATTTGGGCTGAAACTAATGGCAGTCTCAAGCTTTAAGTGTTTAAAATCTTCAGTTTAAATTTCATGTCAAAACTCTTTTTAACCAATTAGTTATGTTGCAAAGAGTAAGGATAGCTCGTTGGATTTTGAAAACAGAATTCTAAAAGACAAGGCTGTGTTCCTAAGCTCATAACTTTTTTATGTGACATGGTAATAATCTGAAATTTAATTTTCTGGAAATCAGGAAGAGTCTTGTTTAAGTACATGAATTTTGAAAGGCAATGGGTAAGAACTGGATTTTTAGTGAATTTAACAAATTTACTGCTTACTGCTGTTTTTCTGCAATGATAGCAAAATTTTAAAAGATTTGTACAAGTTTCAATTATGGTCGGAATGTCCCAGAACCAAGTTTTATTTTCTAAACCCATGATTTTACAATAACTAAAGGGATTAATGAGAGTATAATGACTAATTAAGAATGTTTACCTGGTAAATTGTTAAGGAAAGTTTGAACGTTGTTAAAGTTGAGGGAACCCGTAAGGGTGGTTTTAGTGCTATTTTAGAGGAGATTATGTCCAAATTTCTATAAAAGTTTAGGGACTTAGTTAAATGAAAATGTGTAAGTTGTCCCCAAGAAGGTTTAAGGTTAATGGGTGATGCGGAGGTATGTATAATTAGACGGTGGTGCGGAGGTATGTTTATCTAGGCGGTGATGCGGAGGTATGTTTTATAATGTTGGTGATGCGGAGGCATGATAAAGAGAAAGTAAATGAGAAACCATGTATGAAAGAGATAATTGAAACGAATAAGTAAATTATGAAAAGTGTATGTTGAATGGGTCTTGTGCCAAACTACTAATGTGAAAGTGCCCGCCTAACGGATAGCCTGAGATTGCTAATGCGGGAATGTTCGCCTAACTGATAGCACTGTTCCTTATTGTGATACACATTAAAATTTTATTATGATGAGGCCTAACTGACACGGGTAACCGTGATGCCAAAGTGTCTAATTGACACAGTAAAGGTACCATATTCGGGTTTCACTCCAAGTAACGTCGGGTTGCGGGTAGACAACCGACGCATGAGCTCATGGCCTGCGCTAGGAAAGGCATGCATCATGTACATTTGTATATTTTGTTTGAGCGTGCATTGTCTTGGCTTGCTTAATTGTTTATTCACGTTAATTGCTAATTGCCTACTTGTTATATATGCTTTCTGTATGTGTTTGACTTGTCTGTTTTGTCTGTCTATGCAATTTTATCGGAGTTGGAGAAACGGAGGAAAGGCGAAGAGATTGAGGATTTTGATTAGATGCTGATCAAGTTTAGAACCTTAGAGACCTACCCTCGTTTATGGTTTTAGCTTTAGTTCCTTAAGATTTATAATCCGATTGTCGGCGTTCTAGGATTGCCTTTGGCTTTCCCGGGACCTTGCTTATTATATATGTGGGCACATTAACTATACTGAGAACCTCCGATTCTCATCCCATACAATATTGTTGTTCTTCAGATGCAGGTTGAGAAGCACCACTCTGTATTCTGGAGACACTGACGAAGCGAAGAACTCTTGGGATTCAGGGTCGTATCTTTGTTTATATTTATGAATGTATATAGATTCTCCACCTTGTATTTTATGTTTGTCCCTCTTAGAAGTTGACTCGGAGAAACAGGTTGTCGTTTTCTGCTTTGGGTCATTTTAGAATATATATATATATATATATATATATATATATATATATATATATATATATATACTTGTATGTTCTGGCCGATTTATCTTTGCGAACCGAGTTGGAAGCTTTGTTAATTATACCTTTGACACTCCCTTTTTATTATTCATACACAAATATCTTACGTTTCTTCATATGCAAGTTTTCGTTTACGTGAGTATTACGAATTTTGTTTTAAACTTTCCTTCAAAGGCTCCTAGATATAAAATTTTTTCAACTATATTATATTTTTTTATGAGGTCGTAATACCTCAACACCTCAGTTTTATGACTTAAGCATAAGACTTTGTGTGGTAGGGTGTTACAGGGTACCTTCTCTGGAGTTATTCCGTATTGATAACAAAACGTTCCAAGTTCTCCTTTCCCCGTGATAGTTTCTTGTTTTATTTTTTTTTTTTGTATCTTGGTATCTGTGCATACTACTATGCGTGTTTGCACTATTATGTTATGCAATTGTCCAAAAGTTAATAAGTTATAGGGAATATGGGTTCCAAACTGTGTTTGTAATTTTTGTAATACTTTTTCAGAGAATAATTTTGCAGAGCTGATACGAATCTTTCTTTCCATAAAGGTGCATGTGCATCATCTCTTATCATAACTTTTGACATAAAAACATCTTTATACCATCTATAATCAAACATGGTTGGACATTGGTGCACGGAATTGTGATCACACTTTTCACAACTCCGGTACAACTAACCAGCAAGTGCACTGGGTCGTCCAAGTAATAAAACCTTATGCGAGTAAGGGTCGATCCCACGGAGATTGCCAGCTTGAAGCAAGCTATGGTCATCTTGTAAATCTTAGTCAAGCAGATTCAATTGGTTATGAGTTTTGATAATTGAAAGATAAATAAAACGTAAATTAAAATAAAGATACTTATGTAATTCATTGGTGGGAATTTTAGATAACCGTTTGGAGATGCTTTGTTGCTTCTGAACCTCTGCTTTCCTATCGTCTTCATCTAGTCATGCGTTCTCCCTTCCATGGCAAGCTATATGTTGGTGGATCACCGTTGTCAATGGTTATCATCCGTCCTCTCAGTGAAAATGGTCCAGGTACGGTTTCTGTACGGCTAATCAACTGTCGGATCTCTCATCTCGGATGAAAAATACCATGCACAGCTACCGCACGGCTAATCATCTATCAGTTCTCACTTGTGTCGGAATAGGATCTCTCTATCCTTTTGCACACTGTCACTGCGCCCAATATTCGTGATTTTGAAGCTCGTCACAGTCATCCCATCCCAGATCCTACTCGGAATACCACAGACAAGGTTTAGACATTCCGGATCTCAGGAATGCTGCCAATTGGTTCTAGCCTCTACCACGAAGGTTCTAATCTCACAGATTCAAATGCTCTGTTGTCAGGAGAGGCAAGTCAAATCTGTGGATCAGAGACCCAAGAGACTATACTCCGGCTGTCGTCCAATGACTACGTTGAACATCATGTAGACCACTTGTGGTTGTCAGGCACGCGGATCTTGGCTAAGCGAGTAACGAAAATAGTGGGTGATTGTCACGGGTCACCCCTTCATTCTGACTTAACTGAGTTAAGTACGAGAGTATATCTTGGAGAAGAAGTAAGCGTGAATTGAAAGAGAAACAATAGTACTTGCATTAATTCATGAAGAACAGCAGAGCTCTGCACCTTAATCTATGAGGTGTAGAAACTCCATCGTAGAAAATACATAAGAGAAAAATATCTTGGCATGGCCGTGTGGCCAGCCTCCAAATATGAAAAATGGCAAAAGATTCTAAAGGTATGAATACAATAGGAAAGACTAGTATTTATACTAAACTAGTTACTAAGTATTACAGAAAATAAGTAACTAAGTGCAGATAGTGCAGAAATCCACTTCCGGGGCCCACTTGGTGTGTGTTTGGGATGAGCATTGAGCTTTACACGTGCATAGGCCTTTTCTAGAGTTAAACGCCAGTTTGGGCGTTTAACTCCAGTTCTGGTGCCAGTTTCGGCGTTTTACGCCAGAAAAGGGTCTCTGGCTGGTGTTTAAATGCCAATTTAGGCCATCAAATCTCGAGCAAAGTATAGACTATTACACATTGCTGGAAAGCCCAAGATATCTACTTTCCAACGCAATTAAGAGCGCGCTAATTGGGCATCTATAGCTCCAGAAAATCCACTTTGAGTGCAGGAGGGTCAGAATCCAACAGCATCTGCAGTCCTTTCTCAGCCTCTGAATCAGACTTTTGCTCAGGTCCCTCAATTTCAGCCAGAAAATACCTGAAATTACAGAAGAACACACAAACTCATAGTAAAGTTCGGAAATGTGATTTTTTCATAAAAACTAATAAAAATATAATAAAAAGTAACTAAAACATGCTAAAAACTACCTAAAAACAATGCCAAAAAGCGTATAAATTATCCGCTCATCACAACACCAAACTTAAATTGTTGCTTGTCCCCAAGCAACTAGAAATAAAATAAGATAAAAAGAAGAGAAAATACAATAAATTTCAAAATATCAATGAAGCTTAGTTCCAATTAGATGAGCGGGACTAGTAGCTTTTTGCTTCTGAACAGTTTTGGCATCTCACTTTATCCTTTGAAGTTCAGAATGATTGGCATCCATAGGAAATCGGAATTCAGATAGTGTTATTGATTTTCCTAGTTTAGTATGTTGATTCTTGAACACAGTTACTTTATGAGTCTTGGTCGTGACCCTAAGCATTTTGTTTTCCAGTATTACCACCGGATACATAAATGCCACGGACACATAACTAGGTGAACATTTTCAGATTGTGACTCAGCTTTGCTAGAGTCCCTAGTTAGAGGTGCCCAGAGTTCTTAAGCACATTCTTTTGCTTTGGATCACGACTTTAACCACTCAGTCCCAAGATTTTCACTTGGACCTTCATGACACAAGCACATGGTTAGGGATAGCTTGATTTAGCCGCTTAGGCCAGGATTTTATTCCTTTTGGGACCTCTTATCCATTGATGCTCAAAGCCTTGGATCTATTTTACCCTTGCCTTTTAGTTTAAAGGGTTACTGGCTTTTTGCTCTTGCCTTTTGGTTTAAAGAGCTATTGGCTTTCTCTGCTTGCTTTTTCTTTTTCTTTCTTTTTCTTTATTTTTCGCCCTTTTTTTCTCGCAAGCTTTGTGTTGTTCACTGCTTTTTCTTGCTTCAAGAATCAATTTTATGATTTTTCAGATTATCAATAACATTTCTCTTTTTTCATTATTCTCTCAAGAGCCAACAATTTTAACATTCATAAACTTCACTATAAAAAATATGCACTGTTCAAGCATTCATTTAGAAAACAAAAAGTATTGCCACCTGATGAGCGGATAATTTATACGCTTTTTGACACTGTTTTTAGTATATTTTTAGTAGGATCTAGTTACTTTTAGGGATGTTTTCCTTAGTTTTTATGTTAAATTCACATTTCTGGACTTTACTATGAGTTTGTGTGTTTTTCTGTGATTTCAGGTATTTTCTGGCTGAAATTGAGGGACTTGAGCAGAAATCAGATTCAGAGGTTGAAAAAGGACTGCTGATGCTGTTGGATTCTGACCTCCCTGCACTCAAAGTGGATTTTCTGGAGCTACAGAACTCGAAATGGCGCGCTTCCAATTGCGTTGGAAAGTAGACATCCAGGGCTTTCCAGCAATATATAATAGTCTATACTTTGGCCAAGAATTGACGACGTAAACTGGCGTTCAACGCCAGCCTTCTGCCCAAATCTGGCGTCCAGCGCCAGAAAAGGATCCAAAACCAGAGTTGAACGCCCAAACTGGCACAGAAACTGGCGTTCAACTCCACAAATGGCCTCTGCACGTGAAACACTCAGGCTCAGCCCAAACACACACCAAGTGGGCCCCGGAAGTGGATTTATGCATCAATTACTTACTCATGTAAACCCTAGTAGCTAGTTTATTATAAATAGGACCTTTTACTGTTGTATGAGGTATCTTTTGATCATCTTAGGATCTTAGGACCATCTTTGAACGCATTGTTCTTAGACCATAGGGGCTGGCCACATGGCCATGCCTGGACCTTCACTTATGTATTTTCATACGGTAGAGTTTCTACACTCCATAGATTAAGGTGTAGAGCTCTGCTGTTCCTCAAAGATTAATGCAAAGTACTACTGTTTTCTATTCAATTCTTCTTATTTCGCTTCTAAGATATCCATTCGCACCCAAGAACGTGATGAAGGTGATGATTATGTGTGACGCTCATCATCCTTCTCCCTTATGAACGCGTGCCTGACAAACACTTCTATTCTACATGAATTAAGCTAGAATGAGTATCTCTTAGATCTCCTAACCAGAATCTTCGTGGCGTAAGCTAGAATGATGGCGGCATTCAAGAGAATCCGGAAGGTCTAAACCTTGTCTGTGGTATTCTGAGTAGGATTCAATGATTGAATGACTGTGACGAGCTTCAAACTCGCGAGTGCTGGGCGTTAGTGACAGACGCAAAAGGAGGGTGAATCCTATTCCAGCATGATCGAGAACCGACAGATGAATAGCCGTGCCGTGACAGGGTGCGTGAGCATATTATTCACTGAGAGGAGGGGATGTAGCCACTGACAACGGTGATGCCCTTGCATAAAGCCAGCCATGGAAAGGAGTAAGACCGATTGGATGAAGATAGCAGGAAAGCAGAGGTTCAGAGGAACGAAAAGCATCTCCATTCGCTTATCTGAAATTCCTACCAATGAATTACATAAGTATCTCTATCCCTATTTTATTATATTAAATTCGAAAACACCATTATCACTTTATATCTGCCTGACTGAGATTTACAAGGTGACCATAGCTTGCTTCATACCAACAATCTCCGTGGGATTCGACCCTTACTCACGTAAGGTATTACTTGGACGACCCAGTGCACTTGCTGGTTAGTTGTATCGAAGTTGTGACAATTATGAATTAAGATCAAAGCACCAAGCTTTGGAGCCATTACCAGGGATTGTTCGAGCCTGGACATCACAATTTCGTGCACCAAGTTTTTGGCGCCGTTGCCGGGGATTGTTTGAGTTTGGACAACTGACGGCTCATCTGGTTGCTCAGATTAGGTAATTTTCTTTTTGTTTTCTTTTCAAAAATATTTTCAAAAAAATTTTTCATCTGTTTTCGAAAAAAATAAAAATGTTTTCAAAAATTTATTCAAAATTTTTAAGAATGAATTCTAGTGTTTCATGAAGCATGTGAAGCTTGGCTGGCTGTAAAGCCATGTCTAAATTTATTTGGACTGAGGCTTGCACTTTGTTATCAAGATCAATATACTCTGGTGTTAAAGGCTAAAGCTTGGCTGGCCATTGGCCATGTCTAGTGTTTTGGACTGGAGCTTTCATTGAAAGCTTGGCTGGCTAGTGAGCCATGTCTAATTCCTGGACTGAAGCTTTAGACTAACATGGCAAGATTCCTGGAATTCATATTAAAAATTTTGGAATCCTTATTTTCCTTTTTCAATTAATTTTCGAAAAATAACAAAAAAAAAATTTTAGAAAATCATAAAAATCAAAAATATTTTTCTGTTTCTTGTTTGAGTCTTGAGTCATATCATAAGTTTGGTGTCAATTGCATATGTATCTTGCAATTTTCGAAAATTCTCATGCATTCATGGTGTTCTTCATGATCTTCAAGTTGTTCTTGGTAAGTCTTCTTGTTTGATCTTGATGATTTTTTGTTTTGCGTCTTTTCATGTTTTTCATATGCATTCTTGAATTCTTAGTGTCTAAGCATTAAAGAATTCTAAGTTTGGTGTCTTGCATGTTTTCTTTGCATTAAAAATTTTTCAAAAATATGTTCTTGATGTTCATCAAGATCTTCATAGTGTTCTTGGTGTTCATCTTGACATTCATGGCATTCTTTCATGCATCACATGTTTTGATCTAAAAATTTCATGCATTGCATAATTTTCATGTTTTTCATAAAAATTTCAAAAATCAAAAAAATATCTTTCCCTTTTTCTCTCCTCAAATTCGAAAATTTGGATTGACTTTTTCAAAAATTTTTAAAATCAAGTTGTTTCTTATGAGTCAAATCAAATTTTCAATTTGAAAATCTTATCTTTTTCAAAATCTTTTTCAAAAATCAAATCTTTTTCAAAATTCTTAGTTATTTTCGAAAATTCCAAAAATATTTTTCAAAAATCTTTTTCTTATTTTTATACCAAATTTTCGAAAATAACATAAACAATTAATGTTTTGATTTAAAAAAATTTGAAGTTTGTTACTTGCTTGTTAAGAAAGATTCAAACTTTAAGTTCTAGAATCATATCTTGTGATTTCTTATGAATCAAGTCATTAATTGTGATTTTAAAAATCAAATCTTTTTCAAAACTAATTTCAATCATATCTTTTCAAAAATATCTTCTTATCTTATCTTTTTCAAAAATATCTTTTCAAAATATCTTTTCTAACTTCCTAACTTCTTATCTTTTCAAAAAAATTTGTTTCAACTAACTAACTAACTTTTTGTTTGTTTCTTAACTTTTTTAAAACCACCTAACTAACTCTCTCTCTCTCATTTTTCGAAAATATCTTCCCCCTTTTTCAAAATTTCTTTTTAATTTATTAATTATTTTAATTTTAAAAAAAAATTTAATTTTCGAAAATTACTAACAATTATTCAAAAACCATTTTCAAAAATCACTAACTCCTTTTCAAAAATAATTTTCGAAAATTCCCTCCTTCTCTCTCATCTTATTCTATTTATTTATTCATTCATTAACTAACATCTCTTCCTCACATCATCACCAAATTCGAACCCCCTCTTCTATCTGTGTTCGAATTTCTTCCTCTTTTCTTCTACTCACATAAGGGGACCTCTATACTGTGGTAAAGAGAATCTCTATTATTATTATTATTTTTCTGTGCCTTCTTCTTTGTCATATGAGCAGGAGCAAGGATAAGAACATTCTTGTGGAAGCAGATCCAGAACCTGAAAGGACTCTGAAGAAAAAATTAAGAGAAGCTAAAATACAACAATCCAGAGATAACCTTTCAGAAATTTTCGAACAGGCAGAGGAGATGGCAGCCGAAAATAATAATAATGTAAGGAAGATGCTTGGTGACTTTACTGCACCTAATTCCAATTTACATGGAAGAAGCATCTCCATTCCTGTCATTGGAGCAAACAACTTTGAGCTGAAACCTCAATTAGTTTCTCTGATGCAGCAAAACTGCAAGTTTCATGGACTTCCATCTGAAGATCCTTTTCAGTTCTTAACTGAATTCTTGCAGATATGTGATACTGTTAAGACTAATGGAGTAGATCCTGAAGTCTACAGGCTCATGCTTTTCCCCTTTGCTGTAAGAGACAGAGCTAGATTGTGGTTGGATTCTCAACCCAAAGACAGCCTGAACTCTTGGGATAAGCTGGTCATGGCTTTCTTAGCCAAGTACTTTCCTCCTCAAAAGCTGAGCAAGCTTAGAGCGGATGTCCAAACCTTCAGACAGAAAGAAGGTGAATCCCTCTATGAAGCTTGGGAAAGATACAAACAGTTGACCAAAAAGTGTCCTTCTGACATGCTTTCAGAATGGACCATCCTGGATATATTCTATGATGGTTTATCTGAGCTATCAAAGATGTCACTGGACACTTCTGCAAGTGGATCCATTCACCTAAAGAAAACGCCTGCAGAAGCTCAAGAACTCATTGATATGGTTGCTAATAACCAGTTCATGTACACTTCTGAAAGGAATCCTGTGAGTAATGGGACGCCTATGAAGAAGGGAGTTCTTGAGGTTGATACTCTGAATGCCATATTGGCTCAGAATAAAATATTGACTCAGCAAGTCAATATGATTTCTCAGAGTCTGCATGGAATGCAAGCTGCATCCAACAGTACTCAAGAGGCATCTTCTGAAGAAGAAGCTTATGATCCTGAGAACCCTGCAATAGCAGAGGTTAATTACTTAGGTGAACCTTATGGAAACACCTATAACTCAACATGGAGAAATCATCCAAATTTCTCATGGAAGGATCAAAAGCCCCAACAAGGCTTTAATAATGGTGGAAGAAATAGGTTTAGCAATAGCAAGCCTTTTCCATCATCAACTCAGCAACAGACAGAGAACTCTGAACAAAATGCTTCTAATTTAGCAAATCTAGTCTCTGATCTATCTAAGGCCACTGTAAGTTTCATGAATGAAACAAGGTCTTCTATTGGAAATCTGGAAGCACAAGTGGGCCAGCTGAGTAAAAGGATCACTGAAATCCCTCCTAGTACTCTCCCAAGCAATACAGAAGAGAACCCAAAAGGAGAGTGCAAGGCCATTGACATAAGCGCCATGGCCGAACCTATGAGGAGAGGAGAGGACGTGAATCCCAAGGAGGAAGACCTCCTGGGACGTCCAGTGGTCAATAAGGAGCTTCCCTCTGAGGAACCAAAGGAATCTGAGACTCATCTAGAGACCATAGAGATTCCATTGAACCTCCTTATGCCCTTCATGAGCTCTGATAAGTATTCCTCTTCTGAAGAGAATGAGGATGTTACTGAAGAGCAAACTGCCAAGTTTCTTGGTGCAATCATGAAGCTGAATGCCAAATTGTTTGGCATTGATACTTGGGAAGTTGAACCTCCCTTGTTCATCAATGAACTAAGTGATCTGGATCAACTGACATTGCCTCAGAAGAGACAGGATCCTGGAAAGTTCATAATCCCTTGTACCATAGGCACCATGATCTTTAAGGCTCTGTGTGACCTTGGTTCAGGGATAAACCTCATGCCCCTCTCTGTAATAGAGAAACTGGGAATCTATAGGGTGCAAGCTGCTAAAATCTCACTAGAGATGGCAGACAGCTCAAGAAGACAGGCTTATGGACAAGTAGAAGATGTATTAGTAAAGGTTGAGGGCCTTTACATACCTACTGATTTCATAGTCCTGGATACTGGAAAGGAAGAGGATGAATCCATCATCCTAGGAAGACTTTTCCTGGCCACAGCAAGAGCTGTGATTGATGTTGACAGAGGTGAAATAGTCCTTCAATAGAATGAGAACTCCCTTGTATTCAAAACTCAAGGATCTCCCTCTGCAACCATGGAGAGGAAGCAGAAAAAGCTTCTCTCCAAGCAGAGTCAACCAGAGCCCCCACAGTCAAACTCTAAGTTTGGTGTTGGGAGGCCACAACCAAACTCTAAGTTTGGTGTTGAACTCCCATATCCAAACTCTAAGTTTGGTGTAGGAAAGTCTCAACAAAGCTCTGCACATCTGTGAGGCTCCATGAGAGCCCACTGTCAAGCTATTGACATTAAAGAAGCGCTTGTTGGGAGGCAACCCAATGTTTATCTAATTCTTATTTTTATTTTTTTTCATGTTTTCTTAGGTTAATGATCATGTGGAGTCACAAAATAAATATAAAAAATTGAAAACAGAATCAAAAACAGCAGAAGAAAAATCACACCCTGGAGGAGCATCTGTCTGGCGTTCAGCGCCAGAACAGAGCATGATTCTGGCGCTGAACGCCCAAAATGGGCAGCTTCTGGGCGCTGAACGCCAGAACAGGCATGGTTCTGGCGTTCAACGCCAGAAATGGCACACAAATGGGCGTTGAACGCCCAAAATGGCCACCAACCTGGCGCTGAACGCCCAGAGTTGGGTACAAAGGCATTTTTACATGCCTAATGGGTGCAGGGATGTAAATGCCTTGACACCTCAGGATCTGTGGACCCCACAGGATCACTCAGGATCTATGGACCCCACAGGATCCCCACCTACCTCCACTCACTTCTTCTCACCATTCTCCTTCACCACTCACATCCACCCACTCTTCCCAATAAACCTACCTTATAAACTCCACCTACCTTCAAAATTCAAAACCAATTTCCCACCCAAACCCACCCATATGGCCGAAACAATACCCCACCTCCCTTCCCTATATAAAGACCTCCATTCTTCATCAAATTCACACAACACAACCCCTCTATACCCTTCTTGGCCGAAACCACATCTCCCTCTCCCTCTCCATATTTCTTCTTCTTCTTCTTCTATTCTTTTGTTTATTGCTCGAGGGCGAGCAATATTCTAAGTTTGGTGTGGTAAAAGCATAGCTTTTTTGTTTTTCCATTACCATTGATGGCATCTAAGAACGGAAAATCCTCTAGAAGAGGGAAAGGGAAGACAAAAGCTTCCACATCCGAGTCATGGGAGATGGAAAGGTTCATCTCCAAAGCCCATCAAGACCACTTCTATGATGTTGTGGCCAAGAAAAAGGTGATCCCTGAGGTCCCTTTTAAACTCAAAAGAAATGAGTATCCGGAGATCCGACATGAAATTCAAAGAAGAGGTTGGGAAGTTCTAACAAATCCCATCCAACAAGTCGGCATCCTAATGGTTCAAGAGTTCTATGCCAATGCATGGATCACCAAGAACCATGATCAAAGTAAGAACCCGGATCCAAAGAACTATGTTACAATGGTTCGGGGGAAATACTTAGATTTTAGTCCGGAGAATGTGAGGTTGGCGTTTAACTTGCCATACATGGAAGAGAACGCACGCCCCTACACAAGAAGAGTCAACTTTGATCAAAGGTTGGACCAAGTCCTTATGGACGTATGTGTAGAAGGAGCTCAATGGAAGATTGACTCCAAAGGCAAGCCGGTTCAACTAAGAAGATTGGACCTCAAGCCTATAGCTAGAGGATGGTTGGAGTTTATTCAATGCTCAATCATTCCCACTAGCAACCGGTCTGAAGTTACTATAGACCGGGCCATCATGATTCATAGCATCATGATTGGAGAAGAGGTGGAAGTTCATGAGATCATACCTCAAGAACTCTACAAGGTGGCTGACAAGTCCTCCACTATGGCAAGGTTAGCCTTTCCTCACCTCATCTGCCACCTATGCAATTCGGCTGGGATTGACATAGAGGGAGATATCCTCATTAAAGAGGACAAGCCCATCACTAAGAAAAAGATGGAGCAAGCAAGAGAGCCCAGTCATGGAGCTCAAGAGGCGTATGAAGCTCATCACCATGAGATTCCAGAAATGCCTCAAATGCACTTTCCTCCACAAAATTATTGGGAGCAAATCAACACCTCCCTAGGAGAATTGAGTTCCAATATGGGACAACTAAGGGTGGAACATCAAGAGCACTCCATCATGCTTCATGAAATAAGAGAAGATCAAAAAGCAATGAGGGAGGAGCAACAAAGACAAGGAAGAGACATAGAAGAGCTCAAGGACATCATTGGTTCCTCAAGAAGGAAACGCCACCATCACTAAGGTGGATTCATTCCTTGTTCTTGCCTTCTCTGTTTTTCGTTTTCTATATTATGTGCTTATCTATGTTTGTACCTTCACTACATGATCATTAGTAGTTAGTAACTTTGTCTTAAAGATATGAATGTCCTATGAATCCATCACTTCTCTTAAATGAAAACTGTTTTAATTCAAAAGAACAAGAAGTACATGAGTTTCGAATCTATCCTTGAACTTAGTTTAATTATATTGATGTGGTGACAATGCTTCTTGTTTTCTGAATGTATGCTTGAACAGTGCATATGTCTTTTGAAGTTGTTGTTTAAGAATGTTAAATATGTTGGCTCTTGAAAGAATGATGACTAGGAGACATGCTATTCGATAATCTGAAAAATCATAAAAATGATTCTTGAAGCAAGAAAAAGCAGCAAAGAACAAAGCTTGCAGAAAAAAAAAAGGGGGGGGCGAAAAAAAATAGAAAAAAAATAGAAAGAAAAAGAAAAAGCAAGCAGAAAAAGCCAATAACCCTTAAAACCAAAAGGCAAGGGCAAATAAAAAGGATCCCAAGGCTTTGAGCATCAGTGGATAGGAGGGCCTAAAGGAATAAAATCCTGGTCTAAGCGGCTAAACCAAGCTGTCCCTAACCATGTGCTTGTGGCGTGTAGGTGTCAAGTGAAAACTTGAGACTGAGCAGTTAAAGTCAAGGTCCAAAGCAAAAACAAAGAGTGTGCTTAAGAACCCTGGACACCTCTAATTGGGGACTTTAGCAAAGCTGAGTCACAATCTGAAAAGGTTCACCCAATTATGTGTCTGTGGCATTTATGTATCCGGTGGTAATACTGGAAAACAAAGTGCTTAGGGCCACGGCCAAGACTCATAAAGAAGCTGTGTTCAAGAATCATCATACTGAACTAGGAGAATCAATAACACCATCTGAACTCTGAGTTCCTATAGATGCCAATCATTCTGAACCTCAATGGATAAAGTGAGATGCCAACACTATTCAAGAGGCAAAAAGCTATAAGTCCCGCTCATTTGATTGAAGCTATGTTTCATTGATAGTTTGGAATTTATAGTATATTCTCTTCTTTTTATCCTATTTGATTTTCAGTTGCTTGGGGACAAGCAACAATTTAATTTTGGTGTTGTGATGAGCGGATAATTTATACGCTTTTTGACACTGTTTTTAGTATATTTTTAGTAGGATCTAGTTACTTTTAGGGATGTTTTCCTTAGTTTTTATGTTAAATTCACATTTCTGGACTTTACTATGAGTTTGTGTGTTTTTCTGTGATTTCAGGTATTTTCTGGCTGAAATTGAGGGACTTGAGCAGAAATCAGATTCAGAGGTTGAAAAAGGACTGCTGATGCTGTTGGATTCTGACCTCCCTGCACTCAAAGTGGATTTTCTGGAGCTACAGAACTCGAAATGGCGCGCTTCCAATTGCGTTGGAAAGTAGACATCCAGGGCTTTCCAGAAATATATAATAGTCCATACTTTGGCCAAGAATTGACGACGTAAACTGGCGTTCAACGCCAGCCTTCTGCCCAAATCTGGCGTCCAGCGCCAGAAAAGGATCCAAAACCAGAGTTGAACACCCAAACTGGCACAGAAACTGGCGTTCAACTCCACAAATGGCCTCTGCACGTGAAATACTCAGGTTCAGCCCAAACACACACCAAGTGGGCCCCGGAAGTGGATTTATGCATCAATTACTTACTCATGTAAACCCTAGTAGCTAGTTTATTATAAATAGGACCTTTTACTGTTGTATGAGGTATCTTTTGATCATCTTAGGACCATCTTTGAACGCATTGTTCTTAGACCATAGGGGCTGGCCACATGGCCATGCCTGGACCTTCACTTATGTATTTTCATACGGTAGAGTTTCTACACTCCATAGATTAAGGTGTGGAGCTCTGCTGTTCCTCAAAGATTAATGCAAAGTACTACTGTTTTCTATTCAATTCTTCTTATTTCGCTTCTAAGATATCCATTCGCACCCAAGAACGTGATGAAGGTGATGATTATGTGTGACGCTCATCATCCTTCTCCCTTATGAACGCGTGCCTGACAAACACTTCTATTCTACATGAATTAAGCTAGAATGAGTATCTCTTAGATCTCCTAACCAGAATCTTCGTGGCGTAAGCTAGAATGATGGCGGCATTCAAGAGAATCCGGAAGGTCTAAACCTTGTCTGTGGTATTCTGAGTAGGATTCAATGATTGAATGACTGTGACGAGCTTCAAACTCGCGAGTGTTGGGCGTTAGTGACAGACGCAAAAGGAGGGTGAATCCTATTCCAGCATGATCGAGAACCGACAGATGAATAGCCGTGCCGTGACAGGGTGAGTGAGCATATTATTCACTGAGAGGAGGGGATGTAGCCACTGACAACGGTGATGCCCTTGCATAAAGCCAGCCATGGAAAGGAGTAAGACCGATTGGATGAAGATAGCAGGAAAGCAGAGGTTCAGAGGAACGAAAAGCATCTCCATTCGCTTATCTGAAATTCCTACCAATGAATTACATAAGTATCTCTATCCATATTTTATTATATTAAATTCGAAAACACCATTATCACTTTATATCTGCCTGACTGAGATTTACAAGGTGACCATAGCTTGCTTCATACCAACAATCTCCGTGGGATTCGACCCTTACTCACGTAAGGTATTACTTGGACGACCCAGTGCACTTGCTGGTTAGTTGTATCGAAGTTGTGACAATTATGAATTAAGATCAAAGCACCAAGCTTTGGAGCCATTACCAGGGATTGTTCGAGCCTGGACATCACAATTTCGTGCACCACCACCACATCAAAATAATTAAACTATTTTCAAGATAGAATTCGAAATTCATGTACTTCTTTTTCTTTTTCAAAAAACATTTTTCATTTAAGAAAGGTGAAATATTCATGGAACATTCATAGCTTTAAGACATAGACACTAAACACTAATGATCATGTAATGAAGACACAAACATAGTCAAAACATAAAGCATAAAAATCAAAAACAGAAAAGAAAATAAACAAGGAGATTAAAGAATGGGTCCACCTTAGTGATGGTGGCTTCTTCTTCCTCTTGAAGAACCAATGGTGTTCTTGAGCTCCTCTATATCTCTTCCTTGCCTTTGTTGCTCCTCTCTCATGGCCTTTTGGTTCTCTCTGATTTCATGGAGGATGATGGAGTGTTCTTGGTGCTCCACTCGTAGTTGCTCCATGTTGGAACTCAATTCTCCTAAAGAGGTGTTGAGTTTCTCCCAATAGTTGTATGGAGGAAAATGCATCCCTTGAGGCATCTCAGGGATTTCTTGATGAGGGACTTTCTCATGCTCTTGTTGAGGTCCATGAGTGGGCTCTCTTGTTTGCTCTATCCTCTTTCTAGTGATGGGCTTTTGAGATGAATCTCTCCATCTCCCATGACTCGGAGTTGGAAGCAACTGCCTTCCCTTTCTTCTTCCTAGAGGTTTCTCCGGCCTTAGGTGCCATTAATGGTTATGAAAAAACAAAAAGCAGAGCTTTTTCCACACAAAACTTAAAAGGTTTTCTCGTTCTCGAGCAAAAGAAGAAAGAAAGGATTAGAGGAAGAAGAGATGGAGGAGATAGAGGTGTGTTAATGGTTCGGCTAAGGGGGGTTTTAGGTGGTTATGATGTGTGAAAATGAAGGAGTGATGAGGGGCTTATATAGGAGTGGAGTGGAGAGGGAATTCTTGTAATAGGGGTTGGGTTTAGGAGGGAGATGGTTTGAATTTGAATGGGTGGGGGTAGGTGGGTTGTACGATGGTTTGGAGGAGAAATGGAGGTGATTGGTGGAGGTTATTCTGGGGAAGAGTGTTATGGAAAGGTGTGAAAAGGAGAGAGAGTGAGTTGGGGTAGGTGGGGATCCTGTGGGGTTCACAGATCCTGAGGTGTCAAGGAATTCTGCTCCCTGCACCTTTCTGGCGTTTAAAAGCTCCTAGATAGCCCTTTCTGGCATTTAAACGCCAGTCTGCTGCCTTTCCTAGCGTTAAACGCCAGGATGATGCCCCTTTCTGGCATTTAACGCCAGCCAGACACCCTTTTCTGGCGTTAAACGCTAGTCTGTCTGCCAATTATGGCGTTTAACGCCCAGAATGCTGCCAGACTGGGCGTTAAATTCCCATTCTGCTATCCTTACTAGCGTTTAAATGCCAGTAAGCCTGTTCTCCAGGGTGTGCTATTTTTGATGCTGTTTTTTATTTCGCTTTAATTCTGCAGCTATTTTTATGACTCCACATGATCATCAACCTAAAGAAAACATAAATTAACAATGGAAAATGAAATGAAACAGTAATTAACATAGATAAATAAGATTCGGTTGCCTCCCAATAAGCGCTTCTTTAATGTCAATAGTTTGACAGTGAGCTCTTATAGAGCTTCACAGACACTCAGAGCATGATGGTGGCCTCCCAACACCAAACTTAGAGTTTAAATGTGGGGGCTCTGCTTGACTCTGTATTGAGAGAAGCTTTTCATGCTTCCTCTCCATGGTTACAGAGGAAGATCCTTGAGCCTTGAACATAAGGTAGTCCTCATTCAGTTGCAGGACTAACTCTCCTCTGTCCACATCAATCACAGCTCTTACTGTGGCTAGGAAGGGCCTTCCAAGGATGATGCATTCATCCTCATCCTTCCCAGTGTCTAGGATTATGAAGTCAGCAGGGATGTAAAGGCCTTCAACCTTCACTAAGACATTCTCTATAAGTCCATAAGCCTGTTTCATTGATTTGTCTGCCATCTCTAGTGAGATTCTTGCAGCTTGTACCTCAAAGATCCCCAGTTTCTCCATTACAGAGAGTGGTATGAGGTTAATACTTGAACCAAGGTCACATAGCCTTCTCAAAGGTCATGGTGCCTATGGTGCAAGGAATTAAGAACCTTCCGGGATCCGGCTTCTTTTGAGGTAATTTCTGCTGAACCAAGGTATTCAGTTCCTTAATGAGCAATGGAGGTCTATCCTCCCAAGTCTCATTACCAAATAGCTTGGCATTCAGCTTCATGATTGCTCCAAGATATTGAGCAACTTGCTCTTCAACAAGATCTTCATCCTTATTAGAGGAAGAATCTTCATCAGAGCTCATGAACTGCAGCATTAAGTTTCATGGAATCTCTATGGTCTCTATATGATCCTCAGATTCTTTTGGTTCCTCAATAGGGAACTCCTTATTGGTTAGTGGACGTCCAGCAAGGTCTTCCTCACTGGAAATCACTACCTTTTTACTCTCTCTAGGTTTGGCCACTTTGGATATAGTTATGGCCTTGAACTCTCTTTTGGGATTCTCTTCTGTACTGCTTGGAAGAGTACTAGGAGGAGTTTTAGTAACTCTTTTACTCAGCTGACCCACTTGTGCCTCCAGATTTCTAATGGAAGACTTTGTTTCAGTCATAAAACTGTGAGTGGTCTTAGTTAGATCAGAGACTATGGTTGCTAAGTCAGAGAGGCTCTGCCTAGAATTCTCTGTCTGTTGCTGAGACGATGATGGAAAAGGTTTGCTATTGCCAAACCGAATTCTCCCACCATTATTATTATTAAAGCCTTGATTAGGCTTCTGCTGATCCTTCCATGAGGAATTAGGATGATTCCTTCATGAAGGATTGTAAGTGTTTCCATAGGATTCTCCCATGTAATTCACTTCTTTCATTCCAGGATTCTCAGGATCATAAGCCTCTCCTTCATGGGAGGCTTCTTTAGCACTGCCGGATGCAGCTTGCAATCTAGTCAGATTCTGAGAAATCATATTGACTTGCTAAGTCAATATCTTGTTCTGAGCCAATATGGCATTCAGAGTATCAATCTCAAGAACTCCTTTCTTCTGAGTCATCCCATTATTCACAGGATTTCTTTCAGAAGTATACATGAACTGGTTATTTGCAACCATTTCAATGAGTTCCTGGGCTTCTACAGGTATTTTCTTCAGATGAAGAGATCCACCAGCAGAGTGGTCCAATGACATCTTGGACAATTCAGACAGACCATCATAGAATATACATAAGATGCTCCATTCTGAAAGCATGTCAGAAGGACACCTTCTGATCAATTGCTTGTATCTTTTCCAAGCTTCATAGAGGGATTCACCTTCCTTTTGTCTGAAAGTTTGGACTTCCATTCTAAGCTTGCTCATCTTTTGAAGTGGAAAGAATTTGGCCAAAAAAGTATTGACCAACTTTTCCCAAGAGTTCAAGCTTTCTCTAGGTTGTGAGTCCAACCATATCCTAGCTCTGTCTCGTACAGCAAAGGGGAAAAGCATAAGTCTGTAGACCTCGGGATCAACCCCATTGGTCTTAACAGTGTCACAGATTTGCAAGAATTCAGCTAAGAACTGATGAGGATCTTCCAATGGAAGTCCATGAAACTTGCAATTCTGCTGCATTAGAGAAACTAATTGAGGCTTAAGCTCAAAGTTGTTTGCTCCAATTGCAGGAATTGAGATGCTTCTTCCATAGAAGTTGGAAGTTGGTGCAGTAAAGTCACCAAGCATCTTCCTTACATCTCCACCATTGTTGTTGGGTTCGGCTGCCATGTCTGCTTCTTTTTCGAAATTTTCTGTAAGGTCCTCTCCAGAGTGTTGTGCTTTAGCTTCCTCTTCAGAGTCCTTTCAGGTTCAGGATTAGCTTCAACAAGAATGTCTTTATCCCTGTTCCTGCTCATATGAAAAAGAAGAGAACAAAGAGAGAAGAGGAATCCTCTATATCACAGTATAAAGATTTCTTTATGTGTCAGAGGAAAAGAAGAATAGAAGAATGAGGTAGAGAGAGAATAAGAAGAATTCGAACACAGAGAGAGGGAGAGGGTTCGAATTATTAGATGAGTAGAAGAGAAATGTTAGTAAATAAATAAAATAAATAGAAAGAGATGAGAGAGAGAGTATTCGAATTTTAAGAAGAGGGAAAAGAAAAATATTTTTATTTTATTTAATTAATTAAGTTAGTTTCGAAAATTTGAAAAAGAAATACAAGAAAATTAAAAACTAAAACAATTAGTTAATTAAAAAGATTTTTGAAAAAGTGGTTAGTGATTTTCGAAAATTAGAAGTGAAAAAGTAGTTAGGTGGTTTTGAAAAAGATAAGAAATAGTAAACTTTTTTAAAATTAAAACAAACAAGTCAAGTAGTTAGTTGAAAAAGATTTGAAAATAAATTTTGAAAAGATAAGAAATTAGAAAAAGATTTTGAAATTAAAATTTTAAAAAGATATGATTGAAATTTATTTTGAAAAATAATTGAAAAAAAATTAAAAATATTTGATTTTTAAAATTAAAGTTGATGACTTGACTAACAAGAAACTAAAAGATATGATTCTAGAATTTAAAGATTGAACCTTTCCTAACAAGAAAGTAACAAAATTGAAATTTTTGAATCAAAACATTAATTGTTAGCAAGGATTTTCGAAAATATGAAATAAAATTAAGAAAAAGATTTTGAAAAATTAGTTTTAAAATTTTCGAAAACATTAAAAGAAAAATGAAAAAGATTTTGAAAAAATTTAAGAATGAAATTCGAAAATCATAAAAAAATGAAAAAGAATTGATTTTGAAAAAGATTTGAAAAGATAAAGTTTTTAAATTAAAATTTTGACTTGACTAACAAGAAACAACTAAATTTTAAAAATTATTGACCAAGTCAACTCAAAATTTCGAAAATTATGAGAAGAATAAGGAAAAGATATTTTTTTGACTTTTGAATTTTTAATAAGGAGAGAGAAAAACAACAAAATGAAACAAAACACAAAAATTTAAAATCAAAACAAATAATGCATGCAAGAACACTTTGAATGTCAAGATGAACACCAAGAACACTTTGAAGATCATGATGAACATCAAGAGCATATTTTTGAAAATTTTTAAGAAAAGAAAGACATGCAAGACACCAAACTTAAGAACTTTTGTACTAGGGACACTAACAATTTGAAAATGCATATGAAAAACAAGAAAAGACACAAAATAAAAAAATGTAAAGATCAAACAAAAAAAATCATCAAGAACAACTTGAAGATCATGAAGAACATAATGCATGAATTTTCAAAAATTTTAAGAAAATTAAATTAAAAAATGCAGTTGACACAAAACTTAAAATTTGACACAAGACTCAAATAAGAAATACAAATTTTTTTTCGAAAATAAAAATAAAAAGCTTAAACATATAATAAAATTACCCAATCTAAGTAACAAGATGAACCGTCAGTTGTCCAAACTCGAACAATCCCCGGCAACGGCACCAAAAACTTGGTGCACGGAATTGTGATCACACTTTTCACAACTCCGGTACAACTAACCAGTAAGTGCACTAGGTCGTCCAAGTAATAAAACCTTACGCGAGTAAGGATCGATCCCACGGAGATTGCCGGCTTGAAGCAAGCTATGGTCATCCTGTAAATCTTAGTCAGGCGGATTCAATTGGTTATGAGTTTTGATAATTGAAAGAT
The DNA here is from genome assembly GCF_003086295.3 of Arachis hypogaea. Taxonomy (NCBI): domain Eukaryota; kingdom Viridiplantae; phylum Streptophyta; class Magnoliopsida; order Fabales; family Fabaceae; genus Arachis; species Arachis hypogaea. The sequence continues at coordinate 129,607,065 of NC_092046.1, forward strand.
AAATAAAACGTAAATTAAAATAAATATACTTATGTAATTCATTGGTGGAAATTTCAGATAAACGTTTGGAGATGCTTTGTTGCTTCAGAACCTCTGCTTTCCTATCGTCTTCATCCAATCATGCGTACTCCCTTCCATGGCAAGCTGTATGTTGGTGGATCACCGTTGTCAATGGTTACCGTCCGTCCTCTCAGTGAAAATGGTCCAGGTACGGTTTCTGTACGGCTAATCAACCGTCGGATCTCTCGTCTCGGATGAAAAATACCAGGCACAGCTACCGCACGGCTAATCATCTGTCAGTTCTCACTTGTGTCCGAATAGGATCTCTCTATCCTTTTGCACACTGTCACTGCGCCCAACATTCGTGAGTTTGAAGCTCGTCACAGTCATCCCGTCCCAGATCCTACTCGGAATACCACAGACAAGGTTTAGACTTTCCGGATCTCAGGAATGCTGCCAATTGGCTCTAGCCTCTACCACGAAGGTTCTAATCTCACGGATTCGAATGCTCTGTTGTCAGGAGAGGCAAGTCAAATCCGTGGATCAGAGACCCAAGAGACTATACTCCGGCTGTCGTCCAATGACTACGTTAAACATCGTGTAGACCGCTTGTGGTTGTCAGGCACGCGGATCTTGGCTAAGCCAGTAACGAAGATAGTGGGTGATTGTCACGGGTCACCTTTTCATTCTGACTTAACTGAGTTAAGTACGAGAGTATATCTTGGAGAAGAAGTAAGCATGAATTGAAAGAGAAATAATAGTACTTGCATTAATTCATGAAGAACAGCAGAGCTCCGCACCTTAATCTATGAGGTGTAGAAACTCCACCGTAGAAAATACATAAGAGAAAAATGTCTTGGCATTGCCGTGTGGCCAGCCTCCAAATGTGAAAAATGGCATAAGATTCTAAAGGTATGAATACAATAGAAAAGACTAGTATTTATACTAAACTAGTTACTAAGGATTACAGAAAATAAGTAACTAAGTACAGATAGTGCAGAAATCCACTTCCGGAGTCCACTTGGTGTGTGCTTCGGCTGAGCATTGAACTTTACACGTGCATAGGCCTTTTCTAGAGTTAAATACCAGCTTGGATGCCAGTTTGGGCGTTTAACTCCAGTTCTGGTGCCAGTTCCGGCGTTTTACGCCGGAAAAGGGTCTCTGGCTGGCGTGTAAACGCAAGTTTGGGCCATTAAATCTCGGGCAAAGTATGGACTATTATACATTGCTGGAAAGCCCAAGATGTCTACTTTCCAAAGCAATTGAGAGCGCGCCAATTAGGCTTCTATAGCTCCAGAAAATCCACTTCGAATACAGGAGGGTCAGAATCCAATAGCATCTGCAGTCCTTTCTCAGCCTCTGAATCAGACTTTTGCTCAGGTCCCTCAATTTCAGCCAGAAAATACCTGAAATTATAGAAAAACACACAAACTCATAGTAAAGTCCAGAAATGTGATTTTTGCATAAAAACTAATAAAAATATAATAAAAAGTAACTAAAACATGCTAAAAACTACCTAAAAACAATGCCAAAAAGCGTATAAATTATCCGCTCATCAGACATCTTAAATTCATTAATTGGGTTCCTATCCTATCTTTAAAAGTACTTGGATCTCCTACAAAATTTTTAATAATGGTATAAATTAATGTGGATGTAGCATATTGTGACTGATCTTCTGTTTTAATGCTATTTAAAATTAATTCTTTTTCTTGGATACTGAGAAAATTATCCCACCATCTTTTTAATTATCCTGTAAAGCCTTGGGTGTAACACCCTACCATACAGAGTCTTATGCTTAAGTCATAATTCAGAGATGGCAAGGTATTACGACCTCTAAAACAAAAATTTAGTACGTATAGTAGTATGAATAATTGATTATAACTAGGAGCCTTTGCAGAAAAAGGGGTAAACAAAAACCGTAACTCGAACGCGCAACACTCCGATCGATAACGTAACGAGCAAGGGATAAGCTAACGCAAGATCATATATACAAAGGAGTGTCACAAACAGGAATATCAAGACTCAAAATTCGGTTGCGAAGATGACCGGTCCGAGCATAATAATATATACAAATAATAAAATAAGGAAAACCCCAAAGGAAACCCAAAGGGACACAAATACATAAAACCTATTCTCCAAAGTCCCCTCTAGAAGGAGTCATCACAGTGTATTATTCAATGGAGATAAAAGTATCTAAAAAAGATATATAAATCAAAATAGAGTCCCGAGAACAAGGATCTTCGCTAATCCAGAAGTCTCCAGCATGCCTTAACGAGAAGCCTCGCGTCCTGCATCTGAAAACCACAAAATCCGCATGGGTGAGAACCAGAGGTCCCCAGTACGGTAACAGCTTCCACATATATAATACATAATAATAGAGGAAAGCCGAAGGCAATCCTAGAACTTCCTCCAAATAATATCAAAGCTTATAAACAAGCTAAACCGTAAGTGGCAACTGACTAAAGATCCTTCAGTCTAACTAATACTTCCCTTTCCAATTCCTTCAGACCTCCCAACCACCAGCAGGAGTATAATATAGCAACCACAGTTATATCAAACAAGAGATATACAAATAAGAACAATTAAGGCATTTAGGCAATTAGCAAGTAATATGCAGTCAAATAGGCAATCTCAAACAATTCATGTAGTATGCTTATGATGCATGCCTGTCCCTAGTGGCTGATGATATCATCTGTCGGTTATAGAGCCAACCCGACAAGTCCTGGTAGCTAACCATTGGACTGTCCCTCTGTCGTGCATCCCCAACTCGAGTTATACTCATCATAAACTTGATCATAATCATGATCCATATCCATCACCCTCACTGGTGAATATTTATCCATCACCATCACTGGTGAATATTTATGGGGGCGAGCTCATCCGGGCCTTTCACAGTGCCCGGCCACACTTACGACATTGGGTTAACAGAGCTTCGAGTCTCAACCTGGAGCACATGGTGGCTAGCCATTGCTACTACCCAGGGAAACCCTCATCTCCAATAGTGGAAGTGCAAACATTCACAATTCAATCAACAGCATATATGCATTTATACTTGGCCATAAACATGGCTCCGCCGTAACACGGCAATAATCTAGCCATCCGGCTCACGGTTAAATCCATAACCAGCCAATTCATTAACAATTACGGCCCTTCGGCCCATGGCACAACAAGCACTTCCACCGCCATTCTCCGCATCTCACATAATCATCTTTGATCATCAATGATCATTCATTTTTCCCCTTGCTTCACTCGCAAGTTACCACATTCACTAGCCCTTTTCCTCATGCTAGGCATATCATAATGATTCAAGACATAAGTGGTGAGATCGGAGGCTTAGAAGTATGAAATTTGGCTTTTAAAACTCAAAAATCAACTTTGGGATGAAAACAGGTCCACGCGTACGCGCACTCCACGCGCACGCGCGGATGGCCTTAAAGCTCATCGACGCGCAAGCGTCATACGCGCGAACGCGCGGGTTGAAAATTAGCCAAACGACGCGCATGCGTCAGCCACGCGTACGCGTGGGTACTCTTGCGCCCCAGGCACAAAACTGGCACAACTCTGGCACAACTCTCTGGAAAATGGCTGGGCATTGGGTGCAGCACATTCGGCGCGCCCGCGCACATCACGCGCACGCGTGGATGGCGTTTCCTGGAAGAACGGCGCGTATGCGCCAAGTGCGCCTACGCGCGGAGGGTCATTCTGCTAAAAATTTTCTAAGTTAAAAGCTGCAGAATTTACAGATTCAACCCCCAATCTTCCGACGGACATAACTTCCTCATTTTAAATCGTTTTTCACCCGTTCTTCGAACGGCATGGACATCCCGGATCCAATTTCATTTCTAAACAGATTTGGCTCAAATCAGAGATCCGTAGCCCAAGTTATGTCCCGTCAAAGTATGCCCAAAAACCATGTTTTCATTCAAAACCACAAAGTGCCATTTTCAAAACAAGTCACTTTCAACTCTTTTCAAAATCAATCAAAACATGCCAATTTCATCCATTTTCTTTGAAATCAATCAAAATGTACCAAAATCAACATCAAGCCATCCTCAACTCACACATTGACATTTTACCCAAAATTTCCAAAACCACATCCAACCATTTTAACACTTCTCAATCAAATGGCTAAAGGACAAACACAATATCATGTCATACATCCTTCCTCATCCCAATTTCCAATAATACCATTTCCAATCAACCATCATTATACATGATCAACATCATACTCACCATCAACATGGTACCACCCATCAATTCAACCTCAATCATCCATCAAGCATATATCACAACATGCATTTCTCATATACCACACAATCAAGGCATCAATATTCATAATCACATATATGAACATATCATATATCTCAACCATTCAACCACATCAACAATCCAATGCCTATCTTAGGGCCTCTAGCCTAAGTATTTCCTACCACATTACATATTAGATACGGGAAACCGAAACCATACCTTAGCCGATTTCCCAAGCTCAACCGGAGCACTTCCAAACCACTTGTCCACAAGCTCTCAAGGTATCAACACCTCCAAGAACAGATTTTATCACACAAAACCCCCTTTCAAGCTTTCCAAAATCACCAATCAAGCTCCAATATTCACATATACACAACCTAAGCCACAATCATCATACCCATACACAACATCTCAATACCCAAACATCATAGAATCAACAAATTACACTAGGGTTGAGAATCTTACCACACCCAAGGTCCAAGGAGACAAGATTAACCTTCTCCTTCAAGAGAGTTGGGTCCTATAACATCAAAGAACCCAAAATCTCAACATTTCACCCATGAAACTCGAAATCAAGGGCTGGAATTTCGAACAGTAAAACGTGGCTTACTTCAAGATTGATTGTATGGGTTTTGTAGAGCTCTCCGCGGTGAACGCGTGGCCGCAAACGGAGCGGCAATCGGAGCTCTAGATCAAAAGTTATGGTGGTTTGAAGATCAACCAAGGGAGAGAACTTGAGAGAGTGTTCTTCCCCCCTCCATATTGATTTTCAGCGTGTTTGAGAGAGTTGTGAGGAGAGAGAATGCTGAAAACTAGGGTTTTGGTTTAGTTTAGTTGGGCCAAGGGCCCACTTTGGGTCCGGTTGGCCCGGTTTAGCCCGTTCGGTCTAATCTTGGTCCGATTTCTATAAAATTGGTACCGAAATTCTCGTCTCAATCTCCTCTATCATATTTAGCCATAAAAATAACATTTTTGGCTTTTCTAGAATAAATTCTCATTTATGGGTTAATTAGCCGTTAATTAACCGGGTCTTACATTCTACCCACCTAATTGGGAATTTTGCCCACAAAATTCAAATTCAATTACTTGAGAATAAATGCGGATAATCCGTTCGCATCTCCGAATCAAGTTCCCAAGTGTGTTCCTCAACACCGCCTCGACTCCAAGCCACTTTGACTAATGAAACCTCTTTTCCACGCAATTGTTTGATACTAGTATCATCAATTCTGACTAGAGCCACTGGAAGCGTCAAATCTTCCCTTAACTGAACCGATTCGGGTTCTAACACATGGCTAGCATCAGGGGTGTACTTCCGAAGCTGCGACACGTGAAATACGTCGTGCAGGTTCGAAAGATGAGGTGGTAGGGCCACCCGATACGCCACCGGTCCAATCCTCTCCAGGATCTGAAATGGACCAATGTATCGAGGATTCAACTTCTTCGCTTTAATCGCCCTACCTACTCCTGTGGTCGGAGTAACCTTCAGGAAAACATGATCTCCTGCCTCGAATTCCAAGGGCTTCCGCCTCTGATCGGCGTAACTCTTCTGGCGACTCTGCGCCGTAAGCATCCTATCTCGGATTTTCTTGACTTGTTCTGTGGTCTCAGCTATCATTTCCGGCCCCAACAAGCCTTTTTCTCCAGCTTCATACCAACATAGCAGAGATTGACATTTCCTCCCATACAATGCCTCATAAGGAGCCATTCCGATGCTCGCATGGTAACTATTATTGTATGCAAACTCCACTAACGGCATATACCGATCCCAACTCGCCGGTTGGTCCAAAACACAAGCTCTCAACATATCCTCTAGTGTTTGGATCGTCCTCTCGGATTGACCATCTGTTTGAGGATGGTAAGCTGTACTCAAGCTTAATCGGGTTCCAAAAGCTTTCTGAAATGCACCCCAGAATCTCGAAGTAAAACGAGGATCTCTATCAGAGATTATAGTAGCAGGTACACCATGAAGTCTCACAATTTCCTTTATGTATAACCGTGCTAGCTCCTCAAGGGTATAAGTCATCCGAACGGGTAAAAAGTGAGCTGACTTCGTCAGTCGGTCCACGATCACCCAGATAGCATCAAAACCAGTCCTAGTCCTTGGCAATCCCGACACAAAGTCCATTGCAATACTTTCCCACTTCCATTGCGGAATCTCTAAAGGTTGCAACATCCCGGAAGGTCTTTGATGTTCAATCTTTACCTTTTGACAAGTTAAGCACTTTGAAACATATTCCGCCACATCATTCTTCATACCCGGCCACCAAAACATCGCCTTTAAATCATGGTACATCTTAGTACTTCCCGGGTGAATGGAGAATCCGCTTTTGTGTGCCTCCTTTAAGATATCTTGCCTCAAAGTACCAACATCCGGCACAATGATCCTACCCTTGAATCTCCATAACCCATCTTTTTCTTCCGACACTCTCCACTGTTTTCCTTGCTCGATAGCCGGTAACACCTTCCATAACGCTTCATCATTTTCATGAGCCTTTAGGAGTTCGGACTTAAAGTCACTTGAGATTTCTAATCGGCTCAAACACAAGGTTCCAGATACTTCTCGAGCACCAATTTTTAGACTCTCGAATCCCTTGAGCAACTTCTCCTCTTGAAGCATCATCCAAGACGCATATAACGACTTCCGACTTAACGCATCCGCCACTACATTCGCCTTTCCTGGATGGTAATTCAACTCAAAGTCGTAGTCCTTCAATAATTCCATCCACCTTCTCTGCCTCATATTAAGCTCTTTCTGATCAAAGAGATATTTCAAGCTCTTATGATCGGAGAAGACTTGGAACTTAACCCCATAGAGATAATGCCTCCACACCTTCAAGGCAAACACGACCGCAGCGAGTTCCAGATCGTGCGTAGGGTAACTAACTTCATGAGGTCTCAATTGCCGTGAGGCATACGCCACCACATTATGATGCTGCATCAGCACGCATCCTAGACCCTTTAGTGAGGCATCACAGTACACCTCAAAAGGCTCGTTCGGCTCAGGTAACACTAACACAGGTGCAGTGGTCAACTTTTTCTTCAATGCCTGAAAGCTCTCTTCACACTCAGGAGTCCAAACAAACGGAGTGTCTTTGCGGGTTAATTTTGTCAACGGCAAGGCTAATTGCGAAAAGCCTTTGATGAACCTTCGATAATAGCCAGCTAAACCCAGAAAACTCCTTATCTCAGTCACTGTGGTTGGTTGCCTCCAATCCATCACAGCTTCCACCTTGGATGGATCTACGGCTATTCCCTCCTTACTCACCACGTGACCCAAAAACTTTACCTCACTCTTCCAAAACTCACACTTAGACAGTTTCGCATAGAGTTTCTTCTCCTTTAAAATCTGCAACACGGTCCGCAAGTGTTCCGCATGCTCTTCTTCAGTCTTGGAGTAAATCAGTATGTCGTCAATGAAGACAACAACGAATTTATCCAGAAACGGACGGAATACTCTATTCATGTAATCCATAAACACTGCAGGAGCGTTCGTCAACCCAAAAGACATCACTGTGTACTCGTAATGACCATAACGAGTCCTAAAAGCGGTCTTAGGGATATCCTCGCCCCTCACCCTTATCTGGTGATAACCGGATCGCAAATCGATCTTGGAGAAAACCCCAGCTCCTTGTAACTGATCCATGAGATCATCAATCCTCGACAATGGGTACTTATTCTTTATGGTGACCTTGTTCAGCTGCTTGTAATCCACACAGAGCCGCATACTTCCATCTTTCTTCTTTACCAGTAACACTGGAGCACCCCACGGGGAAACACTTGGTCGGATAAAGTTCTTACCCAACAATTCCTCTAACTGAGACTTTAGCTCGGCCATCTCTAACGGTGACATCCTATAAGGAGCACTTGAGATTGGTCCCGCCCCAGGCACCAACTCAATAGCAAACTCGACCTCTCGGTTAGGTGAAAATTCCTCAATATCATCGGGAAACACTTCCGAAAACTCACACACTACCGGAATCTGATCCAACCTTTGATCATCACCCGAAACACCAGCGGTTAACAACAGGATACCCTGACATTCGATTCCAGAACAGTTCACCATCATCGAATTCAAGTAATAATTATTCACCACAACCGGCCCTTCTGTATCCTCTGGCATAAAGTACACCGACTTTGTAGAACAATCGAGCAGGACATGGTTCTCAGATAACCAGTCCAATTCCAAGATAAGATAAAGACCGATCATCGGTAAGCAGATTAAATTATGGACAAAATCACGCTGCTTGAACCTAAACGAAACTTTCGGGCATCCTAGCCTAGTTACCATGGCTTCATGGGTAGCATTATACACTTTTAAGTCATAACCTAAGGTTACGATCTTCAATCCTAACTCATGGGCTTTCTCAAATGCAATAAATGAATGCGATGCTCCCGAATCAAATAAAGCATTTAAAGTTTGACCAGCCATTTCACAGTTACCTCGAATGAGAGTCTCAGATCCTTCTGCACCCACAGCTGAGGTGGTGAACACCCGACCAGTCTGTTGTGCTTTCCCAGCACATTGCTTTTGCTTCTCCGGACAACTTGCGGCTTTATGCCCCGCCTTTCCACAATTGTAGCACAAACCCCATCCGGCCTTGCATGGTACACCCGGATGGTGACTCCCACACCTAGTACAAGCTTGATCATTTTGAGGCTGCTTCTCAAACTTTTTCCCTTGGGAGTAGTTGTTGTTGGGCTTCCTAAAAGAACCTCCCCTCTTAAAGGGTGGACCTCTAGGTGCAAAGCTCTTCCCTCGGTTCTGTGGGAATGATCCTTTGTGACTTCCTTTCTCAACGGTTGCCCTCTTCACGCACTCTTCAGCGACCCTACACTTGTCCACCAACTCGGAGAAAGTCCTAATCTCCATTGGTCCCACTGAACTGAAAATATCGCTCCGGAGTCCTCCTTCGTACTTAACACACTTCCATTCCTCATATTCCACCGGAGTCCCTTGACACATACGAGAGAATCTGAACAGCTCCTCAAACTTGTCAGTATACTCAGATACGGACATAGTACCCTGCTTCAGCTGCAACAATTCAAGCTCCTTGGCCGTCCTAGCAGAAGTCGGAAAGTACTTCTTATAGAACTCCTCTTGGAAAACATCCCAGGTGATGTAATCATCACCCTGCTGCAGGAGACGATGGATACCTTGCCACCAATGCGACGCTTCACCTGTGAGCATATAAGTAGCGAACTCGACACGCTGTCCTTCAGGTACCACTTGTGCTTGCAGTGCTCGCTCTATAGCCTGAAACCATGTATCGGCCTCAGTCGGGCTAGTAGTTCCCTTGAACTTAGGTGGATTAACCTTCAAAAAGTTTGCCAGTGTCATCGGGCCCTGAACTCCACCTCCGTCATTACCACGGTTGTTCATCTGTTGGCCAAGAGCCTCGGCAGTGGCTTGCATAGCAGCAGCCATGTTCTCCAACGCAGTCATAAAGTTCACCGGGTCATTAGGGTTAGTCTCCAGCGCACGAGCATTATTACGACTCCTCCCACGACCTCTACCGCGTCCATGAGGCGCCATCTGGTTCCTATACACACCAAACAATCGATATTAAGTTGATCAGTCTCAATATCGGAAGTTTAGTGCTTCAAAGTCCCAAATGCATGCTCATGAACGTTTATGCCAATTATATCAAGCAGATATACTAACAGCACATGACACACATACAGAGAATGCACAGAAGCATAGTCAGTCCATTCCTCAGGCTCTACAGGAACGAACTGCTCTGATACCATAATGTAACACCCTACCATACAGAGTCTTATGCTTAAGTCATAATTCAGAGATGGCAAGGTATTACGACCTCTAAAACAAAAATTTAGTACGTATAGTAGTATGAATAATTGATTATAACTAGGAGCCTTTGCAGAAAAAGGGGTAAACAAAAACCGTAACTCGAACGCGCAACACTCCGATCGATAACGTAACGAGCAAGGGATAAGCTAACGCAAGATCATATATACAAAGGAGTGTCACAAACAGGAATATCAAGACTCAAAATTCGGTTGCGAAGATGACCGGTCCGAGCATAATAATATATACAAATAATAAAATAAGGAAAACCCCAAAGGAAACCCAAAGGGACACAAATACATAAAACCTATTCTCCAAAGTCCCCTCTAGAAGGAGTCATCACAGTGTATTATTCAATGGAGATAAAAGTATCTAAAAAAGATATATAAATCAAAATAGAGTCCCGAGAACAAGGATCTTCGCTAATCCAGAAGTCTCCAGCATGCCTTAACGAGAAGCCTCGCGTCCTGCATCTGAAAACCACAAAATCCGCATGGGTGAGAACCAGAGGTCCCCAGTACGGTAACAGCTTCCACATATATAATACATAATAATAGAGGAAAGCCGAAGGCAATCCTAGAACTTCCTCCAAATAATATCAAAGCTTATAAACAAGCTAAACCGTAAGTGGCAACTGACTAAAGATCCTTCAGTCTAACTAATACTTCCCTTTCCAATTCCTTCAGACCTCCCAACCACCAGCAGGAGTATAATATAGCAACCACAGTTATATCAAACAAGAGATATACAAATAAGAACAATTAAGGCATTTAGGCAATTAGCAAGTAATATGCAGTCAAATAGGCAATCTCAAACAATTCATGTAGTATGCTTATGATGCATGCCTGTCCCTAGTGGCTGATGATATCATCTGTCGGTTATAGAGCCAACCCGACAAGTCCTGGTAGCTAACCATTGGACTGTCCCTCTGTCGTGCATCCCCAACTCGAGTTATACTCATCATAAACTTGATCATAATCATGATCCATATCCATCACCCTCACTGGTGAATATTTATCCATCACCATCACTGGTGAATATTTATGGGGGCGAGCTCATCCGGGCCTTTCACAGTGCCCGGCCACACTTACGACATTGGGTTAACAGAGCTTCGAGTCTCAACCTGGAGCACATGGTGGCTAGCCATTGCTACTACCCAGGGAAACCCTCATCTCCAATGGTGGAAGTGCAAACATTCACAATTCAATCAACAGCATATATGCATTTATACTTGGCCATAAACATGGCTCCGCCGTAACACGGCAATAATCTAGCCATCCGGCTCACGGTTAAATCCATAACCAGCCAATTCATTAACAATTACGGCCCTTCGGCCCATGGCACAACAAGCACTTCCACCGCCATTCTCCGCATCTCACATAATCATCTTTGATCATCAATGATCATTCATTTTTCCCCTTGCTTCACTCGCAAGTTACCACATTCACTAGCCCTTTTCCTCATGCTAGGCATATCATAATGATTCAAGACATAAGTGGTGAGATCGGAGGCTTAGAAGTATGAAATTTGGCTTTTAAAACTCAAAAATCAACTTTGGGATGAAAACAGGTCCACGCGTACGCGCACTCCACGCGCACGCGCGGATGGCCTTAAAGCTCATCGACGCGCAAGCGTCATACGCGCGAACGCGCGGGTTGAAAATTAGCCAAACGACGCGCATGCGTCAGCCACGCGTACGCGTGGGTACTCTTGCGCCCCAGGCACAAAACTGGCACAACTCTGGCACAACTCTCTGGAAAATGGCTGGGCATTGGGTGCAGCACATTCGGCGCGCCCGCGCACATCACGCGCACGCGTGGATGGCGTTTCCTGGAAGAACGGCGCGTATGCGCCAAGTGCGCCTACACGCGGAGGGTCATTCTGCTAAAAATTTTCTAAGTTAAAAGCTGCAGAATTTACAGATTCAACCCCCAATCTTCCGACGGACATAACTTCCTCATTTTAAATCGTTTTTCACCCGTTCTTCGAACGGCATGGACATCCCGGATCCAATTTCATTTCTAAACAGATTTGGCTCAAATCAGAGATCCGTAGCCCAAGTTATGTCCCGTCAAAGTATGCCCAAAAACCATGTTTTCATTCAAAACCACAAAGTGCCATTTTCAAAACAAGTCACTTTCAACTCTTTTCAAAATCAATCAAAACATGCCAATTTCATCCATTTTCTTTGAAATCAATCAAAATGTACCAAAATCAACATCAAGCCATCCTCAACTCACACATTGACATTTTACCCAAAATTTCCAAAACCACATCCAACCATTTTAACACTTCTCAATCAAATGGCTAAAGGACAAACACAATATCATGTCATACATCCTTCCTCATCCCAATTTCCAATAATACCATTTCCAATCAACCATCATTATACATGATCAACATCATACTCACCATCAACATGGTACCACCCATCAATTCAACCTCAATCATCCATCAAGCATATATCACAACATGCATTTCTCATATACCACACAATCAAGGCATCAATATTCATAATCACATATATGAACACATCATATATCTCAACCATTCAACCACATCAACAATCCAATGCCTATCTTAGGGCCTCTAGCCTAAGTATTTCCTACCACATTACATATTAGATACGGGAAACCGAAACCATACCTTAGCCGATTTCCCAAGCTCAACCGGAGCACTTCCAAACCACTTGTCCACAAGCTCTCAAGGTATCAACACCTCCAAGAACAGATTTTATCACACAAAACCCCCTTTCAAGCTTTCCAAAATCACCAATCAAGCTCCAATATTCACATATACACAACCTAAGCCACAATCATCATACCCATACACAACATCTCAATACCCAAACATCATAGAATCAACAAATTACACTAGGGTTGAGAATCTTACCACACCCAAGGTCCAAGGAGACAAGATTAACCTTCTCCTTCAAGAGAGTTGGGTCCTATAACATCAAAGAACCCAAAATCTCAACATTTCACCCATGAAACTCGAAATCAAGGGCTGGAATTTCGAACAGTAAAACGTGGCTTACTTCAAGATTGATTGTATGGGTTTTGTAGAGCTCTCCGCGGTGAACGCGTGGCCGCAAACGGAGCGGCAATCGGAGCTCTAGATCAAAAGTTATGGTGGTTTGAAGATCAACCAAGGGAGAGAACTTGAGAGAGTGTTCTTCCCCCCTCCATATTGATTTTCAGCGTGTTTGAGAGAGTTGTGAGGAGAGAGAATGCTGAAAACTAGGGTTTTGGTTTAGTTTAGTTGGGCCAAGGGCCCACTTTGGGTCCGGTTGGCCCGGTTTAGCCCGTTCGGTCTAATCTTGGTCCGATTTCTATAAAATTGGTACCGAAATTCTCGTCTCAATCTCCTCTATCATATTTAGCCATAAAAATAACATTTTTGGCTTTTCTAGAATAAATTCTCATTTATGGGTTAATTAGCCGTTAATTAACCGGGTCTTACATTGGGTTAATATGATTGCTGCCTCTTTAACAGAAGCTTTTCTCATCTTATAAGTAGTTGCGGCCATAGTCATATTACACATTTGATCTAAAATAGCTTGTTCACTTAATCCATGTATATTCCATTCTACTAAGTCTGATCCGGAAAAACGATCTTGTACTAATTGCGTTCTTTCTTCTAAGCCTACATCTACTGGTGATGATCTAGAATAATAATTTCTTATTTTATGATAATCTCTTTTATGAGATGTTTTATTTATTTCTAATTCTCCTTTATTTTTTAATGTATTAATCTTTATTTTTCCTAGACTAATACTTCTAAGTTTTTCTTTTAATTCATCAACTTCTGCTTCTACTTTAGATTTTAAATTAATATTATCCAAACTTTGTAATTTATATATAGGTTTTTCTATAATTTTTTCTACTTTAATTGTTTTTTTTTATATTTTTCACTCTTCCTAATTGATTTTTCATTATATCTAACATGGTATTAGTAAAGTTTAATTGTTGATGTAATTTTTTAATATCTCTTTTTTCTATGTTTCCTTTTGTATTTCTATCTTTATAGGGTGTTGTTTCAACTTCTAAATCTTTTCCAACTGGTATTTTAATAGTTTCTTTAGAAGGATATTCAGATTCTATTATTGATCCTGAACTAGTTTTCTATACAACAGTTAGTTTTGTTAACGGACATAATTTCTTGTTGTTTTCAGAATAATAATTAACGTACCAATCAAAGAAGTATAAATTAATTCTATTTTCTTTCATAAAGTCATAAAATAATTTTCTAAGCCTAATAAATTTATTTTCAGAATAATTGGTAAAATATCAGTCTCTTAATGGTTTATTATAATCAACATTAAAATTTTGTCTTATCCATTCTTTATCAATTTCAAATAGTTCTTCCTTGATAATTACTGATAATACTTGCGATTCAGTTGGGTCATAATCTGAAGGTGCTTTATATACAGGAACGGCTATATGAGGCCTTATATTATTAATTCCTATAATATTATCCATATTTCCTATTGACGAATTATCTATAGAATTTCTATGACTAATAGTTTTAACACTATCAGGAATTCTTAGTGATTGGGATCTATTCATCCTAATTCTAATATCTATTCCTTCTTTTATTATTTCTCTTAATCTAGTATTTTTTATTTGTGGTTCTTCAATAATATTAGGTATTACCCATTCTTCAGACATTTTGCTGAGTAATTCCTCATGTCTTAGCTTTCTAGGTGTTTGTATATTAGATCTTTTAAGATTTGCATGCATAATTATCGTTTCTTTTTTTGAGGATTGTCTTAACACTTTAAAGTTATAATTAACCTTAGTGATTTTATAATATATTCTATAGATTATTTTAAATGGATCATATTTTTCATTTATGATTTTCTCATCAGATTGGACATGCAATTTTAAGGCTTGCCAAGTATATTCATGTCTTAGATTTATAGCATAATTCGGATAACAATTGAAGAAAACTGGTCCATCATGACCATTACTTTCTAATATTCCTATTAATGAATCACTAAAATTTTGAAATCTTGTATTTCTTAATGTTAATATAGGAACATTTATTCCTATTCTAAAATTAGGTTTAACTGCTACTTGTATTAATCCTATATGGATGAAGTTGTATCCTTTGTTACTATGTTCTTTTAACTTATCTTCTTCTAAAATGGTAATGGTCCTATTATTACTTGTTCCTGGTTTACAACATTCTAACATATGTATTTCATAATTTCTTCTTTCCCAGAAAGATCCTTTTTTATATACTTCATTTTTATCTATTATAAGTATATTCCAATTATGAAAATTTTTCTCTAAATTAGCTATTTCTAATTCATTTTTAGTTTCGAAGGTTGATGCTTCACCGTTATCTGTTTTTATTACTAAAGAATTATTTTTTCCTAGATTTAAACTACTCATCGTTCTCAATAAACTAGCCATTTTATGGTTAGAACTTTGTGAGTTACGGGACCACCCTCGTTAACTAACAGATTCACTGCCTCACTAGGACTTACAACCGGGACCACTGCTACTTCAAAGTTTTAACTATAAAATTTTTAGTTTATCAAGAAGACTTGTAATAAAAATCCGGTTAAATATATATATATATATATATATATATATATATATATATATATATATATATATATATATATATCAGAAAAGCTCTACATCCATGTAATTTCTTCATCCAAGCTATCCAAGTAATTTCTTCCAGAGGCGTCTCCCCCACTCCCTCACTCGTTTGTCATACACGCGCCTCATATAACATAAACATTCTGCTGCAACCTAAACCTTGTTCTCTTCTCACGTTTTCATTCTTCTTCTTCTTCTCTGCTCGCGTTCTTCTTCTTCTTCTTCTTCTTCTTCTTCTTCTTCTTCTTCTTCTTCTTCTTCTTCTTCTTCTTCTTCTTCTTCTTCTTCTTCTTCTTCTTCTTCTTCTTCTTCTTCTTCAACGTAATAAGCTTCATCGTTGATAAACCACTATTTTATGGTTTATCTTGTGCTTAATTGAGTGGATTTTATCCATCTTTCATACACTTGTTCATACAAAATGCATGGTTTTATAATTTCCTTCCTGATTTTGTGCTATGATTGAAAACATGCCTCTTTGGCCTTATATTTGCTAATATTAACCCTCTCTTATTACCATTTGATGCCTTGATATGTGTGTTAAGTGTTTTCAGAGATTACGGGACAGGAATGGCTTAGAGGATGGAAAGGAAGCATGCAAAAGTGGAAGGAATACAAGAAGTTGAAGAAATTGCTAAGATGTCCAGCCTAACCTCTTCGCATTCAAACAGTCATAACTTGAGCTACAGAGGTCCAAATGATGCGGTTCTAGTTGCGTTGGAAAGCTAACGTTCGGGGCTTCGATTCGATATATAATTTACCATAGCTTCCCCGAAGCAAGACGACGCGAACGCGTGGATCACGCGGACGCGTGACCTGGCAGAAACGCAATCCACGCAAACGCGTGGACGACGCCTCCGCGTCACTTTCCGCAACCTATACGTACCAAAATACGCTGGGGGCGATTTCTAGGATGTTTTTGACCCAGTTTTCAGCCCAGAAAACACAGATTAGAGGCTATAAAGTGGGGGAATGCATCCGTTCAACAGGGAGTCGATCATAATTCACTTTTCATAATTTAGATGTAGTTTTTAGAGAGAGAGGTTCTCTCCTCTCTCTTAGGTTTTAGGATTAGGATTCCTCTTAAAGGATTTAGGATTTCAACTCTCTATTAGGTTCAATATTCCTTTTACTCTATATTTCTCTTTTACTTTCAGATACTTCAATGCTTTTCTTTAATTACTTATGTTGCCAAATTGGCTTATGAACTCTTTGTGTTTAGATTAATTTTCTCTTATTAATGCAATTGAGGTATTTCATATTTATGATTCCTATTTAGCCTTTTTATATTCTTGGCTTTAATTGATTAACTGGAGACTCTTGAGTTATCAAACTTATTGTGATTGATTGTTATGTCTGCTAATTGAATTGAATTTCACTAACTCTAGTCTTTCCTTAGGAGTTGGCTAGGACTTGGGAAATCTAACTAATTAGTCCACTTGACTTTCCCTTGCTTTCGTAAAGGTTAACTAAGTGGGATTAACTTCAATTCTCATAAGAATAACTAGGATAGGACTTCCGAATTTTCATACCTTGCCGAGAGTTTATTTTATAGTTATTTATTTATTTTACTTGTCATTTAAATTACTTGTTCCTTACTTTCAAAACCCCCAATTTACAAAACTCATAACCAATAATAAGAACATACCTCCCTGCAGTTCCTTGAGAAGACGACCCGAGGTTTAAATACTTTGGTTATCAATTTTTAAGGGGTTTGTTAATTGTGACAACCAAAACGTTTGTAAGAAAGGATGATTGCTTGGTTTAGAAACTATACTTACAACGGGAATTTATTCTGAATTCTAAACCGTCAATCATCCGTTCTTCAGTCGTTCTCCTCTGTTCGCATTTTCTTTATTGTTCTTTTTCTTCTTCTCTGCTCGCGTTCTTCATTATTGATATGCATTGAATTCAACGTAATAAGCTCTGTCGTTCTTCTTCTTCTTTTTCTTCGTTTTCTTCTTCGATCTTCACTTCTGAATCAAAACAATGAATGATTCAACGTCAAATCAGTTGAATGAGAACAATTTAGTTTATTCTTCTGAAACGAATCATGCTTATGAGGTTTGGATTATTCAATTTTGAATCAAATTGAATGGAATGCAATTGTTAATTTTATTTGAATTGAATTCAATGGACATAGGTGTTTTTGAATCTGAATTGAATAGAATTGAATTGATAATATCTAAATTGTAGACAGAGGTATTTTGAATTTGATTTTGTATAATGGATTATGTTTCGTTCACTAAGTACTATACAATTGTTTCACCGTGAGTACCTGTTCGGTTCGATATACAGAAAGGAGTTTGAATTTAATTTTTTATACTAGATTATGTTTCATTCACTCAGTACTATAGAGTTGTTTCATCATGAGTATGTGTTCGGTTCGATATGAAGAAAGGAGTTTGAATTTGAATATATATAATGGATTATGTTTCGTTCACTGAGTAATATATAATTGTTTCACCATAATGACGTTTTCGGTTCACTATGCAGACCAGCTGTGTTGTGGATGAAAAATTTGTCCCAGAGATGGGGATAATTTTCAAGACACTAGAAGAAGCTGGAAAGTTCTACAAACATTATTCCAAACTTAGTGGTTTTTCTACCAAAATAAGAAACTTGACTCAGGACGGAGACAAGATTAAGAATCAACTAATTGTATGCAGCAGAGATGGAAGGTGGAAATCCAAGATATCTCCAACTCTGAAGACAAACCACTCAGCCGGGTTAAACTATCCAGTTAGGATTTACGTACACATAATGAAGGACGTCGGTCTTTGGACAATTTCGGTTCACTGATGTTATAGGAGGGTTAATTTCTGAATGTTGTTAGTCTTTAATGAATAGTAACTTTTTTTGTTTTTTATATTAGTTTTTGTGAAATTTTTTATTCAAAAGTTACTTTTTTTTCTTTATTGAATAGTCAATTTATTGTGCTATGTTAGAGAATTAAGGTGTTTCTGAAACTGAATACTAATAGAAACATTTTTTTTAATTAGCTCTCTGCTAAAATGATATATGCAATTTTTCGGTTCATTCAGTGTATTAATTTCGGTTCACTGTATTTTTTTGGGTTCTTAATATCTTGATAAATACCATGATTCCATTCACTGTGAACCTGGAACAAAACAGCAGCCATACAGTTCCAACAGATATATAAATTAACATCTCAGACCGACGGGACAAGGAGTAATGCATCTTGAATCAGATAAAAATATTAACATTAGATATATACATTGATATTAATATTAGATATATAGATTAACATTTACATTAATATTCACATGAATACATTGAAAGAAGCATTGTTTACTTTTTTAAACAAGTTAAACAAAATATTGTTAATTACAACCAGTGAATCACAGTATATCCTATTTACTCTCTAAATCCGCAGATGAGAATTTACAATAAGGACTGGAGAGGGCAGCAGATGACTTCGGGAGTCTTATTGCTTCAGATGTCCGAATCAATTGGTCTCTGATTTTGTTCGTTTCGTGCAACAGAATATTCGAACCATATTCGTGCCTGAAACCATCAATCTCTTCCTACATTTGAATCGAAAGGAATTAGTTACATAAGAAACGAGCCCAACTGAAATGATAAATGAAAGAATTGAAATGATAAAGGTCTCATTGTCTTGTTGAGTTTTGCTGTAATGAAAAAATTTGGTCATTACTTCACTCAATACACCGACAAGCACAAGCATGCATATGTTAATCAAGTCAATTAAAATGCTCCAGTCCACTGAACCGAACCCTTTTCATGCACTGAATAAATATGATAAATAATAAAACAGCTAGAAAAGCATTTTTGCATGCAATCAGAATAACTCTAAATCCTGAACACACTAATTATCAAGTGAATGAAAATCACCAAGCCCACCGAACCAAACAGAATTCATGTGGTGAATAAATCTTTATAAGCTTTCAATCATTAAGAATAGTATTTCTCCATGCAAAAGATGTCAACTCAATAGAGTAACAACCAAGTTGACATTTACATACACTATCTACTCACATTAACTATCCATTGAACTGAATAAAAATAAGAACAAATTTCATTCAAAGCCCTAGTTACACTGTAAAAATACAATCAGAATAACCCTAAATCCTGAACACACTAAATATCAAGTGAATGAAAATCACTAAGCCCATCGAACCGAACAGAATTCATGTGGTGAATAAATCTTTATAAACTTTCAATCATCAAGAATAGTATTTGTCCATGCAAAAGAAGTCAACTGAACAGAGTAACAACCAAGTTCAAATTTAGATATACTATCCACTGAACAGAGTTATAACCAAGTTCAAACCGCTAGTTACACTATCCACTAAACTGACTGAAAATAAGAACAAATTTCATACAAAGCCCTAGTTATACTGTAAAAATGCAATCAGAATAACCCTAAATCCTAAACACACTAAATATCAAGTAAATGAAAATCACCAAGGCTACCGAACTAAACAACATATATGTGGTGAATGAATCGTTATAAACTTTCAATCATCAAAAATAGTATTTCTCCATGCAAAAGAAGAACTGAACAGAGTAACAATCAAGTTCAAAGTCCTAGTTACACTATCCACTAAACTGAATGAAAATAAGAAAACATTTTATTCAAAGCCCTAGTTACACTGTAAAAATCCAATCAGAATACGTCGATCTACTAAACAAAGCAACTCAGTCCAGTAACTAAAATACAACTAGGAGAAACACTACATTGTAAGATTTCAAATGAACAGTAGTTTTTCTCATACCTTTGTCAGTCTTTGTTGCTGTGGTGGTTCGTTTTTGCTTCTTCCTTGTGAAATCTTCTCGCCATTCTTCTCCAGTAGTGGTTTTCACAGAGAGCGTGAGTGAAGTTCGAGTAATTTTGAGAGAAATTCAAAGAGAAGGAACGGTTTTATGTAGTGGTTTCGTGTTGAGAAAGAAGTAACGTTTTTTCATAATGAACGCGAAGTAACAAGGGATTTTCAGGCGCATGTTTTCACGCTTTATTAATGCGGGTGACTATATTTGGGTTTGAACCAACTTGGATATATGGATGTGTAGCATATATATATATATATATATATATATACCATCTGTAATAGAATTAATAAATGAGATTACTCATTTTCTGTCCACATTCACATGTTCTAATAGATAGCCAACCCCAAAAAAGCTCGAATTAAACTCCAATTGACATATTAGTCTTCCGAACTAGAGGATACATTGGAAAACCAAAAATCACATCAATGATTTGAATCTTTTTATTTTGTTACAAAACAGGGCATTTGCCCGGAAGAGATCAGGAGAGAAAAGAAAGAAGGCCGGGGCTGCACTATGTTCGGCCATGGCGACGCAAAGAAACCCCTCAGACTTCGCGGAGCAGCTAGTTGCACCATGGTGAAAAACTGAATGGATCGGCAAAGAAAGGTCGAGACATTGCAGATATGAAGATAGCTATCAAATTTTCACTTCGATTCAACATTTTCAGTTGCTGTTTAATATTTACTCTATCCGACATCTAAATTACAAATACAAAATACAAAATCCAGGAAGCGAGATTAAATTTTAGACAGTGGGAACAGTAAACGACCAGTATCCACAATTTCTCTGCTGAAACCTAGTGTTGTAACTTGCAACTGTGATGGTCATGCGTGTCACCAAGGAACTATAGTGTATCAAAAGTATTTAATAACCAACAGTGGCCATTCATAAATCATAATCTTTGCTTCAACAAACTAAACTACATTTTCGGTTTTTGCTGTCTGCAGTTGTCTCCTGACTAATGCAGTATAGACACCATTCTTGCCGAGAAGCTCGTCGTGCGTGCCACTCTCAACTACTTGGCCATCCGAGATAACCGCTACAGTATCGGCAGTTTTGACAGTTGATAATCTATGAGCAATGACTAGAACAGTTCTTCCCTTCATTAGAGAATCCATAGCATCCTACAACATATGGACCATAAAATTAGCGAATGGCAAATACAAGCCAAAGTTTATATGCTACATGATGTCAACTCACTACTCACCTGCACTAGGTACTCGCTCTCGGCATCCAGGGCACTAGTGGCTTCATCCAGGAGGAGAATTTTTGGATCCATGAGCAGGGCTCTAGCAATCGCAATTCTCTGTTTCTGCCCTCCCGAAAGCCGTACCCCACGCTCTCCAACAAAGGTCTTGTATTTCTCTGGGAACTTTGATATAAATTCATGTGCATTGGCCATTTTCTGCATTCAAACCCATACAAATGGTGAATAAACTAGAGTTAGGACAAAATGAGAGATGAGTTTCATTGGAGAAAGAAAGTAAATATTACAGCCGCATTTTCTATGTCAACTTCGTCGACTTTGCCGTCAAAACCATAGGCTATGTTCTCCTCTATGGAACAGTTGAACAATGTAGGCTCCTGACTCACTATACTGATCTGCGAAATTACAAGCAGACATCGTTAATCTCAGAAATTAGACTTCAGAGTGTTCAACCTTTCTTTTGCTAACACGGGCATATTAACACTTAGAATAAGTCTGCAATGTAATAGGTGAGTTCATGAGGCACAATATATAAATTAATAAATAGCACTTCATCTTGATTTCCTCAGGAATATTTCAAGATCCCCTCAGAATCTAATATGTTCAAAATACTATAAAGCCTTAAACTATAATACACTAACTTAAAATGAGTTAAACAGTTGTTATTGAAACATTATAATATTGGTGTAACTAATTTTAAGCAGCAAAAACCATAAGTTTATGATTGAGATACCTTTCTGTGCAAATGCTTGTGAGATATTTCTACCAGAGGAACCCCATTCAGCAAAATCTTTCCTTTGCTTGGATCATAAAATCTTTCAATCAAGTTAGCTATTGTTGTCTGCACAAAAAAGACATAAGTTCATGTTGAATAAGAACTTTGTCGAATAATAAACAGCAGAAAATAAACAAAGGAACAAAGAAAAATCATGGAGAAAATATGCACGATACCTTCCCGCCACCACTTGGACCAACAAGAGCAACTTTTGAGCCAGGCAGCAGTTTAATTGTAATGCCCTATTGAAGAAAATGTACTTTTTAGTAATTGTAGCCTTGAATTTGTATTGTATATGCAACAGCAGAACAGTAACTTAGAAGGAAACTGATACCTTGAGCACCATGTGATTAGGGCGCGACGGATAGGAAAACCATACATCATCGAGTTCCACTTCCCCATCTTGATCACTACAATATAATGTTCATTTGTTGTGATAAATAAGTTGGTATAGTTAATTCATGAAAATTATTCTGCAATTCACACTTTTTATGACAGAGGTGAAATTGACTTTTGTACTCTCGCCCTATGTAAGGTTTTCATCAACAAATTTCCACTTCGTAACACTGGCTGTCTTTGGTTTTGGGGTACAAAGTGAGTGGTAAAATTTCATGGATGAACTTCAACCAACATTGGAAATGTAGGCTTTGAATAGTGAATACATAATTGGAACACTGTAAATTCTGTGGTACAGGAATCTACACCTTGAACCTTAGGATGAGACACAATAGATTAGGGGTATTTCAGGATCTTAATATGCCAAAATAGGCAAAAGAGAAGGGGGACTATCTGAAAATAACATTTATAGATATATTTTACAAAATCTATGTTTACTGACCCAAGAGGACACTTATTTCCTGGCTTAGGCATTGACGACTCACGATCCAAAAGTTGAAATACCCTTCGGCTAGCACCTGCAGCTTTCATAACTACTGTATACAATCCCGACAAGCCAGATATAGAAGATCCCACTGCAAGGAAAAATAACCGAGTCAACATATATACTACGCCACAGCTCAAACACAACAGATCAAACTGGAATCTGATCAACAATCAACTATAACAATCATGCATCATACATACTTTCAACTGTTGATGTTCTATAGAAATCATTTAATGTAAAATTGCAGAATAGAATGAGGAACTTACCTGAAAGACTATAAAGAATGAAAGACGTGAGATCACCCGAGGTCATGTGACCCTTGATTGTCAAGCTAGCTCCATATATAACTACTACGATAACAGAAAGTGTGGACGCTGCATTAAGGCCTCCAGAAAAGAGTCCAACGACTTTCTGTAACATCAAGTGGATAAGGTTAAAATGCATAGGCAAAACAACTTAGTTTACAAAGTAGCACATAGATCAAACCAGAAAGGACTAACTCACAGCTTGCTTAAGGCCAAGGCTGAGTGTCTCACTAACTTTCTCAGAGTAGCGTGAAATTTCATAATCTTCTTGGGCAAAAGATCTTACTGTTCTTATGGCACCAAATGATTCCTAAGCAACATGCAAAATTAAGATTAGATTGGAAATGAATATCATCTCCTAATGTTGGTTTGATGGAAGAGGAATACCTCAGCAATTGAAGATGCTACTGCAGCTGCAGCTTGAGTTTTGTGAGATAGTTCACGCAGGAAACGCCCAAATTTACGGACAGCAACAGAAATTACAGGCACAACAGCCAAAGCCAACACTATAAGATATTGAGGGAAGAGGGAGAAGTTAGGATTTGAACAATGGCATAAATGTGTGTCTATAGTTTATGAAATAAACCTCCACTCTTCAACTACTCACATGTTAACTTCCAAGATGTTGCAAACATGAAGCTGAGACCCATAAGTGCTGTTGCTAGGTTCCTCATGGCCTCAGAAAGATTGGTAGTTGCGGCATTCTTTATGATCTGTGTATCTTCCGACAACCTACTTAAGAGTTCTCCCGTTCGAGTAACATCGAAGAAAGCAATCTCCTGAAAAATCGTGATTCCATAATAAACAAAAGCTTTCGTTGAGCAGCAAGGGCAGTTACAATCTGCAAGATTGAAAATTCCTACTCTCCAATTCATTGGACCAAAAATAACACAACGCAAGAGTCATTGCAACAATATTATTTTACCTGGTTTACAAGGTGACTGAACAAATCCTTTCTTAGCCGTGCGACAACTCTTTCACTAGCAGAAGAAAATAGCCAAGCTCGAAGTGCTGTGCAAATTGAACTGAAAATCCAGGAAAACTCGGTGAACCACGTGGGGATACAGAAAATCCACACAACAGATCACAAAACATAACTACATTCAGATTATAAAAAAAATGACCAGTGAAAGAGTAATCAGGCAAGGTTCATACCCAAGAAACACAATTAGAAAGATCTCTATAATAGTGTTCTTGACAGCATTTAAAGCCGCATCTCTCTGCTCTTGAGTTCTTAGATCTCCTGACACAATGTCAATTATCTTGCCACCATATTTTTGCTACAGCAGGAAATTCCATGTTCATTAGGAAACATGCTGGAAAAACTGTGTGCGCGCACGCAGGAAATAGAGGGAGTAAATGATCATACAACTAAGATACTTGATGTGGCCGCAATCAACAAAGCCCCTGTACCAATCACCAAATTTCCAGCCTCTGGTTTTGCCTGAAATTAATTAATTATAGAATTAAATGATCACAAAAATATGGCAGCAATTCATCCAAATAAACACCAGCACCAACCACTTACAAGTGAAAACACTCGGAAGAATCCCACATTCGCTGCCTGACAATTTAATTCATCTAGTTAGCAATTGTACACATAAAAACATGATCAAAGAGATTCTAAGGGTGTATAGACAACCGGCACTCCGTCACCGTGCTCAAGGTCTGAGACTTGGTCCTCTGAAGCTCCATCCCTTTTTCCCCTTCCCTATACAAAATCAATAGAATACAATCATAAAATGCAGTTCCAGATATATGTCTAGAATCCTTATTCTTTTATGCAGTTCTTTGGTGTAAATAAAGCATAACCATTATGAACAATTAGGAAGTTAATTTAACAGTTCCATTAAAACGATTGTCAAGAAAACACGCATGTCTCAATAGGTTTAGGAGGAAGCCATAGCAAAAGTCAACAAGCCAACATTTTGAAGCGAAAAATTTTCAAACTATGAAGACTGTGATTTGATGGATTTCAAAAATCAATTTTCATTTCTCAATTCTATGTAACTCTAGCATCAGATTTTCGAAATAGAAACAGCTCATTAAACACACTCTTTCACTCAAAATAATAACACTAACATTACGTAATAAATAAATCTGAACTAAATAAAAACATAGTAATATTCTTATCCAGAGTGAATGGAACAATCATATTTTTAGAGCTGCAAAATTGTTGGAGCTGAAAAGTAAAAAGGTAAGCAAACACAAGAATGGCAGAGTGACTGAGACTGTGGAATAAAAAATTAAAAATAAGAGAAAATATTGTGACTTACGCCGCGCTCAGCTTCCAAGAGAGGAGCTCTTTCACCTCTTAAACCGTTCATCTCTCTCTCTCTCTCTCTCTCTCTCTCTCTCTCTCTCCAATTTCTAATTTCTAGTTGTAATAGGAAGAATGCTACACTTGCACGTTACTAGTAATCTCTCATCGCCACTCCAACTTATAGATTCTCCCC
The DNA here is from genome assembly GCF_003086295.3 of Arachis hypogaea. Lineage (NCBI taxonomy): Eukaryota > Viridiplantae > Streptophyta > Magnoliopsida > Fabales > Fabaceae > Arachis > Arachis hypogaea. The sequence goes on from NC_092046.1 coordinate 129,633,172, forward strand.
TAGAAATTAATTAATATCCCCAATATTGTTAATACTGTTAATTAATAAAATCAATTGACGTACTATTTATATTGAGTTGGTCATTTAAAAATATATAAAAAAAATTAAATTAATTAATGTATTGCAAAAAGATGTAGTACTACTTATTACTTAATAATGAAGTTATTATTCTTGGTCAAAGATTTCAGTTCAGAAAATTGCCCAGAAAATGAATGTGGTCCAATATCACCCAACTAGAAGGGGTGGCCGAAATTAAACAATCACTGTGAAGTACTAACTGCTCACTTTCCATCTATCAATTCAATAGGGCCATTTTTTGCTATTGGTTTTATTTTCAGATACATTTATGTACAAAAATACATGCTCATATATAATTTTAGTCATTAATTTTAATTATATATATTTTATTATTAAAATTAATGACTAAAATTATCTACAAAATTTAATTAGAATTTCAATATATATATAATTAAAACAATTCAAATTTATTTTATTTAAAAATTATTAATTATTACTATAATTAATACAAAAAAATTTTATATTTAAGTCATTAATCTAACTAAATCCAACTAAGTTGTTATAATGTATTTTTTGTTTATGCACTTCTTCTTATGTATTGCTACTGCCTCTTCTTATTCTCCTCCTTTTTCTTCATTTTTCTTTTTCGTTATCATCGTTACCACCACCTCCTCCTCTTCCTCTTCTTTCTTTTTTCATTTGAATTTATTTTTCTCTTTCCTTTTCCTCCTCTTCCATCATCGTCGTTGTTGTCATCGTCATTGCTGCTGCTACTATCTCTTCTTATTCTCCTCATTTTTCTTCATATTTCGCTTTTATTATCGTCATCGTCATCGTCACCACTACGACCTCCTCCTCTTCCTCGTCATTTCTTTCTCATTTGAATTTATTCTCCTCCTTCCTTTTTCTTTTTCTCCTCCTCCATCACCATAGTCATTATCATTGTTAATGTCGTTTTCTTTTTATACGTAAATTACAATGTTTCTTTTCCTCTTTTATTTTCTTTTAAATTTTTGCACATGTAAGTTTTCAATCTAATAAATGTGCATTCAAGTCTAATTGAGAAATAATACTCTTAAAAGAAATAAGAGCAACAAAAAAAAAAAAAGAAGAATAAGAAACAAAAAATGCAGCATTAAAAAAGAGATTTCTGTATTTATGTAAGAACATTTTGGTATTAAAATTAAGAAATTTCGATATTTTTTGTTTTTGGCAAGAATTCAAATTCAATAAGTGGAAATTTACATTCATTCAACTAAATAAGATTCAAATATAGTACAAACATATTTATTCAAGTAATTTTGGTGTTATTTTGTGATCTTATAGTATACAATTTGTTTTTTATATTCATTCAATTAAATAACATTGTAATACATGTTCATTCAAATCTAACATGAGAAGTAATATTCCAAAAAAAAATAAGAACAACAATTCAAAACAAAAGCTCTTCCTCTTCTTATTCTTGGTTATCTTGATCATTATAATTACTTAGCAAGATTAGAACATCAAATTAAAATATTCCTTTTGATTATTTTTAGTTAGTAAGTAGAGAAAGAAAAGAAGCTCTCATTGAAGCATCAGAAGATATTAAAAAGATATTTATGTGTTTGCAGTAAAAATTTTAGTGTCAAAATTAAGAATTTTTTTGTTTTTGTAATATTTTGGTGTCAAAATTAAAAAATTTTAGTGTCAAAATTCAGAAATTTCGGTGATTTGTTATTTCTGGCAAGAATTCAATGCAATAAATATGAAACTCATTCATTCAACTAAATAAGATTGTAATATAGTATAAACATATTCATTCAAGTCATTTGGGTGCTATCTTATGATCTTTTAGTATGCAATTTACTTTTTACCTTCATTCAATTAAATAAGATTGTAATATATGTTTATTCAAGTCTAATATGAGAATCAATACTTCTAAAAAAATTAAGAATAACAATTCAAAACTCCTCCTCCTCCTCCTCCTCCTCCTCCTCCTCCTCCTCCTCCTCCTCCTCCTCCTCCTCCTCCTCCTCCTCCTCCTCCTCCTCCTCCTCCTCCTCCTCCTCCTCCTCCTCCTCGTCGTCGTCGTCGTCGTCGTCGTCGTCGTCGTCGTCGTCGTCGTCGTCGTCGTCGTCGTCGTCGTCGTCGTCGTCGTCGTCGTCGTCGTCGTCGTCGTCGTCGTCGTCGTCATCATCATCATCATCATCATCATCACCATCATCATCATAAGAAGCAAAAAAAAATGCAGCATTAAAAAAGCTATTTTTTTTAGTTAAATTTTGGTATTAAAATTAAGAAGTTTTAGTGTTATTGTTGAGATATTTTAGTGTTATTTTCTAATAAATTTTGCATTATTCCAAATTCTTCATCTTCCTCCTCTTCTTCTTTATCATTATCTTCTTTTTTTTTTTGTCTCGCATTCTCATCATTTTTCTTCTTTTATCCTATTAACAAGAATAAAAATAAAAAAAAGAGAAAAAAATCAAATATAAAAAAAAGGCATACATAATGCTGCAAACAATCGCTAGAAAAATGAAGAGGAAAAGAAAAGAAAAATGCAGCAACTGCACTGCATGTAGAGAAGAATAAGGAATACGAAAAAGAAGGAAGAACGTCAAGAAGAAGAGGAAGCACGCGATGTCGCTGGGAGTTGGAGCATGTCTACACGCTCTCACTATGAAACTGATTTTTGTTAGGTTTAAACCAAGTTGATTGAATTTAGTCGCCAAAAAAATTTAGATGTATAACGAAATCGTAATTAATTAAATACTAAATAAAGTAAATTTAAATTTTTTTATTTTTCTAACATTATTGTTATAATTTATTATATCATCCATTAGGTTTTCTAAAATAATTTAATTATAAAAATATTATTATTTAATAATGGCTGCTTTCATTAATTAATATAAACCAAAGACTTACACCCGCTTTTTCCCCCCTAGTGAGTGGAAAATGTGTGGGAAAAACAAAAAAGGCAGCAATTTTCTTAGCAAACGATGATGACTTTGACTTGTGTTTACATTAAATCCACGTGGAATTTTCTTAGCAAACACATAGAAGGTGCGGTATTGGTAATTTGCCAATAAGGCTTAGCACTTATCAATTATCAGGGTCATGTGTAATAGAGAAAAATATATTTTGTACTTTCAATATTTGTATTTAATTTTAATTTTATCTCTAAATTTTATATCAACCTTTAATTGTTAGAAGATTTAATTGAAAGATGCAAAATAAAATATTTTGAAAATTTTGGTATAAAATTAAAATGAAATAAAATTTAAAGATAAACTTAAAATAAAATATAAATATTAAGAGTATAAAATATTTGTTTAAGTTATTTGCCAACTGTATGTTTAGTGTATGGAATATGTTTACATTTTTTTAAAGGGTCAAAAAGTTTATACTCACATCAGATAATATAATATAATTAATTTGTCATGAAATATTTAACTCAAAAATTTAAACGGTATGTTGCATACAAATAATTTATTTTTAATTAACAAAAACTAAATTCTAAACTTTTTTCATGAAAACTTTAATAATATATTATAAAATCACTTAAGAAAAAAACTCAAACTAATATATATATATATATATATATATATATATATATATATATATATATATTTCATATATCCTAACATATTATTGTATTATTGATACTATATAAACATCTGGTTATGGAAAATTTGTGAATTTGAATATTGAAACAGAAAAATAAAAGGGAAAATTTTAAGGAATAAAATCGAAAAGAGAAAATTTTCCTTTTCATTATTTGCCATATAATACCGAAATGTCAGAGAAATATACTAAATATTTATAGTAAGTCAGCTGTAACCTTAACCTTATAGGGGGGAGGTGGTGCTGGGTGCGTAGTGCATAAATCTGATGGTTTGAAATATCTGTGAATATAAAATGTTGAGCCTTAATTAGAATAGAAATGTTGTTTTATGGGTATATGATAAAATAAGAAACGTCAGCAGGGACGTTATGGTCGATGTAAGTGGCGTAGGAGGTGTATGGAATATTCCTTCTTGTATTATTATTATTATTATTATTATTATTATTATTATTATTATTATTATTATTATTATTATTATTATTATTATTGAAGTTGTGAAAAATATTATTCCTTTTTTAATACATGTTTTTTATTTTTAGATTTATTAAAATTATCTAATTGCATTAAATTCCTAATAAACTTAAAAAATAAAGAACATTTAAATAACATGTTAAAATTATTATTAGTATATTTTTTAATTTGTTTAATAAATATATAACAAATAAATTAAAATTTTAAATTTTTGGTACTATTTTTAATTTTTAATTTTTAAGTTTTTAAAATACGAAGATATAATATATATATAAAATATAAAATATTTTTAGATAAATTTTAATAATATTTTGATATTTTATTTATTATATTAAAATATAAATTATTTTTTTATTTTTAATTATACAACATATTTAAAATATTTTTTTTAATAAATAATAACATATATTATTTTAAAATTTATTTTAAAAATATATAATAATAATAATAATAATAAAAATAAACACAATAATACATAATAATATTTAAATGTACCTAAATATGTCGAAATTTTTTTTATTTTTTGTTAAACCACATTTGGATACAAAATGAAGATTTTGATCAAGATGTGTTCATATGTGTGCCCGTGAATGTGCGGCGGTCCCATCCTCTGTCTTGTTAGGGCAGTTTTGGATAAAAATGAAACTAATACGGCGACCGCATCATTACACATTTTCACAGGTTAGAAATAAGAGAGAAATTTTAAAAAAATTTTGTGTATTATTTATATTGAAAAAAATACAATGTATAAGAGAGATATATATAACTGTTAGTAAGATTAAAATAATAAAAACATAAAATTCTATAATTAATATATAAATACACTATATAAATATAAATGATACTAATTAATCTAATTCAATTTTAATGATTCTCTTAACATCACAAATGAACTTCACTTCCGGAAACTGGAAATGTGTGTTGTAATATACGAATGTAAATCACTTTCCAATTACGTATATAAATTTTTTGGTGAATCTTACGTACAATATAATTTATTTATGTAACTTAAATTAATCACTTTTTTTTTTCATTTTAGTATTTTACTAACTTAGACCAATTAAATACTGAAAAACAACCTTATTTATATGAATGCAAATAACACATTTAACAAAATTCAATTCGTACTCAGGATATATGAATGGAAAACAAACTCACGTGAAAAATAGATTTTGTATTTGTATATATTTACTGAATATTTAACACTTTAAATTATCAGAAAATTAACAAAAATATTATATATTAACACAAAAATTATTGTAACTAAAAATATATTAGAGATATTTTATTTAAAAAATTATTTTAAGGAAAACATGCAAAAAAATTTGTCATCCAATAAATTACTGTATGCATAAAATTAAATGAGATTCAAATTCTAATACCTATTTAAAGAGACTGCCATTCAAATTGGTTAGATAAAAATATCTATTATCAAAACCAACATAACCAAAAGGATAAACTAAAAGGAGAATTTTTTTTTTTTAATGTGACAATACTAATGGAGACACTAATAAAAATAGGGGTTGGTTTGAAGCGTTAGAAGAGGCCCAACTCAGAAGTTTTTCTACATCTATGAAAATATCCACGTATACCCAATTTCCAACAAAACATATGTAGATTCAAAATAATTTCATTATCGAAGAAAAAAAACATTCGTAATCTAAACAACAAAACCTTTTGTCCAAAAAAAAAAAAAAAAAACAAAACCACTTTCACCCTATATCAGCAAGACTCTAAACCTCAGTAAAAAAAAACACCTAGTCCCAGAAAAAGGGAAGGTAAGTATCAAACTTATCATAATACCAAAAAAAAAGTATCAAACTTATCCGGAATAAAATTTGATATCTTTAACCAACCTGGGTCGATGAAATAGTCAATTTACTGGTCAGCTCACTCTTGTTTTTTTATCACTAAAACAGACATAATATAATTCTTCTAACATGATAAGATTACAATTTTATTTTTTGGTTCTAGAATAACAAAAATGTCCTCTTAAATACATATCATTTTTATTATCTATAAGAATAATATAACTATTCCATGAATAAAATATTTGCTTTTATGTCAAAAGAAAATTATAATTTTCTCTAATTCAAAATAATAGCATCAAACTTGGTTAAGGTTGTATTCATATTAGTAACATGAAAAAGTATAGATAGATAATGAGAATACTAAACAATGTGAACAATGAATATGTTGGATATTCAATTCAATAGGTATGCAGATAATTATGTTCATTATTTTTAATTAGATGGTTATTTCTTTTGATTCGATTTATTCATGCACAGTTAACAATGGCTGAATGTTCAATTTACTAGGTGTGCAGATGATTATCCTAATATTAAAATTTAGGAGGTAATTTGGAATGAAGTGTTTTTTTTTTTTATTGAGTCAATTCAAAAGCTCATTATTCACATTATTTATAAAAGTTATTGTCTACCTAATAAAATCGTAGTAACATTCCTCATCAAATATTCTTGAAACACCACCATATATATATATATATACTATTGAAGAAACTTTTACTAAATTTAAACCTTTTTCTATTGATACATAATAAACATACAATAATATGAACTGTGTGATACGAAAATGCTGATGAAAATACAAGTTATCAACCACAATACATAGTATATATATGTTGATGTTGATGTTGATATTTTATATCAAGTTGGCCACCAGCATATGCATGCATGCATGCATGCATCATGTTCTATAATCAATAAGCTACATTCTCTATTTATCTATTAACTAACCAATAAATTAATAATCCCTGATATCTTGTATTGCTTTTTGAACGTGGAGAATGATTCCTTATTATGAACTAGCTAGTAGCTAGGTTACATAATAATATATATGAACTAGCAACTAGCTTGATGGTGATGACCATAAGAATTCCACTTTTTTTTCCATCTGGCTTTTAATAATGATTGAGGAATAAGAACCTTACAATAATTATAAATTTAAAATGGACCTATATATGATCCCTTTCGCATGATCCGATCGACATCCTTTTCTCCATCCAGAATATATTTATTGTAATTTACATGACAATTGTGCCTGTAAAAGTTTTGCTCCTTTCCCACCCATAAATCATATAATAAAGATGAAAATGTAGGTGAATATCCAAAGAAACTAATTAGTAATATATCTTTCTTATTATTCTATACTAAGGCAACTTGCTTTAGACCTCCTTTTTTAGTTTTTGTTATTTTCTATTGAGTAATTATATTCTCTCTCCTTGTCATCTTTTTCTGTATTTCTTTCCTTCTTCGTACAGAGAATTAATTTTTAATTAATTAATATTAACTAATTTTTTAAATTATATAATTATCTTTTCAATTTTTATTTTGTAAAAAATTTAAAATTTAAAATACAAAAAATTAACCGATGTAGGTATATTTATTAAAAAATTAATTTTTTAATTGAATTCTAAAATAGTGTCATCATCCATTATCAATATCCTCACTAAATCAATAAAAATATTATTTACATATTAAAATAAACTATTAAAATTAGTCATTATATTTATATTTAAATATATATATAATTTAATTTATTTTTAATATATATTTTATATTTTAATATATATTCTATACTAATAATTAATTTTTATGACTAATTTTTAGGTATACTAAACCAATGCCAAAAGTCACAATAGAGATGACTCGTCACTACTTATAGTCACAAAATTAATCGTCTTTTAAATTAATAGTTTTGAAAGTTCAAGTTACTTTTCAATTAATGAAAATAAAAAATTCAGAACTAAATTCTTTTAAAACAAAAGTAATTCGATACAACAAGATGGAACATAATAAGAACAAATAGAAGTAAATATAAAATAAAATAAAATCCTAGTTATTTCTAAGATTTTTATCAACAACTTAAAAGATTAATAACATTCCACTCTTTATAAAATATGAACAAGTGTAATACCCGTGTCATGTACGTGATAAATTTAAAATTATAATTTTAAATCTTTTGTTAAGATTAATTTGAATTATAATAATTTGATTAATAAAAATGTAACATATTATGTATATTTATTTTTTCTTAATCTAGTATTAAATGTATTAACTCTAAAATAGTTATTAATTAGTTTTAGTAATTTACTTTTTTCAATAAATCAAACATATATACTCAATGTGACCATAAATAACCTAGTAATACTTAGACCCACCAACAATTTTTTATATGTTGTTTTACTGTCAAGTAAGAACATATCAAAATCAGCTCAAAATAAATAATAAATTATTAGAGAATTCTAATGCACAAAATTCTCTAATAAACAATAAATAATTTAAACCCACTAAAAAATAACTCAACATTTTTCTTTGATGCCTGCAAAACATATACCTGAAATAATATTATAGCAATGTTAGTATACAGTTTTACAATTATCGAACGTATTTACTATACATAACTCATTCTTAAAAGTTATTCTACATACGTGTGCAGTCGAAAGATAAATTACTGGACTTTATTTTATTTTTCTAAATTATTATAATTATGCATTATTCATTAAGTGCTACTTGTAATATAATTGTAATATTGTAATATAATTATAATAAAGATATTTTTTTAAAATAAATTTAGAAGAGAGAATAGTACTTTCATTTTGGAGGAAAAATGAATTCATGAGGAATTGACACTTCACTTTTATTAGTTGATAATATATTAAATATTGATTTTATATAATTATAATAAAGATATTTTCCTAAATTAGTATAATCATGCATTATTCGTTAAATGTTAATTGTAATATAATTATAATAAAGATATTTTTCTAAAATAAATTTAGAAGAGAAAATAGTGATTTCATTTTAGAGGAAAAATAAATTCATGAAAAATTGACACCTCACTTTTATTAGTTGGAGGAAAAATCCAGTTTTAGTATATTTCTCGTTATTATATATTTTTCTCTAATCATATATCCACTGTTTTCTTTCCTTTGTTTCAGCATTTTGAATCTGGGTTTAACTTGTCGTAGTTCTCACTTCTCAGTCATTCTATTAGATGTAGTTGATAACTATCGAAATTCTTTGATTAACATAGGAGAAAAATATATTATTATATGATAGAATTAATATGAATATATTTTGTTATTAAATACACAAAGTTAATGTAAAATAAAATTACACATAAAAAAGCAAAGAAAATAAAATTAAAATAGCAAAAACGATAAAAAGATTATTTTTACAATTTTGTTTTGTCATTTTTATGTATAGAAGATTAGAAAATAATAAACTTTTGACTAAATTAATTTTGTATTTGTTGTATTCAAATTAAATAAGTAATAAGTTATATTATTTTAATTTATTCCTTAAATTTATATATCATAAAAATCAAATCAATATACATAATTTTAAATTATGTGATACTTAAATATCTAATTAAATCAATTAGTTGATATAATTAACGCATTATAATGAATTGTATTTAATGAGTTAAACAAAATAAATTAAGAAACACTCTCAGAAACATGCTACGTTGACTCTATCATTAAATGTAAAAAATCGATTTTAATATAATAGAATCGATAATATAATAGACGGCGAGAAAGAGAAAGATAAACATTTTAGATCTTAGGTTGTTTCATTTGGATGTTGTAATATGTGTATCACATTATTTTACTTATTCTACCCTATGGACCTTTTTGCAACTTTATTTCAGTATCAATAGAATTTCACTACCTTTTAGTAATAAATTAAAATCCAAAATGAAATTAAAAAAAAGTAAAGAATATAAAATTATTGATTGAAATAAATTTTATTTTATTTTTTGTTATTATAACAGGTATTTTTATTTAATATACCAACACCGTACAAAATTAATCATAAAAAAAGTATAAAATATAAATAAATATACTGAATTAAGAGATAAAATTATATTTGTTATCTCATTTTTACTTTTAGCAGCACAATAGAATATCATGTACTCAACATAATTTAAGATGTAAATTATAATTAATTATACTTTTTATTTTAAAATATTTAAAATTAATCTTAATATAAATAAAAATAATTTAATATATTAAATAAATTAATAGAATAATATAAGTTAACTATTTTTTATTAATTTTTTTTGTTTTTTCTGACTACCTTTAAAATTACGACTTTTTTTTTTAAATTTGACCGTGAAATAAAATTAGAGTTGTTGGTCTACACCATTAAAAAAAATAATACTATACAATTACATTTGTACATATAACATATTTCTAAATTTTTATATTCTAAACTTAAGATTTTGTATTTCTTTGTTTATGCCATAAATAAGTATTATTTACAATGATTCGTATTGATTTAAAAGCTTAAAAATTTTTGTACGTATTAATTTTATATTTAATATTAAAACATAAAAATTTACTATATTATTTTACTATTAATGTATGTAGTATTACATTACAAAATACAAAAATTAAAATGATTATTATATAGCTTAGATTGATTGAACTAAATATAAAAATATAAAACAGAATTGCATTATTAAATTTTAGTAATTTTAATTAGTTAATAATATAAAATAAGATAAAAGTGACTATTTATAATTGAATATTTTTGGTTGATTAGACTAAGAAAATTGAAAAACACTCTAAATAAAAAGCCAAATTAACTTTAATATTAAATTCATTAATACGATTTTAATTTTATATAATAGTTAGATAATAAATTAGTAAAAGTAAATGGAAGGATGACTTTAATTAGTATTTGATAAAATATTCATTTAGAATAATTAAAAAAAGTAAAAGTATGATATTATTAAAAATAATACATTTTTATGTTTAAAATATATTTAAATAAAATATTTGTAAAATATAAAATTTAGAATAACATAGCTTCATTAATCAATTATGAACTAACATAAAATTATAATATAATTTATTGACGAAAAATAATCAATAATTAATATTAATAAATATAAAAATCATCCAAACACTTTGATTAAAAGTATGAGTGATTAATTATCATTTATTATTAATAATATTTTGTTCATAAATAAGACTAAAAATATAATTATTCAGATTTAGATTTTAGAAGAATAAACGTATAAGTAACAAATAATCTATTTTATCATGCATATTATAAATTAATGAATTAAACTAACTGATATAATGAATTATAATTAATTAATTGGTATAAATTATAATAATTATATGATATTTAAAAAAAAATAAAATGAATAAGAAGAAAATAAAAAGAAATAGAAGAGATAAAAGACTACAATAAAATAAATTACGTGTGAGAGTTTTATTTTTTTAACAAATTTTATATCACTTCCGTTTCAATAATAATAAATAAAAATACATCAACTTGATATCTAAGAGAAAAGGATGAGATAAAATCATAACACGGTTCTAAAATAAAAGCTTAAATTAAACCATAATATCATTGCACAACACAAATTGAAAGTAATTTCACACTATAATATACCACACAAACAGGTAAATGACTTAAGTTTAATTACGGAATTTTTTTTATTTATGCATACATGATAACACCATGGTCTATAAATGTTTCATGGATAACATATCATATATTGCTCTGAATGATGAGCATAGGAGTTGAAGAGTGTGTGGTAGTTTGTGTCCATGATAGTTGACTTCTTGCGACGACGCCTCATAGGAAGAAAAAGAATTATTGTAAAAGCTACCTAATTAAAGAATAATTGGTAAATGAATGATATTTTCTTCTAGCATATATGGTCTTTTATAGTGGTAAAATAAAAATGGAAGGAATAAAATTTTATATTTTTATATTCGAAATAGAATTTGATATTTATCGTAATAAAATCAAATAACTAATCAGTTATAATTCATGTATTTAAATAAATAAAATAAATCAAATAAAAATATTTTTAAGAATTAATCAAATCAGTTAGTTGATACAAATAATTAGTATAATTGATTTTATTTGATTTATTGAATTCAAAAAATTAAATTAGAAAATAATTGATTAAATTAATTAGTTGATATAATTAATTTATTATAATTGATTGGATTTAATAAATTAAAAAAACAATAGAAAAACATATGAGACAATGATTTTTGTAACTAAATTAATCTGTATTTATTGTATTTAATTATTATAAGTAACAAATCATCTATGCTATATATTATGTAGTTTATAAATTAATGAATTAAAATAATTAATATAATAAATTACAATTATTTGATTGATATGAATTATAATAAATTGTGTGATATTTAAATATCTAATCAAATCAATTAGTTGATATAATTAATTTACTGTAATAAATTGTATTCAATGAATTATAAAAAGTAAATTAAGAAACACGCTCAAAAGTAGTGACGGATCCAAAAATTTTAAATAATAGAGGTAAACATATAGCATATAAAAATAATAAAAAATATTTATAAATATATCAAAATATATAAAAAATAAATAATATAAAAATATTAAATATTAAATAATTTTTATATAATCATTATCAATATTAATATATTGATAAATAATAATATGGTTATTAATTTATCTTTCTGTAAATTAATAATAATAATAATAATAATAATAATAATAATAATAATAAATAAAATTAATCAAAATATAAATAGGTTATCTTCTAATCAATAATAAAAGTGAAATATATTTTTTATGAATTATATACAATAAATAATATTTTAAATAAATAATATTTTTTATGTTATATTTTTTTCAATAAATGATATCATGGGTAATTATCATTATTATTATTATTATTATTATTATTATTATTATTATTATTATTATTATTATTATTATTATTATTATTATGATTAAAAGTATTTTTAATTAATAATTGATAAGTAGTTTCATAATGCATTAAATATTGATTTGATATAATTATAACAAAGATGTGTTTCTAAATTAGTATAATGATGTATTATTGATTAAATATTAATTATAATATAATTATAATAAATATATTTTTTATAAAATAATTTAGAATAGAGAATAGAAAAGTTTATTTTAAAGGAAAAACGGAGTCACGAGAGATCGACATCTCACCTTTATTAATTGTGAGAAAATCCAATTTTAATATATTAAGTAGATAATCCCTCAATTATTTCTGCAATCCATGCTATCTTGTGAAAACCATTTAATTCCTTCCCAACCAAGTATATATATTTTAAATAAAAGCAAAAAAATTCAATAACCAATTTTTTCGTTCCAACTTCCTCATAAAAAATATTGTTTAACTCTCAAAATATTACTTTATTGCTTGTGTTTAGAATATAGTCCATCGTCTACCAAAGTCAAACAATCAAATGTCGCATATCTACCCAAAAAAAAAACTCACAACTAAAAAATAAATATTGCACACTTTCAATATATTTTTTACATACTATATTATTACTCTTTTTAATTAATAACACTTAATTTATACAATTTGTTCTTGGTATTAACACTGCGTACCCACTAAAATAAATTAAGCAAACAATTCAACTCTTGGTGATATCAAGGCCTTCTATATATTTTTTGTAAAGCTATAACTAGACATAGTCTTTGAAAAAATATTTACTTGCAAGATCTATATAAATAAGTTAGTAGAAAAAATACAATTTTTATCAAATTAAATACAATATTGTCTTCTTTATCTTCTTTGTTTAACTGACTGCAAAATTACGTGGAGTTTGTAACACCCTATCATACAGAATTTTACGTTTAAGCCATAAGATAAAGATGGTTTGGTATTACGACCTCTAAAATAAAATATATATGTAATAATATTGAAAAGGATATAGTATACAAGGAGTCTTGAAAAATGGATAAAGCAAAATTGCAAAATAAAAAGTACAACACTCAGGAAACGAGATTACTTGCGTGTGAAGAAATCTAAAGTTTATAAGCACAAATAAACGGAAAACAGGATTAGAAGATCAAGAATACAAGATAACAAGTCTCCGACTCAGTCTGCGAAACTAAGGCTGGCCGGAGAATATTTATATACAAAATATACAACTTTTAGCCCAAAAGTACATGTTTTAAAAGCCCTAGTTCTCCATAAAACCTCTAAGAGGTACAAAAGTAAAGTATCCATATATACAAGAGGAGAAACTATACATATATGTATCAAAATATCAAAAGTAGTGAGCCCCGAAAATGAAACCACTTCGTTGCAGAAGCTCCAGACGCCTACCGAGGTGCCTCTCAACCTGCATCTGAAAATGACAACATAGTATGGGATGAGAACCGGGGGTTCTCAGCATGGTAAATGTGCCACATACATAAGATATAAGGTCCTGGGAAAGCCAGAGGCAATCCTAGAACGCCGACACTCAGATTATAAAGCTTAAAGTACTAAAACAGAAACCATAATCGGGTGGTCTTCTAAGAATATCTAAGCATAGCTTAAACTTAACTTTAAAACTAAGTCTTTCCACCTTTCCTCTGTTCATTTGTCTCCAGTGAGTTTGCAAAGACAAACAAACAGACAAATGCAAGCACAGGTAGAAAACAAATAGTGCAAGTAGCAAATATAACAGTTAACATAACATATTCAATTAGGCATTCCCAAATAATGAATAGCAAACAGAACAAACAATATACACATGATATATGTTTGTCCTATGGCTGATGAGTCTCATCTGTCGGTTATCAAGCCAACCCGACAAGCCGGCTGTTAAACCATGGACTGTCCCCCGTTGCGCATCCCCATGAGTCTATGCATAGTTTTTTCACATACATAAATATCAATTGCTCAATGGAGGGTATCATTCTCGAGAATTTATACGTGCCTGGTCACCCTTACGACGTAGGGTCAATAGAGTATCGAGTCTCAACTTGGAACACATGGTGGCAAGTCACGGTACTTTACCCAGGGAAACTCGTATCTCAGATAATCATTTCATATTCATTCATTAACATTTCATAATCATTCATTACTTACTCATCATATAATTGCACTTTTATATATAACACATCTTAACCCGGAGCAAGTGGGGCAAAACCACAACCCTTGCGTCTACCCGAAGAGCCTCTATACTAACCAACGTGGAGCAAGTGGGGCAAAACCACAACCCTTGTGTTTACCCAAGAGGTACGTTCTCATATGCCCAGGAGGAACAAAGGAGGGGATCCTAACCTCCCACCATCTCACTGGGGGCGATTTTACAATACCAGGAGGAACAAAGAAGGGGATCCTCACCTTCCACCATCTCCTGGGGTCGCACTTTCGAGAAAGAGTACTCAGATGTAACATTTATTCTTTTCTTTAGCCAGTTTCATAATTCAAGTAGTATACATATACATATACAGTTGCACCCTACTTCCTCATATCTAAATCATCACTTCTCAAACTTTCTTCATCTCCAAGTTACCACCTATTCCTAACTTCAACTCATTACTAGGCTTACTAACAAAATCTAGGACCAAAGGAATGAAAATAGAGGTTTAGAGGATCCAAAATTAAGCTTTAAAACAAAAAAATTCATTTGCTGAAAATATGGGTCATGCATACGCGTGGACCATGCATACGCGTGGGAGTGCATTTACTGAAAGGTCATGCGTACGCGTGGGCGTATAATTCTCTATGCTCGCGTACGCAAGTTATGCAGAACAATAAAAATGCTGAATGCTGCAGAATTTTCAGCTTTGCACTCCAAACTTCCGACCCGCATAACTTTTTTGGTTTAAAATATTTTTCATCCGTTCGAAGAATGGCATAAACTTCACAGATCCAATTTTCAATTGAAATAAGTTTGAAATAATTTGGGGGTCCAGAAACCAAGTTATGGCTCGCCGAAGTTTGGCTAAAAATAAGTTTTTGCACAAGATTTCCGACATCCATAACTTCCTCTACAAAATTCCATTTTCCACAAAACTTATACCGTTTTAAAGCTTGTAAAACTATCTTTGCTTTGAAATAAATTTCATTTTTATCCAAAATTTGAGGCTCAAGTTATGGACCGTCGAAGTTCATTAAAATCAAGTTTTTCAACCAAAACACCAAACCTCTATTTTTTTTACCATATTCTCAACTTAAACAATCTTTCAAGTTTCCAAACCAACCTCTAAAAAACTGCATTCAATTCCAATTATTCCATTACTCATTATCATAACATTATTATTCATTCAACACATTAACTCACCAACCATTCTCCACATTCATAACACCCAACAATATATCCAATTATCCACATACAATCTCAACACACATAGCATTACTAAACCACTAAACATACATCAAACATACATTTCAAATTATCTTAAGTCGTCTAGCCTAAGTTTTCACAAAACCTTACATATTAAATACGAGAAACCAAAACCATACCTTGGCCGATTTCCACGTATAATCTGAAACACCACCAAAGAGGCACCAAACACAGCTCCAAGAATCCAAAATCCCCAAAGTAATGGCACCTAAACTCCACCAAGCCACCAATGTATACAATCAAGCTCCAATTTACTTATACACAAACCTAATTCACCATATATCACACATACATACCCAAAATTTAATACATAACATATTCAATTAAGGAATTAGCTAAGGTTCTAGAATTCTCACCTTACACAAGCACCAATGAAGCAAGATTGAACGTTTCTCTCAAACTAATTCGAGCCTAAACACCAGAATTGAACAATTTTAACATCATGGCTCATGAATTTCGAAACTGAGAATGAGGAAATTGAGGAAGAAAATATAAATTTCTTAACTTACAATATTTTGGGTTTTTTAGAGCTCGACGACGCGAACGCTTGGTCGCAAATGGTGCGGCAATCGAAGCTCTGAATCAAAAGTTACGTAGATTTGAATGAAATCAAGGGTTTTGTGAATTGGAGGGTGTTCATCCTCCCTTTTCAGTTCCAGCGTGAAAATGGAAATGTTTAAGGGAAGGGAACTAAACTTTTGGCCTTTTATGTGATGGGCTTTGGGATTGGTTCAGGCCCGGTTCACCGGTTCGGCCTAATTTTGGGCTAAATTCTTTAAAATTAGTATCAAAATTTTTATTTTAATTAGCTCTATCTTATTAAACTATAAAATTAGTATTCCTAATTTTTTTATTAAAAATTAATTTATTGAGTAGTTATTTGATAATTTTTATGGGCTTTATAGAGTTAGTTTACTAGTTTTATGTTCGCTATAAGAAAAAAACTGAATATCGTCGGATCTGTCAGCAGAATAACGAAAATAATCCGCTGGTAAATATATTACCATCAGATTTACCATTAAAAAAATCCAACGGCGGTATAACTCTTATCAATAACTAATTACCGTCGGATTGAAAATTACCGGCGGATTCTTTGATCGAAAAAATTTGGTTATCGACGAAAATTTTTCGCCGGTAATTTTGGCACACAACACTATATTGTTTCGTGCCAACTTACCATAGATTTTTTTCTGATAAATCCGATAATAAATTCAATTTTTTATTTTTTAAATATTTTTAACACAATTAGTTGTCAAATACTAAATAACAAGAATCAAATGAGGATTTTATTAAATATCAAGTGTACATACAGAATAAAAAGTCAAATAAATAAGATATAATCAAATATTTTAGAGCAAAATCCTAATCACTACGGATCCTGATAGTCGTCGTTGTCGTCATCCCCTAGTCCTACTGAGGCAACAGTCTAGGCGGTAACGTCGGTACCCCTCTAGCAGCGCTGCTACCACCAGCATGCATATGCTCGTGGTACACCACCATATGTTGTTGCATCTGCTGAATTCGATCCAGCTCTTGCCTAAGCTCCAGCCTAAGGGAATATGTGTCTAACACGCATGCGAAGATCTCATTATACCTCTCCTCAGATAGCTGCAACTGCTGAGCCTGTTGGTGAAGACTCTGGGTGAGATTCTGTACTTTCTCCCTCAAATCAATGTTGTCCACGGGATCGACAGGACTGGTGGCAGAGGCAGATGAAGCCCTTAATGTAGATGTGAGGAGGTTGTTAGCGAAGAACGATCCCAACCCGTAAACACGATTCTTGTACATCTCAAATGCAGTCTCGCGCCAAATTGTATCAGGATCGACGACTGAATCAGTGGAGTTGCTGTCGTCCTCTCCAATATGCCGATATTGTTGGGTTGCGGTCTCTAATCTCTACGTGTAGGAGTCCTGTGTAACACATGTTATGATTAGGATGACAGTTAATTAAAAACTTTATATCACATAATTTTTACTCACATAATGATCCGCTGACTGCTAATCAGCAAATTTTGTTTTTGTTCTCCTTCAAGATGTGAGTATACTTGAAGGTCTTTGCCATCGTTGCATCATGATTCATTGACTTAGAATACACATATTGAAATATTATGTTAAATCAAGTAATAATGATATTATATGTCAAAGAAAAAACAAACTTAATAAAAAAATAAAACAAGTTACATATCAGCCCGACCTTTGTCTTCATGAAAGTTGTTGACCCATCGGTATACTTTGATGGCCTAGCCGATGTCCTGTTAGCTCTGTTTGTGAGATGGTGATGCCTGAATCCCTCATTAATCTCTCAATGGACGTACAATGCCTTCTTAGCATCTGGGGGAGCCACTGAGTGAGGTGTTTGTGCCTCTCACGTACGTCCTGTATCATCTGCTGAAGCTACCTAAACATTCGATGGTCGAAGATCTTCCTAATCATGGTATCTCAAGTCTTAGCCCATATAAATTTTTCTTGCACAAATAAATATTTAGCACTATTTAATTAAAATTAAATACATAATTAAACAAAATAGAAGATATAAATTGGCTAAAGTTTGAATATGTTGAGTTTTTATCGTGCACTTATAAAATCATCGCTCTCTGATCTTAGCAGAGATCTTCTTGTAGCTAGGTCATGGGTTTTCGTACATCAGCTTAGTACACTCTTGTGTACATGCATTATTATTTAGCGTGAACTTATCAATGAAAAACTTAAGATTAGCAAACACATATGTTGAATAAGAATATCAAAATAAATTACATCTAAAAGACATTAAAATAGTACTCACACCGTCAAACCATCAAACCAAATCATCATCTGCACGACGGGCAGTGGTGGAGGAGCATCTAGCTAGGATCCATGAGAGAATTTTAGCACTGCGGTGTCTGTCCCTGGAGGAGACGTCGTCATCGAAGTTGTCGGCTGCTAAGCGGGTGGAAGTGGTGGAAGAGTCTATCCTGGTGAAGTAGTCGGAAGACTTTCCGGTGGCGGGGGTGATGCAGTAGAAGGACCCACGTAGTTGGGGTTAGGGACCATGATAAATGGCTGATCCTGTGCACCCGTTGCCTGTGATGTTCCAGCGGTAGTCGGGGTAGAAGACGATGATAGAAAAATCCCAGGAGTACCAGTAGTAGACACCTTCTTTCTATGTTGACCACGAGATCGATTCGTGAAACCTCTGCCTATTGTCATGTCTGCAAAAGAGAGAAATTTTAAGAATTTATAGATAAAGCAAATTAGTTCTTAATCCTTTTTAGACATATTATTCATTTCATACCTATTAATATAATATTTTGTATTTCATGACTATTATTCATTCAATGCCAAAAAAGATTTGTTTTTAATTTCATCATTTAATTATATTTAGATATTTTTTAGAAATTTCAGCAGAGTTTCGTATATAATAAAAGCCTCCTCCAAATTTAATTTTTATTTTTTTTTACAAACCAAACAAGGATTTTAACGAAAATTCGACAAAGTTTTTCCTTAATTTAGATACCTCAACCAAAAAAATTTATCAAATTTTTACATAGAAAACAACTGTAATTAATTAAAATAAGCACGCATTAAAACAAACATCAATTCCTAGCCGTTTTACTATGCAATCCCTTATTACTCTACAATTTTTCAGCAAATAAGGATTTTGAGAAGGCACTACAAGGCAACCTTCTCCCACTTCGTCCTAAAACTCTATCCTAGAAAAAGTAAGTCTGACAAAAAAAACTTAACAATTAATTATATTCAGAGATAGAAAACCAACCTAGAATATAACTGCACAAACTAGGAAAGAAGTGAATTCTAATTTATCTTAAAGAAATAACACCGTCCTAATAAAAAAGATAACAACTTATTAAATTCACAAGGTAAAACTAATTCAAAAAACTAATTTGGAAGGAATAAGTAAAATTTAACATTGAAATTAATTAAAACCTAATTCTATTTTCACCAAATTAACGACAAACATAACAAAAATAAATTATATAATTCCAATGCAATTGAAAAAAAAAACTCATTCACTAAATTCAAATAAAATTTTTCAACAACTCAAGCACTCTTAAGTGTGTGTATAAAATTCTCCACCTCAGAACAAATCCTAAATTACACCCTATCTAACCTAACATTATTTAATTTATAATTATACTAAATTAATATAACAAACCCTAATCATACACTTCATTAAAAAATTTAATAAAAACTTTAATAAAGTACCTAATAAAATCCTAAATAAAAAAATCTGAAAAAAAAACTATAGAAAACTTACCTCTGATAGTGGCTGCAAGATGGTAGAAGCGTAGTGGTGATAGGAGGCAGCAGTGACAGCGACAAGGAGATGACTTTTGACTATAAGAGACACCAACAGCAGCGGCAAAGGCTCTCCATGGAGACTTCAGCAACAGTGACGACGACGTGCAGCGGCGATGACAGTAGAAGTTCCAGGTGGTGGCATAGCAACCTCCTTCAATGGAACAGCAACACAGAGAGAGAGAGAGAGAGAGAGAGAGAGAGAGAGAGAGAGAGAGAGAGAGAGAGAGAGAGAGAGAGAGAGAGAGAGAGAGAGAGAGAGAGAGAGAGAGAGAGAGAGAGAAGAATTTTTCATTTGAATTTTATTCTAAATTTATCGTCGGATTGCTGGCGGAAAAAATTGACAGTAAGATGTCTATTGTTGTTTAAACATCGCATTTCACTAAATCTTGTTACGCTAAATTTGACGCTAATAAAATTAATTTTTGCGCTTCTATTTACTGTCGAATTCAGGTACAGAATTTTAAATCTAACAGTAGCTTATTTGAGTTACAAATTTCTACTTGTAATCGTATGAAACTTTATTGATAATTTCCGTCGCTAAATCCAAAGATAAATTCGACGATATTTAATATTTTTTTGTAATAGTTTCACTGGTTTTCTTTTCAATTCTATTAAGTAACTAACTAGAATACTAAGTAAGTTAAAATTCTAAGTTATAAAATTTAGAATTACACCAGCCACTGGTATGATTTCTTCATTAAATTCTAAGTTATAATAAAATTTAGAATGTAATTATTATTAACTACAATAATTTGGTAATATTTATTGGCCTAACTAACTTATAAACCCAAATAATAACACTCTCTAATGCGCCTTACTAGTGCGTCATTTATCAAGAAAATAATACTCTTTTTTCTTATGGGATGTAATAATATTTTTTTATTTATAAAATATATACTCTATTAAATTTTTTCCGTAGTTTTAAAATAATATATATTATAGTCTATTTAGTCAAAATATCCTTAAATAATTGTCTAATTATATAAAAATTAGTAAAAATATTTGGTTGATAATAATAATAATAATAATAATAATAATAATAATAATAATAATAATAATAATATATTTATTATTATTGTAAGAAAATTTATTTATTATAAAATGAGCCTGCAAGTGGCCGTGCGTGCCACATACAATTTTATAAACTAGCTCCCGTGGATTATAGCGTTCCTTTTCCGATCCTTTGACTGCAAATTGCATTATATTCTTCATGTTATTTTGGCCACTGTAAAGTACTTTTATATATATATATATATATATATATATATATATATATTTTGAAAGAACGGACTAAGAGGGTCAGCTACCCAACTAATATGTATACTTAAATACCGTTATTTTATAGCTAGATTTCGTTGTGAAAAACCTATTTTACTGGATATTTCATGGGTAGAGCCAAAGAGTGTGAACTGTACAAGTTAATAATATGAATGAAATTTAGAAAAAAACTCCGGTGTATAGAGAGGATCTCGCCGTTTAAAAAGTAATCATAGAAACGATGGAACCTACCATTTCTTTATCTATTTCTATTTTATTTACTATGTTTTTTCTCAATTCAATACACTTTCATATGGATAGGTTAAACGCTTTTAAATAAAAAGCAAAAAATGGTAGCCAGAAAGATTATAGTAACAAAAGCCATTGAAATTCTTACACACACACATATATATATATATATATATATATATATATATATATATATATATATATATATATATATATATATATCTATATCTATATATATATATATATCTATATCTATATCTATCGTCGACACTTTAAGTGGTGACAATCAAATTGAAAATGGCTAATAATGGATCCAAATCGCTCAAGTGAAAAACTGTTCTAGACTTAGTGTCTGAATTTTTAATGGATTCAATATAATTGATTTAAAAATATTTTTGTTATCCTAACAGTTTGGAATCGTCTCTACTTCTTAACCATTTTTCGAATGATAAAAGATAGGACTTTTTATTTTAAAGATAAAATAACTTACACTATCTATAAAAAAGAAATTTTATCACTCTTTTAAATATAATCATTTTACCCTAACACTTACTTTCTACCTCTCTAATTCTCTGACTTAGACGTTAGAATGTCTTTGCAGGTATCACTCCCGCTTTGAGAATTCTATTTTATCATCTTGCCAGACCAATGGGCATCCGATCCTTCTTCACCTAAAGAAGAACTATTTGAACCTTCAGGTACCGACCTGAATATTGGCGTCATCTGTGGGGACCATAGAGATTCTGGTAGCATGGCGACATCTATGAGGAGTAACCCAACCAAAACCCAAAACCTAACCCTCATTGACTGCCTGATCAATCTGAGCCTCAAAACCACGATGACCCCCAGGCTAAGGAAGGGTGGCCAACGTGGTCCACAACCATGCAATGCGCAGTCACTGAGACAACAGTCTCGAGAAAAAAATTACCGGTCTAACAGAAGCAGTACATTCAACGGCCTAGGAGAAGATACAAACCACATAATCTATAAGCTTGTCCATCGAGTTCAAACCCTGGAAGGTAGGATCGCCACAAACAAATGCTACCAACCAGAGCACACGGGCGAAGCAATCTCTCGAACTGCCTTCAGAAGAGAGCACAAAACAAGAATCCCAGATCGCCATCACGAGAGGAATAGGAATCACAGTCGATCCCGAGATTCTGATCGAAGGACCATGGAGGAAGACACTAGAGAGATTCCAAGCGAAGGCGACACGAATGCATGGTAATGGGAGCAACCCATTCACCGAGAAAGTCCTGAGAATAAGGTTACCAAAAAGGTTCGATAAGCCAACCGACATGAAGTATGACGGCACCAAAGACCCTCAAGAACACATAACGGCCTTTGAGGCTAGGATAAACCTGGAAGGAGTGGTGGATGTTGTCCGATGTCGGGCCTTTTTGGTAACCATAGCCGACCCGGCTATCAAGTGGTTCAACGCACTCCCAAATGGCTTGATCTCATGCTTCAGCGACATCTCCCAGAAATTCCTGGCACAATTCATCACACGTATAGCCAAAGCAAAGCATCAGATCAGCCTCCTAGATAGTACTCAACACTCGGACTAGTCTATGAAAAAGTATCTCGATAGATTCAACGACAAATGCCTAACCATAGATAGACTGACCGACTCGATGGCTAGCCTGTGCCTAACTAACGGCTTGATGAATGGGGACTTCCGGAAGTACCCCACAACGAAGCCTGTTTAGTCAATGCATGAGATCGAGAGTGTGGTGAAGGAATACATAAATGACGAAGAAGTGAGCCAAGTCGTAGCAGCCAATAAGTAGTACCACGACTACACGGCACCTCAAAACAATCCTTCACTCGAAGACACAAACGAGGAACAGTTAAGCCAAACACTCAAAACCGACTGCCGTGGGAATCGTCCTCGTCGATCTAGACACACATCAAGACGACCTGCCAAGACCAGAACTAGAAGAAGACTTAGAGAAGCTACAAATAAGGCAATCCAGAGAGAAAGTCACTTACATCAACAAGAATTTGAAACTTATCTTTTAGCATTTTTCCTTTTTGATACTTTGTCTTTCTTTTTTGCTTTTAAAGGGCATTCTTTCCTACCCAAAGCAGTAGGAGTTTTCAACGAGGTCTTCACCTTGTAAACATTCTCCATTTAAGTAAAGTTTTTTACAAGTAAATCCAAAATGTTAAACGGAACTCGACAAAATAACTACCATGGGGAATGATCACCCTCGAGGTCAACGAAATGGATATCAAAATTTACAAAACTAAAATATCAAACCAGCCCACCAAGAGTCCCAAAAGTCTTTAAAATACAAAGTAACGTTTCACTTTCCTATGCAAGATTCACAATCTCCCAAACCACAGAGAACCGAACTCAATCAGCATGAAGACTAAGCAATTTTACCCGCACACTTCGGGGGCAATTGTTTCGGACTTAGTGTCCGGATTCTTAATGGGCCCAATACAATCGAGCCAAAAACATCTCTTCCATCCTAACAACCCAGGATCGTCTCTACCTCCTAACCTTTTTTTGAATTATAAAAGGTGAGACCCCTTATCTCAAAGATAAGATAACCTACACTATATATAAAAGGAGAGTCTCACACTACAAGAAAAATACTGAGTACCATCGGATTTACTAGCGGTAATGGCGTTGATTTCGTAAGATTAAGTGATTACCGCAGATTTTGATTTCTGACGGTAAATTTGCTAGTAATATTTGGAGAAAAAATAAATTGGTGCATCACCATCAAATTTACCATCAGAAAAATCTGACAATAAACTCAATTAGTGAAACGCTACATTTTGGTGACCCGCAATGGTTTACCGTCAGAGAAATCCGACAGTAACAGGACATAAATTCAAATTGTGAACCCTCTTCCCCCTCATTCGAGATTCACTCTCTCTCGCTCTTTCTCTCACTCAACCACCATTTCCTCCCCTCTTCCCAACACCACCATCTGCCGCTGCCGACACCACTACCATCACAGCCCCTAGCCTCCTCTCCGTCGTCGTTAACCCACCTACTGCCGATATTTTTTCTTCTTCTTCTTCTTCTTGCCACAGACCCACCACCGCTACTGCCCAGCTTCGCCTTTCTCCCTCCTCACGTCTCTGCTTGACTTTGCTTCCTGATCGTGTGTCGCCACGCCTCTCTCCGCCTCTCCTCCGCCTATGCAACAATAGGTAACCATTTTAATTTTTTTCAAGTTATTCTAAAATTTTAGATGCTATATTAATTTTAAGTAGTTGATTCATTGATGTTATTGCTGTTAACTTTATTATTGATTGGTTTATGATGCTGATTAGAATATGCCAGTGGTTGAAATATTGAATTAGTTTTGTTGATTGTTGAATTAGTTTTATATGAATTCATAATGTAAATAAAAAATTGACGTTATTCTAATTATCTAATGAAAATTTTCTTATTTTGAAAATGTGACAACACTTGAAGAAATATTATTTTGAGTATATGTGTTATGTACATTATTAAGCTTCTTGTTGATTTTTTCTTATTTTTAACTGGCAAATATTTTGAAATCATCTTTGGTGCATTAATTGAGTTGAATTTGAACTTTGAAAAGTGTTTTAATTATTGAACTGAATTGCTAAATATTGTTGTTGGAGTTGTTTGAAATTGTCTGAATTATGTTGATTCACTATGTTCCGGCTAGTTTTGCTCTTTGCAGACATGACGATGGGTAGAGGTGTTGCGTATCAGGCTGCTGGTCGTGATTGTAGTCGTGGTCGGGGTAGAGGGAGGGTTTCTTCCAATATCCCTGGGAATTTTGGATCCTCTCCCTCTACTCCGACTACCCCGGTAACGTTACAAGTTGCGATTTTAGCAGATAGCCATTCATCATGGTCCCTAACCCTACCTATGTTCCTCCGACTAGAACGACGACACTGCCTCCAACCGCTTAGCAGCACCACAACAATGCCACCTCTTGCGACGGAAGTTGTGGACTTGGAGTCCTCTCACGGAAGTAAGGCAGCCGATGCCCCTCCACCACGTCCCATCGTACAGTTGACGATTTGTCCTGATGGCGATACGGGGTAAGTATCACTTTAAGTCTTCTATATTTCCTGATTATTGAATTATTGAAAGTGTCTAATTATTGATTCTAGTTTAATGGATTTAGGGTTGTAGGTTTGAATGGATGAAAGTGTTTCATGTTTTCTGATTATTAAATTGCTGAAAGTGTCTAATTATTGATTCTAGTTTAATGGTTTTATGGCAGTAGGTTTGAAAGGCTAAAAGTATTTCATATTTTCTGATTATTGAATTGCTAAATATGTCTGATTATTGATTCTGGTTTAGTGGATTTAGGGCTGTAGGTTTGAATGGCTGAAAGTGTTTCATGTTTCCTAATTAGTGAACTGCTGAAAGTGTCTGTTGTTCATTGGTTATTGATATTTGATATTGTTTAAGTTAATTGTTGATGGAAAGAGTTTGTAGTACATTCCAGTTATGGATGAAACTCTGTCGACATTTCTATAAAAATCTCTATATATTATGGGTATTTGCTTCTGTAGTTTTAATTTATATTGCCATATTGGTTTGCTTGTGGATTGTTGATAGGTTCGCGCCGAACAACAACGCATGTACTCAGGAGATGGCCAACGTCAACAAGCTAATATACGACCATCCCTGACCTAGCTACAAGAAGATCCTCGTTGAGACTAAAGAGCGATGATTTTAGAAATGGATTGTAATTAATTTATTTAATTTTTAGTTTTAAACCTTTTTAGCGAGTTTATATCTTCTATTTTGGTTAACTAATTTCAAAGTTTCTTTGTGCAGCTGCGCTTTATATAGGACACCTCTCATGATTCTCTCATTAGGAAGTTCTACGACCATCAAATGGATCGGCGGCTGCAGCAGATGCTGGAGGATGTTCGTGAGGGGGCGGGACTATCTGACGACCTGGCTCCGACCGAAAATAAAGAAGGCTCTATTAGTTCACTTGGAGACCGATGAGAGATTTAGGTATCGGCGTCTCACCAACAAAACTAACAGGGCATCGGCCAGGTCGTCTAAGTATATCGGAAGCTTAGTGACCTCCATGAAGACTAAGGCCAGACTAGTATGTGGTGTCTTTAATTTTGTTATTAACTTAGTTATATTCTTTTACATATCATTATTAGGCATCCTAATCATATTGTTTTAATGCAACATGTGTAGTCGAAGTCGTTGGATCGCGATGCGACATTGGCGGAGACGTTCAAGTACCCCTACATGTTGAAGGAGAACAAAGCGAGATTTACTTATCAGCGGTCTCAGGAATCAGGAGAGGTATCAGAAGATCTTCACACGCGTGACAGACATCGATGATCTCAAGCTAGAGTGGAAGGGGATCGGAGCAGCGCAGCTGGAGAGGCTTCAGCGGATGGAGGCTCAGATGGAGATATACCAAGCTCAGATGCGCACCACTAGCATCAACTCTGCTGGTGGCAGCACCGCTACTGGTGGCAGCACCGCTGCTGGTGGCAGCAATCCTGCTGGTGGTACACAGACATCACTGCCTTCTGCGCCAACTCATCAGGGCCACGGGAACGACGACGACGACGAGGACTACCTGGATCTTTAGTTATTAGTGTTTCATTTTATTGTTTTATTGTATTTATTTGATGTACTTGACTTTTAATTTATTTAAACATGTTATTATTTATAAATTGACCATTAATTGTGTAAAAAATAAATTTAAATAAAAAATTAAAATTGACTATTTGTTTTACAATTTTTTTTAAATTGTCATTACCGTCGGATTTACCGAAAAAACAATCCAACGGTAAAATACGGGAAACAACATATTGTGACACCAATATTACCGTTAGAAAAATTTGCTGGTAACTAAATGATTTTCGAACAGGTAATCCATTGCAAAGTTACTGTCGGATGAAAAAATTTTGACGATAAATATTTACCGGCAAAATTTATACTGTTTGATTGCTTCCGATGGTAAATATGACAGTAACTTAATTATCGCCAGATTTTGTTCATTTTTCTGACAAAATTCAAGTTACTCAACGTTTTTCTTATAATGCCATCATTCTCCCATATATAATCATTCTACCCTAACACATTTTTTATTTCTCTAACTTTTTGACTTGGGCGTCGAAATACTTTTGTAGATACTACCTCCGCTCTAAAAATTTTGTCTTACCATTTTGCCGGACTAACAAATTACCCGATCTTTCTTCACTTAAAAAAACACACTTTAAACTTTCAGGTACCGACCTAAACAGAAACGTATATCGAGTTTTATTTATTAACCATAGAAAGTGAAATTGAGTGGAATTATTACAACTGCTTCTTGATGATATGCGTTAATTAACAAACTTCAAACTTCAAAATGATCAAATAATATTAATGTTCGCAACTAGAGTGTTTAACAATGAAAGTTATTACAACTAATTAAACAAATAAAATCCTTTAAAGTTACGTTGTTGTAGGTTACAACTTACAATTGAATACATATATCATAAAATTATTTATCTCAAAAACTTAACAAATTAATACATATATGAATTGTGTTATTTGTATATTTTTTCAGTGTACCTTATTTGTATACCACCTTTCATTTTATATCTAAAACTGAATATAATAAGAATGAAAAATAGGAAATCGATTATATCTATTATATATTCTATTATATACATCTAATTTTACAATTAAAATGTGTCACATGTCATATTCTTATTGTAATTAGAATCAAATTTTTTCCTCTAAAATTAAGAAATTCTCCTCTCCCTCAATATTAATCAATGACTAATTACTAATTTGATAATCAAAATGTGCAACATGACATTTTTTAATTGCATTAAAATTAAAATTAAAATATTAAAATTAAAATTAAAATATACCTATATTATGTATTATATATTATTATCTAATTTAATAATTAAATGTGTCATATGACACTCTCTCTTATTAAAATTGAGAGAAAATATTTTTTTTTCAAAATTAATAAACTCCCTTCCTGAATTCTCTCATCTACCTCTCTCCATTTTTCTATTTCTCTCTATCATTTTTATTCTATATATAATTTATATTTTATATTAATAATTTGACAAATAAAAATATGTCACTTGGTAACTTTTTACAATTAAAATAATTTTTTTCTTCTAAAATTAACAAACTCTCACTCTCACTCTTCATCTTTATCTTTCTCTCCCTTTTCTCTCATTCTCTATTTTTTCTATTTTTCTATTCTACAGAAAATAAAATTAACAAAATAATATAATTCAAATAAAAAATATTATTATTATTATTATTATTATTATTATTATTATTATTATTATTATTATTATTATTATATACATATTTTTTTAATTTTTTATTTAGTTTTAAATTTTACTTCTTATCTTTTTAATCTATATTTTTATTTTTCTTTTTTAAAATATTTATTACATATAGTTTGGAGAGAATACTAATATTATAATTAAAAGTTAGAATCAAGATTCAATTATTTTAAAAAAATTAATTTTAAGTTAACTTTATAACTATCAGTATAATTTTTTATATTAATATTTAATTATATTTTTATATACATAAAAAAATATTATTTTTAAATAGCAAGTAACAAAATTAATTATTTCTATTTGTGTAACAGACTTAACACCAAATTAAATAATGTAAAATTATACACGTTAAATTATTTTTAATTTTAGATAACGAATGTTAAAATTAATTATTAATAAAAAATTAGACTTTTTATATAAAAATAATAACTAAAAATCTTATTATTTAATTTTTTATCTACAGATACCTTGGTCTTCTTAATCAGAGACTTTTGTCCATCTACGATTTTTTTTTTGTAAAAGTAGTTTAATTTTATAAATTTTTTGTGTCATGTATAATCTATACTATCAGAATAAAGTGAACCATAATTTTAAAAAAAATATATTCCCATAATATTATTATAAGTAAAAATACTAGTATCTACTATTTATTAACACATACACACCAACAAATTAATATTAGTGTTCGGTAAGTCAGGTTACCGGACGGTTCGGGGGTAGGTTGTGTGTGAAAATGGGTCTCTGCCTCGGTCTGGACGTTGGGAACGGTTTGTGTTGCTGCCGATCTGCCGGGCTCTTGATGAAGTGAGGGGGTGTCACCTGCAATGACACTCCGACGCCCAAGTCAGTAGAGTGTATAGATGATGCGAGAATTTGGAGTAAGGTGACGTACCTGGGGGGAGGGGTAGGACCCTCCCCTTATATACCTTGTCAGTGAGGGGGCCCCACAAAGGGAGGCCTCCTTCCTGGAAGGTTCCTTCCTCCCAGCTGTCAAGCAGCTGGCACCTGGGGTGCGTGGCCGGGTCGCTAACCGGACGGGTCTTGCACCCTGACCCATCCGAGCGGGTCGCAACATTGTCGGGCCGGACCGCCAGATGTGCCCAGCTGGGCTGGGCCGTAACAGTGCCCCCAACGCGGCAGCTGCAGCCACGAGCGCCGTTGGTGGCGCGTTCCGTCTTCCCTTTTGCAGGTCGTCGATGAGTGTTCGGTTGCCCGTGGAGGGGATGCGCCTTGCGCGCGTGTAGTCCTGTTCGTTGCCAGAGAAACCTTCGTCGCCTCGTTCTCCGCGTCGAGCATTTAATGCTCATAATGGGTTATTCAAAACCCTGCGAGTAAAGACCTTTTTACCCCTGTCTTTCGCGCTTCCTGAGTCAGTTTCCAAATCTCCCATTCAGTTTCATTTCTCATCCACTCTTCACTATCTCCTTCTTTCTGCGTTTGCTTCCTCCATTTCCTCATTCCCTGGGCGACTTCTTAGTTTGCTTGCATTCGAT
Organism: Arachis hypogaea; assembly: GCF_003086295.3. Classification (NCBI taxonomy): domain Eukaryota; kingdom Viridiplantae; phylum Streptophyta; class Magnoliopsida; order Fabales; family Fabaceae; genus Arachis; species Arachis hypogaea. Next base: position 129,664,007 of record NC_092046.1, read on the forward strand.
TTTCCTGCTCTCCAGATTAACACAAGCGCATTTGGTAAGCTTTATTTCTTACTTGCTGCTTTGTTTTGCGGTTTGTGCCATCTATTTCCTTGCTTTGCTTCTGCATGCATGCTGCTTCCTTGATTGACTTGTATGTTGGATGTCATTAGCGCCAAGTAGGCTTTTTAGGGGGTTGCCATTCCAGTACACTAGTTTTTAGTCCTTAGGGTTTGGTAGGATTTGTTTCGACCATATTTAGTCGTAGCCATTTGATGAGCAAACTGTAGTTTCTGAGTTAGTTCCGACTTCTCGGTCTTCCTAGTCTAACTGAGTTGTGCCCCCACTGTAGGTATGGCCCAACGTCGTGCTGCCCAAGTCCCCATCGCGGGCATGCCATACGATCAGTATGCCTGGGTAACTTCTGATGTGAAGGATTCTCCGAATCAGATGGGCGTGGAGAAGCTCACCAAGTTCTGCAAAGCCGAGTACTTGTGTGGTGGGACCGACGAGGAATCTAACTACGGGGTTTTCGTCCCTGCCCCCCATGAACGGATTTACGAGCTCAACCTGCACTCCCCCCGTGTTGCCAACTGGATCTGGTTTTACAAAGCCATGTTCACCCAGTTGGGAGTTCGACTCCTCCTTTCATCCTTTCAGATGGCGCTACTCAACCGGTGTGGCGCCATCACAGTTGCATCCGAACAGCTGGACTTCGATCCGATGTTTCGAGATGGTGTGCGAGTACCTAGATTTGTCGGTTTCTGTCGAGGTGTTTCTTTTTCTCTTCACCTTGACGAATCCCTCTAAAGAGGGAAAAGCCAAGAAAGGTTTCATGTCCTTTCAGTCTGCACAAGGTCGGAGGATTTTTGGTTTGTTTGAGGACTCTTACCATGGGTTCAAGGACAAATACTTCAAGGTTCGCCCCACCAGAGGTCGTCACCCCTTTTGGTTGACCCTGGAGGGGGAACGCCGCATCCCAACATACTGGAGTTTCGGGGTGGGCGCCAATGCCTTCACCAAAGTTACCTACAAGGGGATGAGCCCTGAGAATAAAAGAGTTGCCGACGTGTTGTTGGCCGTATTTGGAAAAAAATCACGTCAATCCCCATCTCTTCATGGGTGATCGGGAAGTCGCTAGGAATTACATACGTGAGTGATTGGTTTGAACATGCATGATTTTCATTAATATAATTATCTATCCCCCCGATCTGATGGTTAACAATTTTCATTGTTTGTTGCAGTGTCAATGTCTGCCGAGGTTATTGGACTTGACGTGTTATTCAATACGTTCCTTGCTGACGATGTTGACGAGGACCCGGCCAATGACACCCAGGAGGTGCCTCCTGAAAATACTGAAAACCAAGCGGTGCCTCCTCCTCATGATGCTGCCGAAATGCATGACTCACCTACCCAGGATGAGGTGGTCGGCACTGGCGATGGTTCATCTTCTCAGCACGAGATGGAGGATGAGATGATTATTGTCAGCAACCCGAAGAGGAGCAGGTTGTCCTCTAGCCCCGAGGGAGTCCTCACTGTAATGGAGAGAAACTTCGATGTCGGAAACTTTATTGATTCTCAACTTCTTCCTGGCACGGAGGATTTCTTCCAAGGTGGGTATCTTCCCGGTCAGACGAGGTGGATGTATCACACCCTTCTTCGTGGAGCCGCCATAGCGAGGAAAGCGGAGTTCGCTTTGGCGGGGACACAATCACTGCAAAGAAAACTTGAGTCCTCTGCTCAAGCCAACAATAAATACAAAGTTGAAGTTGAATCACTTCGGGAGTAACTGGTCAAAGTAGAAGAGAAGCTCAAAGTTTCCGAGGAGAAGTCGAGGTCGCTGAGGAGAAGTTGAATACTTCTGATACCGCCGTTTCCCGACTAACCGAGCGGGAGATAACTTTGGAGGGTCAGCTTAACGCCGCTCAGGGTCGGGTGGCTGCGTTGGAGAAGGAGCGCGACGAAGCTGCCTCGTCGGCTAAGGCTGCTCAAGCTGAGGCTGCTGAATTTAAGAATAAGTATAAAGAGACAGTGAAACAGGGGAAGAATGCCATTTTGATGACTGAGGAGGCTCTTAAAGCCCAGGTGAAGATCGTGACTCCTGACTTCGACACATCAGCAATTAGGATCTTTAAGACGATTGGAGATGGTAAGATCGTCGATATGTCGAGGAAGTGATTTTTGTGTTGTATAAACTGTAATTTTGGGGTTTTGTAAACTTTTTCGTTTTGTATGCTGGACGTTGTAACTTTGAATTACTTTGGTGAAATGGTAGCCGCTTGGTCGGCTTATGATTATTGTTTGTTCCTACCTTAATCGGCAGTGAGCGTTTGTTCTATTTTGTTACCATTTTGTGGGTGTTGGCTTGTCGCTCGTGTTTATTTACCGTTGTGTTGGTAACTTGACAAAGCTAAGTCATGGCTTTATTGTTGCTATAACCGCTTACGTGTTATTTTGGGTGGTTCCCGGGGTGATCAGTCCCAGGTTACTGTGTCGTCGTCGCGCTTATCACTTATCATAAGAAATTTGTTAACATGGAATAGAAAGGGAAAGAATGAACTTAATCATGTGAACATTAGTCGGCTGTTGGTTAGACCTTTAGTGATAATAAGTATTTGATAGAAATTATTTAATCACTAACCAACTTGGGTCATACTGAGTCTAGGAGGTCGCATAATCGGCGCACTTGGTCTAAAAATAAAATCTTCTTAAATTAACCGCGTTCCATGTTCTGGGGACCTCCTTGCCGTTAAGTCTTTCCAACTTGTAAGCGCCTTTGCCGATTACCTCCTTTACCCTGTACGGGCCTTCCCAATTCGCCGCCAGTTTACCTTCCCCGTGAGTCGGTAGGCCAATATCGTTGCGCCACAGGACCAGGTCGTTTTGTTCAAATTCTCTCTTGAGCACCTTAGTGTTGTAGCGCAAGGCCATTCTTTGCTTTAGCACTGCTTCCGACAAATGAGCCATCTCTCTAGCCTCGTCTACTAGGTCTTTTTCCACAGCTTCTTCTACTCCCCCCAAGAGTAATCGTGGGCTCAGTTTGTCGACTTCCACTGGTATCATAGCATCCACCCTATATGTTAGGCGAAATGTGGTCTCCCCAGTAGACGATTGCTGGGTTATGCGGTAAGACCAGAGGACTGAGGCGAGCTCGTCAGCCCATGCTCCCTTTTTCTTATCAAGCCGCTTTTTGAGGCCTAGCAAGATGACCTTATTCGCGGCCTCAACTTGGCCGTTCGTCTGGGGGTGTTCCATGGATGAGAACTTTTGCTTTATGCCCAAACCAGCGAGGAACTCTCCGAACTTGTTATCAGTGAACTGGGTCCCGTTATCAGAGATGATGACCTCAGGGATACCGAACCGAGTTACTACTTGCCTCCACATAAACTTCCGACAATTGGATGAGGATATGCTGGCCAGTGGCTCGGCCTCTATCCACTTGGTGTAATAGTCTATAGCAACTATAAGGTACTTGAATTGCCCTGGACCAACCGGGAAGGGTCCTAGGAGGTCAACTCTCTAATGTGAGAAAGGTCGGGAAGACGTCAGTAGATTTAGCTCGGTTGCCGGCGCCTTGTGAAAATTGGCGTTCTCCTGGCACTTGACGTATTTTCTTACGAATTCCTTGGAGTCCTTCATCTCGATGGCCAGTAATAACCAGCTCTGATGAACTTCCTTGGTAGGGCTTTGCCCCCGATGTGGTGACTGCAGCACCCCTCATGGACCTCTCTGAGCACATAGTCCGTCTGGTCGGGATGTAGGCATTTCAGCAACGGTTGGCTGAGTCCCTTCTTAAACAGCTGACCTTGTATGATTGCATACTTGGCCGCCTCTCTTCTCAACGCTTTGGCCGACTTCTCATCATCCGGGAGCTTGCCGCTTTCCAAGAAGTCGATGATCGGGTCCATCCAAGAGGGATCTACCTGGGTTAGCTATAACAGCACTGCTGGTTCTTTCATCAAACCTTAAATGGGGGACCGGTTGCCAGTCCCTAGCTTTGTGCTTGCTAGCTTGGTCAGGAGGTCTGCACGTATGTTCCTTTCTCTCAGAACGTGTTGGATCATGACCTCTTCAAACTGCTTGCTCAATTCTTTGACTTTTTCCAGGTACTTCTATAACAGTGAGTCTCTGGCTTGGTAGGTCCCATTGATCTGAGAAGTAACGACCTGCGAGTCACTACACACTTCTAGTCTTGTGGCTCCGACCTCCCTTGCTAGAGCTAGGCCGCCCAGCAGAAACTCATATTTCGCTTGGTTGTTTGACACCAGGAAGTCAAATTTGACTGACTGCTCGTATATAACTCTAGATGGGTTCTCCAGGATGATTCCTGCTCCTCCGAATGTTTGGTTGGATGCTCCATCAACATGGAGCTTCCACCATGTGCTTGGCGCCCCGTCTGGGTCCCCTGTTACTTCTACCAGGAAATCAATCATGGCTTGAGCCTTGATCGCGTGTCTGGGTTCATACTGTAAGTCATACTGGGAGAGTTCGATGGCCCAAGTCATCATTCTACCCGCCAAGTCGGGTTTCTGGAGTACTTGCCGGATTGCCTGATCCATCCTGGCAATTACTTGGTGTCCCTGAAAGTACTGCCGCAGCCTGCGCGACGATGTCAGGAGCGCATACGCCACTTTCTCCAGCTTGCAATACCTTAGCTCTGCTCCTTGTAGTGCTTTACTCACAAAATATATTGGTTGTTGAGTCTTCCCCTCTTCTCGCACCCAGACCGCCGCCAAGGCCTCGTCGGTTACTTCCAAGTACAAGTATAGCGTTACTCCTTTTTTAGGTCTCGCGAGGACGGGTGGTGCCGAGACTATTTGTTTGAATTGCTTGAAAGCTTCTTCACATGCCGGGGTCCACTCGAACACAATTCCCTTCTTTATTAGGTTAAAGAAAGGTAGAGCTTTGGCCGCTGACGCGCCGAGGAAACGAGATAGTGCTGTGAGCCTGTCCGCCAACCTTTGGACATCCTTCATGCTTCCCGGGCTCTTCATCTGAAGGATTGCATCGCATTTTTCCGGGTTGGCCTTCACCCCTCGTTGGGTTATCATAAACCCCAAGAACTTACTGGCTTCGACGGCGAAGGCGCACTTCAGCGGATTGAGCCTCATTCCGTGCTGTCGAAGAGACGCAAAGACACTTTCCAGGTCACTCAAAAGGGCCTCGGGCCTGGCGGTCTTGACCAAGATATCGTCTACGTATACCTCTATCATCTTGCCGATGAGGTCCTTGAAGACCTTGTTTATCAGCCTTTGGTATGTGGCCCCCGCGTTCTTCAGTTCGAACGACATGACTTTGTAGCAATATGTCCCTCCCGGCGTTATGAATGTCGTTTTCTCTTCATCTGGCGGGTGCATCGGTATCTGATTATACCCAGAATAGGCATCCATGAAGCTCAGATATCGGTAACCCACCGCCGCGTCGACAAGAGCATCGATGTTCGGTAGGGGGAAGGAATTTTTGGGACATGCTTTGTTAAGGTCGGAGTAATCCACGCACATTCTCCATTTCCCGCTAGGCTTTTTAACCAGGACAACGTTGGTAAGCCAATTCAAGTAATCGAGTTCCCGAATAAAGCCCGCTTCCAGTAGGCTGGCCGTCTGTTTGGCTACCTCTTCTGCCATTTCTTGTGACATTTTTCTCCTCCTTTGGGCCACTGGCTTTGCCTCCGGTCTCACGGCCAGCTGGTGTGACATGAACTGGGGGTCTATACCCGGCATGTTGGCCGGCGTCCAGGCAAACAAGTCGCCGTTAGCTCTGATCATCTCTATGAGGGGTTCTTTCAGGTCATGGGGAAGATTCCTGTTTACAAAGGTAAACTTCTCGTCTGAATCGCCGACCCTGAACTTTTCAAGAACTCCCTCTGGTTTATGCCTGGGTTTGTCATCAACCCTGGCGTCTAGGTGAGTAAGAAAGACACCGGATGCTTCTTTAGATTTCTTTCTCAGGGAGAGGCTGGCGTTGTCGCATGCGACTACTGTCTCTAGGTCTCCCCTGATGGTCCCAACTGATCCATCATCAGCTACAAACTTCATTAGCAATAGCTTGGTGGAGATCACCGCCCCAAATTCGTTGATGGTCTTCCTCCCCAGGATGAGGTTGTAGGCCGTCGAGTCTCTTAAGACCACGAACTCCGCCATTAGCGACCTCTTCCCCCTGCCTCCGCCTATGGAGATCGGGAGGGAGATTACGCCGTCTGGCTTGATGAAGTTATCACCTAGGCATACCATGCCGTGCTGGTGACCTCTGAGGTCGGTGTCTCGTAGGCCCAGGGCGTCAAAAACATTGCGAAACATGATGTTGGAATCAGCTCCTGTGTCTAGCAAGATCCGCTTTACTAGGCCGGTGCCCACCCTGGCCGTGATCACCATTTGCGGACTCTCCGCAACCTCCTCGAACCATTGATCCTCGGGGCCAAAAGATATCGAGGGCAACCTGTGAGAGGTCAGCGCGGGGCCAGAGGACATAGCTAAAACCTTGGCATCCTTCTTACTAGCCGACTTCAACCTGGAAGGGACATCCCTTCCAATCACCATATTCACCACGGTGAGGGCACGCTCCACGTCCTCCTCGGGTTCCCATCTCTGCTTTACGGCGCGACTTTTGTCCTCGGTTGACCTGTCCCTCCTCCTAGATTCCCTTATTAGGTGGGCGAACTCGGCCAGCTTTCCTTCTCGGATGGCCTGCTCCAGGGCGTCCTTCAGGTCGAAGCAGTCTTGGGTCTTGTGGCCATATCCCTTGTGATAATCACAATAGAGGTTTTTGTTTCCTCCCGTCCTGTCCCTGAGTTGTCGTGGTTTCGACAAGATGCCCTTGTCGGCAATTTGCTGATAAACCTCGACGATTGGAGCCGCTAGGGGGTGTAGTTGGTGAACTTCCCAACACGGGAAAAGGGTTTGAAAGTCTTGGTTGTTCCTCCGTCTCTGGAGTGTTCCTTGGACCTCTCACCACCACTGGATGGGGGGGCACTAGGGTATACAGGCTTCCGTTTATTGGCTGCCACGACCTGACTTACCTCTTTGTCATTAATGTATTCCCTGGCTACGTTCTGAATTCCTGCATTGTCCAGATGGGCTTGGTGGTGAGGTATTTTCGAAAATCCTCATTTAGCAAACTGTTGGTCAAGCATAAGCTGGCCACCGAATCAGTTAAGCCGTCTATCTCGAGGCACTCATCGTTGAATCTGTCCAGGTATTTTCTGGTCGGCTCGCCGTTTCGCTGCGTCACCCCTAGCAGGTTAATCGGGTGTTTTGTTTTGGCGATGCGCGTGGTGAACTGGGCCAAGAAAGAATGACTAATGTCGGCAAACATGGTTATGGAGCCTTAGGAGAGGGAATTAAACCAACGAATCGCCGGCCCAGCTAAGGTTACCGGGAAAGCCTAGCATCTCACTTCGTCACCTACCCCTTCCAGGTTCATCCTGGCCTCGAAGGCCATTAGATGTTCCTGGGGATCTTGGGTACCGTTGTACCTCATATCTGTCGGCTTGTCAAAGTGCTTTGGTAGTCGTACTCCAAAGATCGAGTGGTGGAAAGGGGTTGCCCCCATGACTATCGGTTGCCTTTCCCTGCCATCTTCTCTGTCAGGTCGGCCTCTCCTCGTCCTTTCTCGGCGGTGCACTTGCGATGGTCGGCTTCTTCTTCTTCGTTCTCTATCGCTTTCCTAGTCTTCTTCTTCAGTGTCTCTCGTTGGCGATCTATTGTAGACCAGCGGGTCTCGCCTTCTCCTTGGCAACTCTCTGCTCTCCTGGCTTTCTGATTCTGTCCAGGGGCTCAAGGTGCGCCTGGAGCGACTCCTCCGGAGACTCCTTTCTCCCCTTTGAGTGGATCGGAAAGGCTCCTGGCTAGGAGTGGGTTGACGACTTTCACGGTTGGCTACTTCTCGCTCCATGTTCTGCACCCTGTGGCGCAGCTCTTATATTATCCTGGCGCTGTCGCTGCCTTTCCCTCCAAAGGGTCGTCCCTCTGTGTGTTGCGGGGGAGATCTGCTGCCTTTGCGAACGGTGGCTCTTGCGGCTACCCCACTGCCTCGGGGATCTATTCCCTCCCCGCGGGTTCCAGCTCCACCGTCGGCTGCGCCAGAAACCAAAACAAAATCCATGTTGGGGAGAGTCCCCACAGACGGCGTCAATGTTCGGTAAGTCGGGTTACCGGATGGTTCGGGTGGTAGGTTGTGTGTGAAGATGGGTCTTTACCTCGGTCTAGACGCTGGGAACGGTTTGTGTTGCTGCCGATCTGCCGGGCTCTTGATGAAGTGAGGGGGGTGTCACCTGCAATGACACTCTGAGGCCCAAGTCAGTAGAGTGTATAGATGATGCGAGAATTTGGAGTAAGGTGACGTACCTGGGGGGAGGGGTAGGACCTTCCCCTTATATACCTTGTCAGTAAGGGGGTCCCACAAAGGGAGGCCTCCTTCCTGAAAGGTTCCTTCCTCCCAGCTATCAAGCAGCTGGCACCTGGGGTGCGTGGCCCGGTCGCTAACCGGACGGGTCTTGCGCCCTAACCATCCGAGCGGGTTGCAACATCGTCGGGCCGGGCCGCCAGATGTGTCCAGCTGGGCTGGGCCGTAACAATTAGAAAGTCTTAGGAGCAACCTATCTAATTCCACAATGAAGTAGAGCTAGCATAAATTAAATGTGGAGAAATTAAATAATTCTAGTCGAATAAAATTAGGAGGAATAATAATGCTGGTGATGTATAGCAAAATCTAGTAACCGGATATATCTATATGCTTAATTTGAATATGATAATCGAAGTTTAGAGTTTAATATAGAAGAATAAACTTTTACTGCTGTCAAAAGGAAGAAGGGAGAAAAATACACCTGAAAGTTCGCACGCTGGATACGATTACACTTTAATCATTTAATGAGTCACACGTACACACCATTTATACACTCCGGCAGACACATTTACCCTTTCGACCATCGGCATGTAGCGGCGTTAAATGATTGAAGTATAATTGTGACCAGCGTGTGAACTTTCAGATGTATTTTTGTCCTTTCTTTCTAAACAAAATAAACACGAAAAATATTGTGTTTGTCAGAGTGTATAAATGGTGTGCACGCGTGACTCATTAAATGATTGAAGTGTAATCGTGTCCAACATACAAACTTTTCATATGTACTTTTGTCCCTTCCAAATCAAATATATATATTATATATATTATATAATATATATATTATTGTTAGAATTATTTTTTTAACCTTCATCTTTTGATAGTTTAAGATTTAACATGGCTTATGGTAATAGTCACTAGAGAGTGGTCAACGACGACGGTTTTCCTTCCAAGAGTGATTGACAACGAAAAGTAATTAAAGTTGCGGTGATATTAAAAAAGTGGTGTGAAGGAAAAAAAAAAGGAGTGAAAAGAAAAACTAGAAAATACCACTCTCCTCTCTTATGAAATACTAAAATGATATTTTCCTTCTTTTTATTTATAAAATATATATTTCTATTTTTTATAACTTTTAAAAAAAATTTTTTTATTATATTTTAAATTTTTGTATTAATTAATGTTAATTTTATCTATTTAAAAAAATAAATTATTTTTTATAAAAATATCTTTTAACAAAATTTTTATTTTTTATCATTAAATTTTGTTTATCAAAATACTCTTTAATAAATTATTTTTTTATTGATTAAATTGTATTTTACCAAAATATTTTTAAAAAAATTTAATAATTAAATTTATTATTTCTAAAATACTCTTTAATAATTTTTTAATTATTAAATTATGGTTTTATCAACATTTTTGTTAACAATTTTTTTTTATATTTTATTATTAATTTTCTGATATTAATATATATTATTTTAATATTAAATAAAAAATCTTAGTAAGATTATTTTTTAATATAAATATATATTAATTATTATACATATTAATAATAGTAAGATTTTTTTATTTAATGTTAAAATAATATATATTAATATCAAAAAATTAATAGTAAAATATAAAAATAATTGTTAACAAAAATTTTGATAAAATCACAATTTAATAATTAAAAAGTTATTGAAGGATACCTTAGAAAAAAATAATTTAATTATTAATTTTTTAAAAAATATTTTAGTAAAAATACAATTTAATTAATAAAAAAATAATTTATTAAAGAGTATTTTGTTAAGCAAAATTTAATGACAAAAAAATAAAATTTTTGCTAAAGAGTATTTTTGTAAAAAAATTTATTTTTTGAAAAATGGATAAAGTTAACATTAGTTAACGCAAAAAAATTTAAAATGGATTAAAGATGAGATTTTTTAAAAGTTATAAGAAAGAGAAATATATATTTTATAAATAAAAAAAAAAGAAAAATATCATTTTAGTATCTCTCAGAAGAGAGGAGTGGTATTTTTTCAAAAAAAATTAATATAAGAGTAGAAAGAAAATTTAAAGAAATCAATCATGTTAAATATATACTATAACTAGTCATTAAAATTAAATATTAATAAAAAAGTATAAAAATATATAATATATATTAAAAAATAAGTTAAATAATATATATTATATATAATAAATACATAGTGATAAAATTTAATAGTTGATTTTAGTGTATATATAATATTTAAAAAAAGGTTGATTTTAATTATCAAAAATTAATTATCTAATTAAACTCTCGTGTGTGTGTATATTTGTAAATCCTATATATCACTCAATAAGTGAAAATAAATATAAGAAAAAAAAAAGAAAAAGGTTGAATTATATAAAACCTGCGCCGCCTCCTCAACTAAAAATAAATAAAGGCTTGGGGGAAGCATATGAACGAATCATCTTCCTCCACCACCACCTAAAAAAAGTGTAACTAACTGTAGGGAAATTTTTTTGTATTTGTTAATTATAACGTACTAATGAAGTGATTAAAGAACCTAATTCTAAACTCTTTTTTTTTCATTGCATTGCATGCGCCTTGAAAGCATACACGTGGCTGATTAATTTATGAAAAAGTACCTAATAGATAAACAATGAGAATATTAAATAATCTGGATAATAAATATATAGATGATTATGTTTATTATTTTTAATTCAATTAATATTTTTTTAATTCAATTTACTCTTCAGTAGGTGTGCAGAAGTTATTTTAATGTTAAGATTTAAGAGGTAATTTAGGGTAAAATATTTTTTTACTTTATTAGATCAATTCTAAAATCTATTGTTCACGTTATTTATAAAAGTCATTATTTATCTAGCAAAATCATTTATTTATTAGTAATGTTAGATAACTAATTTTGTTAATTATTATCAACTAATTTTTTTATAATTATTTTATTAATCTTAAAATTTAGATCTTAAATTATAAATTATAAATCGAAACACTAAAATTAATTAATATTACCCAACTAAAATTAATTACCAGCACGTTTTCTTAATTTATTAATCATGTATTACCATCATGCTTGCTTGTTGGATGCTTCACCAACATATGCTTCAACATGGTATATACATAGGGAACATTGGGGAAGAAAATTATTCCTTCCTATGATATGCTCTGCCTCATATATTAAGGATACAACCAACATGATTAAAAATACATCTTTTATTCGTTTTTTACATAAATATTAAGAATAAGATGTATGTTTTAAATATTTAATTTCAGGTATGTAATTAGATTAAGCTTGAAGGCTGTAAACAATTTAGATAAACTAAAAAATTAAGTTGAGAGAAAATATTATATGTATTATTTTTTTCATATGAAATTTTGTTATAATATTTAGAATTAAACTTAGGTAAAGAAAATATAAAATATTTGTCTTTTAATCTGAGAAAAGAAAAATGTTCACTAGCTAGAGACCTAGAGTTGTACCAAAAAAAGTTGTGTAAGTTTTTTTCTTAAATTAACATTCCAATTGAGAAACTATTTTTTTATTAATAATTAGCTAAAAAAAAATTTCAGAGACAATATTGATCTTTTAAAGCTAGGTATCTAACAATCAAAGAAAATAAAAGAATGAATAATGAATTTAATTAAATGTTTGCCGAAAAAGTTGATTATAAACAATGCTGTTTGAAAATTTTTTAAAGTTATTTTTTTGAGTTTTTCACTTATAAAAAGTTATATTAATGATGTTTGTTATAATTTTTTAGATATGTTTTTAACTTCTCAATAAATTGTTTAAGAGTTTTTGAAGAAATTTAAAAATTTGACTTCTTTCTTTCTCAAAAAGCTATTTTATCATTCTTATTTATTTTAAAACTTTAAAACAAATACTTCTATAATAACTTTTCAAAAATAAAATAACTTATTTATAAGCTGTTTTTAATATAAGTCTTTATATTTTAAACTCTTTTTTCAAAAGAACATAGATCCAATTTTAATAAATAACTTAAGTTTTTTTTTGAAAAAAGAACTTAAAGTATAAAGACTTTTATTAATACCAATTTATTATAAATAATTTATTTTGTATTTAGATTTTTACTTATAGAAATACTTATTTTAAAATTGTAGTGTTTGGATAAATAACTCAAAAAATATAATTTTTTTTACATGAAAGAATTGATATTAAAATAACGTAATTGAGTATGGGGAGACTATGCCATTTGAGCTATTACTCATTGGCAATAACAAATACTTTTCAATATTGAATAACGGTGTTTTTGTATGTGGTGAATAGTAATAAAATTCTAATTCACAATAATCTTGATGGCAATGCTAAAAAAATTATTGTGTAGTTAGTGTTTGCTGTTTTATTGTGTATGATATGGTAGGTGAAAATAAAAAATAAATATAAACTATGTATCAATGTATATTTTATTATTTTTTATTTTTTTACTCCTATTAGAACTCCCTTTTCCTTTATTGGGATCAAGAACTTGTTAGTTGCTATAATTAACTATAAAAATAATAGCAAGTTATATAAAAATAAAATCATAGATAAAAAAATAAAATTAAAATTGAGATTTCATACCACACATAATATTAGATACAAACTTAATAATAAGAATAGAATGATAAAATGATAAAAAAAAAATAACTGAACAAAATATATGCATTAAGTAGTTCACATGGAACCTTATGTGAAGATGGTGTAGGAGGGCCAGAACAAATATTTTTCATAAAGCCAACAATAAAAATAGATCTTTTTTATTTTGAAGTCATTTTTTTAGGGGAGTAATAGAATAATTTTTATCGAAAGAGAGAAAAGTCATGTATTTTTACTTCTTTAAAAAGCTGTAAATTAATTTTTTTGAAAAGATAAAAACTTTTCTTTAAAATGGTGCTAAACACGCTTATTATGACTTTTTCATAATGTAAAAGTAAAAAAAAATAGCTTCTGTTACTTCTCCAAACGAGTTTTTAGTTAAGTTGTTTATTCAAATTGGCCATAAGTTTGGGTAGAGTTTAATTAAGCTCCTTTTTAGGTAAACAATTTAATTAAACTCTTTTTAAAAAATAGTTTAAACAATAAATATTTATATTAAAAGTAACTTATAAATAAAGTATTTTGTGTCTAATTTTTTAATTCTAAAAGTGTTTATTTTTAAAAAAATATGATAAAAAATTTTTATTATGAAAAAATAATTTTTTTAAAAAATATAGCATTTCTATAATTTTATTTTAAAATTACACCAGACACTAATAATATATATTTTCATAAGTTAAAAATAAAAAATTACTTATAAACCTATTGAAATAGGCCCAAAATAAAGTGCTTTGTTATTTCTTAGCTTTATTAGAAAAAATAAAAAGTATCTATAAAAATACATTATTCAAATATATTTGTTTTTTTAATTAAAAATTGAGAGAGAAATTATTAAAAGGTCATAAAAGTAAAAATAATAATAAAAAGGAGTTTACATCATGATATATGCATGCGAATAATTACGATATAAATGATGATGAGATCTCGTAATTAATTAAGGGTAGGTAAGGTTTATATGAGTGCCTCTTCATTGTCCAGCATCTCTATATAAATACTTTCCCACACCTTTGCTCCTCAACAATTCCATCCACTCTCAAAAAATTGAAGAATACACACAATAATGTCATCATCACAACTATGCTCTATGCTTCTCCCACCTTCACTTTGTTTTGCATCACTCAACTTTCATGTCTTCCTTACTCTCCTTCTATTGCTTCTTGTTTTCAACTATTGGTTGGTCCCTGGTGGTCTTGCTTGGGCTCTCTCCAAGTTCCGTTTAGAATCACCACGTGCCCATAATACTAATAACAACAACAAAAGGTCGATTCCTGGGCCTTCAGGTCTTCCAGTTCTTGGCCTTGTTTCAGCCTTCACTGGAACCCTAACTCACAGGGTTCTGGCGAACTTGGCTGAAACATTTAAGGCCAAGAACTTGATGGCATTTTCCATTGGGGTGACCCGGTTTGTTATCTCCACAAACCCTAACACGGCCAAAGAGATTCTTAACAGTTCAGCTTTCGCTGATCGACCTATCAAAGAATCAGCTTACGAGCTTCTCTTCCACCGTGCAATGGGGTTCGCTCCTTATGGCGAATACTGGAGGAACCTTAGAAGAATCGCCACCGTTCATTTGTTCTCTCCACGGAGGATCGCTGCTAGCGGTGAGTTCAGAGCTAGAGTTGGTGAGCACATGGTGAAAGAAATGGTTGGTTTGATGGAGAAGAAGAGTGAGGTTAAGGTTAGAGAGGTGTTGCATTTAGGATCGTTAAACAATGTGATGATGAGTGTGTTCGGGAAAAGCTATGAGTTTGGTGAAGGTGGTAATGGGTGTGAGCTTGAAGAGTTGGTGAAAGAAGGGTATGATCTGCTTGGTGTTTTCAATTGGAGTGACCACTTCCCTTTCTTGGGTTGGTTGGATTTGCAAGGTGTCAGAAAGAGGTGTAGGAATCTAGTAGCGAAAGTGGATGATTTTGTTGGAAATATCATATTGGAACATAGAATGAAAAGGGTTGCCAAGGATGAAGCCTTTGATGACTTTGTTGACGTGTTACTAGATTTGGAAAAACAGAGCAAGCTTCAGCACTCCGATATGGTTGCTATTCTTTGGGTGAGTCTGTGACGGTTATCCTTACGTGAATATAATATTATGAATTGTTAGATAATTTAATATATTTTACTGAATTTTTTGAATTTATTTCAGGAAATGATATTTAGAGGGACTGATACAGTAGCAATTCTTTTGGAATGGATTCTAGCACGGATGGTATTGCACCCTGAAATCCAAGCAAAAGCTCAATCTGAAATTGACTCTGTAGTTGGATATGATCGTACAATCAATGATTTAGATCTTCAAAATCTACCATACCTACGTGCCATAGTGAAAGAAACCCTAAGAATGCACCCACCAGGCCCACTGCTATCATGGGCGAGGCTTGCAATCCACGACACACAAGTGGGCCCCCACATGATTCCAGCTGGCACAACGGCAATGGTTAACATGTGGGGCATCACGCATGACAAAGAAGTTTGGTGTGAGCCGGAAGAGTTCAAGCCAGAGAGGTTCATAGAAGAAGAGGTTCAAATAATGGGGTCTGATCTTAGGGTTGCACCATTTGGTTCTGGAAGAAGGGTGTGTCCTGGCAAGGCTATGGGCTTGGCCACTGTGGAGCTTTGGCTTGCTATCTTGCTTCAAACCTTCAAATGGATTCCTACAAATCATCTTGACTTATCTGAGTGCTTGAAACTCTCTCTTGAGATGAAGTCACCTCTTCTTGCTAAGCTTATTCCAAGATTTGGTTAATTAATTACTTTTTGTTTTTTGAAATTTAAATTAAACCGTGGGCTATGTTTTTTGCGAACTACTAGTGTTTATTGGGAAAGGTTTGATCATCAATAGTTTTTTTTTTTAATTAAAAAAATGGGTTGTGGACATGTATTTGCTGGGTATATTTCTTATCTATTTAATTATATAAAAAAGTTGAGTAATTATGTTTATGTTATTAAAATTTTGTTTCTTTGCATATCAAATTGTAATGGAGTTTGAGAAT
Source organism: Arachis hypogaea (assembly GCF_003086295.3). Lineage (NCBI taxonomy): Eukaryota > Viridiplantae > Streptophyta > Magnoliopsida > Fabales > Fabaceae > Arachis > Arachis hypogaea. The sequence goes on from NC_092046.1 coordinate 129,679,881, forward strand.
GTGAAATTTGATAATTATCAACAGATATTTCTATTTTGTAATTTGTATGTATGATGTATTATCATGCATATGTTTTATAATTTATACTCATATTTTGTTTTTTTATTAACAACTTGACACTTCGTTGGCCTCGGTTATTTAGTACAATTTAATTATTCATTAAGGTATATAGGATACATAATATTTTGATTGTACCAACCATAGTGTGTGCGGATTCTTTTATAATTTAATTTATATCTATAAATACAATTATAGTGGAAAGTAGGAATAATTGTTTTTCCCCATTAAAAATGGCATGTATTTTTTTAAGATATGACATATTGTGTATAATTAAGAATGATTTGGATTTTGTAGCATGCTAATTTTGTACAAATATTATTATATAAGTAATAGTCATTCCGTATTTAATTTAGAGTACATTTGTACTCTAAATTTGATAAATGATAATTAAATTAGTTAAATTTAATTTGTTAAAATTTTTTAATAAAATATCAAATTTGGAGTACGAATATATTCTAAACTAAGGTAATGATTATTAATTATATAACAAAGATTTAATACTAAAACATTCTATTATTCTATATTTTATTTGCATGCATGTTCTACAAGTTTTAAGGCATGTCACCTGAGACTAGTTCAATTGATGTATAAATTTAGACTAATTTTCTTATCTCACATGCCATGGTTCCATATCCCAAATATATATATATATAACGAACAAAAAAAAAGCATTAATGTAAGCAGTTGGGTGCATATTACTAGGTAATACTACTTTCTTCTCCTCGCCTTTTTATTTCTAACGAAAAGGCACTAATAAATACTAATAAATATAATTTACAACTACATAGAAAGAAGTGATATATGAATAATTATCATCTCTTGATCAATCAATATAATGATCATGCATGCATGTGTCAATTTCATTTGATGATACATTATTATTCATGTGAAAATGCAATCTTATCCTTTTGGGTCTCTATAATCTGTGCAGTAATGGGAACAGCCTAAGGTTATGGTAACAGCCAATAAGATAATTTGATTGATGAATAAAGCAGTCATGTATCATTATTGATGAATATGAAAAGTTAGTTTTGTCATCTTTTCAAAAAGGAGGATTTGTTAATTCCATCAGAACAAGTTGCCTAACACTAAAAAGATTTGTGCAGGTTGGTTCCAATTCCCATGCGTGATATTATTATTGCGTCTTTTTCTTATTTGTCTTTGTTGGGGAAAGGAGCTATTGTGATCCGAAAAAATAGCATTTCTTAAAAAATATATATTATTAGAAAAAACAAACAAATTAAATTATTAAGATCAGGGTAAGTCAATTAAAAGTTTTGGATTTTTAATTTTCATAATTTTAATAAAGAAGTAATTAACTTAATTGATAGATAACTTTTTAAATTTTAAATTATTAATATAAAATATAATATTTATTTAATTAACCAAAAATACTAGTAAAAAAATTTAAAAATAAACTCTCAAAATTTACACACCATACAAATACATATTCATAAGTATAGATAATTCGATTATTCGATCAAAATTGATGTGACTTGATTATATTAGTTTTATACCTGATGGATAATAAAATGTAATCAGATCAGATCAAATTCGATTAAATCCAACATTAATTGATTCGGATATAAGTTTTAGGGTTAAAAAACTTGAGCCAACTCGATTACCATATTAAAATTATATTAATTTAAAAAATAAAAATATAATAATATATATATACAGGTCTATTTCTCTTCAAGTCAAATTATAATATTTATTTAACTATAATATAATTTTGATTATATATTACTCTTTATTATTTTTACTATGACATATTGTTTACATAAACTTTTTTTTTATATATTTTTTATTTTTTTAAATTTCATTTTTAATAGATATCTAATCATCTGAATTTATCCAACTTGAATTTAATCAGTTTAAATTGGTTTGCGTCAACTTACAAAAAACTTTATATATAAACCAATTCAAACTAATCAACATTTAATTGATTCTCATTTTTTTCCAAATTCAAACTAACTGGCCGACCCGTAAACATCCCTAACAAAATGCTATATATTGAAATCAAAAATTAAGTTCGATTTATTAACAATCAAATTTATTTATAAAATTCAAACCTAACTTACTAAAATCCTATGAGTTAATTAGAATTCAGGAGCTAGCTCAAATTACAAATACAATCTATATTTTTATATAAATAAATTATAATTTATACATAAAAACTACCAATTATATATGTTATTTATCTATTTATATCATCTATCAAATCATATAAAATCAACGAAGATATTAAAATTTAATATGACAAAAATAAAAAAAAAACAATACATCGTCATGTATTTAACAAATATGAAAGTTATAATTATGTGTGTATAAAATGACATATTATTAATTATTATAAATTAAAAATATAAAATACGTAATATGTACAATTGAATTAATTCGATCAACTCATTTAATATATGAACTCAAATTCAGATTTAAGTTCAATTAAGAAGTTTATGACTTTAATTTATTGAATATTTAACAAATAAAATTTGAGCTGGTTCATGAGTTAACTTGATTCACTTATAAAGTTATAATATTTTCTCTCTTTTTGTTTTTTGCTTTTTTTGGCTAAACATGCATAAGGCCAAAATCATTTAATAGGACAAAGACAAAGTATAATTTTTGCATTGTCTCTAATGTTTGTAATTTTTTTTTAAATATTCTTAAGGTTTAATTTTATTTTTAATATTTTTTATTTCAAAATTACCCTAGACGACTTTAACCCCATCTAAAACATTAGGAACGAAACTGAAAATGTCCAATAGTAGTTTTAACATAAATTGTAAACATAAGATATGCAATTAAATAAAAATTAAAAATTTTAGAGTCAAAATTAAATAACATTAAATATTAAAGATATTCTTAAAAAAATTGCAAACGTTAAAAAATATAGTTATATATTTTTTCATTCTAAGTTATTATAAATATCTAGAACAACTTGCTTTTTGATGTGCGTGGTGATTGATTCCTAAGTATAGGTTATGAACTTGCTTGTGCATGTTGATCATCATCATGAGAATTTCACCTTTTTTCTCTGTGGTTTTAATCAAAATGATTGAGGAATAAGAACCTTACAATAATACAACTATAAAATGGGCCTGTGATCTCTTTAATTTGCAAGATCCACATATCCCTTTCTCCAATCTCCAGAATATATATTGTAAATTAAATGATAATTGAATATGTGCCTATAGAAAGCTTTGCTCCTTTCTAGTTCACCCATAAGGAAATTAAGTAATATAGTATTTCTTGTTATTATTTATTAATTAGTTATTTCTATCTGCATCTATCAAATGCAACTTGCTTTGGACCTGTCTTCTTTTTTGTTATTTTCTGTTGAGTGCAGTTTCTTTTCCTTTATAGCCGATTCCCTCTCTCTTTCATCACTCCATATTCTTTTCTTCCTCTTCTTCCTCCTTAAGAATCACAACTAGGAGAATAGCTACCATATCATATACATTATTGCTCATCAACCAATATGCTAATAATAATAATAATAATAATAATAATAATAATAATAATAATAATAATAATAATAAATAGACGATTCGTGTCTTCAATATATGTCGTGTAAGGTATTATTATTATTATTATTATTATTATTATTATTATTATTATTATTATTATTATTATTATGAGAGACTTAACCTTTTTTTTCATTCATATACAAGAATAAAATTCGAAATCTCACCTTTAAAAAAATAAAAAACGTTAAAAATATGTACTGCTTATTTTAATCTAACCATGTTACGCATATACGTAAAAACAACTCTCTAAATAAAATGTACATTAAAATATAATATAAAATATACATTAAAAATGAGATACACAATATATATATATATAGGGATAAATATTATTTTAGTCCCTCACGTTGAGGGTTGGAATCGAATCTATCCCTGATGTATATTTTGATTTAAAATCATCCTTAATGTGTTTTTTTTATATTAAAATCGTTCTTTTAATTTTTTTGGACAAAAATGCCCTCCACTACCATCAGCACCACCAGCATCTTTACTCCCACCACCACTACCAGCACCTTTACCTCCACCACCAAGAAAAACAACATCAATAAAATCAACACAAATTCAACAAATCCAAAAATCAGAAATTCAACAAATCCATAAATAAAAAATTCAACAAATCAACCCAAATTCAACAAATTCAACAACCAAATTAAAAACAACAAATCAAAATCAGAAGCAGAGGCAGTAACAAATGCAGAAGCAGAGACAGTCATAGAATCAGAAATAGAAACTCAAGCAGAAGCAGATGCAGAAGAAGAAGATGCTAATGCAGAAGAAGAAGCAGAAAAAGCAGATGCAAAACCACCGGCGCTTAGCCATCCATTCCCAGCGGCGGCGGCGCACTCCATCCTCGGATCCCTCTCTCTCCTCGGCCACCCATCACCCGCGGACCGGCGACGGAGCATGCGCGGACCAGCTCAGCCTCGGATCCCTCTCTCTCTCCTTCGCGCGCCGCCCTCTTCGCGTCGTGCTCCTCTTCCCAGTGACACACTCCACGGCGGCAGAAGCATGCGTGAACGGTCCTCCCTTCCACCGGCGCTCCCTCTCTCTTTCCCCTCTTCTCTTCTCCCCTGTCGCAGCCCCTCTCCTTTCTTCTTTCTTCCGGCGACGACGACGGCAGCTCCAAGCTTCGCCGGCGCCGTCCCCTCTCCCCCCTTCCCCTTCCCCCTCTCCCTCCCCTTCCCCTTCGCATTTCCTTTCGGCCCCCCACCCCCAAAAACACGTTTCCTCTCCCCACCCCTCCCCCCAAAAACGTGTTCTTTTCTTTTTTTTTTTTTATTTTATAATTTTTTATTATTAAAGTAGGGGTATTTTAAGAATAAAATTAAATTTTTTTTAAAAAGGACAATTTTAATACAAAAGAATACGTTAAGGATGATTTTAAATCAAAATATACACCGGGACGATTCCATGAGGGATCAAAACAATACTTATCCCTATATAATAAATAGATAATATTTATTTAATAACTTAAATGTGCATATAGCATTTTTAAATTCCGCCTCTTTGATTTTGATCGAGTTAGGAATATAATAAATTTTCTTACGTGAAAATTTACTTAATCCAGTCACATAATCTATTATTATTATTATTATTATTATTATTATTATTATTATTATTTGTCAAACATACGCCATATTCAATATAGAGAAATATTAAGAAATTAATAATTTTTATTAAATATTAGTCAATATTTAACTAACACATTTTATTTTTTTACTGTTAGAATTTAAATTTAGGATTTAGAATATAATACTTAGTGTTTATAATATTAATCCAGTATTGCCAAAAAAAAATATTTTGTTTCGTTGCTCTTCAATAAAGTATGTAGGTGAAAGTTCAACTCGTTCTTACACTAGTACCAATCAACTCCGAGGCAGTTGCTGACCTTCACAAAAATCTTTGGGGGCCAAACATATTTTTAACACAAATGATAGCAAAATCAAATTAGAATTTTGTTTAATGAATATTTTTTTCTAGAAATCTTAATGTTAATCGAGAAATATTTTCGATTAGGACAAGCTAATTCGGAGTATTAAAAAAATAATGAGAAAGGAAATAGATGTCGAAAAAAGTGTATGTGCGGACATTAATTAGGAGTTGCTCGTCATGGACTCGATTTTAGATTCCTTTTTAAATCGACCAGGCCTAATCGAACGGATATTCGAATGAAAAATCGAATAGTTGCTCGAATAAGGGATTAAACGGTTATATAGGTGGAGAAGTTGAAGAATTTTACCACGTGAGGAATTGATGGGTAACGTTTCATTAGCAAAAGAGTGGGAACGGTTACCAGGGAGTACGCGCGCAAGACAGCACTTAGACTATAAATACTAGAAAGTTTTAGGGAATAAAGGTTGGAACTTTGCTTCAGAAATTACTCACGCACTCTCACATCTCAGAGACTTTCTGAGTTTGTCTCAAGTCAATTATCTGTAGGGTTCCTTCCACATGTCTTTACTTTTCATTTACATTTTCTATAAACTTTATCTTTTTCAAGCAAATTTATATTTCAAGTAATGATTTAACTTTCGAATGCAATTTATCTTTCAGTATCTTTAATTTTCTTGCCAAAAGTCCTTTGACTCACTTCAAGGCACCTTTACTGCTTTCTTTAAATTTCAATGCAAACCTTTTCCGATTTCAACTAATTTACTTTTTGAATTTATTGTCTTTAACTTCTTTTATCCTTTTATAAATTTTATTTACTTGTTATTTAAATACCCGTCTAATTGAAGATACTTTGATGCACTTATAAAAAATTGGTATCTGTAAAAGAGGAGTTGGTTTTGCTCCCAAATCATTAGAATCAAACCACCATCGATTTGCTAAAAATCGACAAAACACTTACCAAAATTTGACATTTATTAGTCAAATTCATCAAGTTATCGACAAATTATAAGATAAAATTTAAAGAGTAATAATAATATGATAAATTAATTTTTAAAGATAAAAAGTATATAGAAAATCTCAATATTATTTTAGACTATACTACCTATATACTAAAATTAATTAGCTACCACAATTAACTATTAGTATAAAATACATGTTAAAATATAAATATATATTAAAAATAAATTAAACCACATACATATGTATTTATACACAAATATATTGGGGGCTAATTTTAGTGACTGATTTTGATGTATAAATAATATTTTTGTATTATTTTATGTTATTTCAATAACTTGAAATCATAAAAAATAAAAGATTTACATTAATAAATCAGGACAACAAAAATTTTAAAAAGAATGACTTTATAAGACTATATACTAGCTATCTGAATATTGTTGAAAATGTGATTTGAACTCACAAATCCATAAAAGAAAAATCTTAACTTTAGTAAGTTAACCAAATAATCAACAATAAAGACTACTCTTATGCTATCATATCTATAACTATAACTAATAAATTTTACACACTTTGAGCTAATGAAGCTCTGTCATTAATTCATTATAGATAGGTGTGGTCTATATATAGCCCCTTATTTATTTATTTATTTATTTTAGTGAGAAAGTGGGGTCAATGACCCCAAAAAAAAAAAAAAAAAACTAAGAGAACCCTTTCGAAAGGAGAATACCTACAGTATCTAGCATAAGAGAATTAACTACATTAAGAAGTGTAGCTTCAAGAACGTGAAGTTTAAAGAAAAGGTTATGCCCTTTCTTTGCTAGAATGTCCTCCACAGAGTTAACTTCACGTAAAGTATGTGGCCATTGGACATTATGAATACACGCCTAGCAAGAATGCCAATGTCAGCAACAAGGGGGGCGCACAGATGTGTAGCAGGATAGTCTTAACAAAATTGATAGCTGCTGAAGAGTCAGACTCAACCATTAAATTAGTGAAATTGTTTGCGCTGATAATTTGAAGTCCATGGATTATCTTCCAGAGTTCTGCATGCGTAATAGAGCAATTGCCCAAGTTAGAGGTGAAACCTTTAACAAATTGGTCAAAATAATTTCGAAACACCCTTCCGCACGCATCACTATTAACTTGAGACAGAAAAGAACTATCGACATTAAGCATGATAAGCCCATCCACTGAAGTACTCCATTTAATAGCTTGCTCTTGATCCCTTTGGTTCTGTCGAGGACAAATAGGGGCTTTGATGACTTTGGGGATCTTTGCAAATCGTGCCTTTACCTGCTCCACTCTATGGTGGGAAGCAGTGGTGTCTCCTTCAAAAATAAGTGTATTCCTAAAGTACCAAATGGAAGAGATAGTAACCCTGAACAGACAGGGCCAATTTCCTTTGGTAATAAGGTTATGGATCAACCATTCATTCAGATTAAGATCAAAGAAGTTCTTTGGACTATCATCTATCATGAGGGAGAGCCAGATACTAGCAGCATACCCACAATCCCTAAGAACATGTAGACCAGTTTCCTCTTGCAGAGGGCATCTTGGACAAGATCCTCTTCCTATAAGGTGGCGTCTTCTTCTTTAGACATTTGTGAGGATGGCATGGTGCGAAACCAACCAAAGGAAGGTTCGAATGCGTTCCGGACCCTTCCACTTTCAAAAAAGATCGAGTAGTCTGTTCGAATTTGTTGGTTCACCGATCGATTTCTGGTAAGCCGACTTCATCTCAAAGGTCTCGTCCGAGAAAAATCTCCACGTCATAAGGTCCACATTCTTCGAAGATGGGGGGGAGGGACATCAACAATTTTCTTTATCAACTCCTCTGGTAGCTAGGTAGCCAACTTCCTTTCATCCCAGTTTCCTGAAACAGTAAGAAAGTCCATCAGAGTGTTATTCGTGTTAATTTGAATACTAACCTGGTTAGCATATTGACTAAGACAACCAACGTCTGGGACCCAGTTATGGTTCCAGAAGTTAATCTTAAACCATCTCCTATCCGCCAAATGTAGTTTGTTTGGACATCAGGCCGCGCTTCGCATATTCCTTTCCAAAGGTTGGACTCGTTCCTCCTCCTCTCCACCTTAGGGATAGTATCATTTCCACACCCACATTTGGATCGGAGAACTTTTTTCCACAGACAATCTTTTCTTTCAATAAGGCCCTAACCCACCTTTGTTGTAAAGGCATGGTTCATAGTACTCATATGACGTATACTCAGTCCTCCTGTGTTCTTAGGTGCACAAACTTTGTTCCTGCTTAGAAGGTGAATTTTCTTTAACCTCTCAATATTGTCCCAAAGGAAGCCCCTGCATTTACGATCAATAGCATTACAAGTAGAGGAAGGTAAAAGAGCAGATTGCATGTATAATAAGAAATAGTAGAGAGAACAGATTTCACCAGAGTACATCTCTCTACAAGAGTAGGAACGCCCAGATATTTACCAAGATCCTTGGTTCTAGAGAATCCCAAGGACTCGCTTATATCGCTTATCACATTATGACCAAAATTCATAGAGAAGAAAACTCTAGTCTTGTCATGGCTAACTTTTTTATCGGAGCTTTCACAGAAAGTATTGAGGCATTTATTAATAATACCTGCTTGATCAAGGCTAGCCTCTACGAACAAAATAAGATCATTGGCAAAGCAGAGGTGAGAGATATTGGGGATTCCCGCTTAATACAAATGGGTTTCCAGAAGCCACGGTGAACAACCACATTAATAAGCCAAGACAAGCGTTCAATACACAAAACAAAAATGTATGGTGATATAGAATCACCCTGTCGAATCCATCTAGTAGGAGAGAACTCATCAAGTTCCTCACGATTCCATAAAATTCTCATCTTTACAGTAGAAATGCATGATAGAATAAGGTTAATAATATGAGTCAGAAGGCCGATATCCATAAGAGTATCCTTAATCAAACTCCATTTAATCCTATTGTATGCTTTCTCAAAATCGATCTTATATCCATCCAACCTCTATGGCCCTTCTTATTCCGCATGGAGTGTATGACTTCTTGAAAAATGGCAATGTTATCCGTGCTCTGCCTCCCAGGTACAAAACTACATTGTGTCGGCGCCATCCATTAGCCTTCTTATGCGATTGGCTAAGATCTTAATTACCACTTTGTATGTAACATTGCACAGACTTATCGGACACAATTGTCGAAGGCTAGTTACCAGATCAGTCTTTAGGATATGGGTTAATAAGGTCTCGTTAATCTCTTTAAGGAGTCCCATTAGAGTCAAGGAGCGAGGTTACCTTATTTTTTCTTCTTCTGATCATGGTTGAACAATCGAAGTATTTAGTGTTGCGATCGCCAAACTTGATCCATTTGCATCTTGACTTTTGGTACCATAATAATTCTTCCTGAGCAAGCACATTCTCATATTCTTTCCAAAGATCAGTGCGAAGTTTCTCCAAAAAATCATTCCTATCCTGAGAGAGGCTAGAGGCAATACCCTGAAGTCTTCTGAGAAGTGTCCTTTTCCTTTTAAGTATATTCTCAAAAACATTTATGTTCCATTCCTTCAAAGAATCCCTGAAGTTTTTGATGCCTTCAGACTAGAAGTTTTGCATATCCTATGAACTCTTTACCAAATTTTTAAAGTCTGGATGAGAGAGCCAAGTAGCAGTAAAATGAAATGGTCTTCTTCGCCTATTATTCATACCAGAGTTAGTAAGTTGAAGACAGAGGGGTGCATGATCCGATTTAAACATGGGCAGATGTTTAATAACAACTTTTGGAAAAGCAATCTGCCGATCCAAATTAGTTAAACCTCTATCCAATCATTCAACAAGATTTTCTCTTCTCCACGTAAAGGGCCAACCCGTATAGCCAATGTCAACAAGCCTGCAATCAGACACACAACTTTGGATCTCAGAGCAGGCTCCTCTCTCAACCTTGTTAAAACCTTCACTCCTTTCATAATCATGTAACATAGCCTTAAAATATTTGAGAATACACCAAGGGATATTGATATTATCAGATAGACTGCAAATACTATTCCAAAGATGCCTTCTAGTTAAACGCTGGGGGCTACCGCACACTGTCGAAAGTAACCAGGGATCATAGTTAATACCAAACACCTTGAGGTGGATTGGTATGTTCAAGAACATCAACCTTTGAGATAGAGGAGTCCCATAAGCACCAAATTCCACCCGAGTGACCAGCCGCTTCGACCATAAAGGAGCTGTCCAACCCAAATTTGCTTCTTACAAATTCACCCCTTGTTCCACTGAGTTTCCATAAGAATGATAAAATTTGAATCATATTCTCTTCTAATGTCACGAATTAAGGACGGAAACATTCTACTCCTGTACCCCTGCAATTCCAACTTATAATATTCATTGAGCCAAAGACAGTTAGAGTGTCACCGAGGATGATCACTAGTGTAGGATAGATGTCTGGGCTTCCAACTTCGATGAAGCAAGACAAATATCTATGTTTCTCGCACTTCCATCTTCGGAGTTTGTCATCACCGCATCAGGTAATCTCCCTGTTAACGTCCCTGTTCCGTTCCATATCTCATAGTTGGGGGAGGATCGATGCACCAAACCAGGGCTATTCATTGGATTATTGCGAACAAGAAAGTCTTCTATGGATGAATGTGCACTCTTTGTCGCCAAGAAAGCTTCGTATTGTTCTCGCCCAAATTGCCACATGTACTCTGAGACAACATCTTCCATAGCTTCAGCCTTTGGATTCTTCTTCTTTGAGTATGTGCTAGTGCTATCTTGAATGTTCCAGGGGTTTTCAAGGCTTGCTTATTGCTTACCTTTGGATTGGGCTTTGCTCCTTTAACACTAGGCTGAGACCCAGGTTTGGCGGTAATTGCTTTTTTTCCTGTTTTGGGGCTTTTGCCCACACCTAATCTTAATATTTTTTTTAATTATGGGCTGTACTATCTCCTTATCATTATGGGCTTTAGTGGGTTCATACCTTACTTTAATAGTAGTATTTGATTACTCCCTCTCATGCATATCACTTATGTCTGTGATGAGTGCCCCTTCCTTCTGCAATGCATTGAACCGATATCCCTTATCAACATGGCGAAGATTGATGTAGAATTTATGTCGGTCTAGAATTTCTCAAATAAAATCTCGTTGCAAGTATAGTTGTAAACGAATAATGAATCCTCAATCAAAATTTAATTTATTTGTCACAAGTACAAACCCCAATAAAAATAACCGAAGTATTTAAACCTCGGGTCGTCTCTCAAGGAATTGCAGGAAAGTGTGGTTTATTATTGGTAATGAGAAAGGTATTTTTGGGGGTTTTGAAATAACGGACAAGAAATGTAAATTGCGAGAAAGTAAAGAAAACTCAAATGGTAAAAAGGTCTTGGCAAGGGTTAATGGTTAAGGATCTCTATCCTTGTTACCCACGACATGATAATTGTAGGAATCAACCCCATTTCGTCATCTCTCAATGAATGAAGAAAAATCAAATGAGTTATATCAATCCCAATCCATAAGTCATAGCCAACTCACTAATTGACTTAGTGAAAGACTAGCGTCAACGGACACCAATTATCAATCATTTGGACATCTCAAGGTCATCCAAGTTACCAACCCAAGCCAAGAATAGAAAAATCTTCTCTAAAATCCAACGAAGTATTTTATCAAATACTTGAAAGGCATAAAAGGAAAGCATAATAAAATGACAAGAAATATAAAATCTAACACTACCAAATGCAAGGAAATAACAATAACAAAGCAATTAAACAATAAATGAACATAAAACATAAAATTGCATTAAAGAAAATTAAAATCAACAAAGTGCTCATAGACATGCAAGCAGCAAAATAGAAAAAATTAACAAGAAGAACTAAGAGAGAAAAGATGTAGTAACAAAGAATTGAAAGGAAAAGTAAATGGAAACAACAATTAAAACTAGATCTAAGAAAATCTACCCTAATTCTAACCTAAATTCTAAAGAGAAGAGAGAGCTTATCTCTCTAGAATTCTAGCCCGAGACATGGTGAAAACTAAACTATGACTACTTGGTTCATTCTCCTTTCAATCCCTGGTTCAATAGCATCAGAAATGGGTTGGATTAGGCCCAAAATGCTTCAAAAATTGCTGGTCACGTGTTGCCTTTAAGTGAGTTACGCTGATCCTGCGACGCACATGCATGGGCAACGCGTATACGTCACTTAACTGCAAGGCAACTATGGCAAATTGCATATCATTTTGAAGAGGTCAGGATTGACAACTTAGCAATTCCTTCATTTCTTCATAAGTTCTCCATTTTCACATGCTTTTTCTTCATTCCTTCAATCCAATCTTTGCCTTTTAAACCTGAAATCACTTAACAAACATATCAAGGTATCGAATGAAATTAAAGTGAATTAAATTTATCAATTTTTAGGCCTAAAAGCATGTTTTCACTCTTAAGCACAATTTAAGGAGAATTTACAAAACCATGCTATTTTAGTGAATAAATGTGGGAAAAGTTGATAAAATCCTCTAAATTCAACACAAGATAAACTCTAAAATTGGGGTTTATCAAGGATCTTTACTAATAACTATATCTTGATTAGCATTTAAATCTATCACTTGATTATTTCTTCCAAATCCAGGGTTGGTTGGACCCTTTTTCTTGCTAATTGGCCGTTTGACCATCATCCATGGCCCAAAATTAGGTGGTGCTTGATCATACTGCAATTGTTGCTGATTATCTGATTCTTGGATCTTTTCTTTTTGGGTCTCATTATCTTCCGGCTTTTGGCTTCCCTGACAGTGTTAGCCTCCACCGCCGGCGCCATCCGACTTTCCTAGTTTATTCTGTGATCTTGCGGTGATTTGGTGCACTATTCCGATCGGTGGTCATATTTTTCACAGAAAAAGTAAATTTGATAGAGTCCTTCATATTCAATATTAACACTGAACCAAGGACAGAAATATTGAGAATTAATTATTTAGCCAAGCCGATCTCAACACAGATACGGGAAAAGTGGCCCCTAGAGTGGATTGAAGTAGTGCGATCAATCTTGAGCATGTGACCTAAGGTAGAACCCACTCTCGACAAGAACCTGTGGTTATACAATTCAATAGGGAGATTAGGAATATGAATCCAAGCTACGATCTTTCTGACTCTAGAAAGAATGGTCTCCAACGTTGAACAATTAGATAATGCCCCGCCACCATCCACGGTCCTTCCATAAGAGCATGAGAATAATCCACTTCATCTATAAAATGAACCAAAAAATAGTCACGATCCATGTCAACAACGTTAATCTTACCTTTATTCGCATAGTCTCTTCCAAGACGTTGCTCCATGAAACTGAGGTCGACTCTTTTCCCTAGAACCTTGACGATGAGTGCGAATTTCCATGGTTTACACCATTCTTCGGATTCATCCTAAGAGACAGGAATCTTGGAGCATGGATCAAACGGTTTAGCCTCTTGATCTTCCTTCTCAGCATCATTATACCACATATCCTCCGAATCATGAGTATCTTCATCAATTGGGTCACCCTCCATAGCGTCTCCAGGACAACTAGGACCCATCGGTGTGAGGAGAGATTCCTTGTACGACACTTTGTTTGAGCCATGAGGAGTACCTTCACTTGGATCCGCAATCTCCACCATGTCATCCCTAAGTTGATGAAGATCAACATGCCCTCTAGTTTTGACTTATTTAGTACTTCGTTCAACCAAATCCTCCACTTGTCTTGAAACTCTAGCAGAGCTCTCTTTTGACATTATTTGTAATGGGTCTCCCTTTTTTATTCACTTAATCAAGAGAGTAAGAGTTTGAATTTCACATTAAAATTGGACAACATCTTATAATCATTTCTTTCTGTCATCAATAGATATTTTAAAAATAAAAATAAAAATATTTAACAAACATATGTATGACCTTCTTAGACACATGTTAAAATTATCAATTAATTAAAAAAATTTATACAAAATATAAAGTTTAATTTTTTTAATATATTTATTATATATTTATTAAAATAAAAAATTTAAAAAACTTTTACTAATAATAATATTGATACATATTAGTTAAACCTATAAAAAATAATCCTGATCATTGCATCATATCTCTAACAGAAATCTAACATACCACATGGATTGATTATATATATATAAAGAAAATATGAAAGTTTGGTGTCTAATTCTATCTTCTCATTTTATTCCTATTTTCTATAATAATATATAAAGAAGATATAAAAATTCAGTGTTCTATTCTATCTTCCTATTTACTCCTACTACTATAATTCAAAAATAGTTAGTTATTCTTTGAACTTATACAAAACTACAAAAGTCACGTTCTGTAGTAGTTATTATATGAAAAGCTATTACAAAAGTCAAGTTGTCTAACCGTTTTTATAATTATTGAAATTTATATATAAATTTTTATTTATTTATTTTGAATACTCTATTTTTTTATTTTAAAAGTGTTAAATATTTTTTATTTTTTATAATGTAAATAGTAACCTTTTATTTTATTTAGAGGTAAATACTAAATCAGTACTCAAAAGATTCTGACGCTGACAAAATGATATCTCATTATTGTTATTGACAAAATAGTACATGAATAATTTAAAAGTTGACAAGCATGTCCTCGTGCTTGCCGGACCATAGCTCCGGTGAGGATGATGCTGAGCTGGCCACCGATTTTTGCTGACAAGATAAGTTTAATTTTAGCTGAAATTTTTAATTAAATAAATCATTAACCTAGCTGGAAAATCCCTAATTGAAATTGATTTTGCCCAAAATCAAATGGATTTTTCCTAAGCCCTAATTAGCTACATTTGTTACTAGTTACTGACTTACTGTGACTAAGTGTATCTCCCATTATTTCACTACGAGTAAAACTGAAAGGTCACGTAGAGAGTGCGAGACGTTGCTGTGAAAGCTTGGCGTGAAGAAGAACGAAATGACGTGAGAGACATTGTCGAATCTGGAGCTTCAAATGTAAGGGATTGCAAGTGGCATCATCGCGACTCCATTCTTCGCTGTGAATGACCCTACGAAGAGGTAGGTTTTGTGTTATTCCATAGTTTTATATACATTGCTTTTGTGGACAACTTTATGATCATTTTGATTATTTTAGTAGTGCACCATTTTTGTTGTTTGTTTTCTGCGCTTATAACTTATTGTTTATTCATTGTATCTTCCCTCTACTATTTTTTAGATTGATCGTCTAGTTACATTTGTGTATCATCACATGGGTGCCTTGAAAAGGGGTGGAGATGGTAATGTGATATACGACGAGAGTTTAGTAACTGAGATACATAAGGTGAATGTGGAGACATGCAATTTATTTTTTGTTGAGGGCTTATTTCTAAACTTGGATTACCCTGGATATAATGAAGTGTATTGGCTGGAACCTGGTTTAAATTTAGCTAAGGGTCTAAGAGTTCTTAGGACGGATGCTGAAGTGATGAGGGTGTGTGAGAATGCTATGAAAAATGATAACATTGTCCGTCTTTATTTTGATCACCCTATTGATGCCAACCCTGATATTGTTGACAAAGATGTGGTGTCTGATGGTAGTAGTGAGAATGTATATGAAATCAATCCACCTATTGATAATGTGAATGAAGATAAAGTGACTAATAAGATAGTTGGTGAGACTAATGAGAGGGAGAATGAAGTTGTGAATGAGGTTACTGTTGAGGTTAATGAGTTGAATAAAGGTGTGAGTGGTGTTGTGAATGAAATCGTGAACGAAGTTGTGAATGAGACCACTGTTGAGGTTAATGAGTTGAATAAAGGTGTGAGTGTTGTCATGAATGAAGATGTGAATGAAGTGAATGGGATAAAGACACTGAAGTGGCATCAGCTCCAGAGAAGGGTGTTAAGAGGGTTAGAAAGAAACATCCAAGACCACCACCAAGTGGTTCACCCCACAAAGAAGAGCTGGTAAAACTAGACAAGCTGAAGGTGATTCTGGACAAGTTGATATAGTAAATGAAGCCACACATAAGAATAATGTTAATGATGCTAATGATGCTAATGAAGGTGCTAATTTTGGCCATCCAATTGTGGATGACTTGATGCCAGAAGAAATGGTTACAAAAAACACAATAGGTAAACCTTTTGTTTCTGTTTACTTAGAGCATATCTCAATAAACATTGTATCATTGCATAACTTGGAGAAGATGCTTACCTATCTTAACTAATTTTGTAACAGATAATGTTATACAAACAAATGAGAAGACAAATACAAGAAGAAATCATCCAAGGCCTCAACCGTCTGGACAGAGAATTGTACCTGGAAAGGATAATGAAGCATCAAGAGTAGAGGTGTCTAACCCGAATAGAGAAGATGGAGATAGTGGATCTGAGATGTATCAATACGAGTTTGAAGAACTATGTAGCTCTCCTGGATCTGATGATGAAGAGGAACCTGTATTTCCTCAACATAACCCCAACACACCACATGAAAAAATTACTCTGGAGTTGAACATGGAGTTTGAGACCATTGACCACTTCAAAGCAGCAATGTAGAATTACAATATACAAAATGGGAGACAGGTATTCTATCTTAGGAACGAGAAGAAGAGGTGCAGAGTGATATACTATGACCCTGATTGTTCTTGGCTGTGTTACTGTGCCAGGACCAACTATCCATCCTCATTTCAGATTAAGACATTTGTAGATGAACATACGTGTCTGAAAAGCAATAACAGTAAGTCAGTCACATGTGCTTGAGTTGCTGAAGAGCTGGTGTTGAAATTCAGAATCCATCCCAATATGTTACAGAGGGAGGCACAGGTGGTACCATTTTGACATAATCCTATTATATGAGTGATAATTTTAATTTTTATTAGAATAACTATTTTTTCTTATTATAATACTGAGATTGGACATTTTTTATTTAATTTATATTGATTATAATATTTTATTTTGTTTAATACCTAATAAATTAAACGGAAAATAGGGATTTGGTGCCTAATTTTTTCTTTTCATTTTACCCTTGTCACTGTAATTTAAAACAGCATGTGCAGTTATTTGATGAAATTATACAAAAGTCACGTTCTATAATAGTTTTCTGACCCCTTTTTCTTCCTATATCTATATGTGAAAACCCACCAATCTGTATAATAATCCTACGTCCATAACCTCCATATATCAAAATTTTTTTCTTCTCTTCAATATTGTGATACATTTGAAACATTCATCTATTGAACAACGAATATTAGTTAGTTTTAGTATCGCCTGTACTCTTCCAATCACCGTCCTTCTTTTCCTCTCAATAATAACTTGCTTCTACTTGATTGCTCAAAAACATCATATGCATGCTTCCTCCCTTGTGCCATTGTTTGTTTGTACCTTTGTACGGTATGTCTTACACGGTGAATAAATATGTATAAAGATCTTTTAAAAAATGTTGGATATTTATTTATTTATATTTTTATTTAATTTATGCGCAAAAAATAATATTTTATTTTATTTAATATCTAATAAATTTAGACTATAATTTTCAAAAATTTTCTTTAACATGGTTGAATTGAAATATTTTTATTGTATAATTGATAATTTTAATTTTTGTAATAATTGTCAGCAGTGTCTTATTAAGTTTCGTCTTCATCAAGTAATATTTATAGTCTTTAATTTATCATCTCACAAATTTAGTATATATACCAAGGTTCGGAAAACCGGACCGGTCATCAAACCGCTCTAGTTACTGGTTTATTAGTTTATTGGTCTAACCAATTCAACCGGTGGTTCAACCGAAAAAATTGTTTCAGAATAAAATAATAAATAAATTATATATAAACATCATAAAACATAATTATAGTCTAATATAAATCTTAAATATCTTCTAAATTTAAAACATTATATGAAATGTCAACCAAATCCATATGATCTTATCAAAATACAAAATTAAATGGTGAAAAGAGCAATGGTGCAAACAGCAATACAACTAGAAATAATCATTAATCACTCCTAAATTAATTCAAGAGTTCTTTGCATAGACTTTAATTGCTCCTGTTGCCTAGCAAACAGTAATTGTATCACTCACAGGTTGAATGAAATGCCCGAAGTTGTGTTTCCCTACATAACATCGTTGAACATTAGTGGTCTACAATTCTAATATCACAATGAAGTAAGATGCAGGTAAAGAAGTTGCATCATGAAGCGAAGGTGTAAATCAGCATGTAAAGTGACTATTATACAGAAGCAATTATGAATACTACATTCAGAAAATTTTATTGAAATAACAGAGTAAAGGTAGAGTGTATATATAAAAGAAATGTTTAGTAGTGCATATTCTAATCAAGACAACACAATTAATCATCCAGAAACCTGCATTGTTGTTTAGGCTAAGATCATAGCTCTCAAATTAGTAGTCAAGAACTATAGGAAATAGAACCTTATAACTCAGGCAGGTATGCAGGAGATGGAAGACATTCAAAATAAAAGAGAACTCCAGCATAGTAGTGTTCTTAGTTCTTACCACCATCACCTGTATCAATCAGAGAAGTGGTTAATGGAAATACAAAACAATCAAAATAATGCATGCTTTTTTTCTCAAGGTGTGATAGAATCTTATGGCATGGGAGAGGCATTCACCAATTATCTTATGTTCGTGGGGAGTCATGATTCTCTGATCATAGACCTGTGTATAGCATATTCTCAGCAGAAGTTGATCAAAGAAGCTATAATGGCCAAAACATTTCAGCAAAAACCAGCCTTCAGCATTCCAAAACCAGCAAAACTAGCAACTACAAAACACTAAAATCTGCCTACACCATTAAGCATTTAGCACATTATGAAACATTCCAAAACACTAATTCTTCACCCAGCAAAATCAGCAACTACAAAACAAAGCCGTTAGCAAATTTGAACAAAAAAATTAGGAGCCATCAGCAACTAGTAAACCAGAGTAACAAACTAACAGAGCCATCAGTAAACTAACAGAGCAATCGAGCCATTGAGCAATTAGAAAATAGTCAAACTAAAACAGAGTAACAAATTAACAGAGAGAACAAGCCATCAGTAAAGAAGAAGACCGAAGAAGAAGACCAAAAATTGAAAACAGTCACACTAAAAATGGAACAAAAATTGAAGAAGAAGATCGAAGAAGAAGACCAAAAAACAACAATTTCAGAACTTAAAAGTTCAAATCAAGAAGAAGACCGAATAATCAGTGAAGATGAAAACGAGAAGCCACTAACCTGGATTCCGTGCCGAGAAGCATGTGAAGATGAAGACGACGTGCCGCGCTACTGGGTTCGGGACACGGGGGAGAGGAAGAAGCAGCGGCGCTGACGACCTGGGGACGGCGGCGGCGCTCTGAACCTGGGAACGGCGGCAGTGATGAAGGGCTAGGGTTTCCCTTGGTAGCGATGAAGGACGATTCACGAATAATTGGGGAAGAAGGGGGGGGGTTGGCTCACGAAGACTTGGGCCTGCTTCAGTTTTTTTATTTTTAAATTAACAAAACGACGTCGCTTTATCCGAACCGGCCGGTTACCGATTCGACCCAACCGACCGGTTCTCGGCTGGTTCGACGATTTTTTAAGTTTTTCTTTCAACGGTTTTAGGAGGAGGACCGGACTGTTTACATCGCTGGTTTTCGGTTGAACCGGTTCAACCGACCGGTCCGATCCGATTTTCAGAACCTTGATATATACGGATAATAATTAAGTTCGCCTAACGTGTAACTTAAAAAAAAAAAAACAGATAACGATGTTAATATATTAAATAGATAAATATTTATTTATTTTTAAAATTCTAATTTTCTTTTATTTATTTTAAAAGCGTTGGATATTTTATATTTAATTTATACTGTAAATTAATAATATTTTATTTATTTAATACACAATAAATTTAGACAACAAAAAAAATTATATGTGTACCCGATATATTTGACCATTTACACCTATATTAAATCGTATTAACACAAAATCAAAGAAAGAAGTAAAATTTTTCTTTTGTAGAAAAAGAATTTAACAATGAATATTTTTAAAATAAATACAAATAAGAATTAAGAATTACGTCAAAAAATTAAGTATTTTTTAAAAATAATTTTTTAAATCAATAAACATTTTAAAAATTAAGAATTACTAAAAAAGTTCTTATAGTTTATTTTACATTATTTTATTAATAAAAAATAAAAAAATAAAAAAACATGATAGCTAATAAAAAAAATAATTGACCGAAAATATTTATCATATTTTATATATCATGATGTCATTACTTATACATGTATATGTAGTTATGTGGTAAATTATTTCAATGTAAATGACAATAGCATAGTCATTTAAATAAAATTAGACACTCATATTACATACGATATCAGAAAAAATAAATTAAAAAATTTTTAAATAGACAACAATATGGAATAAAAAATATTATTTTTTGTGACAAAATTTGATCTACATATAACATATCTATTTAGATTTGGCTGTATAGTAGTATGTCAACCTAACGGATTAGATTGGGACTAGAATGAGGAATATAAAATCTAACATAAAATATCAACGATGAACATTAAAACATGTTTTCTTTAAAATTCTAACTCAAATCTAATAGTAAAGAGAATCGAATTAAAAAAACGAAAAATAAGAAAGCAATTTGGAGGCATTGAAGAAAGAGATGGTTATTAGTTATATTATTCTATAAATATTACTTAGAAGTGTCTTAAAATTAAAATACTTATTTAACAATTTAAAATTTTTTATTTTTAAAATATTTATAAATGTTAAAATCTCATCTTTTTTATAAATTTTTAAATTTAATTATTGATAGATGAATCCTAAATATAAAAATAATTTTATATATATATATATATATATATATATATATATATATATATATATATATATATATATATATCCAATTATATATTGTTAAAACAATAAAAATAATAATTATTTATTTATATTTACTACTTGAATAGTCATAAAAAAAAGCTAATTTATCTTTCTACTTTTTTATTATTTGTAAAAAAATGAAAACTTTTTTATATTCAGATCTATATATATATTTTGATCTAACACTTTTAAAAGATGAAGATAAAGATAAATATCTATGATATTTAAGTATAATTTATCTTTTATAAATAATTAACATATATTTTATTTTATATTTACTTTTTTTTATCAAAATAATATTATAACCATTAATTTTTGAATTATTTACTTTTTAATAAGATAGATATATGTTTATTGTGTACTTTTATAATTTAGTATTTTAAAGATCTTTAATGTTTAAGTGATTTTATTTTCAAAACAATTAATGATATAAATAAGATCACGATAATATTAAAATAATGAAAAATACTTAATTAAAAAATTGAAAGATAAATAATATATTAAAAAAGAAACAAAATTAATTTTATAAAAACAATAAAAAGTGGCTGCTACTTGTGAGGTCGCTAGTTATAATAATCATGCTACGCATATATTAAAAATTAACTATCAATTAAATCAATTTTAAAATATAAAATATACATTAAAAATAAATTATATACATAATATATATATTTATATACAAATATATCTTATTAATATATATATATATATATATATATATATATATATATATATATATATATATATATATCATTTTTATTATTATAATTGAGAAAGGTTAATTTGGTCTAAGATTCCAATTCAATTAGTTTAGAGTTTATGCAGTGTTGTGAACCAAGTAAAAGGAAACAAGAATAATAGCTAAACCAATAATGTCCTTATGGGATATATATATGGACCAACTTCATGACCACCTGCCCAATATTCCACCAGCAAAAAGCATACTTGAAGTATAGCCATATCTAATAAATAACAAGATGTGTTATATATATCTGCTTTCAATTCAAAAACAAAGTTTAAATTAAATCTTCAAGTCGATCTCGCAATTCGTTTAGTTTAAGAAGTGAATGAAACAAAATACTAAAACAGAAACTGAAATAATCAATACATAATTAACGAGCAAATATTATTTTAGATAAGTATTTGACCAACAAAAATTTATATTTATATTTATTTGAATTCAGCGTGGTAGAATCTCATAATAAGAAAGAAAGATAATGATCTTTTTAATTTTAATTTTTTACATGTAAATTATATGTAAATTTCAATTTAGTCTTTTTTAAAATTTTATTTTAATTTTATTTTATTGTGTAAATATTTTTGACTCTCTTCTAATATTTTATCTAGCTCTATCTCTCTTTAAATTTACACATATAAATCAATACAATTTATATTTATATTTATCAAAATTTATATATATAAATTAATAAAATTTATTTATTAAAAATAATTTAATATTTATACTAATTAAATATTAGTCAAAATTGATAAAAATGTTGGTCCAAAAGTTTCTGTAAACAATAACAGTAGAAGAACTTGTGACTTAAAAAAACCTGCGCCGTCTCGTCCACTATGATGAATAACCTAGGGGCATTAAAATCTACCAATTAAGAAAACCTAGGGCATAAAATCCCTAGCTAAATAGCACCAGAGCATATGAACGAATCATATCATCATGATCTTCATATTGTACTAATGAATTGATCAAGTGATTAAAAAGAACCTAATTCTAATTAATCTCTTTTTGTATTGCACGCGCCTTAATCAAAAGCGAAAAATGCATGCATATACATGTGGCGGATTTATTAACCATGTTGTTTCACCATCATATTAGGCTAGCTGAACATTGAAGAAGAAAATTAAAGGTACTTCCTTCCTAATAATATGCTCTCTTAGCTTCAATTATAGTAGTGCTTTTTTAAGTTATATATAATACGAGTATAATTATATGATGATCGTATAATAATGATACGCATCGAGTATTTAACTAGACTAATAAGAATCACAATTATTGATTGTATGTTTGGATCTCATCATATAGCTAGCTAGCTAGGAGCAATGGCCGCCAATCGAATCATGCTTTAATACAAAAAGTTGTGTGTTACATATATATTAGTACTTTTTTTTCCTTCCAGATTTTGGCATGCGTCGTGGTTCATGCTTAGAAACCTTCTTTTTTTACACTACGGCGACCCTAGTTGTCTAACATATGCACAATGTAAATAAAGTGTGATATAGATATATAATATAATGTGATGGGATACGATATCATATGATACCTAGTGGTTAACTATGCGTTGCAGCATTATAATCATGATCATAATCTGCATGAGAGAAAGTACCGAAAAATAATGATAATTGTAAATAATGTGAATAATAAAAAAAAAAGATAAAATTAAAATTAATAATTATATTATTAATTAATTATTTAATTTTAAATTTTAAAATTTAAAAAATTAGAATTAATATTCAAACACATTCACATTACGTATAGTTATTCCTAATTTTATCATAATTTCTAATACACGTTCTCGTCGTCATTGTTCTTTGATCCTACCTCGCACCGCTGCACCTTCCGCCGGTCGTATCGACGCCGCTGCAACCTCCCGCCAACACCACCGAAACCTTTTCCCTAACCCATCACCCTTATTAGTGCGAACTCTCTCCTCATATGCATATGGAGTTAATGTCTATCATCTTCTTCCGGTCGTGGCAGCCACGATAAGATTGCCGGTGAGGAGCATTTTTGACAGAGGGATGTGGCTCCATCCGACCTCCCACTCCCAGCCCCTATCACCCTTTCGTCTTGTAATTTGTATTTCTCTGGAGCTGTGAGGCGGCGATTGAGATCCGAGGTTAAAAGTAACTGTTGTTGGGGATTGTAGAGTGTGTGATCGGAATTCGTTCTTGGTTCTACTGTCGTTGTTAGGGATGTTGTCCATGACTCGTTAAAATTCATCGTTTAGTCATTGCATCATTTTTAACACGGTCTTTCAGTGAAGCTACTTCAATGACCAGTTTAGGATGGTCATTTTAGTAGGTATGCGGATATTTATTTTAATTCTTATGTGGGTGATTATTTTGATTGGATTGCGTTTAGTTATATATAATTAAAAAATGTTGGATATTCAATTCATTAGGTATGTGAATGATTATTTTTATCCTTAAGTGGATGATTATCTTTACTAGAGGTGAGCGATGCCAGTGACAATGTGTGGCAAACTAAGCAGCGACGGCAAGGAGGAGCCCGACAGCGCCATTTGTTTCCGACCTGGAGTAGAGCGACGCTGATGAAGATCCTTGTTAACGTTAAAATTTTTGAATTACTGAATGAAATTTTTTTATTAGGTAATTTAGGTGAAGTGTTTTTTTTTTAAACTTATTAGACTAAATTTTCAACCCATTATTCACGTTGTTCAGATTTTTCGTTATCTACCTCACAATCATAATCTAACCTCTATACAAATAATATGCATTGCAGCGTCATAATCATATATAGTCATAATCCATACTTCTATACAAATAAAATTAGAGAAGTTTAATTTGATTTTGGTCTAAAATTAAAAAAAAAAAATAAAAACTCGGGCCTTCTAAGTTATATTTCTTAAAAATTCTTAATAACAATAACTAAACTATAATTTTAATGTTTATGGTATTATATGAAAAATGATAATTATAATGTACAGATGCAAGTGTATAAAGATTTACAGATATTCTCATTAGAAGAAGATAATAACAACACGTGTCCATGAGCCATGATAGTGGGAGCAGCGTAGAATTGTGCAGAGAAAGCTAACCCACTACAGAGCCGAGCTTCCTACGCTGGAATGGTGGATGGCTCTGTTTGGTTTTAATTTGTGTTTTTGGACAATATCCAAATAGATAGTTGGATCATTGCATACCTTTGCCTTTGCAATGAAGGGGCCCGAGAACAAAAAAAATAATCAACTGAAGGCCTTGGGTGATGTATTCGATTTTATGGGCAGGAAAAAATATGCTCTATAAATAATATATAATTGAAGAGCTGAACAATTTGGAAGGAGGGTTAGCTCCCAAAAAGAGAACCAGAACCCACATTCTGACCAACAGTCAGAGAAGAAAAACCAAAGAGATAGAAAACCAACTCCGTTAAACCTGATTAAAAGCTTTGCAAGTCTTTCAGTTAATGAGGCTAACACGCGAAAAGGAGTTGAGGATGATGAGGTGGAAAGTGAAACACAGAAAGAGAAGAGGAGGATTTTGGGCCTTGCTGATCAGCCAATTCAGGAAAAGCAATATAATAGTGAAAAAGTAGCACAGATGGAGAATAGAGAAGAAAATTCAGAACAGAATTATACCTCAAATGGCATACTCTCTTTTAGTGCTTCGGCCAATTCACCTGAGATCAAAGGAAAACTCAAGTTGAGTTGGAAGCAGATGGCAAGGAGAGGTAAAATGGGCAACAAGGTAACATGGGTTAAAAGGAGAACAAGGGAAAAGGAGGATATGGCAGCAAGTAAGAAGCATTGTTCGATAGAAACAAGTCAAACTGAGAAGGGGGAGGGTGCCGCCCAACAATTGGCGCCCAAGGATCCATGAAGATGACAATGTGGAACTGTCGGAGTTTGGAGAAACCCCTTACAGTTCACAACATTAAAGGGATTGTTAAATCCCATTCCCCCGAGGTATTGTTTCTCTGTGAAACCAAAAACAATACCTCGCATGTGGAGAGGGTGATTAAGGATGTTGGTTTCTCGAATTTGTTTTGCTTGGACCCGATTGGACATGCAGGAGGGTTAATGGTTGCTTGGAAGGAGGAAACGAAGGTGCAAATCAAAGCTTTTGAATCTTTTCTAGTGCACTTTGCATGGGAGGATAGTCAAAATGCAAAGACATGGGAAGTTTTTGCTGTGCATCTCCACACAGATGAAACAATTAGAGAAGCGCAGTTCGGACAGCTACTTCAGATTATGGATACTTTGGGAGAGCATTGATTGGTGGTAGGAGACTTCAATGCTATAAAGGCCCACCATGAGAAGGAGGGAGGGAGGATGAAATCAGCATCATCCATTCAGAAATTCAATGATTTTATTAATAAAGCTGAATTGGTGGATATGGGATATGAAGGTAAGAAGTTCACATGGAGTAATAGGCAGTTCGGAGGCAGTTTTATTCAAGAAAGACTAGACAGAGCACTTGTGTCGACGGAATGGAAAGCAGAATATCCAAACGGTTTCGTGTGTCATTTGGATGGTACAGGATCTGATCACTGCCCCTTGCTCCTTAATTCAGAAAAGGAAGAAAGAAGGTCAAGAAGAAGATTCAGGTTCCAAGAGCGTTAGTGCGATAAAGAAGAGGTATCAAATATTGTTAAACATGCTTGGGACTTGGAAGTAGTGGGCTCACCCATGTTCAAATTGGCTACAAAACTAAAACATTGCAGGCATAAATTGTTTGAATGGCAAAAATCAGCAGATTCAAATTCAAAACAGCAGATCCGAAGAGTGCAGGGGAAATTGGAAGAAGAAAAAGAAAAAGGAGCAGCTGCAGATGGCACAGTAATAAGGATATTGGAGGCTGAGTTAGCAGAGAACTTGGAGCAGGAGGAACGATTTTGGAAGGAAAAATCTCGGGTGCAATGGCTAAATTGGGGTGACAAAAACACAAAGTTCTTTCACTCTAAATTTCAGTCAGGGTGCCGGAGGAATAAAATCCAAGAACTCGTAGATGACAGTGGTAATGTGGCCTCTGATCAACAAGGTATTGCGGCTGTAGCTCAGGAATATTTTGTTAATCTATTTACTTCTGACAATCCAAGGGAACCTACGGAAGTTTTAGAAGAAATTCCTACGAAGGTAGATGCTCGGACAAACCGAATGCTCACTAGAATAGTAACAGACAGTGAGATTAAAGCAGCAGTGTTTTCTATTAATCCATTTTCGGCTCCGGGAGATGATGGGTTTACAGGAAAGTTTTTTCAATTTTATTGGGAGCTAATTCAGAAGGATGTAATTAGTGCAGTCAAGAGTTTCTTTTTAGGAGGTAAATTGTTGAAAGCTTTCAATCATACAAATATCTGCCTTATTCCGAAAATTAGAAATGCTAACACTATGAAGCACATTAGACCAATCAGCCTTAGTAGTGTTTTCTATAAAATCATTTCTAAGATTTTGGTACACAGACTACAACATGTAATGAATCAGGTGATAAGTGATACTCAGAGCGCTTTTATTAGAGGAAGATTGATTAGCGATAATATTTTAATTGCGCATGAGTTTATGCATTTTCTGAAGAATAAGAGTTATGGAGACTATGAATTGGCTCTAAAACTTGATATGAGCAAGGCTTATGACAGGGTTGAGTGGACTTTTGTGTGGGAGATTATGAGCAAGATGGGATTTTGCAAAAAGTGGATGGACTGGATCAAAGAGTGTGTGACAACAGTTTCTTACTCTGTTACTGTGGAAGGTCAACCTCATGGTTTTTTTAAACCATGTAGAGGATTACGTCAGGGTGATCCTCTCTCCCCCTATCTATTTTTGTTCTGTGCAGAGGGTTTTTCCCGTCTGCTCCACAGAGGAGAACGGAGGCTAGAATTTTCTGGTTTGAGACTGAACCCCAGATGCCCTAAGGTCAGTCATTTATTCTTTGCAGATGATTCTATTTTGTTCAGTAAGGCAACAATGAAAGATTGTGAAAGTTTACTAAAGTTGTTTAGAGACTATGAAGAAGTGAGTGGTCAGGTGATAAATTTAGATAAGTCTTCTGTTTTCTTTAGCAAGAACACTCCCCTATCAGTCCGTGATCAGCTAGCTGCCCTGTTGTCTATACCACATGTTGGCTGCCAGAACAAGTATTTAGGCCTTCCAGCAGTGGTCAATAGATAAAAAAAGAGACATTTAACTTCGTCAAAGACAAGGTTTTGCAAAAACTACAGCATTGGAAGCGAGCTTTGCTGTCGGCTAGTGGCAGAGAGGTTTTAATAAAAGCAGTGGCAACTGCAGTGCCTCTATACACACTGAGCTGCTTTAAACTCCCCGAGACACTATTAGAGGACATCCAAAAGTCAATAATGCAGTTTTTCTGGGGCCAAAAGAACGCAGAGAGGAAGATACAGTGGATTAATTGGCGGATTGCTTGTAGACCAAAGAACCAAGGTGGTCTGAATTTTAAGGATCTCAGGGCTTTTAACTTGGCAATGTTAGGAAAACAGGGATGGAGGCTGATCTCTCGACCTCACTCTCTAATTTACAAGGTCTATCAAAGCAGATATTTTAAATTTTCAACCTTTCTACGCGCAGAAACAGGTAATAATCCATCTTGGGGCTGGAAAAGTGTTCTGGAAGGTAGAAAAGTTTTGGAGAAAGGCATTTTTTGGAAGATTGGACGGGGACATTCAGTTAAAATCTTAGAGGACAACTGGATAAAGCAAATTCAACCAAATGAAATTCAAATTATCAACCATTCACACAATCACCCGATTTGAGTTTCTGAACTACTCCTACCAGATCAAAATTGGAATCAAGAGCTAATCACCTCAACATTCACACAAAAAGTAGCGCAGGCAATCATGAACACAGGCATCAGAACAACAGAAGATATCGTTACCTGGAGTAAAGAGAAGAATGAATGCTACTCGGTTGCCTCTGGATATACGTTGGCCTTTTAGTTCTACCATGCACCAGTTGAATTTTTGCCGGAACAATGCAGAAGAAGAGAAGTCTAGAGTTCAATTTGGAAGTTAAAATGCCAGCCCAAAATTAAATTTTTTCTATGGAAAGTAATGCATGAAGGCTTACCAGTTAAAGAAAGATTGCACTCTAGAATCCAAATGGTGAATCCAATCTGTAATCATTGTGATGCTACAGTAGAATCAATTCTCCACTGTCTCACCTAGTGTCCGAAATCAGAGAATGCTTGAAAAATAGCAAGCCTTCCCTGGACAAACCAAGAAACAGAAACATGGAGATAGTGGTTATGGCTCCAAGAACAACTCAAAGAGCGTAGGCAGATGCAAAAAGAAACTCATTTGGCAGCAATACTAACCTGGCAGATTTGGAAGATGAGGAACTTGAGAATTTTTGAAGCCAAAGTCATTTCTCCTCAAGAAGTAGTAGCTATTGCAAGATCCGGAACTTTGGAAGCAGTGACTCACCTCCATTGATGAAGCTCCAAGAACGACACTCCTTCTCCAAAAACTCTTCCTTTTTTACTTTACCCTTTTTCACGTTCTATGTCTTAATGAGGAGATAACATCTAATACTTTTACTTAGTTGGGGAATTCCCATTTCTCTGTTGCTGTAAGCCCAAAATGGGCCTTTTATTTTATTACACCAATAAAATTTGTCTTTTGAAAAAAACAAAGAGCTTATGACCCAAATGGACCAAATATATCTATCTACTTAATATATTAAAACTGGGTTTTCCCTCGATTAATGAATGTGAGGTGTCGATCTCTCGTGATTCTGTTTTTCCTCCAAAATGAATACACTTTTCTCTATTCTAAATTATTTTATACAAAATATCTTTATTATAATTATATTATAATTAATATTTAATGAATAATATATAATTATACTAATTTAGAAACATATCTTCTTTATAATTATATCAAATCAATATTTAATACATTATTAAACTACTTATCAATTGTCAATTAAAAATACTTTTAATAATAATAATAATAATAATAATAATAATAATAATAATAATAATAATAATAATAATAATAATAATAATAATATATGATAATGGCACCGATCATAGTAATCATGATAAGAATATTTGATTCTAATCATAAAATGATCAAATCTTATGATATTAATAACGCACATTAATTTTAAATATTTTTAGTCATTTTAATTATATTAATTTTAAAAATATTGATATAATTCTAATTCTTATTCATTATCCAATAATAATAATAATAATAATAATAATAATAATAATAATAATAATAATAATAATAATAATAATAATAATAATAACTTGAAAAACCCGTATATAATCTATTTCAATTACTCGTGAATTATTATTAAAATTCTATATGTTCCTAAAATATAGGTCTTGAAAAACACGACATGGCCCGTGCTATTAGTGTAGAGTTGTTTAGGTTTGTTTAGGAAGATATAATAGAATTTATATTTCTAAATCTACTTAATATGCTAAAACTGGATTTTTTCCCAACTAATGGAAGTGAGGTGTCGATTTCTCATGAATCTATTTTCCTGCCAAAATGAATGCACTATTTTTGCTTCTAAGTTTATTTTATAAAAATATCTTTATTATAATTATACTATAATTAGCATTTAAGTAATAGTACATATTATACTAATTTAGAAAAATATATTTATTATAGTTATATAAAACCAATATTTAATGTATTATTAAACTACTTATCAATTATCAATCAAAAATATTTTTAATAATAATAATAATAATAATAATAATAATAATAATAATAATAATAATAATAATAATAATAATAATAATAATAATAATAATAATAATAATAATAATAATAATAATAATATGATAATTATATGATAATGGCACCGGTTATTAATAACTAATTTATATTTCTCTAAATAAATTTATTTTAAAAAAATATTTTTATTATAATTATATTACAATATTACAATTAATATTTAATGAATAATGCACAATTATACTAATTTAAAAAATATCTTTATTATCTATCTATTCTATTATATAAAAATCAGATTTTTGCACTTAATAACAGAACTAATGCGACATGCTCTTAAGGTGTTTCCTGATTTATTTCATTTGATTCGTTAAAACAAATCAATTATAATTAATTAATTATATCAATTAATTAATTTGATTAGACATTCAAATTTTACCATTTATTATAATTAATTATATCAATTAATTAATTTAGTTAATTATATTAATTATTTGATTTGATTAGAGTAAATATCGAATTATTTAATAAATAATAAATATGATAACGAAACATATAAACCATGAGCCTTGAACTCCAAACTTGGAAGACCTAAAGAACGAAAATCGTAACCCTAATCTACAAAACACAATTCGTATACCCTTGAGAGACGAAACGATATAGACAAATTTCTAAAAGACAAATCCTGAACCGTAAAAAGTCAGTTAATTTGGTTATTCTTTTTTGGAACAGTACACAGCAAGATTAATTCTAGAACCTGAACCCCGCAAGCGGAACCCAGAAACTCGCAACCGTGAAAACGGTGAACCATGGTCTGGGAGCCAGAGAACCAAATTTCATAAAAATTATACTCGGAATCGTAAATCGCAGTTGATGTATTTATCTCTTTTAGTAAAAGGACATCGTAATAATGTACGTTGAACCGTGAACCCTAAACCCTGAACCATGGAGGATGAGATGTGAATGTTGAATCCGAATCTGTAAATTGAAATTCGTATTCCGAAGTCAGCCAACCATAAACCATAATCTGATAAACCGATCAGTAGAATGGGTTGAATCATAGTTGTAAGAATCGAACCGATAAAATTACTGGTTCACTATTTATTTGGTTTAACTGATTAATTATTAGTTAAACCGATAAAACCGGTATTGCATAGATAAAAAATATAAAATAGTCAAAAGTGTGAAACTAAAATTTAAAATAGATGTGTTCACTAATACTTGTGCCAATTCAATCAACTTTCACTAAGTTATTTTCAACAAGTTATAGTGGTGAACCCATAACCACCGTTGGAGTAGTTCCACCTTTTAAGGAGGATAACCGTCCCTTTATCTTAGGGATGTTGAGGTTTGACTCTTGGAAGTGGATTGAGAGATTTTAGGGGCAGTTACTTATTCAAATAAGTGTTATCTGCTAGCTAACCCTCGTTCCCGACTTCCTTATGGTGGAGCCTGTGTCAAACCCGACCTCTTGCGAGGAGGTCAGTTGCGTGGGGAGGCCAATCTTATGGATTGGTCCTTTTTGTCTTATTTGGTCCTGGATCTTAGTGTTGAGTCAGGGTATGAACAATTCTATTTAGTTAAAATAATCATAATGTAGAGTTTATTCCTTCACGTCCAACGTATGCTATCTTTTAAAAGAAAAATATTTTGATCTTATGAATTATGCAGCTTTTGTTAGGAGCGTTTCGTAATAAATTAATGAGAAAATTTTACTCTCCTCTCTTAAAAGATGTTAAAATGACATTTTCTTTTCTTTTATTTGTAAAATATACATTTTTCTTATAACTTTTAAAAAAACTTCATCTTTAATCCTTTTTAATCTTTTTGTGTTAACTAACGTTAACTTTATCCCTTTTTTAAGAAAAAATAAATTTATTTTTTATAAAAATATTCTATAGCAAAAATTTTATTTTTTTATCATTAAATTTTGTTTATTAAAATACTCTTTATTAAATTATTTTTTATTGATTAAATTATATTTTTGCCAAAATATTATTTAAAAATTAATAATTAAATTATTTTTTTAAGATACTCTTCAATAATTTTTTAATTATTAAATTGTGATTTTATCAAAATTTTTGTTAACAATTTTTTTTGTATTTTACTATTATTTTTCTGATATCAATATATATTATTTTAACATTAAATAAAAAAATCATACCATTGTTAATATGTATAACAATTAATATATATTGATATCGGAAAATAATATTACCAAGGTTTTTTTTGTTTAATGTTAAAATAATATATATTGATATCAAAAAATTAATAATAAAATATAAAATAATTGATAACGAAAATTTTGGTAAAATCAAAATTTAATAATTAAAAAATTATTGAAGGATATTTTAGAAAAAAATAATTTAATTATTAATGTTTTAAAAAAATATTTTGATAAAAATATAATTTAATCAATAAAAAATTTATTAAAGAATATTTTGGTAAGCAAAATTTAATGACAAAAAAATAAAATTTTTGTTAAAGAGTTTTTTGTAGAAAACAATTTTAAAAAAAAAATTGAATAAAGTTAACATTAGTTAATATAAAAAATTTAAAATAGATTAAAGAGAAAATTTTTTAAAAATTTTCAGAAGAATGTACATTTTATAAATAGAAAAAAATATCATTTTAACATCTTTTAAAAAAAAAAATAATTTTTTTTCTAAATTAAATTATTAAATTAACCTAACTTTGGCACCTTGTGGAAAAAAAATACTTGTATCTTTCACATTGATAAATCATTTAGAGCATGGATATTTCACAATCAATACATACACAAGACATGAGTGGCACTTTTAAACACTTGCTCTTGAAGATTAATAAATACAATATGATGAAGAGAGGTGAAGGGTGGAACCAAGACCCAAGTTAATACTGCCTTTCCTTTAATTTTTTTATTCCCGCTCAGCAAAGCCCAATTTTTAACAAACTCCCACCAACGGGTCCAGCACAATCAAACTCCATTGAATTTCACGCCACCAGCTCGGCTCAATCAGCCTCCCATGAGCGCCAGTAACCTTTTAAAGACATGCTTGATCCTGTAAATTGAAAACAACACGTGTCAGCATCGTATATAAGAAAAAGGTACATCTATATATATGTATAAAGTTGTATTTTTACACTAGAGCGACCCTATAAAAAATAGTTAATAAAACATGCAATTTGATGGGTTCAAATATTAGGAAAGTTTTCAAATGATCCATTCACTTTCACTGGGCTTTTTTTGTTCCATGCCCCAGTACCGTGAAGATATATAATTAAAGATGTTGATGGTGCAGATTTAATGGTATTATTATGGGGTAGAAACATAAAAGAATGGTGCAAGGTGTTTCTTAAACCTGTTCAACGGTTAACCTGGGAAGCAGTAGGGGTATTGACATTTTTGGTAGGTGTGTCGTGTTGTCTATTTAAAAAGCCACAGTTGCGAAGTCGGCTCACATGTGTAGCTCTTGGAGTGAGTTGGCTTTTTTTGGACTAAAAGGTATGGGCGTTTGAATTTTTTTGACAAGTATGGACATTGATTGGGCTAGGTAAGGTTTAAGCATTCATGGTTATTTCATTAGTAATGGTTTGGAGCAAAGAAACCCTATGCATTATAAAGCACCGTCACCCGCTTACCGAGTCACCTATTCATCCAAACCCCATTCTTGACTACGAAAGGAACCATGCGAAGCCTACGTTGATTTTCTGCAAAGGCAGAAACAGCAAGTTGTTGTTCGACGAACGTATGGACGGTGAAAGTTGGTGACCTACTCAACAGACGGTACGGGCAGTGAGATATAAACTCCCCCCACCCCAAGGAGCGGGGGTTGTTTCATCTTCACGCGGAACAAGTTTCTGCCAAGCTTGAGCGACAAACGGATGGTGCCGGCGTGAGGAGTCAGCAATGAGGAGAGCACATCCAGGAAACGAAGTCAGATACGGCCGGTGGCAACCTAACCCGAGAGGATGACATCGTAGGAAGCCATAGTGTAGGCGCGCTTCCCGTCGTCGCGGTGGCATTTCAAGGAAGGGGAGATGGGGGGCGATTGTTGAACAGAGTTACAGTGACGCTTAGGAAGAGGTAGGCGAAAGCTCCGATACATGGGACGACAGGCGAGAAGATATACTTCTAAACCGGAGAAGGCACGGGTATAGGAGCCGCGGCGGCAGTTTCGGGAAGGAGGATGCAACAAGTGTCGCGTGCAGTAGCAGGTCGCATGAAGGGTTGAGGGATCCCATTTTTTTGTGGTCTGGGCTTTCTGTTAGGATGGAAAGTTGCCAAAAAAAAATTAATGTGTAATTTGGTGCGAGTTTTATGGGTCCAATTAATTGTGGCATGAAGGGTGGGCATCGGTTTTTTTTTCTGGTGGGCTGGAGTTTAGTTGGGGTAGGATTGCGTTGTCTTATCCGAAGAGGATAAGATCAAAATAGGTGACTGTAGAAGGTTTCAAGTAACGATAACAGATATTTCTAGCATAATAAATACCATATCCTGGATTCTACACAATCAGAATGAGAGGTGGAGTCCATGGTTTCTACCATAATAAAAACCCCATCCTGGATTGAACGCAATCAGTATGAGAGGTGGACTCCATGGTTTCTATCATGCGCTGCGGTTTCCGTCGTAAGTCGTCCGGTCTATGTTCTCCCATTCAGGTCTGTGTAATTGTGTGTCAGTGAATTGAAAGTCATTGAAAATTTCGGTGTGATTTATTTTATCATTGAGTGTGAAACATGTTTGATAGAGGTTGAGAGATGTGCATTCGGACTGCTCTAATACACCCTTCGATTAGGTGGATGAAGTCGTGAATGTTGATGTCAGCGATTACCGAGTGTTCATAGAGGCGGGACAACTGTAGGCGGCATAAACCGGGATTGAAAATAATGTTAGTTTCATCACCATTATTTTGAGATCGTGGTATTTATACTTTGGTTATGAAACATGGTATTGATTTGTTAGGTTTAAAACGTTTAATTTATTTGTTATAAATTTTTTGTCATAGACTGCTTTGGGAGTGTATGGGATGACTGATGCGGATGCAAAAGTAATATTGTTCTGGAAGTGCAAAGGTAATTCAGTTGGTGTGTCTCAGCTAGCGACGTCGGTGACCATAAGGTATGTCCTTTTCTCGTTTTTAATTTTTTTATTTAAGTTGAGGATTGCCTTAAAATTAGTGGATAATAAATTAAGACGTGGATTGATATTGGTAAATATTGTCGTACATATGTGATAGGTGCTCGAAAGTACGGGAGAAGTTGATAATTTCGTTTCTTTCCTGTCGCATGGAAACCTCCTCTTTTGTCAACTATCCTTTGTTGTCCCAGTTGGAGATGAATATCGTTGGTTGAATGCCTATATTGAATAGTAAATGAAACGATGGTAGTGAATTTAGAATTTTCCTCGGTTAGAGTCTTCCAAGTAAACAAATTATGGGAAGAAAATCCATTAAAAATCGTGTTCGATACTTTATGAATTATATATAATTTTCAGTTATATATATGTGTACCCATCCTGGAATGATGGTAATTGTTAAAGGGTCTAAATGCGTTCATGAAACGTAGTAGAAGAATTTGCTTGCATAAAGTGTAGTAGATGGTAGTTGACATTATAAATATTTCTCAATTGAAACTTGAAAAGCACATTTAATTTATGAGCATGGAGTTGGTCCATTGAAATAACTTTCTGTGCTATTGTTATTGCTGGAAAGGTCTCGTGTTACATGATTTCTATTTGTGCACAAGGAAAAGAAATTTATTTTGAAAGTATGCTGCAGGCGATAACAAATTTAGGTGAAGCCTTATTGGAAGGTTAACCAAGTATTAGTAGGTTTGTCATGAAAAGTTGTAAGACCTTAATGCCGAAGTTGGTTTTGGGTTATTTAAGCAGTGTCCTTAATTTATTTATTTTGTGTGAGAGTTCTCTAAATTTGTTTTATTCAGCTTGTTTCCGTTATATTACCGATGCATTTTGTTGTGTTTCTTCACCATTTGTGTTTGTTAAGGTGCTGTTTTGACCTAAGTCTGATTAGAATTGAGTGTATGAAGCAGTAGGAGTAATATTTGTTCCTAGAAAACCGGCATTTGAATTCGGATATTAATAATTTGGAATAATGACTGGTTTATAGAAGAAAGTG
This sequence comes from Arachis hypogaea, assembly GCF_003086295.3. Classification (NCBI taxonomy): domain Eukaryota; kingdom Viridiplantae; phylum Streptophyta; class Magnoliopsida; order Fabales; family Fabaceae; genus Arachis; species Arachis hypogaea. The sequence goes on from NC_092046.1 coordinate 129,716,641, forward strand.
AATTTAAATAATAAAATTCGTTTGTAACGGATTTTGAACTCTTGATAGGGTATTCCGATATAGATGCAGGCTGGCTTTGTGAAAAACCCAAATGATGTCCACCCCTATTTGTTCCTTGCGTAGAACGGTTAGAGAAGAAATACTCTGACTATATCTCATTCATTCCAGAAAATGACGTTGTTCAATTTGTTGAAGAAGTTACGGAAGATGCACATTCAGTAATACGTATTCCTCTGTTGTCATATTAGTTATTTGAGTATTACAATTCCCTCAATCGTGAGAAAACATTTTATTTGAATAACTGGAGTAGTACATCTAACTATTGTTGTTTTTGTTTGTTGCAGTACATGTCCCCGTACCGCAGGCGCCCCATGGAGACCGGTCTGTGCAGAGTCGTAGCATTTGGTTTCTGTCCCAACGAAAATGTAGAAAAGAGCATCTTCAAATTCGGTTGAATATCCCAATTTGATCAAGCAGCTCCATGTTCCTTCCAGCACGTCGTCATGTTGAATCGGTTAGTAAAAAATCGTAGTTCGTTCAGCCTATATTGGTTTTATGACGTAAGGTTGTTTTATTCGAGTCTATCAATCTCCACCACAATCGTGAAACAATACACGAAACAGATGATCCATTTCATTCTCGTTGATTCCTTTTCAACATTAAATGTTTTCCAAATGTCCGCTGCGCATACAGAACTAACATTCTATTAAGTTATCGTAGTTGGTTGTAAATATGTAAAGGAGCATGTGTTGCCGATCACAGTTGCTCGCATAAATTTTCCGGAAACATGTTTATCTCAACGAAAGAAAAAATTTTGGATATCGTACGGCGTATCAGGCAGGGATGATATAGAAGTAAAATGGATAAAGAGAGAAGATCCTATTGTTTGTTTGAAGGAAGGTCGTTAATGAGTTGTGGAGTTGTTGGAGCTAAAGCAACAATATTTCGTTGTTTTTAAGTGCAACGGGGAATTTAAATTTAAATTCCTTGTGGTCCGTTCGATTGACTCCGAGATTGATTATTCAAGTTTCACAAGTTTCCATCACGGTGACCACCGTATGGGAAATAAATTTCCGATTCATTCGGGGGGTTTTGTATATGGAAACTTCTGAAACTCGAGTAATCAATTTAGGAAGCATTCGAACGAATCACGTTGGATTTAAATTTAGATTCTCCTTTGTACTTAAATGCCACGAGATACGGTTGCTTTAGTTTTAACAACTCCACAACTCCTTTCCGACGTTGATTCAAACGAGCACTATTATTTTATTTCTTGATCCATTTTACTTCTATTTCATCCCCGGTTGGTAGGTGTAATGATGTTGTCAACCATAGGCATTTCGAAATGTTATCTTTATAAAACACAGGCTACTTCGTCATAACTGCAACACTTGGCCACTTAATTAATAACCGGTACGTTGTTAGCACGGTATTAACAACATCAGTTACTGTTTACGTTGACTAGGTCGTTGTAACGTACATTAGAATAGGAAGTTGGAGCAATTGCATAATTTTTGAGTTGGAATATGCTTTTCTTTGCATGGGTAACGTCATATGAATCTGAACGTGATTAATTTTTCTGTAACATGCATGATTTTGCTGAACAACTGTTGTGGAGGAGGAACACAATCGGGGATAAAAAACATGCTGCGGATGGAGACTATCTTACTGGATCAGACGACGAATATTGTGAATTTTATGCCTTCATTTTGTTGAATCTTGTACGTAGCAGCCTTGTTTCATGTTAACAAACATGACAGACGGGGTTCGACATTCTTCGTCAGCTGAAATGCGGCCGGAAAGGTACAACCATGTTAAGGAGACTGTGTTTCTGTTGTGCTATGTTATCAGCTTCCAATCATTCTGTTGTGTAGACATGGTTTTCATTTTGGAGTTGGCTGGATAGAGGAATCTGCATTTATTCAGCCTTTTTTCTTACTTGGAAATAAACTTATTGAATTTAACGTGACTTGACATTTCTTTAGAGTGTGTATCTTTTTGTGGCCCATTTTTTATTTTCAGTTCTTCTATGTTATTTGCAGTGAAAGCTTTATTAGCATAAGAGTAATGTTGCATCTTTCTGCATCGTTTTGGCTTGGTTCTTTAGTTTTACTATGTAGCATAGGTTCGGTAGTTTCTGTTCTGTTACATTGTTAGAAGGTTCAATGTTCGGTTCTTTCCGTTTTGCTATGGAAAACAAAATATGGGTTTTGTGTTTTGTTTACTGAAAGGAAAAGACAGGGTTTGCTCTCTGGGTTGGAACCCATGTTTGTGTTCTATGCTTATCCGGTTCAGGTATGCTTCTTTTTTGTTCTTGTCTTTGTTTGTTGTTTTTCCCATTGTTCTGCCACTGTTCCTTATTTCCTTTTATTGAAAATTTAATTATTGTTATGAATCGTTCTGCCCATGTTTGTTACTTTCTATTGTCCCTCTAAAAAACTTTTGTTCTGATTTGATGAGGAAAATAGAAAAGATGATGAACCACTTTAGCTGTTTCGTACTTAGTTTTTGCCAAGTTTATGTTCTGTATCTTTCTTTTCGGCTGATATTTTTTTTAGATTTCAAAACTTGCCTTCAATTTCCACACTTTTAACTCAAATGTGTCACTTTGATGACAGGTGGTTGCTGAAAGATCTTCTCCAATTCATCACAGAATGTTGCCTCTATAAAAGAAACTTCTGTTTCCTATAAATGTAACAACCGAGCTGTACAGAATCTATATGTAATTGGACTTCGCTTGAATGAAGAAATACAGTCTCAATCGGATGCATGAATGTCAATAATCTAACGATCATTGCAGTGCACTAGTTTTTTAACTTGGAAAATTGTTGTCATGCCACTCCTTTTCCTCATTTCCATTTCATCAAGTCTCGTTTTCTACTTCCCAGTAGGGTTGAGAGATGAATTAAACCTCTTAATGTACTTTGTGCTATACATTTTCATGTCTCTTTTAGCAAGTGAAGCAGTTGTGTTTGTCATGGAAGTTGTTTATCGTTTTGCTGTGTTCATTTTTTTATGCAGATAATAATCTCTGCGTTTTAGCTGTAGGTGTCATCGAGTGGGTACGGAATTTAGTAGTATTTTTGCCTTACTTGCATCGTTGCCTTGTACAATGAAATCATCCTTTATGTAATTTGCATTTCCTATATCAGTTTCCAGTTTATAACGAATTTAAGTAGCTGTATCAGTTTATAACGATTTGCACGAGATCTTAAGATTGTTGTGGTTTTTGTCGTTACTTACATTGGACAAGATATTTTGTTTATATAAAAACAAATTTGTCTTTTTTACAAAAGGCGTACGACGTTTTGTCTGTTCATAACAAAAAAATTTTTATTATTCTAAAACGACGTTTTGTCTTTTCATTTCTTAAAAAATTAATTGCTTTAAAAAACCTCAGTAACGTTACGTTCTATCATAATAGGACATTTAAAATATGAGAATGAACAAAAATTATCGGTGTTCACATTAAAATTGTGTATACCTACGAATGTTAGCCTTCATGTACTGTATGTGTTCATATGTCGTAAACAATGGATTAACTGCTTAAGCTGCTAAAATCACGTATGAATAATTATACTTCGCTGAGTTAATAAGACTTAACCTGGAATAATAAGCAGACGTTATGCGTGAAGTGAACATTAGAGTAACTAACAGACTAGAATATACATTAAAAAGTCAAGAATGCAACACAGTGAAAAGTAAGACTGCTACAAATCAGGTAAAACATGCTGGTATGATAACTAAGGTTAACATGAGCCTACTTCCTAACCAGAGTTAAGTATAGGACGAGGATGGTGACGAAGATAAATAGGATAAACTGGTATGGATTACGTTGCCGGCGGCCCTGGTTGGATCGGTTGCTTTGACGGACAGTTGACTGGTTGTCCCTTCCTTCAATTTGACGTTGCTCCTGTATACCTTCGTCAAAAGGGAGTAGTTGGTTAGGAATCGGTGATGGGTTGTGTCGCATGGATGTTGCATCAATTTGATGCAATGGAGGACCATTGTTGGTGAGCTGAGTCTGCAATCGTCTGGCAGATAGGAATTGTTCGAACGCGAAACGAGCTTCCTCGAATGTTTCGTATGACTTATGGAGGTTGCCGCTAAATTGGTTAACTTGGCTATGACAGGCCGGCCAGGAATTATAGATACCAGGGACCCTCCCTATGAAAACAACATAGTATTTCTTCTTGTCACGGACCATGTTGAGATTCCAAAGGAGAGATGTGTCGAGTATTTTCACGATGGGAGATTGGCCTTGGTGCTTTTTAAAGGGATCGAGGATGGCTCCTGTGATTTGAACAGGAAATTCAAATTCTGCAACTGTGATATTTCCAACGGTTGGAAAGTTATCAAATGTGGGGGTGACATGTGTCCTTTTGCAAGAAGCATCAACTAGCCTAAGTTTTGGTTTGAAGAAGAACATGGTTCCGGTTGTAATAAAAAATTATTAACTAAAATATAAATTTCGACAGTTAATTATAACACACGAAATATATAACAAGTATGTGACTCAACGGTACGGACTGATTTATTAAATTTTTAAAATACAGGTTGTAATTTTACTGTATAAACTCATGCGAGGTTGACGAACGCCTGCATCTCGTAGTTTGCGCGACAGTTGATGCAGGGGATATGAGCGGCACCTCCGAAAGCATGGACGGAGTTTCGCTCTGCTGCACGTCTGCGATAGTCATACAGAAGAGGCATGTGGCCCCTGGTGGAGCACGTAGGTGAGTTGCAGACGGTTTGTTGTGCTTCTATACGGGGCATTTGGACCTCACCTGGCCACGAGATTGTCAGAATTGAAAAGCACATTGCCTTACAATCGGCGAGTGAACCAGCCGCATCAAGCTCGCGAAACATTTTCATCCCTCTTTGTTTTTCGTCGTTGTCGTCCGTGCGAAGCAGCAACGTCATGGTCAGTGCGTATTTGGCTGCTACATGTCCGGTATTTGTTGCACTATTCAGCATCTTCATTCCATCGTTTTCGTTACGTCTGATGAAGAGTTCCCGAAGTGCCTCCCGGAACAGAAGCTCTGGATTGCTAGCTACCATGCATCGATCAAAGAATCTCTTTGCCCCCGGGTTGAGGCACCACCACCACGGCGTGGCATGCGGTGGTGGGATGGAGACACTCCGGTGTACAATCTCGGCCTCTCCCGCATCGCGTGCAGCCTTGAAGGTCATTCTGAGACTGCACAGGTCGCGAATGGAGTCTGCCGCAACTTTAATGGTTATTTCTACCCAGATGTCGTTGGGAATGAAAGCCATGTTACAACAGCTTTCGACTGTCATTTTCAGATTGTTCCTGCTGGTTCCTATTTCGATGGGGATGAGGATACGTGTTTAGAGTATAGGGTTTGGAGTGTGTCATAGTAGTGTAGCCTCCATATTTATAAGTCCACCGACCCTGTTGGAAACCTGCACTTGAGTGTAGTAGACCAGGGATCTCTTTAATGCATGCGTAATGTTAAACGTTTAGAGCAACCGTATGTAAATTATGGTGAAAGCTGGACACTGTATGGGGAATGGTATTCATTATTTGAAAATAATAGATGACGAACAAGATTTTTCAACAATGTTGCCCTATTACTCTCCTAATTAAATTTACTCAATTAATGTTATTATAATACACCGTTCAGACCTTGTTAAACAGATGTTATTACTTACCTACACCTTTCTAAACCTATAGTAGTATACATTATTCAACGGGCAGTCAGTAGAATGTTAAAGGTTCGGTCAGTTACTAAGCCATTTAATGTATGGTTAGTTAATACTTAATCTTTAATGTAATTTGCATAGTTTAGGGTAGTTTAGTATCATGGATGTGAATTTTGTGTTTTTGAAACTTGTTTCATGTATCACATAGAGACTAGATGATGCGACGCGTTTAATGTGAAAATGAAAAAGCGTTGTAGATATGGTGGAGGGTGGGAAAAACGGATAGGTGAGGTTACTACATTTATTATCGAATTTAAAGCCCTGGGGAAGCGGTGTGGCTGTCAACTGAGATAACTTTGTATACATAGTTGGAAGTGAGAATGTGATGAGGCATGTCATATATAAATATAAATAAGTTCGATGCTTGAGATTACTTGGCTAAGGATTTTGTTAATAAGACTGAAGGTTGTTACTTCGTTTTGTGAGTGACTCGCTGTTCATTGGGTTTGAACAATGTCGAGCCCCAGCGTTGGTGATGGTACTGCTTCTTCCGGAGGAACTCGCCCAGGCGGCCCTCTCCGCGATGACGGTAGGTGGTTTCACATAATCTTTCTCCCGGTTATCCTTTACGTTTACTCATTGTCATTTTTTTTCCTGGTTTGAAATTCTAGAAGTTGTCCCCACGGTTAATCCTGACCAGTTTATCATCATCGAGGACCTTGAGCAGATGCTGCGCAAGGCATGTGACGCCCTTAAGACGGAGCCTCCAGTGTTTCAGCCGCACGATTGTGTATACGTCGAGGGCGACCGCTACCATGGGTTTGTGGTGCATGTCGGGGGCCCACCGGACGGAGTGAACTTTGTTGCCTACGGCAGGTTCTCAGCCGACGAACGCCTCGCCAGGCAAGATGCCGCTTTTTCATCCCTGCAAGCGGTTGTTGGAGAGTCTGGTAAGGACATACTCGACTACAATTACTACGTGGCACAGAGTTACAGGGAACGTCTTTTGGAGTTGGAGCGGATATCTAGTCTGTCCGTCGACGCCCGTGTTGCTGAACTGGAGGCTGACAACGCTCGGCTAATGGAACGCCTGGCTACTTGGTCCACCTTCCACGGCCGTGTATAATCTTTGTGTAGTATGTGGTTGACGGTTTACTGTTTCGGGGGTTTGTTGTTTGTTGGTTAGGGTTCATGGTTGACGGTTTTAGGGTTTGTGTTGAAGGTTTTGTTATGGATCTTTTTGGGTCGTGACTGTAACAATTATCTTGTTATTACCTATACTTTTCCTATTATGTAATACTTACAATGTATTTCGTTATGCGTGGGTTACAAGAGTTCGCGAAAAAAAAAAATTTTAATAGTAATATTAAAAACACGCAGCTTCGAATAACATCTAATATTTTCATTGCATAAACAGTCATTAAGCTATCCGTTAGTTTGTTCTAAATTAAAGTGCATTGCATGGAATTGAAGTTAATTTGAAATTCTTTCCATACCCTAATCAAAGTTTTTTGGAGATAGAAGTGTAACATTTAATACGGACTAAATCGAAGGGCACACAAGTTTCTATCGTAAATGTGGTAGTCGAACGGGTATATATTGTTTGCTGGAAGGTTGTGGAAAAGCATTATAGACGTTAATGTATTCATTATGGGAATTAATTATGTGGCTCGGGAACTGGTGTCATTAGGCAGTTCCAATCAGAATTAAATTTGTTTAAATGAATTAAAAAATATAATTTTAAATTTTAATTTACGTAATACTCTTATAGATAATCTTATAAAAACAAAAATACCGTTATAAAAATTAAGGACCGACTTACAAGCTCCAACAACAAATCCAACAATAAATTATATAACTTTTATCTAGATCTAATTTCACTTCAATTATCATTCACTTTTTTTTATTTATATTTTTTTCCGTTCTAGGAATTTTTTTTCTTTTATTTACAACTCTACTTCTAATTCGAATTGAGATCATTTAATAAATTTACAATGTTAAATTAGACATTTGATTCTAAAAGAGTAACATGTACTTTTTATATAATTTTAAATGATAAAAATACTCTTTAAATGGTTAAAGTTATTTTGTTAAATTAAAAAATTGAATTTAAATCTTTTTTTCATTAGTAACTAAAAGAAACTAACACGGGAATGGGAACTTGAATTTAATAGAACCAAATATATTATTTAGTATTGAGTTTAAATATTAAAATTTTCTTTTAAGATTAGATACTTAAACGAGTTCGAAAGTAAAATTTTGAATTTTATTTTAAAACGTTAACATAGGAGTAAAAATAGAAGATCAAAAAAATTAAAATAGGAGAAAAACAGAAGAGCAGAATAGGATCACCACCCACACTACATGGGACACGTAGGCGGCGAGTGAGGCGAAATGCCTCCGAGATGGCGGCGATGCAATGATAGAAACGACGAAGGAGACGCGACGTTGAAGGAGACGCGAGTGACGGTGGTGAACGGTATCTACGAAGTTGTTTAGAAGTGAGATTTGACAAAGAGAGTTATGAATTAAAATAAATATAAAGAGTTTTTTAATTTAAAGCAGAAGAGGTAAAATAAATATAAAGAAAATAAAAATTTTAACTGCATAAAAGTAATTTAACAATAAAAATATGTAGAGTATTGATTCACTAAATAATTAACGACTTTATAGATTATCGATTGAGCAAACTATTAGAGAGTATTGTAAACATAGCCATATTAAAAACAACACGAGTATATTAATTTTTTAATTTATAATTACAGGTTTTAAATAGTTACTTTTTTAAATTCGAGAAAATATAATCAATCATATAAGTTTAATAATAGAGAAATTCAGTCATATCAGCTAATGAGTGACAAAATTTACACATATCAACCAATACAAAAATTGGTTCACGAATCAACGCAGAGGGCATTTTTATGTAGTTCGAATTAAGCTAATTCAAACTCCACTCTCAATGTAATTCGAATCAATATGATTCAAATAACACACAAACGCACATACCCTCTAATTCGAATCAATCTGATTCGAATCCCACACACTAATTCAAATTAGGGTGATTCGAATTACACACAAACTCACGTACTAGTTCGAATTGGACTCATTCGAACTTGTTATGAAATTTTTGCAAAAAATATTACAAAAAATATTAGGACAAATATACTACCTAATATAAAAAATATAGTACAAAAAGTATATAAAAATTATAAATACGAATTGAACGTGAATTTCACAGTATAAATGTAATCCATGCAGTTATTTTAATACACCAACATTTATATCTATATGGAGGCAAGGCTAACTCGAATTCAAGTAGTTCCACAATACGGTGTATGAAAAAAAATTGCATTTTATGAAGTTTAAAAGTTTTTATTATGTGATAGGTTAGTAACGAGTACATTAGAAATGTTGATAGTACTCATCGTAACAATGTTTATTTTAATAATTGTTATAAAAATTTTAGTTGTACTCTTTACAAAATAAATGATGACAATAATTTGTAATAGCTCATGAAAATTTTTTAATAAAATTATTTAAAATATATGGTGAGATATTATATGTCTCGAATTACGCATGGGGAAGTTCGAATCAGTCTAACTCGAATTATATGGTGAGCAATTCGAATTCTATACAATACTCTTCTGCCCAATTTTTAATAGCTCACGAATATTTTTTAATAAAATTATTTAAATAATAAGACAACAAATATTTATTCTATACAAAATAAATTTAAAAATGGCTTAGAAGAGGGTAGAAGTACTACAAAAATTTATAATGTCATAACGATTTAGGACACTAAAGAAATACTCTACATAGTTAATAATAAATTAGAAATTAAAGAAAACACAATTTTTTTCCTGTATGTACCTAAATTACTAGAATATTACAAACTTAGATAGCACTCATAACATCATTTAACCCATTTTTTTAAAACTATTTTGTATAGAATAAAATATATTTTTTAGTTGTTTTCTATAAAATAAAAGTTTTTTTTTAATTTCTAAATTATTACTGACTATGTAGAGTATTTTATTTAAAATATGAGTACATGCATGTATTTAACTAAGTCATCAGAACATTACAAATTTTTATAGTGCTCCCAATATTTTTTAAGCCATTTTTTTAAAAATTGTTTTGCATTGACTATAATATTTTGTGTGGTGTAATCTCAAAAAATTTATTAAAACAATTTATTAAAAAAAATATTAATTAGCTATTAAACATGGACAAAAGAGTACTGCATGGAATTCGAATTGATAGGTCATTAATTTTTTATTAAAGTATCGTAATTATATATTTTGTTAGCTTTTTTTCAAAAATAAAACAATTTAAACAAATTGTATTTAATATTTAAAAGAATAAGCTGCGAAAAAGTTGAATTTAAATATATAGTTCACGCTTGGATTTAATAAAAATAAATAAATGGTTTTTTAATTATTTGGCCACTAAATCAATTATTAAAATCATGATCATATAATGGATGTACTCCAATAGAAAACAGTTAACATTATTTCATAATTATTTTTTTTGTTAGGAACGAAAGACTTTACCAAAATATATAACACCATATTAATTCAAAACCTGTTTTGGTTTTTTTTTTTTTCAATATTGCCCCATGTAATTATCTACCGCACTATGTGTAAGTTATGCTGGCGTAAAACCACTTCCACTATTTCGTCTTTTCTCTCATCACAAACATTCACGTTCTCTCCTATGCCGTAAATTCACATTCAAGCAACCTCTATCATTATCGCTAACCTCCCGTGCTATTGATCATATCGTATTACTTTGAATGTACAAATTAGAAAACTATTTGAAATCCAACTTCTCTTGCATCCGTGTCGTTTTACATTAAATATATACTAAAATCTAATTTACTTTGCCTGAAAAAAATTTAAGTAAATTTTCTCATTTTACAATCAATTTAATAGTGACCGTGACAAAATACTATTTATACACGTCAAAAAATAATAACATAAATTAATAATGTTTAGCATGATGTGTTGATATTTTGAAAATAAAATTTAATAACTATAACATAATAGTAAAATTGAAGATAATTAAAGATGTTCAATACAATATCACCAAAATAAATTTTATTTTCTGATTACAATTGTATGTCTTTTTAAAGAGTGTCTTGAATATGAATATGAATTCGCATATAGTTAATCCAGATTAAATATGACTCACAAAAAAAAAAAAACGTTTAATATATAAATAAGTCATCTATAAATAATATTAGCAGATGTTATACGTACATAAATTTAGTATTTTTTAATTTAAATTTAATTATTACATAATTTTTACTTATATCCTTTAAAAAATTAATTTTTTGCATGGGTTATCGAATACGAACTAAAATTAAATTTATAATGTTAAATATAGTAAAAAAATTTTTTTTTTCGCAATATAAAATCGCCTCTTGAGGCACTAGTTACCTCATAAGCCGTAAGTAAAAATTCGAAAGGTTGCAACATAAGAAAATTAAAATTTTTAATTACTAAATTACATTTTAAATATTTGGGTAGCAGAACCAAAGTAAATTATTGTGGCCCAAGAGGCACGAAACCGAATGGCTTCTGGAAGAAGACTCAACGGAAGGCTAAAGGCACTTTCTCCTAGGTACTGGAACTCTGAATAAATAACTTCACTTAGTGAATAAGATAAGATTCACCGTTGATATCCTCTGCTTCCACACGCTATCCAATCTGTGAGGGTTGTTGTACGTTATAGATTATCCCCTTCTTCGTCTGTGTTGGTGCTCTGACGAACCAATGGCCGAAGAACACGCGAAACATGACGCCGTTAGGGTTATCAAAGCGGCCGGAGAGCCGTCGCGGCCCATGGTAGGTTAACGATTCCGCTCCTTTTGTTGCGATTATTTGTCACTCTACCTAATGCATTTTTTGTTATCTCTTAACCCGACTCCGCTTATGCCCTTATTTGCAGCGTCTGCCTTTACGGAATGGGCTCCTCCCCAAAGATAGCAACCACCTATACGTCACCGTCGCCGATGGTTCAAACCGTACTTACAAGATTGCTTGCAGCCCCAAGGGGTGGAAAGAGATCACTCTCGGCAGGGGATGGCAAAGGTTCTATCATGAATACAAGCTACAACCATCTAACATTCTGCTTTTCAAGCACAAGGGCAGAGACGACTTCAGCGTTCGCATATTTCAGTCACCCGGTGTGGAAAGGTCCTATGATACGGCCGGTGATGACTCCGTCGACATCACACCCCCGAAAGTGCCAAGGAAATGTAGACCCGCTACTGAAGCGCCCCGGCGTCGAGTGGGGTGTATCAATGTCCCTAGGAGCGCAGCTGCAGCTGAGGTGGAGCAGACATTTCAGTCCGACCACCCTTTCTTCATCATGCACATCACAAAAAGGCTCTTGGGCATCCACTTCCTGGTAACGGCTTTCCCTCACCACGATATATACACCTCTATCTTTGTTTACCTTCGGGTACCAGATTATCTGTTTTGTTCCCCTCCAGTTCCATATTTTTAAAATAATCTGGCGGCCTACCTGGTCCGAATCAATTGTGCTTCTTTCGCTAGTACTAACCTTGTATGCCAATGTCCCTTTCTACGTGGGCCATATGTTGTGTCTTATGCTGTTGCTTAGTTGATAATGGTTGGCTGTCTGCCGGATCTGTTTTTGAATTCATATTGATTACGGAAATTTGCTGGGAATGTGTGTTGGTGTTAAAGACTTAAATTCATGCCAAAAATAAGGTGGTAATGTATGTTGTTGTTGATATGGTAAATTGCATTGTTTGGGAAACGTGCAGCACATTGCATGATAACCATTCAATATGCCATCATCACTTGTTGGCGTTTCATTCTGTTTGACTTAATGCACATTGCAAGCTTGTTAAACATCCCCTTAACTCCCTATCATTCTTCATTTTCTTTTGCCCAGCCAAATGTCCCTCACTTTGGAGACGGAGTCAACGATGATGTCATCGTCACTCTGAGATCGGGGGATATATCCGTACACGCCGTTTATGGAAGATACGTTGGCCAAAGAAGGCGCAACTGTGGTAGCATTAGCCAAGGGTGGGCGGAATTCTTGAGGAAGTGCAACATAACTGTGCCCAAGCTGGCCGTGTTTGAGATCGCCAGTACCCAGCCAGAGGTGGTGTTGTTGGTCCAATTTGTTGATTTCGAATGAATCCAACTGGGATGAATTACATGCTGACTTTGTTATTTTGGATATTCTATTCTGTTTGTCAAAAACTCTATGAGCGGTGTTATTAATGCTCATGTCTAATTACGGCATCACTAAACTCATTTTCTACATGAACCAATGTTATGTCCGTTAACTACGTAGTTTGAGACAAGTTATGTTCGTTACCTTAGTATACAATATCAATGCGTACAGCACGGTTGCTTACTCTCTACCGTTATTTGGGTTTTCAATTCACACAGCATGATGCAGGGTTTGTAGAGTTACTGAATTTAACGTTACTCTACCGGTGTCTACAATGTGCACATGGTTGTCGTGCTTTTTTTTGTTCCGCTCGCTTAGGTTAATTGTCCTGCTCCCTTATGTTATTTGCACTGCAACCTTTATTAGCGTTACAGGAATGTCGCATCCTTCTGCATTGTTTTGGCTTGCTTCTTCACTTTTAGTATGTAACATTGGTCTGACAGGACTATTTTCATCTTTGTGGTTCGGAATCTGTTCTGTTACATTCCTCGAAGGTGCAACTTCGGTTATTTCTTGTCACTGTATCACCATTTTTGAACTGCAAAATACAACATCTGTTTTATGATTTGTGTACCTGAAGGAAAAGTGATGGTTTGCTTGGTTGGGTGGAGACACATGTTTCTCCTTAATTATTCATTGATTGTCGTTCGCTGATTTCATCTTATTATGCAGATAAGTATAACTGCTCAGTAGTTGTAGGAGTCAAAGAGTGGGCGCAGAAATGAGTGGTTGACAAGGCGTACATGCATCGTTGCATTGACCTGTCTATTCAGAGATTATCAAACATCACCCTAATTAGATTCTTTTTTGCAACCCAGAACAGCAATGTAGGAGCACTTACCAAAGAATTTAAAGGAGTTAACTAAATATTTGGGTTTGCGTATTTGGCTTTGCAAGGGTTAACATCATGATCGTATCCCTTTGTAAGCTATTGAAATTATTATCAAAGTAAGTATCTGTATTAGCTGTTTCCCAGTCTCATTTTAGCAGGGCATAGATGACATGTAATGAGAAACAAAATAATTCAAGCACAAAGTCTTACAACCTCTACATACACCTTTTCATAGAGACACGGAAATTACATACTGTTGAACATGCAGGGACTAGACGCAAGAAATATACGTTTATGTTTGCCTACTTGCCATGATTTTAGCTTCAATCTAGGGGGTAATGCAATCGAGGCTATTGTCGCAAATAGATTCAAGCATGCGTATCTTAGACTCCAGCCTAGTTATCTCTTCCACAAGATGCGCGTTTTCCCGCTGCAAAGACTTAGCGCGAAGATAGTTGAAGTCCCTGACCTCATATCCCGCGTTTGCTAAAAGAACCCACAACATGCTGAACGCAGCGTCCTCCCTCGCGTCATCCTCCAGGACCGTGTAACGACCCTTCGCCCGGAGGTATGATCCAAACGGGTTTCCAGGGATGATAACATTGAATGCATAAATAGGACCAAGATCGCGGTGGAATTTTTCCTCACGAAAGAAACAAGGGGTCGGTATTTTAGTGTCGTAGCAATACATCAATAGCCAGAGCTCCATGCTGTTGCTAAGGGCGAAGTTATGCGACGCACACTCATCTTCTGGAATCATTGGTGCTCCTGTAACGGAGAACATTAGATTTTTTACCATGCAAGTGTTTCTCTGTCAACAGTCTATGCGTTGCTAGCTAATTAGTTAATTACGAATAAAGCTACATTAATGGAAAGGTAAATCACAAATTTACCACCAACAACAGCAGCAACGCGTCCGTCGAATGTTGGGAGGGTGCGAGGTATCCGCGGCGGTGACTCCACTGTGCCTGTCTCCGACATAATTTCCGCAGTTGCCTCCTTGTCCCCCATCAGCGTTTCCATCCTTGATTCATAGGCGTTTAGTGCCAGGAAGTAACTATTGAACCCGGTGTATTCCGGTTCGGGGTGATTGAGAACCTGCCTATTGGCTTCTTCGAAGGACATGTATACTCCCGTGTTGTGACCCTTTGTGACAACAAAAAATGTGAACTGTTTCATGGTCGCCTCCATTGGGCCCGGACAATGGTGGCTGATTTAGGAATTCTTGGGTTTTTACGGTGGAAGGAGCTGGGGATTGAGAATTTGTTTGGTATTTCCTCTGTCCCTTTCACGAGAAAGGATGTCTTTGTAGGGTTAAGGAGACTTCCAGGAGAAGCTTTGGAAGTGATATTTTCGATAACAACAGCCTAAAAAGCATGAAACAAGGGTCTAATCTCTTCAATCACGTCACATCAAATTCTTTTTCTAAATGATATGTCTACTATTATTCGACAAACGTGCCCTATCCAGATCATGTAAGCTTAGGCAGGTTCATACAACAGTATCCTTTTGGGCCACTAGAGTGGTGAACGCTATGAGAGATAATTTACATTAATGGGAGCTATGGTATGTGAGTGCACGCGTTGTATGCTTGCAAATCTATACTCATTGGTGGGCCACGGACTCCTGCTAAGATGAGGGATTTGGGTGCAAATCCCGCTAACGTATCGACGTCAGGAACCACTTCATCATTGGAAATATAACGATGTGACATTAGGCGATCGTATTAGTGTTTCCACTTGAACACGTCTGTTGACCAAATGATTTTTTCTTTTACTATAACTATAGCAACATCAAAGAATTACTGTGGCAAGGCAAATGTAATGTAAGAATTGTTTGTTACAGCAAATTTCAAATGCTTTTGCCCTAACAGGTTGCAGATGTATGTGTTTTTATGAGGAAAATGCTTAGGCCCTTTTTGGGTTACCAACTTAAGTAAGTTCGTTTCGATAAAATAACTTAAACAATTCATGACTCTGGTAAAAGTAACTTAGAAATAAGTTATTTTGTGTTTACATTTATTGTTCTAAAACAGCTTATTTTATACAAATGAAATAAAAAGTACAAGTATTATGAGAGAAGTCAATTTTATTAGCTACTCAATATGCTCCAAAATAGGTTCTTAGAAAGTTGAAATTTGATTTTTAAAATTGCCCTAGACATTAATACTAACACTTTTCATAAGTCAAACATAAAGAAAAGGTACGTATACAGTTTCCCAAACGGACCGTAAGTATCCTTTAAAATTCAGTTTTTATTCAGCCTTTGCATATAAAAATTAATAATGAATCAAAATTTAGTTCAAAGACATTCAAAATTTGTTGTGACACATAAAACATATATCTGAAACACATCCAGAAAGATAATTCGAGAATTTAAATTTCAACGTTATAAATAAAGTTTAAATTTTTAGATTTCCTGCAATAACATGACCAGGAATATGGAAAATTATATTTTATTAACCTTGTTTTTATTGCAATGAATAATTAAGCCAAATTTGTTTAGATTCAATTCAATAAAAGCATATGTAACATATTACCGTTAAATATGATATTTTTTGGGATCTAACATGCGTGGGTTAACAATTAAAACACTTCAAACATGTTTTTTAATATTTAGAAATAAATCATTGAATTTTGACTTACTTTGTTTTTCTTAATGTATATTTAAATGATAATCCTTTAATAATTTTTCATGCTAAAACTGAACTATGTTTTTTGAAATTTGATTTTTATAATTTAAAATTTTCAACATCAGTTTTATGTACCTTATATTATGGTTGTATGTATAAATTTAGTGGGAGACTAAATCTATTTAGATATATTTCTTTTAACAAAATTTTAAATTACTGTAAGTCATGGCTGAGTAAAGGACAACTTTTCCTGGATACTTACTCCGACTAATTGTTGTAATATTTCAAATACGGCATTGACTGTATCTTAATCGAAACAAATGTTATATTCCTTACTATAACGGAAGCAAATATTAAGTATAACCTTGTAAAACGTACATAAACTAAGTTGGACAATAATTTAGGGAAAAAGAAAATTTATCTATCATGAGAGCAAAATTATAAGGGCTGGAAAATTGCCAGCCTGCCCGCTAGGGCCATGCGGACTGGCATGTGCTCGGCCCGGAATGTTCTGGGATCTTATAAAATAGGCACAGGCCCAAGAACCTTTAAAAGCTTTAATACGTTAACAGGCCAAGCCCACTCCATTCAAGTGTATAACCAGCCTTGCCTGTTAAGAGCAATGTCTGGTCTGGCCCAAGCTGTTTCCACCCGTAAGCGCAGTTGTTATTAAAGCAACTAAAATAGTTAAATGTGAATGTACCTTTTCTGTAACGGGTATCAAATTCAAACTCAAATTTAGATTTAATTTATTAAGTTAAGAACAATAACGTTAAAAACAATTTACCTAAACATCGATTCCGTCAACCGAGAATTACACACAACGTTATATTATTTCCAATTTGTCATTATCTGAGTAATCAAGTACGTATCCTGTATTACAGATGTTGCTTGCTCTATTAAATTTTAAATAGTTAGGAACGAATTGAGGAAAAGTCCAACATGCATGGGATAATGATCAACACTTTTAGGTTCATTGTTAGCCGATTAAATAAGGCTCGGACGGTTCCACTTAATCCGCCGGCCATTAGCTGGCCGGTCCGATTAGCTAACTGCAATAGGGAACAAACCTGTGTGAGTCGGTCAAAATCGGAGGAGACCGGTGAAAACTATTCAACGCCGGTCAGAGACATTTTACCTTCTTGACTTATTAACTAAGTTTACCCAAAGTGTTTGATGTTTCTGGTCGCACAACCGTTGACAACAAAAAATAGAGTTAGGAAGGAGCACACATAGATGTATGATTTGAATATGTTAAACACCAATGATGTTCAACACTAAACCACGACAAATGCAAACAAATTATTACTTTTGCATCGTTGTTAGTGTAGAAATATGATATATATGTTAACGGTATTCCGTCTTTTGCAGTAAGATATAAAAGGGTTATTGTGTTGGGTTGGAGCCGGTTGCCCACCAATTAGGGGTTAAAACTGAAAAAAAAAAACCCACCGCACCCTAAACCCCACTGAACTCGTTAGTTGTGAATCGAGTCGCTTTGATGTAATGTTCCTTCCATAGTTGTCATAACCGAACATGTTATCTAACCGATCAGTTAACTGGCTTACTGGGTCAGGAACCCACGATATAAAGCAGTTTTGTTATATAGTGTATAGATTTATTATCATATACAATCACAACTAAATATCCAAGAATACTTGCGTCACTTATCCGAACCTACGAAGCAGACAATGGTTCAAAACAACCCTTGTATGCATATTTGGATATTGAAAGCACCATAGAACGGGCCGGTTTATTAGGTTTTGTATTGTGCAGGCCCGGTTTAATCGGTTTGGATAATTGGTATAATAGAAGATTATTACGAACCGAGCAGTACAAAGGATATGTGGTTTCGCGGCTGAATAGGGCGACACGGTCCAGTTACTTCAAACATGGAAGCATTTATGTCGTTGCATGTATCGAATTGTCGATAATTAAAAATACTTACTACAACTGTTAATAATTTAAAATTTGTTCTTCAGACTAGTTACGCAGGCTTAAGTTACTTAATTTACGAAAGCCTCAAATCCGATCCATTACAAACCGCATAAAATTCGTTTGGATCGGATCGGATTTTTTGTTAAAAAATGCACCCAACCCAAACCGCACCACAAACAAAACAACTGTTAGTGCTACTAAAGGAGGGTTTGTTAGTGTATCATCCACACTTTGGAAATGCCAAACCGTAAAAGGCAAAACTGTTCATTTTCTTTACAAATGCAAGTGACTAAAGGAGTCGAGTAGTGTACAAGAAGGAGTATTTCCACAAAGATTGTCACAGGGTGGGTAGCACAGGACTAGGTGGGTCAACCTGATAGGGTCACATCAATCAATGTTGCCACCCACTCTTCACTCAGGGGAGCCCTATAAAAGGAAATCTTAGCTGAAGCAACAGAGGAAGACACAAGCAAAAGGACGCCTAACCCAGTTACTCCAACCAATTACCAAAGGCAGAACTTACCCTCACACAGCAAATGGCGGGAACGGAGGACCGTGAGCATCAGCAGGAAGATTCCCAGGAGCATGACACCAACGATGCGTAAGTTACATTTTGTTTCGTGTTTGTTGCTTCTCCGCTGTGGGTCTTTACAATACCAGGCCTTCTTAGGCCTAATCCGGTTGTCAAAATATTATATTCGTCACTGTTCGTGCAGTCTGGTTAATTTGCTAACAGTTTTTACCTTCATTTACAGTGTTGTACCGACGATAGATATGGGAAACCTTCGAAGCGTATCGATCGCAGATGCAACGTCGACGCTTAATCTAGAGCTAACAATGAGCGTGGTACGAATGAGACTTCCCTTTATTGTGCTAGCGTCTTATATTTGTTGGAAACGCCAGATGGTTATTATGTTTCTCTAACAACATTTTTGGTGCAGAGCCCTAATGGTGGTCTGGGAGAAAACCTAACTGAAGATCTGAAGCCCCAACATGATGGTCTACTGTTGCTCGCAGTGAAGCTGCTGGAGGTATGTGAGCCAATTGATTTTTTCAGGAAACATTAATCAGACTATCAACCAAGAGAGATTAATGAAATGTGTCTGGGTTTGGAACAAAGGCAGTACCTTTCTTAAGCAATGTTTCACATGCCTTGTGTTACTGTACATGTGGTGATCCTTTTATCGTCCAGATTCTTTTATCTCTGTTGTTTGACCGTAGTGTAAAATTTTTTCCACGTCACGATGTCTTACGAATCCAACCTTTGACACGTTCTAATATGATGGTTAGCTTCATTAGTGGTTTTCGTATGTGATATTGTTTGTTGTTTGTTTTTTTGTGGTGTGTTAACTGAGTACGCAGAAGATCGATGCTAGGACAGTTGCTTTGGAGGATCGCATGTCGGCACTGGAGCGACCTATGTACCACACAGGGAAGTCCATTACTGAGATCCAGTCACTATTAACCACTAAACGGGGGAGTCCAACTGCAGCAGCCACTATACCATCCACAGCATCCACAGCTGCCGTGACAATGCCAACTGATGGTTACCTCGGTGCTGAAACCAACACAATGGGGCATAGGCAAAGTATAGTAGCAGTTAATAACGATATTGGGACGCCAGGACAAACACTGAAAATATTGGAGAAAGGAAAGGCGCTGGCCATGTCGAATGTTATTTCCTCCCTAGACATAGTCGTGCCCAACTCTCCTGGATTTGACGACGACCTCATCATAGACGAGGCACGTTCAACTCCTCACCCTAGCAAGGCCGTGAACAGTTCAGCCCATCCAAAAAGAACACTTGCGTAGTACTGGTGCTCTGGTGTGCCTAAAAGGACCACCAACTCTGGGAGCATTACAGATGACTCAGTTGACGGAGTGTGTGAAAAAGTTAGTAACAGCCTTCATAGCTTGACTAACACCCTTCGTTTGTCTTATAAATAAATGACAAATAAATGACACCTCTGCTGTGCAGATTTACAGGGACCTACCCAGCATGTCTAAGCTTGAGTGCACAACAAAAGTATGTGAGATGTTCTCTCTGCCAGAAACATGCGGCATTCCACTGAAAATTCCAAAGTTGGAGCCAATCGATTCTAAGCATATCATCGGGGAAGAACAGCCGGACTGTACGAAGCTCGCAATCACTCAGCAGAATAGCCTCACGAATGTTATTGTATCTTCGATGGGGGGTGGGAGTGCATTCAAACCGTATGGAATGGTTAACGTAATGGAGTCTCCTGTGCTATTAATTCCACTGGCAAGACTCCCAACCATTGAATGCATAATATATAACTCGTTACGCAATTAATTTCTTAGTACCATATGTCCGGTGAATAACTAACATTAAATTTATTTTTCTTAAGGGATTCCAAATGGTTTTTAGGCCGACCGTTCACATGGACCTGACACTTGAGGAATGCAAGATCGCCGCTTACATTTATGGAAAAAATGATCAATATTTGTAAGGATAAGTTGTTGTTATTAAAACGTTTACAATGTCCCTAATATTTATTCGTAGAGAAGGATGTAATGGATATGAATGTTGTTTGCCTAAATACCAGGGAAATCCTGTTCAAGTTCTCAACGTTGGAAGTTCCAAGAGCAGGATTCCACTCCTTATCGCCGGTTTATACGCCCAATGTTGACGTGAGTTTAAACCGAAGGTCCCGTTAATATTAGAAATATGATGTAGATGAGTACGCTGACACGTATGTTTTCCTTCGTGCACAGATTATGAACATAATCCTTATGAGTGCGTCCATGCGAGCCTGCTGCGTTCTGCCACCCCGTCTTTGGTACACACCTTCCGTGTTTGCCGATGACGTCCTAGCTATGAGGCCATTCAACGTCATAAGAAGAAAATACATGAACAGATGGATGCCGTCAACTAGTCATCTCGAACATGTTGTTAGCTTACCGTTGAACTCCACATTTGCACCTTTTTCATTTAAGTTATAACCTATCATTCATGTAACTGTGTTGACAGGTTTTCGTCCCGGTGTGCGAAGTAACATACACGTGGTACCTCATGGTGGTGGATGTTAAGCATGGGAGGGTGTACTGCCTAG
Organism: Arachis hypogaea; assembly: GCF_003086295.3. Taxonomy (NCBI): domain Eukaryota; kingdom Viridiplantae; phylum Streptophyta; class Magnoliopsida; order Fabales; family Fabaceae; genus Arachis; species Arachis hypogaea. Next base: position 129,738,002 of record NC_092046.1, read on the forward strand.
ATGTGACAAGAGCTCCGGAGCACAGGGATCGCAGGGAACGCGACATGCAAACCATTGTTAGTGTAACAGAATTTGAACAACATTTTACCGCACTGCAATAGTCTATAAGTTTTGCATGTCTGATTGTGGTTATCCTTCCGTGAGATGTGACTACTCTTCTTTTCTTGTATGCAGCTACTAATGCTAGGCCAGTTTTTCAAGCTGGAGACTAACATACTGAGCTTTACCCATGTTAGTGCTGATCCGACCACTTGGGGACCAATTAAGTATCCCGATGGAGTGCCAAGTTACCCTGAATGGTAATTCTTTATTCTTAACGTCTGTTCTGTCCAACCCAAAGCGATTTGTCATTGAAATGCCACGTTTCGAATTTGCAGCAACGATTCATGTCTGTGGATTTTGAACTGGATCCAAACAGAGGGGAAATTCAAAGTTTCCAACCTTCCTTGGCAGGTTCGTCATCCATTATCTAACCATGTTGTATATTTAATGAAGTAGTACATGCAATTTTACCGGTTATGTTGGTTACAAGCAGATGGACCGCCTGAAATTAAGGATGAAGACCGCAACAAAGATTGTCCTCTTGGAGTGTAACGAGGTGAGAGCAACAGTGGTCTCGAAGGCAGATGCAGCGTGGGGGAAGCTAATTCGAATGAGGGAATGAAAACCTTTCCAACTGTGGGCATACGACACAACTCTAGTGCATTTTGTTATAGATTAGCGTTTATTAAGTTGCCGGAAACTGTGATGTTAGTAGAAATCGTATTAGTTGTTTCGTTATATGCTATTTGGTATTGTGTGGTATATGTATGTGTGCTTATATATGTGTATGATGGCTACTTTTGTGTGTGGATACTAGTGGTCCTGTCGACAGACTAGAGCACAATATCCACACCCCCCAAGTAACGCCAACTGTCATTGAAAGGAAATGGGGTATATGGCCAAGTCGTATTTTGTACCCAGGTTGTGTCAATTTCGTTGCCCTTCCTGCCATATATGGCTGACTGCTTTTGCTAGGAAAACTATGTCAACCATATGAAATTTATTAATGAATGAAGTTCTAGCTAGTTTAAAAGTTATAGCAGGAGTTGTGCCCGTTGTCCGTTTGTTACATGGTGATTGAAGAAGAAAAGGGATAAAAAATAACATTCACTTGATTCTGGTCATGATAATTGACCTAAGGTATTCGAATGATATCTAAGTGTTGCTATATCCACTGTGCAGCAATATTATGGTATGGTATCAAATGAAAATTATAAAAAAAGTTCGGAAATGAAATTTAGTTGTAATTATAAATTGTAAAGTGGTTCGTTATTTCATAAGAATTTGTTTAATGTGTTAGAACAAAAAACTTGCGTCTCGAAAGTTATAAAATTTCCACTCGTTCATTTTTGGAATACGCCAAACTTAGGACTATTCTTTATATCAATAATATCTAGGAAACAATATAGATTCCTTAACTATAAATAACGATAGCTTATTCTCTTTAACAAAATAATCAATTAAATTCAACCTTTTTTTTTCAAACTATAAACACTTATGTAATGTAACAACAATGAAGAATCCTAGCACAATACACAAGCTATTGACGGGGGCAATCATTTTTTTGAATATTACATATCTATATTTTTTTAACCAATTAAAATAATAATTAAGATTATATATTTTTTTCCCGGAAAGAACAAATTTGTAATATTATAATAAATTAATTCAATCAATAGTTTTAATCAATTGTTTTTTAATAGACGTATAAATACAGTTAATTAAAATTAAGAATCTGGATCTGTGTATTCGTGGACCAATGAAACACCGATCAAGAGGTTACAGGACAAATGACCCCATCTGAAACGTATGACCAGTTATGACCTTGGAGATATAAATATCAATCAACCCAAATGGGTGAGAGGGTTTAGGGTTGAACTTCATGCACGATTTATGTCACTTTCGCTGCATTGTGGGAAAATTTAACGGGTTACATTACCTAAATCAATAGCTTCATGCATCTCTTCTAAACGCAGAGCGTCAAAATCATTCGGTAACTGCACGTAAAATACAACAAATCGGCATAATCCCGTCCATAATGGAATTGATAATTCCAACGCACAAGGGATCTTCTGTTCTAACCAATAAAAGGAAGTTGGAGCAGAATCTAACATTGTACCCATCAAATAAGATAGAAGTTAGAGTTATCAGTTTTTGATTAACATTACCGCTACATGCAAACATAACACCTCAGTTAAAAATCGGTTTCAGGCTAACATGTTCTCCTTATCGTCATACTTTGAATAACAGCTCACAACTAAGTCGACTGTTGTCATGGGTCTGCAAGCGAAAATTGATCCCGTTTGTCGCTTCCGGCTTGAAATGCATTTTCAGCGTGACAATTATCCGGGACAACGACGGGTACCTGTTGCATTAACAAGAACGTCAAACAAGACACGTGTTAACACCAACATTATGCAATTATAACGGATCTCCTTGCACCATGATCATTGTAGTGGCAAAATCATGCTAATGCACACATTCATTACAATAACCAATTGGGAAAGATTCTGCCTTAATAAAATCTCCAGTACTGTGCTGTTACTTAAATTTCGTTACAACTACGACTGCTTCTTCCCCATCGTCAACACCATAGCATATACCGGCAATACAAGTAACATGTTAAGATACAGTTCAGTGGGTTTAAAAAAATTAAAACATTAACAATGGCATGCGTGCATTAATTACGAACTATATATTATTGACCCAGATGACTTATTTTATAAATTTTTACCAAAGAATAGTGAGCCACATAATAATGAAATAACTACTGCTACTACAAAATAGCATTAACTTTAGTTCAAAGATTTAAATGCCATTAATATTGAACCGCTGGATAGAGTTAGTTTTATTGGTCACGACGCATAGTAAATAGTCCATGCAGGAAAAACTTTCGTGCTAACCTTAGATCGCTTGCGTTTATTTCTTCCACCATGTGATTCATTGTTCCTCGTTGGCGCTTGCCCGGCTCCGTTGGGGCATCTAGTCCTCCGGTGTCCTAGCTTCCCGCATGTGCTGCACTTTCTTTTCGTTTTCGACGCAGAACCGCCTCCTTGGCTCATCCGACCCGTGCCTTTTGTTCTGACACGAATAGGGTCCTTCACCCCGCAATCATTTGCTGTTGTGATATCATCCGTTGATGGTCTTAACCCGTACTTTATTTCAAGGAACAGAGCATCGCTCAAAAGCTTCTTTGAGTAAAGTTTGAAGTCTTCATCACTCATGCAAGCAACGCGCCCTAAGCGCTTACACAGCTGGGAGAAAGCACCCAATCGTGTCCTATAGGTCACACTTGGGTTAGCAGTATGTTGCTGAACACATTGGTTATGGATCTCCAATTTGGCTGCCTTAGACCATCTTCGGAGGACAAGGCTTTTGGGGATTTCCACCAAGTCTAGACTTACACACACGGAAAGGATATGCACACAAGGAATGCCAAACGACTCCATACGCATGCAGGTGCAACTAAATCTGTTCGAGATATGGTCCCTATATACCTTCCAATTCATCCCAGGCCTCCGATACTTCTGGAGAGTATATGCATGAGGGTTCTCACTGTCATTAAGTTCGCATATTCTAACACGAACACACCGTTTCAGGCTATCCCGGAATCTGAGAAACATTTCGCGGGTGAACATACTCCATCCAGACTTTTCCAGCTCAACAAACTCCGTTTGTAGCACAGGTGTTCCGTACCATGAACGAAACTCTAGCTCGTCCTCGGTGTCACGAAGAAAGTCCACACACCTTTGAAAATTTCTGACAAATTCTAACACCCCGTACCTGCTCTCAACAAACCTCCCTAGTTTGGCATGTAGTGACTCGCACCTAGAGGTTGTCCGTACTCCAGCAAAAAATCTACCACGAATGTATGCGGTTGCCCAAGCGTGCTTTTTGGCGTACAACTCCTTAACCCACTCAACCTCCCTAACACCGCACTCATTGACCATTAATTCCCAATGCGCTTCGAACTCCTCGATTTCAATATCTGCCAGCATGCAGTGTCTAAACATTTGTGTGAATCTCGGGTCGCTTATGTTAGCAGTCGCGTTCCTCAACAGATGCCAGGCACACAACCGATGATGTGTGTGTGGAAAAACGGACTGGATTGCTATCCGCATGGCCGGGTCTCCATCCGTGATGACGGAATGCGGTGCCTTACCTTGCATGCATTCCAGAAACTGGCGAAGAACCCAAATATATGACTCCTGCGATTCGCATGAGACCATTGCTGTTCCGAATACGCATGTCTGGTTGTGGTGGTTTACTCCGGAAAAGACTACAACCGGTAGGTTGTACTTGTTACGGCCGTAAGTAGCGTCGAATGCTAGCACATCGCCGAATATCCCATAATCTTCCTGACAACGACCATCGCTCCAAAACAAGTTGCATAGCTGTTGCCCTGACCCCAACTTGTACCGCCAAAACATTTTCCCATCGATGCGTGCCAGACCATCCAAGTAACTAATAGCTGCAGTTACGTCTCCGCCTTGTAGACCTCTCTGTTTCTGTATCTCATTATACATATCTTGTTTTGTGAATGTTACCAGATTAAAACCCCCTAGTTGTGCTGCGAATGACTCATAAATCTTAGGTATGCTAATCCCAATCTCCCTCATGCTTGTTAGCTGAGCAACTTCTACCTCAGATATCTTCCTGTGTGACCGCAGATAATCAACAAGCTTCCCATACGCAAGTTCGTGGTTATGCTCCTCGACAAAACGCGACACATACCACCTCCCACTACCCTCTTTCCGCTTTATCCTCAGCTCCGCCATGCATCCGCATCGGGTTACAACCTTATGCTCCCTTTTGCGATCAACCTTTTCCAACCATTTCTTCTCTCGAAATCCCTGCCTATTACAAACGAACGTGTACCGCACTATCTCTCCGGCAGTGTTTCTAACCGTCTTGCCTCGCCTAGATGCAAAGCCCTTTAGTCGGCTGTAATTGTTATAGAAGCCGCTTGCCTCTTGAGGTGAAGAAAACTCCATTTCAAGAACATCTTCTGCTTGCAACCCATCCAAACCCAACAAAACGGGCAACATTGAAGCCCCCCTCCCCTCCCAATCGGATAACTCAGCATCTTCCTCCACTCTTGTATCATACATTGTGTCCTGAAAGAATAACACAAACATTTCGCTACCAGCTGGCATTATGTGGAATGCGTTCTGTTTAAATATTGCATATCGATGCATATTAAAACTAGATAACATCAAAGCCTTGCATTTTCAATTAGTCTCAATGTATACTTTGCAGATGCAATGTTCATACGCGCAAATATGGTTATTGATTCAAACCTGATAACTTGAACTGAAAAACTCCTTTCACGATTATTAATTTCATTTAATAAACATTAACATGTTATAATTTAACATACAGTTTACCCAATCATCATAATGGTTGGCTACTACAACATGTCCATGCCAATCTATTTAATAAAGGATTTGCTTCTCCAGGCTCATTATCACAGATGCAAGTGGTGCATATTTCTTTAAAATGGGAAACTACAAAAACGAAAACTTAACAAAAACTACCACCGCGGCTAACTTAACAACAAAACACAAATCTAGCATTTCTTCTACGCATCACACTCGTCACATCATAGTCAGCACATAGAATACAACTTCTCACTACATAAGCCTCACACCTGCTAAGAATGCAACCAACTCCATGAACAATACCACCGAAATGGTGTAACAGACCATCCCCATCCAATTCGATCCCACTAACACACTATAAATACAGATTCGGGCGTATACCCGTCGTACCTGTGGATTCGACACACCAGCCTTGCCCTCCATCCAGTTGTCCGCAAGAGGCTCATTCCACATACACGAATCCTTGCAAAACTTGCTACTTGATGCCATTGTTACCTGAAAGACAAACCTGTCAAACTAAAACAAACAATAAACTAGGGATTGCACAAACTTCTTTGCCACAGTTACTATAATCAACTTGCCCGCCTCAAAACTGTCTCACCCGACCAATGAAAAAAATATGCCACTTACATAGATCAAAAACCTTTAATTTACCACCTCATCTACTATCCAACATGCTTCCAACATCCTCACAGCCTCCACTTGCCTACTACATACACAAACTTCCAAAAATACGACATGCATTACACCTACGACACAAACAAGCAAACACATTCGCCATTACATCCTAATTGCTACCAATATACGGACAAAGCAATTTGTAACAAAATAAATACCCAAGGCTTTTTCAGAAAAAAACAAATACAGTACTAAAAAATTCATTTTTTCACAGACAGGTTCAACTTTCAACGACAATGTCACGATCGAGAAATTAAATTGAAAACAGTACGAAAACTGGCAGAATGAGTCTCACCCGTCGACGGACTTACACACGGCGATGGGACCACCGCGTCGACGAAAAAAATTGCGCGATGTCGACCTTGTGTTATTAACACGAGCCGCGATCTCTCGTGCCAACTCCTGCGATCGGGCGGGTGAGATTAACAAGGCCTCCGCCGCGATGACCGTTTACTTCGATTCCAACCTCCGCCGTTATCAGGGATCCAGAAGTTGAAGGCCGCCGTCACTTTAAGTGCATACACAAACAACACAAACGATGAGCGATGAGGACGCCATCCAAGCATCGACGGCTGGGTGCTCACCTTCACGTTAGGTCACCGGGGGTTTACAAAACGCCACCTTTTCATTTCTCATCTAGCAACTCTTTTCCTTCCACTAAACCTCCCTCCATGGACCATTTTCATCACGGGCTTCAGTTTCTTTTCCTAACTGCATCACTATAACCATCAATATTCCAACAATGCAACAATGACAAAAAGGCCCATAACAAAAAAGTCTTCCAAAATTTAATACAAGCCCAAATTCAGTCAATTATGTTCTTACGGGCCCAAAGGATACAACTTTTCATCCAACTGGCTCAGCTGCAACTTGGCTTCTATAATGCTGTAAGCTGATCATGGATCACTACCCCTATGTGCAATTTTACTTTTTTGCAGGGACATTCACGATATTCCACACCATGCTACAAGACAAAATCAACACCTGTAACCTAACCGTACATGGACCATGAAAGTTCCAGAAAAGTGGTCTGGACCACTTGAAAACTTTCCCAAATATTATATATAATTATCAGATACACAATTACACCTAATTTCAATCTAGTTGCATTGGTTTTAGGGCTTAGCGTTACCTTCACATCTTGGTATCTAAACCAAACCGTTCCAATTCAGTCAAAGCGGTTGACAACCCAACCTGCAATGGATAGAATCGCATTTGTGTGCCAGACTAATCTTCTATCCAACTTGCACTTTAATATGTAATGTGCATGTTTATATGTGACCCATATATATCTGTTTTAATTTGTTATCTCTTACATATGACGAGGGAATGAAGATTTAAGCCTAAGTTTATTTTTTTTGTACAAATACTTAGTGTCATTAAGTTAGTAATACATAAATGATATTTAATATTATGAAACATGGAAGAATTAAATGTTGTGCTTTTAGTCAAAATAATTTTGTTTTTTATAGATTAGATCGAGTAGAGTTAGTTCAAGTTGGAAAGTTTAAGGTGCACGTAGAGTTCTAATTGACAATTTTAAATCTACAAATAGGATTAACGTGAAGTATTGAAGTCTTTTGTTTTTGGCAAAGTCTTTGGTATAAATAGAGAGAAGACATGTACATGTATAGATTTGTGTTGGAAGAGTGTTGGCTAGACAAGTGTTCATTGAAGGCGACAAGTTCTATGGCGCATCAGATGGTACCTGTACTACTTGTGACAGTAGTTGTCAGTGTGAAGCACGTACAACTTTTGAAATTAAGGGAAGGTAATTACGTTAATTAGAATATGTGAGATTAGCTAGTAGGATGGGTTGTTTCATGGTAGAAGGGGCTGGACATGTTTTCTAGGCTTGTACACTTTAAAACAATTTAATATAAAAATATAAGATTTTGTAAGCTTTTTTAATTTATAGTTTTATTGTAAGATTTTGTGTATAACAATTTTTTGGAAATGACTATGTTAGTGGGTTCAGTTAGAAAATGGTTGACATTTAGATGGAAGATTTATTTTAGTGGGCTTAGTCACAAAATGATAGTTATAGATGGTGAAGGATTTTTTGGGGAGAAAATGCTTGTGCCAAGGGAGGAAGTTTGGATGGTAGAAGAAACAAACCTCAATGTCAGGAGTTAGAATGAGTTTTCAAACGGCTTGATAGGGCTTTGGAAAATGCAACTTGGAGAACTAGATTTGAGGAGGCTCGAGTTGATGTTCTTACGAAAACAAACTCTAGTCACCACCCCCTCTTAATTACCTTCAAACCACAAGCACGACAACGAAAAGAGAGACCATTCCGTTTTGAGGTAATGTGGAACCTCCGTTCAGAATTCAAAGGGTATGTGGAGAATACCTGGAAGAAACAAAAGCCGCTTGGTACTGCCTTAAGAAACCTTTCAAGGGAATTGAAGGAATGGAACAGAGATATTTTTGGTCATATTAGAAAGCAAAAACAGAATCTGCTCAATCAAATATGGGGAATCCAGAGGGCGCAAACTAGGGGCCACAACCCTTTTTTTGAGAGGTTGGAAAAAAAGCTCGCAGCAGAGCTTGAAAACATTTTGGAGAAGGAGGAGCTAATGTGGCTACAGAAGTCAAGAGAGAGATGGGTGGTTGAAAGTCGCAATACGAAGTACTACCATACCAACACCATTCTAAGAAAGAGAAAGAACAAAATCTTAAAGTTGCATACCGAGAATGGGGAGTGGATGGAAGAAGAGGAGACCATTGCCCAACATGATATTAACTTCTTTAAGGTGCTGTATAAGGAAGAGAAAAATAATAATCCAGCTCAGTTAGCTATCATTAAGTACCTCCCCTCCCCACTAGATGAAGAGATTAGGAGGGATATGGATGCACTTCCAACCCTAGAAGAAATTAAAGGAGCTTTTTTTAAATTGGTTCTCTTAAAGCGCCGGGGAAGGATGGCTTCCCGGCGAGTTTTTATTAAAATAATTGGAACTGTATTAAATCTAATGTTCTCTCTATGGTGGATGTTTGTTGAAAAGATCTGGCCTACATTAGGGAAATGAATAACACGTTAATTACACTCATCCCAAGGACCCCTACACTAGAGTTCATAACCCTGTTCAAACCCATTTTCCTCTGTAACGTCAGTTATAAAGGGCTATCTAAAATAATAATTGACAGCATTAAACCTAGGCTGGCAAGCAAAATTGTTTTCCAGCAATTAAATTTCATTCCAGGTCGAAATATTCATGATAATATATTGATAGCCAAAGAGATAACTCATATAATGAAAAGAATGAGAGGTAAAAAAGCTTCATGGCGGTCAAATTCGACTTTGAGAAAGCCTATGATAGAGTGAGGTGGTCTTTTCTTAACCAATGTTTGGAGGAGTTCAGAGTGACAAGCAAGCTAAGAGAGATTATCATGACATGTGTGTCGTCTGTTTCATACAATTTTTTGTGGAACGGAGAAAAAACAGAATTTTTTAGCCCCACAAGGAGTTTGAGGCAAGACGACCTTCTATCACCTTATCTTTTTGTAATTATGATGTATAAATTATCCCAGATGATAGAAGAGTATGTGGAATCTAATCGCTGGAAGCCAATCACATTTGGAAGAAGGGGACCGACAATCTCCCACCTTCTCTTTGTGGATGATCTCTTCGTATTTGCGGAAGCAACTGTGGGGCAAATTGTTGTTATTACAGATATGATGAAGGAATTTTGTGAGGCATCGGGGGTTAAAAGTCAATGTTTCAAAAACAACCAAAATATTCTCAAATAATGTGAAGGAAGAGGAGAGAGAGACCATAAAGAAAATCTGTTAGTTCCAACAAAATCAAAGCTTGGGCAAGTATCTTGGAGCAATGATTACAAATCAACGAAGAGGAAAGGAAAAGTTTAAACATGTACCACAGCGAGTGCATAACAAGTTAAAGGAATGGAAAAGACAGTGTCTATCTTTAGCGGGGAGAGTAACACTTGCAAAGGCGGTGCTGAAACCTTTAGCATACTATGACATGCAACACACCAGGCTCCCAAAAGAAATTTGAAGGGAGATAGAGAAAGGTATTCGATGTTTCGTTTGGGGGGATAACTAAAATCAAAAAGAAGTTCTTCACATTGGATGGGAGACGCTGTGCCAACCAAAATAACAAGGAGGGATAGGTTTTCGCAAGCTACATAAGATGAATGAAGCCTTTATTATGAAAATTCTATGGAGACTGTTCACAGAACAGGGAACTCTATGGACGCAAGTGGTTACTCACGATAAGTAGGGAGTGTTGGATGGGCTGGAGAATATAAATAGCAGTAATAAAAGCTCTCCCTTTTGGAGGGAACTGCAAAGAGCCTGAGCTAGGATGAAGCAGCATTGTAAATGGATCGTAGGTGACGAAAAAACAATTTGATTTTGGGATGACATTTGGCTATCAGGAGAGAAACCTCTTAAAGGAAATATTTTACAAGACATACCAAGAGAGTGGGATCAGTACACAATTGGAGACTTTGTAAACATAGATAATCAATGGTAGCTCAATATATTAGAACCTTTTCTCCCACAAAATCTAATAGAAAAAATAAGGACAAAGATGCCATAGTCCCATAAAGAAAAAGACACTATAAGGTGGAAATTTACTACAAATGGAGTTTTTCTATTGCAACTGCATACAAGAGTCTAACCAGCCATCAAGGTGAAAACAACAAAATTTAAAAAGCAATATGGAAATGGAAAGGCCCAGAAAAAGTGCATACCTTTTTGTGGCTCATAAATAATGGAAGGTTGATGACAGCAGATAAAAAAGCCAGAATGATGGGAACATCCCTCTACTGTCATAATTGTCCCCAAGTGAAAGAATCGATCCTCCATGCTCTGCGAGACTGTCCTAGCGCATCTAGGATCTGGGCCAAAATAGTACACCCAAATGCTATTGCTATCTTTTTCACAATGCCTCTGGAGTTATGGATACAGACAAACTTTAGCAATGACATGGGCAAAAGCTCTGAGCACAATTGGATGGACTAATTTGTGCTAACCTGCTACAGGCTTTGGAAGTAGTGAAATGAAGAGGTTTACAATCTAAGTTTCCTCCGCCCAGTGAATCCCATTTCAATCATAAGGGAGAAAACGAAGGAGTATAAGAGAGCACATCAGAAAGGCAAACTTCTATCTATTGAAACATCTCAAAGTAGAAAAAACTTACATTGGATCCCACCCAAAAGAGGGTGGGTTAAATTGAATACAGAAGGCACATCATAAGGAAGAACAATGAAGGCTGGGTGCGGAGGTCTTCTTCAAACCCATAATAGAGAGTGGAATGGGGGGTTTTTGGGCGAATTTGAGAAGATGCCAACCAGTGCAAGCTGAGTTATGGGGTGTCCTCCATGGACTTCACATGGTGGCAGACCTGGGAATGAGAAGAGTGGAGGTGGAAGTAGATGCAAAGGAGGCCTATGAGGTTTTGAAGGAGTATGATGAATCCATATTTGACGATATATTTTGGTTTGATTTGAGTAGATTTCATCACATAAACCCACATTTATTCATCTAAATAGCATACTTTTGTGTTCTCCCCCTAAATTGAGCCTAATTGTGAAAACATGCTATTTTGTGCTTAATTTAATAACCTTTATCCAAATTTTATGCCATTCGATGCCATGACATGTTTGTTGAGTGATTTTAGATCCTAGAGGCAAGTTTAGCAAGGAAAAAGTGGAAGGAAACATGTAGAAAGGGAAAAAGCATGAATAAAACAAAGGAGAAGCACACATTGGAGTGTGCGTGCGCACAACAACCTGTGCGTACGCACAAAAGTCACAAAATCATGTGTGCGTAAGCATGACAACCTGTGCGTATACACAAGAAGAAAATCAGCATGTGTGCGTACGCACATGCCTATGCGTTCGCACACGTCCCAGCGCGTGACTCATTTATTGCAAATCGCTGGGGGCGATTTTTGGGCCTCCAGGGCCCAATTTTAGGACTTTCTGAAGCTGATTGAGTGCTATATGAAGGAAGGCCTCACCCCATGTGAAGGGGGGAGGGGGAGGAGAAATTAGAGTTAGATTAGTATTATGTAGGTTGTTCTCTAGAGAGAAAAGCTCCCCCTCTCTTTAGAATTAGGATTCTTTAGTTCAATTTCTTGTAATTTCTACTTTTAATTCTTGTTTCTATTTACTTTTCCTTGTCATTTATTGTTATTACTTCTTTGTTCTTCCTCATTTCTCTTGTTATTTCCTTTATTTTGTCATTTTTATGTTTTATGACACTCTTGTTATTTTAATTTACAATTAATACACTTTATGTTTCATGCTCATTTATTGCTTTCTTTAGTTGTCATTGTTATTTTCTTGCTTTGGTATCTTTAGAATTTATTTTAATGCATTTTAATATTATTTTATTTTCATGCATACCAAGTGTTTGATAAAATACTTGGCTTAGTTTTTACTTAGTTGTTCCCCACTATTGGCTTGAAATTGATAACTTTGGTGATCCTTGAGTTATTGATGTCCATTCTTGCTTGATACATTAGAGTAGTTAGTTGATTTGGTCTCCCTTGACTCTATGTGACCCCCTTAGTGTTGACATAGGACTTAGGAATTAAAATTAACTATGCCTATTTGACTTATCTTCGATGTAAGGTTGACTAAGTAGGATTAACTCTTGATAATCATCATGTGTTTGTGGTCAATGGTTAAGATAGGTAACTTTAGCTCTCAATTGCTTGCCAAGAGGTTTCTTGCATTCGAAGTTTCCTTTCCTTGCATTTAATTACTTTGACTTTTCTTGCTTTGATTTTTAATTCCTTGCATATTTATTTAATTGCTTTGATGTTTAATTTCTTTCATGTTTAGTTTTCACACTCTTGGTTGAGAAATTGGGTGTTTGGGTAGAATTGAGTTGTGGATGTCCATTCCGCATTGTGTGAGAATGGTTAATTGGTTTGGTTTCCATTGACACTAGTCTTTCACTAAGTAATTAGTGAATTGACTAGGACTTATGAATTGAGATCAATTACGCCTTTTGACTAATCCTCAAGGAGGATTGACTGATTTGGATTGCTTCTGCACAATTGCCATATTTGTGGTCCATAACTAGGATAGAAAACCTAGATTACCCACTTCTTGGCAAGAGTTATCATTTACATTCCTTGCATGCTCATTTACTTTCTTGCCATTTACATTTTTTACTCCCTCGCTTTCATTTCCCAATTCCCCATGCTCTCTCTCATAGCCAATGATTATACACTTAATTGCAACTCCTAGGGAGAACGACCCGGGAGCTAAATATTCTCGGTTATTTTGTATTGGATTTAATATTTGGTCTTGAGAATTCATCGTCGTTTGAACTGTGCTACCAACGAATTGATTCTTGTTTTGATTGATTCTGAACCGACACAAAAAAATTATCTTTATCAAATTTGGCGCCGTTGCCGGGGAGTTGCAATGGTGTAAAGTTAGTGGCTATTGTATATATGTTAATATGTAAATAGCTTGCTTTTTGGTTGTCTTTTGTTTTTGTCAATAGTTAGGATTGGGATCCCGGAGGACATTGGACATTCTAACATTAGTGTGGAGGTCAAGCACAACTCACCATAGCAAAGGCTCTCCCAATTGTCTAACTTAAAGACATTAAATAAAAGTGTTTGGTAACATTGTTCTAACTCTTCTCTTTTTGTATATATTTTGGCTTAATTGCATGTTTTCTTGTTTTGGTTAGCTTAGGATTAGTTTAATTTTGAGTTTAGATAGGTTAATTTTGGTTTAGATCATGAATTTATGGATTCTTGCATGTTTTGGTGTTGAGTTTTGATTGAGCTAAGGCTTGATGCCTTAGATTTTAAAGAAATTTTTTTTGGGGAAAAACAGGGCATGTGCGTGCGCACACCCTTGTGCGCACGCACACAACAACGAAAATTCACCTTCTGTGCGGACGCACCCAGCTGTGCCTATGCACACAAGCCTTTATGCCCTCTGTTCGCAGCGCCAGCACACCTTGTGCGCGCGCATTCTCCTGTTTTCTGCGACCTGTGCGTGCGCACGTACCTGTACGTACGCATACATGCCCTTTTTCGCACTCTTTGTGCGAGCGCACAAGCTTGTGCGCCCGCACGCCAACTTACCTCCCTTCTGGTGGGAGCGTTGGCACAGCCTGTGCGCATGAACCCCTGCCCCTTTAAGCTTCTGTGCACGCACACTAACTTGTGTGCGCACACACACATGATCCAACACATAAAAAAAAACTACCTATGCGTGCGCATAGCTTTGTGCGCACGCACAACCCTGGGAACCCCCTCTGCTCGCAGCACACGCACCTCTTGTGCGTGGGAACACCCCCCCTCTTTTTCCCTTCTCTACGCCCGCACACGCCTTTGTGCGTGCGCACAGGTCCTTATGTTCATTCTGTTCGCAGCACCCGCACCCTGCTGTGCGCGCGCATAACTCGCCTTTTCCACTTAGTGTGCGTACGCACACATGCCTGTGCGTACGCACGCCCCTATTTTCACCCACTTTACTTCTTTTCCTCTCTTCTCTCTACTTCTTCTCTTCTTTTCTCTTCCACCCCTCTCTTCTCTTGCTTTTGCCCTCTTCTCTACTTGTTCTACTTTGTTCTGTTTGCTTCTCAATTTTGCTTTATTAATTATATTGAGTTTTTGTTTAGTTATTTGTTAATTAAATAAATTGCAAGTGTTTCTTGATGATTGTTGGGTTGCTTCATGCTTGAATTTTGATCTAATAAATATGTGCAATGAGCATTGAGTTTTTGTTTGATTGCCTAGATGAATTGTGAGTTTGATTCATATGTTGTAGCCACCATATGCATTAGACTTTATCCTTGTGTGGCATTTTGAATTGTGCACTTTTACTTTAGTGAATTGAGTTGAGCTACTTAGTCATCATGGTTCTTAAGTGAATATAATCACATAACAAGGTATTTGTTCCTTGTTAATTCTTTGCATTTTTTTTGAGTTGACTTGACTTGATTCTTATCAAGACTTGTCACTTTTTGTAACAAGCACCTTATACATGTGATTATTTCCTTAGTCCTAAGGGTGAATAAGTAGTCTCTTTTCATCATTGAATTCGTTGTTGTTGATTGTGTCATTTTCTATTCACCATGCGCTTTCACTTGCACGATTTCAATAACCAATGTCTTATATACTCAATTCACTTTAGTTGTGGTTACCTAGGTTGTTTGTGCCTTAAGTTTTGCTTATTTATTACTTACAACCCAGGACTACTTGATTGAGGAACATGCTATTTCTTTTGATTGTGTGGTATCTGTTTTTAATTGACCAATGGTTTGTGTTCTAAACCGTGCGCATTTAGAATACGCATATTGCCCTTTCTCATACCACACTTCTATGACTTCTTCCTCAATTCTTGTTTTATATAGCAACCCCGAGCCCCTGGAGTCCACTAGCTGAAGGTGGAGCCTCACAATCCTTCACCCCCAGATTATGTACATGCACGGAGGAGCGTGCATTATTTAAGTGTGGGGGAGGATTGCCAACTTCAAGGGGGTAAAATTTCTTTTCTTAGACACTTTGCAATACTCCTTTTGTCCTTTTTCTTCAATTTTTGCAATTTTTGTTCTTGTTCGCATTTTGTTTGGTTTGTTTGTATATATCTCTTTAATGTTTATAGTTATATGATAGTACATACTTGCATGTTGCATGTTAGATGAATAAGTTTGGTAAAACAACAAGAATTTTCATGAAATCTCTTTTAAGGCGTGCCATTGATTAGATTTGAATATTTGTTTTTGAGCTTGCTTGAAGTATTTTTAAGGAACATAGAAAAGAGCTTGAACAAATTACCTAGTGAGATTTGAGCTTTAATTGTGTGGTTGCACATTTTCAACCACAAATTTTGTTCTTGTGTGATATACTCCTTTTATGATTGTGATCTTTGATTTGCTTTAATCTTTATGTCCTATATTTGTTATTTTGAATGCATTTAGTATGATTGATGCCATCTTTGATTAAACTCACTAACCCATATGGCCAACCCTTATATCTACCTTTGTAAACTACTCTTGAGCCTTTTAATTCCCCTTTGTTCTAATATTAAGCACATCTTTTTCCCTAAGTGAAAAACCATTAATGTCCATTAATTGTATCTTTGATTAGCTTGGGGTTGAGTGTATGTGTTATTCAGGTGTGGGGGGAAATTTGTGGGAATCATTGGTAGTTAGTTTGCTTTGGGTGTTCATATTGAAAATTTGGAAAAAAAATGGGTAATTACTCATGCATTTATCATTTAAAATATATGCATCTTCTTTGTGATAATAAAAAAAGAAAATAAAATAAAAGAAGAAAAAAAAGAAAAGAAAATAAAAATAAAAATAAAGGATGCATATGTGGTTGAATTGGAAAGAGAATGCATGAGTGAGTGTGAAAAAGAGGATAAATGGGTAGTTAGGTTGTTTTGTTATGTATATAGGAGGATATAGGATTAGGTGGGATACTTGAGCTAATCAAAGATCTAATCTGTTAGCCCACTTAACCATATTAATCCTATCCTTACCCTAGCCCCATTACAACCCACAAAAGTCCTCATGATATTTGCATTCATTCATCAAATATTAGTTGATTGTTAGATGACTTGCAAATCTTTGAGAAACATGATTAAATGAGGATTGAGTGATTAAACTGTAACACCCTAACTACCAAAGTTAACACTTCCGGCTGCGCGACTCTGATAGCTCGGACATTACGACGACTTTTATACTATTTAATACTAAAATATGAGCCTGTTTAAAACTTTATACCGCAAAACCGCTCCCACAAATACTTTTGCTATACAACGTACATCCATACATACCATACAACTTACAGAAACTCATAAAGAGTACATCCATATATATACATACATATATGCAAATATTATTACAAGCATTAACCAATACAATTCCTATCCCTCTTACAGAATATATCAAATAATGGCGAGGGTTCAATAAACCATAACTAAAACAAGACAGAGCATCTCAACAACAACTAAATAAACTCTTCGTGACTTCTGCGCCCATATCCTGAAAGGGGAAAAATGTAGGGGGGGTGAGAACATCATCATCGAAAGGGTTCTCAGTAGAGGGTTTTTTGGAATTACTGTAATAGGATACATGAAGATAAACCGTACCAGTGATTAATAACCGTCTCATGCCTCTTTTCAAAAATAACGGTTTATAATAAAAGTAAAGTCGGAAATCTTTTCTGAAAGAGGAACCATTCAATTCTCAAAAAAACTCAAAAGTCTTTCAAAACGGTTTATCTATGCTGAAACAAAATAGCCTTTCATATTTTATAACAAACCAGAAACACAAAATCGAAATCAACCATCGGTTCATCTCATTCCAACCACAGCCCTAGGCCCAAACAATCCAGCCATCAACCAATCACCACAGTCCAACAGAGTCCCAGTAGCAAACACAAATAGGAAGATGCAAGCACAAACAAACAGTTATTCCAAGTAGAACAATTAGCAATTAATCACATAGGCAAACCAAGTATAATATGCACATCCAAACAATGTCACATAGATGCATATGATGCATGCCTGTCCCTAGTGGCTGATGATATCATCTGTCGGTTATATAGCCAACCCGACACGTCCTGGTAGCTAACCATGGACAGAAACACCCATCGCGGAGTAAGTAGGTTTGAGCTACAACCCCATTGCTACTACCCGCTCAACGCAGAGCCAGTGGGATAACCACTACTGCGGCTACTACCCAGGCGGGTGTTTAAAAGCTCAACCTGGAGCGAGTGGAATCACCACTACTACCGCTACTACCCAGGCGTCACAGTCTCTGACCTGAAGCAAGTGGGACGAACCACAACCATTGCTACTACCCAGGTATCTCAAGCATATATTCATTCAGTCCCAGCCATGGATCAACATCCATCTCAGCCATCCGGCTTAAATTCATAATTCATAGTCAGCCATATGGCCCATAACTCATTCGGCAATCAGCCATGAATCAATATCATACACAGCCATTCCGGCTCACGGTTCAATCCAGAACCAGCCAATATTCATAAATCATACACAGCCATTCTGGCTCACAATAAAACATCACTTCCACCGTTCAACATCATTAAATTCATAAAATCGGCACTTAAGCCATAAATCATTTTTCTCAATTCATTTCACTTTGAAATCGAGTTTCAACTCTTTTCAGCCTTGGCTTTAAAGATCTCATTTCTCAAATCATCTCAGGCTCATAAGCCACTTTTACTCAAGGTAAATTCCCCTTTGAAAACAATGCCACTCTCGGCATCCTCTTTCCAAACTTCCATAACCATGGCAAGTTAAAGATTTATTTTGAAACATTCAAAATCTTCCATTCAACAATGGGATTTTATAACAAAAGTTCCTTGGCAGAGTCCCAAGTCTTTAGGGGAGAATAACATAACTCATTTCGCCAAATTCATTTAAAATCATTAAAACCTTGACTTTCCGATTTGAGCAGTAAAATAGGATCTAAGCCAAACCGAGTCACGTAATCATTTACTTCTTTCAAAGCCGTTTCCTTTACTTAGGCAAAAACCAACTTCAACCCCCCATGATAAATTCTAGAATGTTTCAACTGTTCAAAATTGTTTTAGTCTTGCAAGAATTCAGAATTCAAAGAGTACTTAAAACCTTTCTCAAAACATTTCAAAATGAAACTTGTCAATAGACATTCAGGTCCTTTCAAAATTATTAAAACTTCTTTAATTGAAACCCCCAAGTCAAATTCAAAGGCATAAACCCTTTTCACATTCAAACAGCTTTAAAACACAAGTTTCATCTAAATAACTTTCTCCTGAAAGAGATACAATGCCTTTCTTAAGAAGCAAGACTAAATCACAATTTCCTATTTACTAACTCATTTCGAAAGCATGAATCATCCTTTTCTTGATAATTCAAATAAAATAGTAGAAGTCTTTAACTCATCATTTGCCCGACAATATTTCAATAAAGACTCGGATTTTATAGAAATTTCGACAGCACCTCCCCTAAAACTTGGACTTTGCCACCCAGTTCGGGTCCCAACTAAACCGTTTCTCATTCCTTTTTAACAGCCCAAAACCAGAAATCAATTCAAAAGCAAGCTAAATGCCTCAGTGGCATATCTCAAGGAAACCATTTCAAAATCAACTCAATATCAACCGATTTAACTCGTTCCCAAAGTTTAAAAGAATCAGTTCAGCAATAAATCATTTATCAAAACCAAATCAATTAAAGCAACCCAGGCTGAATTTCAAGAGTATTCTATCTTTCACATCATCAAAATAATTGACTCACTTTGAACCAATCCTCAACGGATTAAACTCATATTTCAAATCTTTAAAGAATCAACTTCCAAACATTACATTTCACAAAGCCGCACAACAATTCAGCCAAACAAACATTCATAAGCTTTCGAGACAATCAAATAATACATAAGGCCGATATAATCACCAAATACACATTTTCCCACATCAGTATCCATATGTAATAATTCCAATACATAAAGTATAGTTTTGGAAAGCGCCCCTACCTCAAAAGGCAATTCCATAACCCAAACGCCTCATAAGTTCTTTTCGCCTCAACTCCAAATCACCGGCAGTCAAAACCTCGGCTCCAAGCCACTTTCGCAACAGTCTCAACAACTCTAATCGCAACATACAACAACCGAAACTCAATCTCATAGCAATTAATGCCACAAACCTCAGCGTATGATAACAGAACGGTAACTAAAGGGCTTTCAAATCAAAACGCTTACCGAACTAAAGAAAGAGCGGCTGAACCGAAACAGCAATGGTCTCTGAACCGGTTCGGCGGCAGCTCGGCAGCCACCTCAAGCGACAGCCGTGACCTGAATAACATGCAGTGACAATGAGGTTCCCCGAAACTCAACGGAAAGGAGAACCAACATAAAACCCTTACCGACAAAGTTTTCCGGTGGCGGCAGTGGCATTTTTCCGGTGGTCAGGCACGGCGGCGCGATTCCCTCCTTTGCTGACAGCGACACTCGCGGTGACAACCTCCCCGTTTTCTCTCTCCCACACGGGTTCCTCTTCCCATCAACCCTAACAACGACAGCGGCACTAGAATGGCGATCCCGGCATCCACCGAAACAAAGTAGAATCAGATCGGCAGTTCTAACTAACCTCGGCAACCTTCTAGTGGTAACACCAAAGGCATATGCGGTGGGAAAACGGAGGCAGCAGCGATGGCCTCTCGGCAGTAGTGACCGACGACTGGGTGGCGCGACTCTTTCCCCCCATCGCGGTCCTCTCCCTCGTCTCAGATCTGCTCTGCGACAGCACAGAGACGGCGGCGCGACTGGAACTGGGTGCGGCTCCACCAACCTCGCGTCTTCTCCCTCAGCGGCGTCCATGGCTCGCGCCTCCAACGTGACAGGCAGATCGATTAGGAGGCCCGGCGGCGCTAGCTTTCCCCTGGCGATGACAAGGACGCGTGGACTGCTGCAGCGGCGCGACGCGGTGAGGGCGATGGCGGCGCGGTGAACTTTCTCTCGATTTCCACCCTTGGATTTGCGACGGCGTTCCTTTCTCTCCCTCTGTTAGAAACGGCGGCGACGGTGGCAGTGGCACCCACCGCGCCGCCTCCCTCTTCTCCCCTCTTCCCTAATTCTGTCTTTCCTTTACTTTGCTTTTGTTCGTTTCTTTCTTTTCAGGGAAATGGGAAAGGAGACCGTGTGCTACTATTTTGGATAGCAAGGATTTTGGCTGCTGCTGCTGGGTGTGGGGGGAGAAGGAAACCGGGTCGGGTAACGGGTCGTTGGGTTAGGATTTCATTTTCAAAAAATTAGGGTTAGGGGCATTATGATAATTTCGCATAAAATTGGGAATAATATAGTAATTGAAACTCAATTAAATCCAACCCTAATTATATATAGAAAATACTATTTGTTCATCACTTTCGCAAATTATTTTCAATAAAATGCCCAAATCTAAAAATTAGAAATAATATAATTAATTTCTCTATTTTTCCAAAATAGCAGTATTAATATTTAAAAAATATTAATTATTTAATCCAAATAATATAAAACCCTATTATTTCATAACTGCCAAAATTATAATCTAAATATAGAAAATAATCCAATAATCATTAAAGTGGATAATAATCATAACTTATCTCAAATTCAATAAATCAAAACTTGCCTTAATTATCTTTAATAAAAAAATTTCTGAAATTAAGGCTATAAATAACTATATGATTTGAGACTTGATCATAATAAGACTTTTCAAAAGTTCTGGGTCTTACATAAACCCTACACACTGAGCGATTAGAGCGTAAACACATCCGGTGATGGTTTCAATTGCTCAATTCTATGTTCCCAATCCTTATCTTGTATCTTCTTGCAAGTTGCTTGTTAGTTTTTGAAAATTTCAAATCAAATCTTTGGACATTGATCACATTGCATCATTTCCTTGTCTTGGCCCTAAGTATATTTTGGATTGATTGAGATTTTGTTGCTTGTTTTTACCAAACTCAATAGGAACCATAGTATAGATATAGATAGATAGCATTTAGTATAGTTGCATACATGTAGGTAGTTGCATTTAATAAATTGCTTGCCCGCCTTATTCTTCTCCTTTGATTGTGATTAGCATGAGGACATGTTATTGTTTAAGTGTGGGAGAATTGATGAATCCGTATTTGACGATATATTTTGGTTTGATTTGAGTGGATTTTATCACATAAACCCACATTTATTCATCCAAATAGCATACTTTTGTCTTCTCTCCCTAAATTGAGCCTAATTGTGAAAACATGCTATTTTGTGCTTAATTTAATAATCTTTGTCCCACTTTCATGCCAATCGATACCATGACATGTTTGTTGAGTGATTTTAGGTCCTAGAGGCAAGTTTGGCAAGGAAAAAGTGGAAGGAAGCATGTACAAAGGGAAAAAGCATGAAGAAAACAAAGGAGAAGCACACATTGGAGTGTGCGTGCGCACAACAACCTATGCGTACGCACAAAAGCCACAAAACCATGTGTGCGTACGCACGACAACCTGTGCGTGCGCACAAGAATAAAATCGGCATGTGTGGGTACGCACACACCTGTGTGTCCGCACACGTCCCAGTGTGTGACTCATTTATTGCAAATCGCTGGGGGCGATTTTTGGGCCTCCAGGGCCCAATTTTGGGACTTTCTAAAGCTGATTGAGTGCTATATGAAGGAAGGCCTCACTCCATGTGAAGGGGGGAGGGAGAAATTAGGGTTAGATTAGTATTATGTAGGTTGTTCTCTAGAGAGAGAAGCTCCCCCTCTCTTTAGAATTAGGGTTCTTTAGTTCAATTTCTTGTAATTTCTACTTTTAATTCTTGTTTCTATTTACTTTTCCTTGTCATTTATTGTTATTGCTTCTTTGTTCTTCCTCATTTCTCTTGTTATTTCCTTTATTTTGTCATTTTTATGTTTTATGACACTCTTGTTATTTTAATTTACAATTAATGCACTTTATGTTTCATGCTCATTTATTGCTTTCTTTAGTTGTCATTGTTATTTTCTTGATTTGGTATCTTTAGAATTTATTTTAATGTAATTTAATATTATTTTATTTTCATGCACACCAAGTGTTTGATAAAATGCTTGGCTTAGTTTTTACTTAGTTTTTCCCCACTCTTGGCTTGAAATTGATGACTTTGGTGATCCTTGAGTTATTGATGTCCATTCTTTCTTGATACATTAGTGTAGTTAGTTGATTTGGTCTCCCTTGACTCTATGTGACCCCCTTAGTGTTGACATAGGACTTAGGGATTGAAATTAACTATGCCTATTTGACTTATCTTCGATGTAAGGTTGACTAAGTAGGATTAACTCTTGATAATCATCATGTGTTTGTGGTCAATGGCTAGGATAGGTAACCTTAGCTCTCAATTGCTTGCCAAGAGGTTTCTTGCATTCGAAGTTTCCTTTCCTTGCATTTAATTACTTTGACTTTTCTTGCTTTGACTTTTAATTTCTTGCATGTTTATTTAATTGCTTTAATGTTTAATTTCTTGCATGTTTAGTTTTCACACTTTTGGTTGAGAAATTGGGTGTTTGGGTAGAATTGAGTTGTGGGTGTCCATTTCGCATTGTGTGAGAATGGTTAATTGGTTTGGTTTCCATTGACGCTAGTCTTTCACTAAGTAACTAGTGAGTTGACTAGGACTTATGGATTGAGATCAATTACGCCTTTTGACTAATCCTCAAGGAGGATTGACTGATTTGGATTACTTCCACACAATTGCCA
Source organism: Arachis hypogaea (assembly GCF_003086295.3). Taxonomy (NCBI): domain Eukaryota; kingdom Viridiplantae; phylum Streptophyta; class Magnoliopsida; order Fabales; family Fabaceae; genus Arachis; species Arachis hypogaea. Next base: position 129,761,313 of record NC_092046.1, read on the forward strand.
TATTTGTGGTCCATAACTAGGATAGGAAACCTAGATTACCCATTTCTTGCCAAGAGTTGCCATTTACATTCCTTGCATGCTCATTTACTTTCTTGCCATTTATATTTCTTGCTCTCTTGCTTTCATTTCCCAATTCCCCATGCTCTCTCTCATAGCCAATGATTATACACTTAATTGCAATTCCTAGGGAGAACGACCCGGGAGCTAAATACTCTCGGTTATTTTGTATTGGATTTAATATGTAGTCTTGAGAATTCATTGTCGGTTTGGACTGTGCTACCAACGAATTGATTCTTGTTTTGATTGATTCTGAACAGACACAAAAAAATTCTCTTTATCAGAGTACAAGACAGGAAAATTATGCCACAATAAAGTGCTCAGGGAGATTTACGAAATCCTTCGTAAACCTTGGAAAATTGCTTTTACACATATTGGAAGAGAAGCCAATTAGTGTGCACACTGGCTAGCGCACAACAGCATCACGTTCAGGGAGACTTTTTACTTTTTGGATGCTCCCCCATTAGATTTAGTAAAGTTAATGGGAGATGATGTAGAAGGAGTTCTTTTGCCCTAAGAACCTTTAGTTTTGTAGTTTATTTTTTGTGGGCCTGGTGCCCCTTTTCCTTACCCAAAAAAAAAAGAAGAAGAAACAGTTACCAAAGAAGGACATAAAAAACAGAAGTCTTTTGTACAAACAGTAAAAAATCGCCCAAGAGATGAAAGTATGGAGGATGATCAACTATTAGAAGAGGAAGAAGCCGAAAAGAATATTGAAGGTATGTTCAATGATAATAGCCCAGAAATCAGAGTGGAAGTACTAGAAGGGGTCTATACAATATTATTATAAATGAAGACACTAAAAAAAACTATAGAAGTTTTGGTAGAACACAATCATAGTGAAACTACTAGGGAGGAAAACCATATATGTGGCTATGAAGAGAAGACTAAAAACAATGTAGAGTAATAAAGGAAGCATTGAGATAATAGATTTGGGGCAAGGATACTACCTAGTGAAGTTCTTTTCAAATGAAGACTTTGATTATGTTCTCTTGGAGGGTCCTTGAAAGTTATATGACCATTATCTCACTGTGAGGATGTGGGAACCCAACTTTGACCCACAAACAGCAACTATAGACAAGATTACAACCTGGATTAGGCTATCTGGGCTGCCCAGAGAGTTGTACGACAGGAGTATTTTGAGAAAGATTGGAAACCTCGTTGGAAGAACTGTTAAAATGGATAACATACAACACATCTGGACTTTGTAGGGGAAAGTTCGCAAGGCTGTGTGTGGAAGTGGATCTCACAAAACCACTTATAGGGAGGTATTTTATTAAAAGAATCCCTGGTGATGCAATCTCTTTTTTGTTTATGAAATTAACGTTTTGTGATTTTTTTTTTGTAACATTCATTTCTTCGGGGAAGGTATGTCATAGTTATTGACGTTAAATATTGTTATTGGTGCAGATATAGGTCGTGTTGTGGTTGAGTCCATCGTAGACATTACTTTTATGTATGTGGAGGACATGGAGCTCATGTTGATGCATGCATGCTTGTTTATTCTTCCAAATCGGTTCTCTTATATTTGTTCATCAAGAGATAAACTCAACCGATGACCGTGTGATGTTTGGTTTCATGGTTGTGCTTTCCCATAATGGCAGAGGTTTAGATCTTGTGGCTTACGGTTGTCATACGAGGAGAGCTTCGCTCGTTAAAAAGTGGCATTCGCCATGCCTGAGAAGATTCTGTCGGCTACGGGTTATACCATCCATGATTACAACTATCACATTCTTGGACATGTCAAAGAGCAATTGACTCAGAGCAGGGAGAAGAAAGTTGGTTTATTGAACGAACACATTCATAGGGTAGATGTTGAAAATGAGGAACTAAGGAGTGAAGTGAAAATTTTTGGTTTAGGAAGAGCAATTGACTCATAGCAGGGAGAAGGAAGTTGGTTTATTAAATGAATGCATTCATAGGGTAGATGTTGAAAACGAGGAACTAAGGGGTCAAGTGAAAATTTTTGGATGAATAGGAAGTTCAAGATTCATTATGAAAGTTTGTTGGTGAAGGTACATGAATTTTGTATTTTTCTTTTTGATATATATTTTAATATTGGAAGAGGTGGCTCCCTAGTGTTTTGTTTGGGGTTAGGATGGAGGGGAGTAATGGGAAGTTAAGGGTTAAAACTTAAAAGTGGTTAGTGCATTGGCCTTTGGTTTATGGTTTTGGACAAAAAATAGTAACATTGTGTAGCTTGTTTATTCCTTTTGTTTAGCCCTCATTATGTTTGCATGTAATCACTTATTGCAGGGATAACGAATTGTCTTTTCGATGGTAATAGTTTTATAAAATTGAATAGAGTGTGCAATTAATACAAATCAACTGATAATAATATAGTTTAGGATGAGTTATTTCATTGTTAAGCTCAAGGCATAGAGACATTATTTTGTAAAATTACTTATTGATAAAGATTTTATTGGCATTGAATATTAAAATAAGTTTTTTTAATTTATTAAATTTTTGTCCAGTTATCCTAAAAATTGGAGGAATTTAGTTTCTTATATAACTTATGTCATTTTGATTAGGTTTAAAAAGAAATATAATTCATTTGTGTGAAGGGTTTGGGTTACCTAATTGAGTTAGTGTTATGAATTTTAATTTTGTTTCAGGTTCAGAGTTCTGTACTTTACATAAGTTAAAATGAAACACATTGTTATACTAATTATTCTTTAAACTAATGATATTTTTGTCAACAAGACTTTTGTAAACGGAGACAATAATTGGTAATGTTGTTATTAATAAGTTAGTATAAGTTTTCTTAGATTCAGATTTTAACTTGAACTAATTTAGTTACATTGATAAATATGTTTGTTGATGGTAAAACAAAATACTCGATGTTAATATTCGAAACCACTTTTTAGATTTTTTTTTTGTTATCCTAATTAGAAGAATTTTCATATAATGTTTGATTAATGGAGAAATAATTTATTGAACATTAATGATAAAGGTATTTTGTAATGGCTTTTGTAAATTATATACAATGTGCTATTGCAAAATTTATTTTAATGAAGGAAAAAAACAAATTGACATGGCACTAATTTTAAATAATCAATTTATTAGTAAGATTGAGTTTTCTTAACCTTATTTTTTGCATTAAATTAAATTAAGGCCATTAATTTAGGCTCTTGTTAATTGTAGGCTCAAGAATTTGATTATAGATTTATTATTGGTGAGTGTATTTACAGTTTGGTGGACGTGTCAGATCCAAGTTCTAACACACAGGGGATATGTTGCATGCAGCACATGGGAGGCGTGGAAGACACGTGGCACATTCTTCTTGCTTGGGTCTGCAGCACATGGGGGGCATGCTGAGTCAGCACGCAGGGGGCGTGTTGATACGTGGTGAAGTCTAGTTGGTTGGAGCAGAAGCACATGGGAGGCGTGCTTAGTCAGCACGCACGGGGCATGTTGACACGTGCCTCACTCTGATTGGCTGATGAAGCAACACATGGAGGGCGTGCTAAGTGCTCCCTTCTATATAAGGTAAAGCTCGGTACCATTTTCATTATGAAGAAGAGTGTTCTTTGAGTGTGTTGGTAGTGTAATGGAGGGTACCGCAAACTTGATAGTATATCGCAATAGTGAGATTATACAGAATACTCATGAGGGAGTGAGGTTTGTGTGTCAAAATCTATTTTTGTTTGTGGTTCCATGCACCATGATGTATGTTGAGGAGAGTGAGCAGTATTCTATACTGGAATTCGGTTGTAGTTTTTGGTGGTCTAATACAGTTTGATATCATGTCGATCATTGACGAAGTGAGTATGCAGAATATGTTCCAAATTTACCGGCAGACTTAAATGTGACAGCCACAGATTGAGCTGTATGTTGAGTTTAAAAACGTAGAGGCAGATGTGATTCAAAATGATTTATATATAGAAGATGATAGAGTTGCAGTATACGAAGGACTGAATAGTGACAGCAAAGAGGACTTCAAAGCCACTTATGAAGCCGGTGACGAAGACGAGGATGGTGATGTGGGAGTTGAGGCAGGAGCAGAAAATGTAGTGATTCATCTCTCAGTTAGTCAACCGATGAATGTTCCATCTTTTATGCATAACTTGGATCTTGACGCCATGCATGCACCGAAATTTTCGGAATATTCAAACATAGGCACATGATGAGTGAATAATACATTTTTGTTAATTTATATTTTGGATTGAATAATGAATGATGATTTCTGCTTTTTGTAGGCATTGCTGATCCAGAGGACGGAGAGTTCAGGATTGAAATGGAATATAGTTCTAGAAAGTCGGTCGTCGTAGCAATTAGAAGTTACACTATCTTTAGAAGAGTTGACTACAATGTGTATGAGTCTGAGCCACAGACGTTCTATACAAAATGCAAGACATATGGGTATGGGTGCGATTGGCTTATCTGAGCCAGCTTGATACGGAAAAAAAGGTTATTAGGAGATACGCAGATACAACGGTAAGCACACGTGCACAATGGGAACGATTTCACAGGATCATTCCAAGTTGGACTCGGATACAGTTCCTGAGGCTATAACGCCATTGGTCGAGACTGACCCGTCCATCAAGGTGAAATCTATAATAACGGAAGTTCAGTCAAGGTTCAACTATACCATCAGTTACCGAAAGGTTTGTTGGCAAAGCAGAAGTCCATAACCAAAGTTTTTGGAGGTTGGGAAGATTCTTACCAAACTTTTTCATGGTGGCTCTCGGTTATGGTTTAGAAGATGGCTGGTTCAATTGTCCAAATTGAAACACGACCACTGTACAACGGGAGTGAGGAGGCGGACAGTGTCAGAAATACTTCATCACGTATTTTGGAGTTTCAATCCATGCATTAGGGCGTTCAGGCATTGCAAGCCTCTAGTTCAAGTTGACGGCACACACCTATACAAAAAATACAAAGGTACACTTCTGGTTGTTGTTGCACAAGATGGGAACCAGAACATTGTGCCTATCGCTTTTGCCTTGGTGGAGGGGGAGATAGCTGATGCGTGGCACTTCTTTCTTAGGAATTTGCAAATGCATATTGTTAGAAGAGACGGTGTGGGTATGATTTCAGACCGACATGAGAGTGCTGGCTGTGCCGATTGTGCTTACTGTGCCCACTGTGCCCATCATGCTGACTGCGACGTCTGTGATGACTGCCCTTGCCGGACTGAACGTGGTGGCTGGACTCACTATGGTGACTGTGATGGCTACCATGACTGTAGTACATAATAAGAAAATGGCTCAAAATATTATAAACAAATATTTATATTTACATTTCTTTTTGAAAATAAATAAACATACATGATTTTTTTTTCAAAATTAAATAAAATTTTTAATAATATTTATTTATCAAAAATATTTACTTTTGCAATGTTTAATAATAACATATTTTATAAATATTCACATATTATAATATTTATTTATTAAAATTTTGAAAATAAATATTCGCATATTTATTTTTAAAAAATAAAAATATTTATTTATTTATTGGTATTTTTATATCAAAAATTATAAAATATATATTCCATTATAGTATTTTTATAACAGAAAATTAATTCCATTATAACAAAAAAATTATATATTCACGTTTATATAAAATAAAATATAATTATGTTATACAAATAAAAATTTTATTCGAAAATACTCATAAAATACAAAAAATAATAATCCTATTATATTTTTATATGATATTAACAATAACAAAAATTAAAAAAAAAATTAAATACATAAAAAAATAAAATTGATCAACTTACATAAATTGGATGATCCAAATAATTGATAATATGTTCTTCGGGTGCAGTATAATTACGTACTATTTTTTAATCACTACAAACTAATAATTTTTTTATATAATTTTTTTCTTTCAAGCCACTACTCACACTATTACTACTACTAACACACTGCTAATAACACTCTCTTCTTCTTTCTTGGTGATGCCCCTCTTTTTCACAGCCTCTTTCTCTCTTGGTACATATGCATGAATGGGTATGAAGTTTCAATTTATAGAACTTCATTGCCTCATCGCTAGTTACTGGGGTGGGAGGTTGTCCTCTGCCTGCAACATGCCCCCTGTGGTGCTCCTGCATCATCGAAAATAAGCAAAAACTTGCAACGCTTCACGAACTCCAGGGCAGCATGCCCCCCGCGTGTTGGTAGAGCACTGCTACCTGTCTTTGCCCGCCACATCACCACGCCCGTTGCGTGTTAAAGGGGGACTGCCACGCCACTAACGGGCTCTATCACCACGCTCCTGGCATGTTGAATCTGACACCCACAACGCGGCAAAACACTTCCCTCCTCAATATTCAGCAAATACACCAATGTGTATTCCATATGAAAAATAATTTGTGTTAATTATAATTTAATATTTTAACGTTAATTTTGAATACCTCCGCCGTTAATGTCTATTAATTTTTAAAAGACATTAAATGTGAAAAAAGCTTTTAATACTGTTCAAATAAATACATGAATATTAATAGGCTTAGGGGTCAGTTATGGTCATCCTTTTACATAATAACATTATTTATTAATTTCAGTATTGTCGTTGAATTCAATTAATATTATTAATAAATATTTTACTAGGTTGCAAAATAAATTGAATAAGAGAAATCTCCCAAACAATTTTTAAATGAATATGGTAATCTTCTAATGTGTTGTGAGTTGTGACTGACATGTAGCTAGGGAAATAAAAAACTACATCAAATTCTAATTGTCATGCCATAAACTAGCAAAATTGTGTAATCTATATGAATAGTCATTGGTGTCTAATAAATCATCATTTTAAAAGAAGAGTGTGTGGAAAAACAACAACAGATTAATTGTAAACCCCGCTAAAATCGGTAAATTATTAGTTAATATATTGAATTTTAATTAGGAAAGTTAAAAATACAAAACTAATATTAAAATAGGATAGAGCTCATCGAAACGAAAATTTTGATACCAATTTCGATAATTTGGCCCAAAATCGGACCGGAAGGACCGAACCGGTTGAACCGGGGCCCAAACCGGACCCATGGGTTCAACCGAGCCCCTAACATAAATGAAGCAGCAGCTTCATCTTCTCCATTTCACCACAGCAACGAAAAACACAGCAAGGGGGAGAAGAGAAGAAACCTAACCCTCACCATTCTTTCCAACTACCATAACTTCCTCATCTGGGCTCCGATTGCCGCACCGTTCGCGGCCACGCGCTCAGCGCGTCGAGCTCTACCTTTCTATCCAAACAATTTCTCTGGTAAGCCTTCTATTGAGTTCAGAATCTCTATCCCTCTTTCTTTGGTAAACTTGAAAACCTATAGTGAATCTTGTCCAATTTTTGTGTTCTAGGTTCAAGTTAGATTCCGGAACTTGTGGGCTCAAGCTATTGAGCATATGGGTATGGTAAGAACACCCTAACCCTAGCTCAATCTTGTTTTTGGTAATAGAGAACTGAATTGGAACATATATATGTGTATTAGGTGTAGTTTAAGAGGGTGTTTATGTATTGAACTTGAATTTGGATTACTTGGAGCTTCGTTGGTGACAAGGCTTGCTTTGGGGCTGTTTGATTGAGCTTGGAGGGGCTGTGATTTTATGTTGAGAAGCTGCCTTGGGTGAATTAAGTGATCGGCTAAGGTATGGTTTAAGTTTCGCACGTTTAATATTTACGGTGTTGTGAAAACTTAGGTTAGAGGAACCATAGAATAAGTTGGATTGTTTGTTGTATTTAATGATTAGCCTTGTAATGTTGTTAGAATAGATTTGTTAGTGAATTTATATATTAGAATTATGAGGTGTGAAAGCTATTAATGGTGTGCTCTTATATTTATTTATGATGGATTAGAATTGGTGTTTGTTAATAAGGATGTAGAGTTGTATTGTGGTGGTATTGTATATGCTGTAACTAATTATGTAATGATCGGAATTGCATGAGACCAAGTTTGGGCTAAACTTGGGAATATAAGGAACTAAACTGGAAATTTTGGGACTTTTTTGTTAAGTATACAATTTATGGCAAATTTTTAAAGTTAGGTTGTTAAATCTGTCCAGCAGCAGAAAAGATCAAACAGGCAGCAACTTGTTTGTCTTGCTGCGACTTTTACGAGTTGAGTTTTGGAGCGAAATCAATTTTTTTATAAAATTTGATTAACTTTCTTTAGTTCTCTAAAATTTCAGAATTTTAAGAGTTGAGGATTGGGAGCTGTGAATTTTTGAATATTGGTGGTCAAAACTAAAAAGAAACAGATTTCAGCAAACTATGCATCAACTTCCAATGCTTGTAACTCTTAGAATTAAATAGAAATTGGGTTGCAACCAAGACACACTTGTTTTTAGATGAGCTAGGGGTTCTCAAATCAAAATTTAGCTTAATTGGAGTTTTGTAATAAAAGTTATTCCAATTGAAAGGTACTAAGCTTGTTGGTTTTTAAAACAGATTTTGTCTCATTTTTACTTAACTTCCAGGTAATGTAACTTTTTCATTAAAAATGGTATTGACTCAGAACCAATTGAGAAAGAAACCTGGATGAGTAAATTTTAACTACATTAATTTTCAAAGTCATTGGATTTAACTTGGATTTTATATTGAATTTTGAATATCACATGCTGCTGCTGTTTTTCTGGTTTTATGCACTGCAGAGCAGTCACAGTTTTTCCTTTATTTCTAAGGCTAGAAAAATCAGAAAATTATGATATTTAGTTTGTTAGAAAGCTTATTTCAATATGAACGCCTGGACATAAAGTTTGTGCAATTTCGAGTTCATTTGCTATATTAAAAACAGAAAAGAAAATAGAGTGTCGAGGATGTCTTAGTGATAGTCATGAGTTCGAGAAGTTAAAGTTCAATCCTCGTGTGATGTGATTGATTTAATGTTAGAGTTGGGTTGATTTTAAGATTATTCGATATTAAGAAGGATGAGAAGAGTTTGATAAAAAGTTTGGTCAGGACCCGGAAAGGGTAATCAAGTTGAATTATAAGGGAATGACGATGAAAAATGTGAAAGGGAGGTTGTTAATAAAAGGAGTTAATATGCCATGGCTTGATGAATGATTAAATAATGATTATGACTATGAAATGGCTTATGAATAATGCTATCTGAGATACGAGTTCCCTGGGTAAGAGCCGTGGCTCGCCACCACGTGTTCCAGGTTGAATCTCGATACTCTGTTGACCCTACGTCGTAAGGGTGACCGGGCACGTATAAATTCCCGGGTATGGATAGCCCCCATTGAGTGATTATATGATGATTGAATGTGAACTCTATGCATAGACTCTTGGGGATGCGCGACGGGGGACAGTCTAAGGTTTTCGGACTTGTCGGGTTGGCTGGATAACTGACAGATGGGCCCCATCAGCCATAGGACAGGCATGCATCATATGCATTTGTTTGTATTGATTGCTATGCATTTTTTGGGTATGCCTAATTGATATATATTACCTGCTATTTGTTATACTTGCTATTTGTACTATTTGATCATTACTTGTGCGTGAACTTGTTTGGTTGCTTGTTTCTGTTACATTCTGAATGATGAAAGGATGGAGAAAACGGAGGAAATGGTTTGATGTTAGGTTAAGCTTGAACTTGAGTAAGTTAGGCAGATTTAGAATACCTACCCCTGTTTATGGCTTCTGTTTAGTACTTAAGTTGGATAATTGAATAACGGAGTTCTAGGATTGCCTATGGCATTCTCAGGACCGTATTTCTTATACGCGTGGCACTTTTACCATGCTGAGAACCTCCGGTTCTCATTCCATATTGTATTGTTGTTTTTCAGATGCAGGTCGAGAGGCTCCTCGCTAGGCGTCTGGATTCTGGAAAGCGAAGTAGTCCTTGGGTATATTTTGGTTTCTATTTGTATATATGTATGTATATGTGTAGCTTACTCTCCAAGTAACTTATGTATGCTGCTCCTCTTAGAGGTTGAGGGAGAGATAGGAGTTTACTTTGGTATTTTGGTATATTTTGGGGACACTTATGTATGTTTATATGTATATATGTATCCTCCGGCCAGCCTTAGCTTCGCAGGCTGAGTCAGAGGCTAGTTATGCTGTTCCTTGGCTTTTCTTTATCCCTTCGTTTATTGTTTTATCATGTTCCTATTAGGTTTCTTAGCACGCAAGTAATCCTATTCCTTGAGCGTTGCGCTTTTTATTTTGCGATTTTTGTTTACCCGCTCTGTTTCAAGGCTCCTAGTATATTATTTCTTTCAGTATTATATGTATATCCTTACTATTAAAGGTCTGTAATACCACACTACCTCTGTTCTATGACTTAAGCATAAAACACTGTGTAGTAGGGTGTTACATTATGGTATCAGAGCAGTTCGTTCCTATAGAGCCTGAGGACGGACTGATTGTGCTTTTGTGCATTCTCTGTGTATGTGTTTATGTGCTATTAGGATATCTAATTGATGTATGTGGCATAAACGTTCCTGAGCATGCATTTGGGACTTAAAGCACTGAACTTGCGATATTGAGACTGATCAACTTGATATCACCTGTTTGGTGTGTATAGGGACCAGATGTCTACTCGCGGACGCGGACGCGGGCGAGGTAGAGGCCGAATAGGCAATGCCATGCCTGAGGCATCAGGAAACACTCCTAATCCTATAGACTTCATGGCTGCATTAGGCAATATGGCAGCAGCAATGCAAGCAACAGCTGAAGCCCTGGGAAATCAAATTAATAATGGAAATAATGGTAATAATGGTGAGAATGGTCCTATGTCACTGCATTCCTTCCTGAAGGTTCACCCTCCAACTTTCAGAGGGGCCTCGAATCCGACTGATGCTGATAATTGGATACAGGCCATTGAGCGAGCATTACAGGCTCAACAGGTTCCGGATGAGCAGTGGGTTGAGTTTGGGACCTATCAGTTGCATGGTGAAGCTCAGCACTGGTGGCAGGGCATGAGGCGCATTCTGCAACCTGATGGGATTGTGATATCTTGGGAGTTGTTCCGAGATGAATTCTATAAAAAATATTTCCCCACTTCAGTTAGAAATGCCAGAGAACTCGAACTGCTTCAGCTTAAACAGGGACAGATGACCATCACTGAGTATACCAGTAAGTTTGAGGAATTGTGCCGCTTCTCACGCATCTGTCAGGGAGCTCCTGAGGACTTTGCTGAGTGGAAATGCATAAAGTATGAAGGAGGCCTTAGGAGTGACATTCAGAGCTTTGTGGCGCCTATGCAGATTCGGGTGTTTTCTGAGTTGGTAAATAGGAGCAGGGTGGCAGAGGATTGTGTTAGAAGGGCTGCAGCAGAAAAAGGGGGTCTGAGGATGCCATTCCAGAGGACCACAGGGAGAAATTTTGCACCCAGAGGCAGACAGTTCAAGCGTGGTAGCTTTGTTCCTCAGAATAATCAGGGGCAAGGCAACTCCAGGAGGCCTAATACCAATGCTAATCAGGGAAGGAGATAGGGTAAGCAGCCACAGCAGGATATGAGTTGCCACAGATGTGGAAAGTATCATTCAGGACAATGTAGGTTTGGGACTGGAGTCTGTTACTCCTGTGGGCAGCCGGGACACTTGGCTAGTGGTTGCCCCGAGAAGAAGAGATATGAGACAGGCAGGGTGCAGCAACCAGGAAGGGTATACACTACTTCTTCTATAGGCGCTGAGGGGTCAGAGGCATTGATCCGAGGTAAATGTGAGATGGCGGGTAAAACTTTGAATGCTTTGTTTGATTCTGGAGCTTCACATACTTTTATTGCATTTGAGAAGGTTGATAAGCTAGGATTGAAAATAGTAGTACTGGGGTATGATTTAAAGGTATATAATGCTACCCACGAGGCTATGGTGACTAGATTAGGGTGCCCCCAAGTTCCTTTTCGAGTACAAGGGCGTGATTTCGTGCATAACTTAATTTGTTTGACGATGACTGGTCTTGATCTCATTCTGGGATTGGACTGGTTATCCAAGAACCGCGTTCTATTAGATTGCTCGGCGAAAACAGTGTATTTCATGCCTGAAGACACTGAAGGGCCGGTTGTAGTGAATAACTACTACTTGAATTCCATGATGGTGAACTGTTCTGGGGCTGAATGTCAGGGGATATTGTTGCTAGCTGCGGGTGTTTCGGGTGATGATCAAGATTTGGAACAAATCCCAGTTGTGTGTGAGTTTCCGGAGGTGTTCCCTGATGATATTGATGAATTTCCACCGAAACGGGAAGTTGAGTTTGCTATTGATTTAGTACCTGGGGCCGGACCAATCTCGAGTGCTCCTTACAGGATGTCGCCTCTAGAAATGGCCGAATTGAAGTCTCAACTGGAGGATCTGTTGGGTAAGAATTTTATCCGACCAAGTGTATCTCCGTGGGGTGCGCCAGTATTATTGGTGAAGAAGAAAGATGGAACCATGCGCTTATGTGTTGACTATAGGCAGCTGAATAAGGTTACAGTGAAGAATAAATATCCGCTGCCAAGGATTGATGACCTGATGGACCAATTACAGGGAGCTGGCGTGTTCTCCAAGATTGATCTACGATCCGGATACCACCAGATAAGGGTTAGAGATGAGGATATCCCAAAGACTGCCTTCAGAACGCGCTATGGCCACTATGAATATACCGTGATGTCCTTCGGACTAACCAACGCTCCGGCGATATTCATGGATTACATGAACAGAATTTTCCATCCATATCTGGATAAGTTTGTTGTTGTGTTTATTGACGACATTCTTATCTATTCTAAGACTGAGGATGAGCATGCTGAACACTTGCGAACAGTGCTACAAATTCTGAAGGATAGGAAGTTGTATGCCAAGCTATCCAAGTGTGAGTTCTGGAAGTCTGAGGTGAAATTTCTTGGTCATGTGGTAAGTAAACAAGGAATAGCAGTGGATCCCACTAAGGTTGAGGCGGTGATGAATTGGGAGCGGCCAACTTCAGTGACGGAAATCAGGAGTTTCTTAGGCTTGGCGGGTTATTATCGAAGGTTCATTAAAGGGTTTTCACAGCTCGCTTTACCCTTAACGAAGCTGACCAGGAAGGATGTTCCTTTTGTATGGACTCCCGAGTGTGAGGAGAATTTCCTTGCCTTAAAGCAGATATTGACTACCGCCCCTGTATTAGTGTTGCCTGAGCCGAGAGAACCATTCGAGGTGTACTGTGATGCATCCTTGAAAGGTTTAGGATGCGTGTTGATGCAGCATCATAAGGTTGTAGCTTATGCCTCACGTCAATTAAGACCTCATGAAAGAAACTATCCGACTCATGATTTGGAACTTGCAGCCGTTGTCTTTGCCTTGAAGATTTGGAGGCATTATCTCTATGGAGTGAAATTTCAAGTCTTCTCGGACCATAAGAGTCTGAAGTACCTGTTTGAACAAAAAGAATTGAATATGCGTCAGAGGAGGTGGATGGAACTTCTGAAGGATTATGACTTCGAGCTAAACTATTATCCGGGAAAGGCGAATGTAGTGGCGGATGCCTTGAGTAGAAAATCCCTATGTGCTGCCTGGATGATGCTGAGAGAGGAAGAGTTGTTGAGAGCCTTCGAAGGATTGAAATTGGGAATCAGAGAAGAGTTTGGGACTTTATGCTTAAGCCAATTACAGATCTCAAGCGAATTCAAGGCTGAACTGATAAAGGCTCATCAGAACGACCAAGAATTGTATAAGATTTTGCCGGCGATTGAGAAAGGCAAGCAATGGAGAGTGTCAGAAGATAGAGATGGATTGTGGAGGTTCAAGGGCCGGATAATTGTGCCAGATGTTGGGGATTTGCGACATAACATATTGAAGGAAGCTCATAAGAGCGGGTTCTCCATTCATCCTGGAAGCACTAAGATGTACCAAGACTTAAAAACGATGTTCTGGTGGCCAGGAATGAAAAATGATGTGGCGTTACATGTTTCTAAATGCCTAACTTGTCAGAAAGTTAAGATCGAACACCAAAAGCCAGCAGGAACCCTTCAACCTTTGGAGATTCCACAGTGGAAATGGGAGAGCATTGCTATGGATTTTGTTTTGGGCTTACCAAGGACTCGGACCGGTTGTGATGCTATTTGGGTGGTTATAGACCGATTGACCAAATCAGCTCATTTTCTGCCTATTCGGATAAGTTGTTCTATGGAGGAGTTGGCGCGCTTATATATAAAGGAGATTGTGAGGTTACATGGCGTACCTTCCACCATTGTATCGGATAGAGATCCTCGCTTTACATCACGGTTCTGGGGTGCATTTCAGCGAGCTTTTGGCACTCAATTGAGCTTAAGCACTGCCTATCATCCTCAGACGGATGGCCAATCAGAAAGAACAATCCAAACCTTGGAAGACATGTTAAGAGCTTGTGTTTTGGATCAACCGGCGAGCTGGGATCGATATATGCCTTTGGTAGAATTTGCTTATAACAATAGCTATCATGCAAGTATTGGAATGGCTCCATATGAGGCTTTGTATGGAAGAAAATGCCAGTCTCCATTATGTTGGTACGAAGCAGGAGAAAAGAGCTTGATAGGACCTGAAATGGTAAGTGAAACCACTGAGCAAATAAAGAGAATTCTGAGTCGAATGCTTGAAGCTCAAAGCCGTCAGAAGAGCTATGCAGACCGAAGACGGAAGCCTCTAGAATTTGAGGAAGGAGAGTACGTCTTCTTGAAGGTTACTCCAACCACTGGAATAGGGAGGTCCATCAAAACCAAGAAGTTAAATCCCCGTTACATTGGGCCGTTTGAAATCCTGAAGAGAATTGGACCAGTGGCGTATAGGATCGCGTTACCACCACATCTTTTGAACCTGCATGACGTGTTCCATGTATCGCAGCTTCGTAAATACACTTTTGATCCTAGTCATGTCCTAGAACCGGAATCAGTCCAAGTGAGAGAAGACCTGACGCTTCCAGTAACTCCGGTTAGGATTGATGATACCAGCACCAAACGTCTCCGCGGAAAGGAAGTTTCTTTGGTGAAAGTAGCTTGGAGTCGGGCAGGTATTGAAGAACATACCTGGGATCTTGAATCAGAGATGCGAAAGGACTACCCACACCTCTTTTCAGGTAACTCCCTCTGAATTTTGAGGACAAAATTCCTAATTAGGTGGGTAGGATGTAAACCCCGCTAAAATCGGTAAATTATTAGTTAATATATTGAATTTTAATTAGGAAAGTTAAAAATACAAAACTAATATTAAAATAGGATAGAGCTCATCGAAACGAAAATTTTGATACCAATTTCGATAATTTGGCCCAAAATCGGACCGGAAGGGCCGAACCGGTTGAACCGGGGCCCAAACCGGACCCATGGGTTCAACCGGGCCCCTAACATAAATGAAGCAGCAGCTTCATCTTCTCCATTTCACCACAGCAACGAAAAACACAGCAAGGGGGAGAAGAGAAGAAACCTAACCCTCACCATTCTTTCCAACTACCATAACTTCCTCATCCGGGCTCCGATTGCCGCACCATTCGCGGCCACGCGCTCAGCGCGTCGAGCTCTACCTTTCTATCCAAACAATTTCTCTGGTAAGCCTTCTATTGAGTTCAGAATCTCTATCCCTCTTTCTTTGGTAAACTTGAAAACCTATAGTGAATCTTGTCCAATTTTTGTGTTCTAGGTTCAAGTTAGATTCCGGAACTTGTGGGCTCAAGCTATTGAGCATATGGGTATGGTAAGAACACCCTAACCCTAGCTCAATCTTGTTTTTGGTAATAGAGAACTGAATTGGAACATATATATGTGTATTAGGTGTAGTTTAAGAGGGTGTTTATGTATTGAACTTGAATTTGGATTACTTGGAGCTTCGTTGGTGACAAGGCTTGCTTTGGGGCTGTTTGATTGAGCTTGGAGGGGCTGTGATTTTATGTTGAGAAGCTGCCTTGGGTGAATTAAGTGATCGGCTAAGGTATGGTTTAAGTTTCGCACGTTTAATATTTACGGTGTTGTGAAAACTTAGGTTAGAGGAACCATAGAATAAGTTGGATTGTTTGTTGTATTTAATGATTAGCCTTGTAATGTTGTTAGAATAGATTTGTTAGTGAATTTAAATATTAGAATTATGAGGTGTGAAAGCTATTAATGGTGTGCTCTTATATTTATTTATGATGGATTAGAATTGGTGTTTGTTAATAAGGATGTAGAGTTGTATTGTGGTGGTATTGTATATGCTGTAACTAATTATGTAATGATCGGAATTGCATGAGACCAAGTTTGGGCTAAACTTGGGAATATAAGGAACTAAACTGGAAATTTTGGGACTTTTTTGTTAAGTATACAATTTATGGCAAATTTTTAAAGTTAGGTTGTTAAATCTGTCCAGCAGCAGAAAAGATCAAACAGGCAGCAACTTGTTTGTCTTGCTGCGACTTTTACGAGTTGAGTTTTGGAGCGAAATCAATTTTTTTATAAAATTTGATTAACTTTCTTTAGTTCTCTAAAATTTCAGAATTTTAAGAGTTGAGGATTGGGAGCTGTGAATTTTTGAATATTGGTGGTCAAAACTAAAAAGAAACAGATTTCAGCAAGCTATGCATCAACTTCCAATGCTTGTAACTCTTAGAATTAAATAGAAATTGGGTTGCAACCAAGACACACTTGTTTTTAGATGAGCTAGGGGTTCTCAAATCAAAATTTAGCTTAATTGGAGTTTTGTAATAAAAGTTATTCCAATTGAAAGGTACTAAGCTTGTTGGTTTTTAAAACAGATTTTGTCTCATTTTTACTTAACTTCCAGGTAATGTAACTTTTTCATTAAAAATGGTATTGACTCAGAACCAATTGAGAAAGAAACCTGGATGAGTAAATTTTAACTACATTAATTTTCAAAGTCATTGGATTTAACTTGGATTTTATATTGAATTTTGAATATCACATGCTGCTGCTGTTTTTCTGGTTTTATGCACTGCAGAGCAGTCACAGTTTTTCCTTTATTCCTAAGGCTAGAAAAATCAGAAAATTATGATATTTAGTTTGTTAGAAAGCTTATTTCAATATGAACGCCTGGACATAAAGTTTGTGCAATTTCGAGTTCATTTGCTATATTAAAAACAGAAAAGAAAATAGAGTGTCGAGGATGTCTTAGTGATAGTCATGAGTTCGAGAAGTTAAAGTTCAATCCTCGTGTGATGTGATTGATTTAATGTTAGAGTTGGGTTGATTTTAAGATTATTCGATATTAAGAAGGATGAGAAGAGTTTGATAAAAAGTTTGGTCAGGACCCGGAAAGGGTAATCAAGTTGAATTATAAGGGAATGACGATGAAAAATGTGAAAGGGAGGTTGTTAATAAAAGGAGTTAATATGCCATGGCTTGATGAATGATTAAATAATGATTATGACTATGAAATGGCTTATGAATAATGCTATCTGAGATACGAGTTCCCTGGGTAAGAGCCGTGGCTCGCCACCACGTGTTCCAGGTTGAATCTCGATACTCTGTTGACCCTACGTCGTAAGGGTGACCGGGCACGTATAAATTCCCGGGTATGGATAGCCCCCATTGAGTGATTATATGATGATTGAATGTGAACTCTATGCATAGACTCTTGGGGATGCGCAACGGGGGACAGTCTAAGGTTTTCAGACTTGTCGGGTTGGCTGGATAACCGACAGATGGGCCCCATCAGCCATAGGACAGGCATGCATCATATGCATTTGTTTGTATTGATTGCTATGCATTTTTTGGGTATGCCTAATTGATATATATTACCTGCTATTTGTTATACTTGCTATTTGTACTATTTGATCATTACTTGTGCGTGAACTTGTTTGGTTGCTTGTTTCTGTTACATTCTGAATGATGAAAGGATGGAGAAAACGAAGGAAATGGTTTGATGTTAGGTTAAGCTTGAACTTGAGTAAGTTAGGCAGATTTAGAATACCTACCCCTGTTTATGGCTTCTGTTTAGTACTTAAGTTGGATAATTGAATAACGGAGTTCTAGGATTGCCTATGGCATTCTCAGGACCGTATTTCTTATACGCGTGGCACTTTTACCATGCTGAGAACCTCCGGTTCTCATTCCATATTGTATTGTTGTTTTTCAGATGCAGGTCGAGAGGCTCCTCGCTAGGCGTCTGGATTCTGGAAAGCGAAGTAGTCCTTGGGTATATTTTGGTTTCTATTTGTATATATGTATGTATATGTGTAGCTTACTCTCCAAGTAACTTATGTATGCTGCTCCTCTTAGAGGTTGAGGGAGAGATAGGAGTTTACTTTGGTATTTTGGTATATTTTGGGGACACTTATGTATGTTTATATGTATATATGTATCCTCCGGCCAGCCTTAGCTTCGCAGGCTGAGTCAGAGGCTAGTTATGCTGTTCCTTGGCTTTTCTTTATCCCTTCGTTTATTGTTTTATCATGTTCCTATTAGGTTTCTTAGCACGCAAGTAATCCTATTCCTTGAGCGTTGCGCTTTTTATTTTGCGATTTTTGTTTACCCGCTCTGTTTCAAGGCTCCTAGTATATTATTTCTTTCAGTATTATATGTATATCCTTACTATTAAAGGTCTGTAATACCACACTACCTCTGTTCTATGACTTAAGCATAAAACACTGTGTAGTAGGGTGTTACATTAATAGCACATTGGAATTGCCATGAGAGAGACACTGATCTCTATCATCTCTTTCTTTTATATTACTTTATATTATTTTATTTGTTAATGACTTCTAGGAGAAGTTTTCTCCCATGTCTTGAACACTCTTCATTTTTTGAGAATGTTAGAGTTGGGCCATCAGGGGATTGACATTTTGAGGCCCAAGTCTACATTATTTTAGTGGAAAAAGAACATCATCATGTGTGATAAATTGCTATGTCATGAAATAATTTCATGCTCTTGTATTACGTTGGCACGAATATATTTGGTTGAGTACTCTGTCCCAAGAATTGTTCATGGTAGAGATGAAGAAGGACGGTAAGGGTGATGACTTGAAGGCTGTGCCTCCTGACATAACCTTGGCCGAGGACTCAGTTGTGGAGGAGTGCAAGGAGAAAGCCGCTACCACAGAGGAGGAGTTATCGGCAATAGAGGATTCCACCATGGATGTCTTCAACAAAGTATGGGAGGTAATAAGTTTAAGCATCTATTGTGTTAATTCTTGACAAGATACTATATTTGATATATTGGGCTTTATCTAAAATATGTATTTTTGTTTTCCTCACAAATTTTGCTTGGCATTGATTGAGCAATCATTATGGAGGCTCAAGCATAGCAGATTAAGAAGGTAAAGCATGTAGTCACTGGACATGGGATCCTTTTGAAGATCCTTTGGTTGGAATATGCGAAGGGACGTGAGAGACCACTAACGTACCAAGAGGAGTGGAGTTCTAGAAATAGAGTTTTGTTTGGTGATTTGAAAATGAACATGAAAACTCAAAGGGGAAAAAAGAAATTTGGTGCAGAGGTTGTGGATGCTTTATAAATAAGATGTGAGAAAAATGATTATGTAAAGACAACTGGAGACCAAATTGCAAGTTTCATGCTAAGGATGTAATGAAGCTTCCATCAAAACCTTCAAAGGGGAAAAAATAATCATTAAAGATTTAAGAGTAGAAAATAATATCTTCATGGTTTATATTTTGAAACTGCAAATGTGTATAGTTAGTTATTTGTTATTTTTAATTTTTGTGTGGTTATGAACATTTCGACAGAAGATGTTGGAATAAAACTCCAGAGACGAGTCCATTCAACAAACGCTTGCACCACAATCTGAAAGGAAGGTCCCTCTCTTTTATAGGGTAAACGCCCCCAAGCTTCATGAATGGTGGAGAATTCCCTCAGGTATGTAATATATATGTGCGAGTAATTTTTTTTTTCCATTTTTTAGGCCCCTCTTGTATTGTATATGGTCTTTTATCATTATATAAGTTGTGAGTGCTTATGTACCAATTGAATATGTGTGATGCTATATATTTTCAGTGTATTGATGTTTTCTGTCCTCCTAATGGAATGAATTTTGCTACTGTGGAGTTAGTAATCGTTGAATACATATTTGCCCACAAGCTGGACAACAAGTATGTAGTTCATTCCTTTGGTTTCTAATGGCGTCATTTTCTTTAGGAATTAGTTAGGAGTTGGATTAAGATGGTTTAAACTTCAAAAGGGAGCTATTGATACCTAACAAACACTACCAAGGTAATAGGGAAGCTTTATGGACGTCGCGCTCAGGGCAAGAAGTCGTGGATGATGTAATGTCTATGTTCATGGCTATATTATAAATTTATAATGGATGAAATAACTCAAATACAAGTATATGTTCTCCTATAACTCCCCTGAATTACTGTCCTTTCTGTCATCCTTGTAGGAGTTGAATCTGTTGGCAACTATGTTGACATATGAATAGGCAAATAGATGCATTTGGTAGTTATCGTCGATGTTTGCTATGAGTCTTCTGTCATGTAGTTGAATTTTATTGTTTGGGTTAGTGATTAACTAAATCTAACCATGTAATGTATAAAAATATGCATGTTGTTGAAATTATGAACATTCTAAATGTGATTTTTGGTGCAAATATATTTTGATTTAATTAAGAATTTTTTAATTATGATTCTTGTTATGATTCCTTTTGGTGATTAAAAATTATGATATTAACAATATTATTGTAATTGCTGCCATTGTCATGGAGATTATCTCTTTTTATTTTTTAAATCGTGCTTGACATTATTATCATGACTAATACTATTATTTTCAAGAAATGTATTACTAATATTATTTTGAGCATCGTTGGTATTAATAAAGTTATCATCATTAGTGGCATGTAAGCATTATTATTATTAGTATTTATGGTAATCTGATTAGGGTCGAATCCAAGTGCATTTTGCAGAAAGAGATTGGAATTCATCTAGCAGTGTTATATGGGCTTTGCTGATGATCTTACTAAGGTAATTGTTAAACATCTTCCATTACTTTCATGACAATTAAATTGTTAGGCTGCTTCAAAATGAATTATAATAATTTTCTTTCTATTTATGCCCCCTTCCACTTAAACTGACACTGATATCTTATGATTGTGGATATCTATAATGATTCACTCATATACTTGAACTCGCTCAAGTGTGACAAGCTGCGTGCTGCTAGAATCGATCAGATGTTTTATGTGATGGGTCATTTGTTTTTAAGTCACTCTTGTGTGAACAAAAAATGTAAGACATAGTATATGACATTTTTGAGTCATTATAGCATCATGATTCATAAGGCTAAGTGCATTTAAAGATTGTTATGGAATAAAAAGTTTTACGAAAGAGAAGACAATATAACACCAATAATAACTAACTTTAAATTGAAAGAGCTAACCATGAGTTACTAGTCACTAACATCAAAGGATTGTGTTGTGTGAGTTGCATAGTAGATGAAACTTTTGCATCCTTAGAGATCCTATGACTTAGATATATGGAAACCAATACATAATATCAAATTTTATCTTCTTATTACATAATCAAATGTGAAACAATACATAACTATTAGTAAAATTTATTAATTTATTATTGATAATTTTGTGAAAAATTAATTAACATGTTAATACTAAGCATTTTACTTAAATGGAAATTACTTTATCATTTAGTAAAAATTTTCTTTATATCTGTTATAGTAAACCCTAATGGCTAAATATTTTATTTAAATTCAAACACCATTATTGTGTTTATTTCTCTTAAAAAATGAACTATTAAATTTTTTTTGCCAAATAATTGTAGTTCTTCCAAATAATAAAGAAATGTATTAGTCTCGAAACTTATTACAACAAAATAAATATTTATATTTCTATGTAACTAATTGGTTGATGTATTTGAATTAATGATTGCGTGTGTTGGTAAACTCGTATTTTTGTTGGTGTTTTTCATAAATTCCTTCGACATAAGTTAACAATGCAACGTACGTAGTAATCAAAATCAACTACTTTAATCTAGATATGATTAGAGGTAACATAATATTATTTGAATATATTAATGTAAAATTAATCATAGTAGAAGGAACAAGACTTGTGTGTAAGTATACGTCATAGGTTAAGCGGTACTACGTTTGATTCTCATTTCTAAAACATCGCCAAATTTACTTAATTTCTCATGGTTATTATTATTTTTATTTTGGTTTCTTTCATGCTAAATAAAGAAGCTATCGAATATCATAGTATGCAACAAAAAAATGGTTAGCAACTGTTACGACAAACGGTGTAATTAATTTACTTCTCAATTCCTAAAAAAAGTTGCATGAAAATTGGAGTCATTTGTCTTAATAATTACTAAGTAAATTTTGTTGTTTTGCCCAACATTTTCTCAGAGGATTAATAGCAAAATGTGAATGAGATTAGTTGTGGATCTTGTTATTTCAAAGTCGAATTCCAAGAAGGAGGAGGCATGTCAGTTTACTACTAATATTTCGGATGACTCTGTAAAAAACTATTTTCAAAATGCTGATTAGGCCTTCAACGAAACTAGTACAGAAGATTGTTCAATCCACAACAGTAGCAACCAGAGCTTGACCCTTTAAGTGTCTCAAGCTTAACTCTTTTTTTGAGCCCAAATTTGCGACTAGCCTATAACTTAGGATAAAACAAAATAGTGCTAATACTAAAATACTACAAGCATCCATTGGTGCTATCTGTTGTTGCATGCATGTTAGAAAATGCTTGTAGGGTCTTCGGGATCTGGACCTTTGTTATTGTTTTAAATTTTTATTTAGTGTGGCACAAAAAATCTTGAACATTGATATTAAAAATGTTTGCCTAATGTTCATAGTGAATTTTCAATCTGTTTCATGAACTGAGTTACATTAACATGT
Organism: Arachis hypogaea; assembly: GCF_003086295.3. Taxonomy (NCBI): domain Eukaryota; kingdom Viridiplantae; phylum Streptophyta; class Magnoliopsida; order Fabales; family Fabaceae; genus Arachis; species Arachis hypogaea. Next base: position 129,784,034 of record NC_092046.1, read on the forward strand.
TTTATGCGAGGTGTTTTGGTTGGAAACTAATTAAAATAGCCTATTCTTGAGGATCAACATGCTAATCATTATCAACTTTTAAAGTTGGGCCCAAATTGACAAAACAATGGTATCGAAGCCCAATATAGGACCATGTTTTTGTAACACAACACATTCTCATCCTTTGTTCATGTTCCCTAAAAAGTAATTAACTCATAATACATCACAATTTAAAAAATCAAATCATATATCCAAAGGCCTAGTAAATAAAAAATTCTCAAGAAGCCCAACAATAATACAACAAGAAGCCTAGTAAACCAAAACCACAAGAAGCCCAGGAATCCAGAGATGTAATGTGTCAACAAAATGCCAAACAACATGATGCAACTCTTGTCCCTGCCTGACTCCGACTACACTGATCGAAACCAACGATAAATATGACATACATTTCTGTTTTAGCACGAGTGTGTAAAAACAACATAAGGTGCACGTACATGTTCGACATAATAACTTAAAGACCTAAGAAAAGTAAGAATAAAATCAACAATAATACGCGTGCGTCACTTTAGGATATCGTCATTGTGCAATGACTGCAGCAATTGCAGCACCTACAATGTTGCCAACATAAGCCAATAACTGCAAGAGACCGAGAGTTCCAACAAAAAAAACATGCATTCACTAATTGCACAAAAAATTAATATGGTACAACATTGATACCTATGTCTCCCACTCGGCAGTAGAAAACCCTTTAGCACCTACCATGGTCTGGCTCTACGTTGTTCCTATGATGTGCTCTCAGTCAAACTCGGCCTTGTCGTCCTTTGTAAAATCGAAATCATCGTCTGATAACCTTTTCTACGATCATAATAGAAAGAAAACAAATACAAAACACCCCAATGAAACAAAATACATATGTTACATATTTAATTTTAAATCAAATGATCCAACATTTTATAAGATGCCTAGCAAACTTAGAGTACCTAAAAAAAAATCTTAATTGAAACTTAACCATTTCGTCACTGAATATGGTGTCCTTTTTCTTATCTTGCTGCTTTTTTTTTTGTTGAAAACTTCCATGGTGCCTATGTGCACCTCCTCTTCGTATGTCCAACTTTCCTGTGGTTGGTGCACTTCTTTTTTTTACCTTTCTATCACCGTGTACTTCGTGCCCCCTTTTGTGTGGACCACAACCAGATCCTGTATATCACCCTCTCCCTTCCATATTGTCGAACCCATAGTGAGATTGTAACTTGCCTTAAGATCACAACACAAGAACCTTATACCTCTCATGGCGTTGTTAAACTAAACTTTGTTCTTCGCACCGTTAAACAACATCCACTGGGCATCTGCATGTAAGGCACCGTGCCTTAGCAAAAATCCCGTCTCGCTAACATCTTCTGTCTTTTCATTGTAATCATCGACAACCTTGATGTCCTTCTGCCATCTTTTGAGAATCAATCAATCAGGAATGCTCTTTAAATGCTCATTACAAAAAAAAATATGTTTACATGGGAGCCCTTCTTTCTCCCAAAAACTGCAGCAGCACTCTAGCTTCCCTCTATTCGAATCGTATAATGACATGACATTATGACCATGATTGCCATATTTCTCCATTGTGTATACCATTGTAGTGGATACCTTCATTTGTTCACATAGTTAGCAACCAAAATAGAATCAACCTTCTTCTTCTTCACTAGTGTGAGTATGACCTTCATGTACACATTTCTCCATATGATCAAGACATGCCATCATCACAGGAAAGCGATACATTAAATTGAACTGACCCACCAACTCATTGTTCTTGTATTCACAAACAAGTGACTCGAGGTTCTAAACAAGCTTTAGGATACTGTGCCTTAAGTTTAGAAATTTTTTCAAGTGAGAATTAATATCCTCACATTAAGAGGTCATACAAAACCTTGCGTAGAACTTGTGACGCATGTATGCATTTGCCAAGTACTTATGGTGTATCCCAAAATGATTGGCAGCTTGCCTGTTTATCCTCAAAGTCCTCAATCTGCATGTCTGCATACCACCATTTTGAGAACAAGTCACAAAACATCTGCTCATTTACATTCGCAGTCACATTCTTCTACAGGTGCCAGGCACACAACCAATTGGTGGCCTCAGGGAACACTTCCCTAACTGCTGCAATCATCAACTCATCCCCATCAGTCATGATAACAGAGGACATCTTATCACAAATTACCTCTAACTAGTTTTGTAATATCCATTTGTAAGAACCAATTGTCTCGTTCAAAACCAGCCCAATACCAAAAATTGTTGTTTGTTTGTGGTTGTTAGAGCTAGAGAATATCACCAGAGGTCAGTTGTACTTGTTCTTATTGTACGTGGAATCGAATGCAACTACATCGCTAAAGTGTTGATAGTCTACCCTACTTGGACCATCTGCTCAAAACAGATTAGCCAGCATACCTTCATCAGTCAAATTGATTGACATGGGATCAATATCTTCCTTACCCTGTAAGTAAATTATAGCAGCATTCATGTAATTGTCGAAGACCTTTGCGCTCTTCATACAATCAATGTAGTTGTATGTGTCCTTCTTCGTAAACCCCAACAAAGAATAAGCACCTGCAATCCCGACCATGTACCCTAGTATCTTAGACGTTGGCAACCCATATGCATGCATGCCATCATCGTGGGCCTTTGCGAATCCAGATATCGCCCAAAATTTTGAAATCATGTGAACCATCCCCTTAGGTGTCAACTCATGGTTATGTTCGAGTGTTACTTTCCGAACCTTCCAAATTGAGCTTCCCTTGTCAAGTTATATGGACATCAGGGTTTGATTGTTTGTACGTGTCTCGGGCCTATGAGATCTCTTCCTAGCTAATCTTTTGTAGGGCTTTTATTCCTTAAGTCGACATTATTGCAAAAAAACCTTCTCTTTGCAATAGTTCCATCTTCATCCTTTGTATAGTCTCCCTTATGGACCGCTGGTGCACGAATTATGAATCACACTTTTCACAACTCGTACAACTAACCAGCAAGTGCACTGGGTCGTCCAAGTAATACCTCACGTGAGTAAGGGTCGAATCCCACGGAGATTGTTGGTTTGAAGCAATCTATGGTTATCTTGTAAATCTTAGTCAGGAAGTCAATTATGTTTATCAGTTGAATTGCAAATAAACAATAGAGCATGGATTAAAGGTTACTTGTTATGCAGTAATGGAGAATATGTTGGAGTTTTGGAGATGCTTTGTCTTCTGAATCTCTGCTTTCCTCTGTCTTCTTGTTCACGCACGCACGTCCTCCTATGGCAAGCTGTGTGTTGGTGGAGCACCGTTGTCAATGGCTACCTTCCATCCTTCCAGTGAAAACTACGCTCACGCGCTCTGTCACAGCACGGCTAATCACCGGTTGGTTCTCGATCCGGTTGGAATAGGATTTACTATCCTTTTGCGTCTGTCACTAACGCCCAGCCTTCAGGAGTTTGAAGCTCGTCACAGTCATTCAATCCTTGAATCCTACTCGGAATACCACAGACAAGGTTTAGACTTTCCGGATTCTCATGAATGCCGCCATCAGTTCTAGCTTATACCACGGAGATTCTGATTAAGGAATCTAAGAGATACTCATTCAATCGTATATAGAACGGAGGTGGTTGTCAGGCACACGTTCATGATTTGAGGAAGGTGATGAGTGTCACAAATCATCACCTCCATCACAGTTAAGCGCGAATGAACATCTTAGATAGGAACAAGCGTGTTTGAATGGAAAACAGAAATACTTGCATTAATTCATTGAGACACAGCAGAGCTCCTCACCCCCAACAATGGGGTTTAGAGACTCATGCCGTCAGAGAATACAAGGGTTTGATCTAAAATGTCATGAGATGCAAAATAAGTCTCTAAAAGTTGTTTAAATACTAAACTAGCAGCCTAGGTTTACAAAAAATGAGTAAACTATGATAGATGATGCAGAGATCCACTTCTGGGGCCCACTTGGTGTGTGCTGGGCTGAGACTTAAGTAATTCACGTGCAGAGGCCATTTGTGGAGTTGAACGCCAGTTTTTATGCCAGTTTGGGCGTTCAACTCCAGCTTTTGATCCTTTTCTGGCGCTGGACGCCAGAATTGGGCAGAGAACTGGCGTTGAACACCAGTTTACGTCGTCTATCCTTGTGCAAAGTATGAACTATTATATATTGCTGGAAAGCCCTGGATGTCTAATTTCCAACGCAATTGGAAGCATGCCATTTTGAGTTCTGTAGCTCCAGAAAATCCAATTTGAGTGCAGGGAGGTCAGAATCCAACAGCATCAACAGTCCTTTTTCAGCCTGAATCAGATTTTTGCTCAGCTCCTTCAATTTCAGCCAGAAAAATACCTGAAATTACAGAAAAACACACAACTCATAGTAAAGTCCAGAAATATGAATTTTTCCTAAAAACTAATGAAAATAGACTAAAAACTAACTAGAACATACTCAAAACTATATGAAATTAATCCCAAAAAGCATATAAAATATCCGCTCATCACAACACCAAACTTAAACTGTTGCTTGTCCTCAAGCAACTAGACAAATAAAATAGAAGACTAATAGGTTGAGAAGCAATAATATCTCAGAGTTTTTGAATGAAGCTCAGATTCTAATTAGATGAGCGGGGCTAGTAGCTTTTTGCTTCTGAACAGTTTTGGCATCTCACTTTATCCATTGAAGCTCAGAGTGATTGGCACCTATAGGAACTCAGGATTCAGATAGTGTTATTGATTCTCTTAGTTCAGTGTGATGATTCTTGAACACAGCTTCTTTATGAGTCTTGGCTGTGGCCCTAAGCACTTTGTTTTCCAGTATTACCACCGGATACATAAATGCCACAGACACATAATTGGGTGAACCTTTTTCAGATTGTGACTCAGCTTTGCTAAAGTCCCCAATTAGAGGTGTCCAGAGTTCTTAAGCACACTCTTCTTTTAGCTTTGGATCTTGACTTTAACTGCTCAGTCTCAAGTTTTCACTTGACACCTTCACGCCACAAGCACATGGTTAGGGACAGCTTGGTTTAGCCGCTTAGACCAGGATCTTATTCCTTTAGGTCCTCCTATCCACTGATGCTCAAAGTCTTGGGATCCCTTTTATTTGCCCTTGCCTTTTGGTTTTAAGGGTTATTGGCTTTTTCTGCTTGCTTTTTCTTTTTCTTTTTCTCTTTTTTTTTCTGCAAGCTTTGTTCTTTGCTGCTTTTTCTTGCTTCAAGAATCATTTTTATGATTTTTCAGATTATCAATAACATGTTTCATGTTCATCATTCTTTCAAGAGCCAACATATTTAACAGTCTTAAACAACAAATTCAAAAGACATATGCACTGTTCAAGCATTCATTCAGAAGACAGAAAGCATTGCCACCACATTTAACTAATTAGAATTTCTCTTATTAAAACTCGAAATTTTATTGCCTCTTATTCAAAAGATCTACTACTTTATTCATGTTTGCTGATGATGAAAAAAATAAATTATAGCTTAATTGGAGATAAAATCAAAATAGATACTAATTACTACTATATGACTTCTAAGGTAAACTTTTATAAGGACACTGTCACAGAGTTAAGGCAGAAATTGGAAATTAACAACCTTTATTCTGGGGGCACGGGGGTTCCTCTGATCCTTGGGGTGCTTGGTCCTACAAGAGAAGACTTTTGGTGCTTCAATTCCCTTAAGTCACGCCCCTGCTCCTCTTGTTCTTTAAACATATAGGTCAGCATTTGACTGTGTTCCTTCTGTTCTTTTATTATTTACTCCATAGCTTCCCGTATCTTGGTAACAGACGTCTCAAGATACTCCCAGTATTCAGCTTGAGGGATCTCTGGGAGGAATTCCTGTGCTCTCTTCTTGATGGGATCCTCCTGTGCTTGTTGTTTTTCCATTGATGCTTTGGTGATTGACTTTTCAATTAGGATATATTCAGTTATTCCCATCCTTACTCCAGCATCCTTGTAGAGCAGAGAAATCACGCTTGGATAAGCCAACCTGGCCTCTTTTGAATTTTTGTTAGCAATCTTGTAGAGTTCAGTTGAAATTAGCTGATGAACCTCCACTTCCTTCCCCATCATGATGCAATGGATCATCACTGCTCTTTTAACTGTGACTTCAGAGCGGTTGCTAGTGGGCAACAGAGAACGCCCAATGAAGTCCAGCCATCCTCTGGCGACAGGTTTGAGATCCTCTCTCTTGAGTTGATTTGGGACACCCTTTGTGTTGGTGGTCCACCTGGCTCCAGGGATACATATGTCCTCTAGAATCTTATCCAGGTCAATGTCTGCTCTCATCATCCTCCTGTTGAAGGAGTCTGGATCATCCTTTAGTTGAGGTAGCTTTAAGATCTCTCTGATCTTGTCAGGGGTGGTGTGAACAATCTTCCCTCTGACCATGGCCCGAAATTCATAGAAGGCAGTTCCAGATAGTTTTTGCTTGTCAGTCTGCCACATATTAGCATAGAACTCCTGGACCATGTTCCTTCCCACTTTTGTTTCAGGATTAGCTAGGACTTCCCAGTTCCTGATTCGAATTTACTCCTGGATCTCCGGATATTCATCTTCTTTCAGATCGAATCTAACTTCCGGGATCACTGATCTCAGACCCATTACTTTAAGATAATGGTCTGAATGTTCTTTAGATAAGAACTTTCCTTGATTCCAAAGTGGTTTTGGAACGCTCTCTTTCTTGCCTCTTGGAGTGGGTTGTTTTCCTTTAGGAGCCATGATTTTAGTGATCTCGGATAAGCACACCAAACTTAGAGGTTTGCTTGTCCTCAAGCAAAAGAAAAGAAAGGAGAGGGATAGAAGGAGAGCTAGGTGCAATTGTTGATGGAGGAGGAGGGAGGCCGAACCCAAATTTAAAGGGATGGGGGGTGGGTTTTCGAAAAATTGGAAAAGATAAGATAAGAAGATTGAGTTGAAAAAGATAAGATAGAAGATATAGTTTAATTTTGAAGAGATATGATAGATTTTTGAAAAAGATAAATCTGAATTTTGAAAAAGATAATATGGAGATTTGAAAAAGATATGGATTAGTTGAAAAGATTTTAGATTGAAAAAGATAGATTTGTTTTCAGAAAAGATTTGAAAAGAGTTGGATTGAATTTGGAAAGATGGATTTTTAGAAATTAAGGATTTTAGAAATCAGGGTTCTTGACATGTTCATGTAAAAATCATGCATTGAAGCATAAAATTTGAAATTAAAATGGAAATATGTGTGGAAAAAATGAATTTGGCTCCTCCCTGCTGTCCTGGCGTTTGAACGCCCAAACACTGCCTGTTTTGGGCGTTCAGCGCCCAAATGCTGCTCTCCTTGGCGTTCAACGCCCAGCTGCTGCCATTACTGGCGTTCAACGCGCAGTGGGTGCCCCTTTCTGGCGTTGAACGCCCAGCTGCTATCATCACTGGCGTTCAGCGCCCAGTGGATGCCCATTTTGGGCGTTGAATGCCCAAAATGCACTTTTACTGGCGTTTTCTTGCCAGTGAGATCTTTTTCTCTGTTTTGTGTGCCGAGGTCTTCTGTAAATGATTATTTACCTTGTTATCAATGAACTCTATATAAACAAATAAAAATAAAAATAGAAATAGGGCAAAAATGCTTAGAGGATTGTTGCCCCATGGCTGGGTTGCCTCCCAACAAGCGCTTCTTTATTGTCTTTAGCTGGACCTTGCTGAGCTTTTAATCTAGCTTCATCCTTGAGCATTCTTGCTCAATGTTGCCTTCAAGATAATGCTTGATTCTCTGTCCATTGACAATGAACTTCTTATCAGAATCAATATCTTGAAGCTCCACATAACCATATGGTGACACACTTGTAATCACGTATGGTCCCCTCCACCGGGATTTCAGTTTCCCGGGGAATAGCCTGAGTCTAGAGTTAAACAATAGGACCTTCTGTCCTGGTTCAAAGATTCTAGATGACAGCTTTCTGTCATGCCACTTTTTTTATTTTTCTTTATAAAGCTTGGCATTTTCGAAAGCTGTGAATCTGAATTCCTCTAGCTCATTTAGCTGGAGCAATCGTTTTTCTCCTGCTAATTTGGCATCAAAGTTTAGGAATCTGGTTGCCCAGTAGGCCTTATGTTCCAGTTCCACGGGCAGGTGACATGCCTTACCATACACGAATTGGTATGGAGATGTCCGTATGGGGGTCTTGAATGCTGTACTGTAAGCCCACAGAGCATCATCCAGGCTCCGTGCCCAATCCTTTCTACGGGTATTTACTGTCCGTTCCAGGATTCTCTTTAATTCTCTGTTAGAGACTTCAGCTTGCCCATTGGTTTGTGGATGATATGGAGTGGCCACCTTGTGGTGAATTCCATACCGAACCATGGCAGAGTAAAGCTGTTTATTGCAGAAGTGAGTGCCTCCATCACTGATTAGTACTCTAGGGACACCAAACCTGCTAAAGATATGTTTCTAGAGGAACTTCAGCACTGTTTTAGTATCATTGGTGGGTGTGGCAATAGCCTCAACCCATTTTGATACATAGTCAACTGCCACCAGAATATAAGTGTTTGAGTATGATGGTGGGAAAGGTCCCATGAAGTCAATTCCCCATACGTCAAACAACTCAATTTCCAAGATTCCTTGTTGAGGCATGGCGTAACCATGAGGCAGGTTACCAGCTCTTTGGCAACTGTCACAATTACGTACAAACTCTCGGGAATCTTTATAGAGTGTGGGCCAATAGAAGCCACATTGGAGGACCTTGGTGGCTGTTCGCTCACCTCCGAAATGGCCTCCATATTGAGATCCGTGGCAATGTCACAGGATCCTCTGTGCTTCTTCTCTAGGCACACACCTACGGATAATTCCGTCTGCACATCTCTTAAAGAGATAAGGTTCATCCCACAAGTAGTACTTTGCATCAGTAATTAATTTCTTCTTTTGTATCCTGTTGTACTCCTTGGGTATGAACCTTGCAGCTTTATAGTTTGCAATATCGGCAAACCATGGTGCTTCCTGAAAGGCGAATAAATGCTCATCAGGAAACGTCTCAGAGATCTCAAGAGAAGGGAGGGACGTTCCTTCCACTGGCTCTATCCGGGACAGATGATCAGCCACTTGGTTCTCTGTCCCTTTTCTGTCTCTTATTTCTATATCAAACTCTTGCAGAAGCAATACCCATCTGATGAGCCTGGGTTTTGAATCCTGCTTTGTGAGTAGATATTTAAGAGCAGCATGGTCAGTATACACAATCACTTTTGATCCTACTAAGTATGATCTGAACTTGTCAATGGCGTAAACCACTGCAAGTAGTTCTTTTTCTGTGGTTGTGTAATTTTTCTGGGCATCATTTAGAACGCGACTGGCATAATAAATGACATGTAGAAGCTTGTCATGCCTCTGTCCCAATACTGCACCAATGGCATGATCACTGGCATCACACATTAGCTCAAATGGTAATGTCCAGTCTGGTGCAGAAATGACTGGTGCTGTGACCAGCTTAGCTTTCAGCGTTTCAAACGCCTGCAGGCACTTTGTGTCAAACACAAATGGCGTGTCAGCAGCTAGCAGATTGCTTAGAGGTTTTGCGATTTTTGAAAAATTCTTTATAAACCTCCTATAGAATCCCGCATGCCCCAGAAAGCTTCTGATTGCCTTAACATTGGCAGGTGGTGGTAGTTTTTCAATTACCTTTATTTTTGCTTGATCCACCTCTATTCCCTTGTTTGAGATTTTATGCCCAAGAACAATTCCTTCAGTCACCATGAAGTGACACTTTTCCCAATTTAAAACTAGGTTGGTTTCTTGGCATCTTTTCAGAACAAGTTTCAGGTGATCAAGACAGGAGCTGAATGAGTCTCCATATACTGAGAAGTCATCCATGAAGACTTCCAGAAATTTTTCCACCATGTCAGAGAAAATAGAGAGCATGCATCTCTGGAAGGTTGCAGGCGCATTACATAGCCCAAATGGCATCCTTCTATAAGCAAACACTCTAGATGGACATGTGAATGCTGTTTTCTCTTGATCCTGGGGATCTACTGCAATCTGGTTATAACCTGAGTAGCCATCCAAAAAGCAGTAATAATCATGACCTGCTAGTCTTTCTAGCATCTGGTCTATGAATGGCAAAGGAAAATTATCCTTTCTGGTGGCTGTATTGAGCCTTCTGTAGTCAATACACATGCGCCACCCCGTAACTGTTCTTGTAGGAACCAGTTCATTTTCTTCATTATGAATCACTGTCATGCCTCCCTTTTTTGGGACAACTTGAACAGGGCTCACCCAGGGGCTATCAGAAATAGGATAAATAATCCCAGCCTCCAGTAATTTGGTGACCTCTTTCTGCACCACTTCTTTCATGGCTGGATTTAGCCGCCTCTGTGGTTGAACCACTGGTTTGGCATTATCCTCCAATAAGATTTTGTGCATGCATCTAGCTGGGCTTATGCCCTTACGGTCACCTATGGACCACCCAAGAGCTTTCTTGTGTGTCCTTAGCACTTGAATAAGTGCTTCCTCTTCCTATGAATTTAAAGCAGAGCTTATGATCACTGGAAAAGTGTCACCTTCTCCCAGAAATGCATATTTCAAGGATGGTGGTAATGGTTTGAGCTCGGGTTTAGGAGGTTTTTCCTCTTTCAGAAGAAAGTTCAGAGGCTCTTTCATGTCCCCTGAATCCTCCAAATCAGGCTGAACATCTTTAAAGATGTCTTCCAACTCTGATTCGAGACTCTCAGCCATGTTGATCTCTTCTACCAAAGAGTCAATAAGATTAACTTTCATGCAGTCTGTTGATGTGTCTGGATGCTGCATGGCTTTGACAGCGTTCAACTTGAATTCATCATCGTTGACTCTCAGGGTTATTTCCCCCTGTTGGACGTCAATGAGGGATCGTCCAGTTGCTAGGAAGGGTCTTCCTAGAATGAGAGTAGCACTCTTGTGCTCCTCCATTTCCAGCACAACAAAGTCAGTGGGAAAGGCGAATGGCCCAACTCTGACAATCATGTCCTCAATCACGCCTGATGGGTATTTAGTGGAACCATCAGCAAGTTGGAGACATATCCGGGTTGGTTTAACTTCTTCAGTTAAGCCAAGCTTCCTGATAGTGGATGCAGGTATTAGGTTGATGCTTGCCCCAAGATCGCATAAAGCTGTCTTGGTGCAATTATCTTCTAATATGCATGGTATCAGAAAGCTCCCAGGGTCTTTAAGCTTTTCAGGAAAGCTCTTCAGAATGACTGCACTGCATTCTTCAGTGAGGAGAACTCTTTCTGTTTCTCTCCAATCCTTTTTATGACTCAAGATCTCTTTCATGAACTTGGCATAAGAAGGTATTTGCTCAAGTGCTTCTGCAAATGGAATCTTTATTTCAAGAGTCCTGAGATAATCTGCAAAGCGAGCAAATTGCTTATCCTGCTCCTCTTTCCAGAGTTTTTGAGGATAAGGTATCTTGGCTTTATATTCTTCAACCTTAGTTGCTGCAGGTTTATTGCCTACAGAAGTGGTTGAAGAAGCCTTTTTAGAGGGGTTGTTATCAGCATTTGTGTGTGTCTGATCCCTCACTGGCACTTGAGTGCCAGAGTTAGAAGCTGGAGTGAAACTGGACGCCAGCTCCTTGTCTGCTCCTGGCATCTGAACGCCAGAGCTGTGCCCATTTTGGGCGTTCAGCGCCAGATCCTGCCCATTTTGGGCGTTCAACGCCATATCCTTGCCCATTTCTGGCGTTGAACGCCAGTCCTGCTGTATTTCTGGCGTTGAACGCCAGTTTTGGCCATGGTTTGGGCGTTCAGCGCCAGCCTTCCACCAATTTTCTGGCGTTTTAGCGCCAGGATTATTTTTCCCTGGGCTCTTACTGTCCTCAGGTGAATTTTGGGTGGTTTGCTCATTTCTTAGCTTTTTGCTGCCTTGAGGTGGGGTATTTAATGTTTTCCCACTTCTTAGTTGAACTGCTTGGCATTCTTCTGCTATTTGCCTTGACAGCTGCTGCTTTGTTTGCTTAAATTGTTCGTCCATATGTATATTAGCCATCCTTGTCTCTTGTAACCTTTCTTTGAATTCGGCTAACTGCTTTGTTAGAAAGTCCAATTGCTGATTGAATTCAACAGCTTGTTTTACAGGGCTGAGTTCAACAGTTACTGTTTTAACCTTTTCATTCATGGAAGGGTTGCTGCTTAAGTACAGATGCTGATTCCTGGCAACTGTATCAATGAGCTCTTGAGCCTCTTCAATTGTCTTTCTCATGTGGATAGATCCACCAGCTGAGTAATCTAGAGACATCTGAGCTCCTTCTGCAAGCCCATAATAGAAGATGTCTAACTGAACCCACTCTGAGAACATTTCAGAGGGGCATTTTCATAGCATCTCTCTGTATCTCTCCCAGGCATCATAAAGAGACTCATTATCTCCTTGCTTGAAGCCTTGGATGTCCAGCCTTAGCTGTGTCATCCTTTTTGGAGGGAAATATTGATTCAGGAATTTTTCTGTTAGCTGTTTTCATGTCCTTATGCTGGCCTTAGGTTGGTTATTCAACCACCTCTTAGCTTGATCTTTTACAGCAAATGGAAACAGTAATAGTCTATAGACATCCTGATCTATTTCTTTATCATGTACTGTGTCAGCAATCTGTAGAAACTGTGCCAGAAACTCTGTAGGTTCTTCTTGTGGAAGACCGGAATACTGGCAACTTTGCTGCACCATGATAATGAGCTGAGGATTCAACTCAAAGCTACTGACTCCAATGGAGGGTATGCAGATACTACTCCCATATGAAGCAGCAGAGGGGTTAGAATATGACCCTAGAGTCCTCCTGGACTGTTCATTTCCGCTTAGGTCCATGATGGAGAAAGGGAGATGATGTGAAACAGAAAAAATATTTTTATTTATTTATTTATTAATTTATTTCAAAAATAAAATAAATCAAAATAAAATAAATAAAAATGAGTAAAAGATTTTCGAAAAAGTGAGGAGAGAGGAAGTGGTTAGGAAGTTTTGAAAAGGATATGATGATTTTTTTTTTTAAAAAAAAAGTTTTAAATTTTGAAATAAAAAATCTGAATTTTTAGAAATATATTTCGAAAAATTGTTTTTAAAATAGAGAGAAAAGATATTTTTGATTTTTAAGAGGAAAGAGAAAAACAATAAGATAGCACAAGATTTAAAATTTTTAGATCTAATGCTCCTTATTTTCGAAAATTTTGGAGGGAAAACACCAAGGAACACCAAACTTAAAAATTTTAAGATCAAGACACAAGGAAAACTCAAGAACACTTTGAAGACTCACAAGAACACAAGAACATGAAGGAAGAACACCAAACTTAAAATTTTTTAGAAAACCAAAATAAATTTTCGAAATTTTTTTTTTTTTGAAAACTCAACAAGAAAACACCAAACTTAAAGTTTGGCACAAAATTTAATAGAGAAAATATTATTTATGAAAAAGGTTTTAAAAAGAGTGTACCAAACTGTCACGGGTTTAGACTAACGCTCTAGCCAATTGGGCAGTAAATGTAACACTTGTTTTAAAGAAGGATATTTTTAACCAAGAACAATAATAAGAGACTCTAAACCAAAAAGAAAAATTTTCCTAATCTAAGCAACAAAATAATCCGTCAGTTGTTCAAACACGAACAATCCCCGGCAACGGCGCCAAAAACTTGGTGCACGAATTATGAATCACACTTTTCACAACTCGTACAACTAACCAGCAAGTGCACTGGGTCGTCCAAGTAATACCTCACGTGAGTAAGGGTCGAATCCCACGGAGATTGTTGGTTTGAAGCAATCTATGGTTATCTTGTAAATCTTAGTCAGGAAGTCAATTATGTTTATCAGTTGAATTGCAAATAAACAATAGAGCATGGATTAAAGGTTACTTGTTATGCAGTAATGGAGAATATGTTGGAGTTTTGGAGATGCTTTGTCTTCTGAATCTCTGCTTTCCTCTGTCTTCTTGTTCACGCACGCACGTCCTCCTATGGCAAGCTGTGTGTTGGTGGAGCACCGTTGTCAATGGCTACCTTCCATCCTTCCAGTGAAAACTACGCTCACGCGCTCTGTCACAGCACGGCTAATCACCGGTTGGTTCTCGATCCGGTTGGAATAGGATTTACTATCCTTTTGCGTCTGTCACTAACGCCCAGCCTTCAGGAGTTTGAAGCTCGTCACAGTCATTCAATCCTTGAATCCTACTCGGAATACCACAGACAAGGTTTAGACTTTCCGGATTCTCATGAATGCCGCCATCAGTTCTAGCTTATACCACGGAGATTCTGATTAAGGAATCTAAGAGATACTCATTCAATCGTATATAGAACGGAGGTGGTTGTCAGGCACACGTTTATGATTTGAGGAAGGTGATGAGTGTCACAGATCATCACCTCCATCACAGTTAAGCGCGAATGAACATCTTAGATAGGAACAAGCGTGTTTGAATGGAAAATAGAAATACTTGCATTAATTCATTGAGACACAGCAGAGCTCCTCACCCCCCAACAATGGGGTTTAGAGACTCATGCCGTCAGAGAATACAAGGGTTTGATCTAAAATGTCATGAGATGCAAAATAAGTCTCTAAAAGTTGTTTAAATACTAAACTAGCAGCCTAGGTTTACAAAAAATGAGTAAACTATGATAGATGATGCAGAGATCCACTTCTGGGACCCACTTGGTGTGTGTTGGGCTGAGACTTAAGTAATTCACGTGCAGAGGCCATTTGTGGAGTTGAATGCCAGTTTTTATGCCAGTTTGGGCATTCAACTCCAGCTTTTGATCCTTTTCTGGCGCTGGACGCCAGAATTGGGCAGAGAACTGGCGTTGAACGCCAGTTTACATCGTCTATCCTTATGCAAAGTATGGACTATTATATATTTCTGGAAAGCCCTGGATGTCTAATTTCCAACGCAATTAGAAGCATGCCATTTCGAGTTCTGTAGCTCCAAAAAATCCAATTTGAGTGCAGGGAGGTCAGAATCCAACAGCATCAACAGTCCTTTTTCAGCCTGAATCAGATTTTTGCTCAGCTCCTTCAATTTCAGCCAGAAAAATACCTGAAATTACAGAAAAACACACAACTCATAGTAAAGTCCAGAAATATGAATTTTTCCTAAAAACTAATGAAAATAGACTAAAAACTAACTAGAACATACTCAAAACTATATGAAATTAATCCCAAAAAGCGTATAAAATATCCGCTCATCAACCGCAAATCCATGACATCTCCCTACTCTCAGATAAAACTCATATGTATGCTCCGTAGTTTGAAACAACTTTTCAATATATCTTTTGCACTCAACCCCAACACATTTTCATACTAACAAGCATCCTCATCCGAATACAACTCACCATTTTTGACATCATGCTCATCAACCGCATCATTGTTTGAAATGCCTAGATTCGAATCACTTTCTTTCGATGTCAAACTGATTATTTTGTCCCTCGTAACATTGAACACCATCTATAAAATTCCAAACAAGGTGAACTTTATATAACAAGTGATAGTACCTCAACCATCAATAGCCGCACACTAGTTAAGCAATAAGTTAAAGAACAGAGTATTACTAATTATATAATGGTTTAATTACTTTGTCGGTCCCTATGGTTTCATTGAATTTTCAATTAGGTTCCTATACTTTTTTTTTTTCAATTAGGTCCCTATACCATATCAGATTTTGTAATTAAGTCTCTACCGTGACAAAAATGTTGAAATTAACGGAATATTTTGTTAAACTATATAGAATATTTAGTCAAGTGTTAGGCATATTCGTTTTGTTTAACAGAATATTCCGTTAGTTCCTGAATTTTTATCATAGTAGGGACTTAATTACAAAATCTGATATGTTATAGGGATTCAATTGAAAAGAAAAAAAAGTATAAGGACCTAATTGAAAATTTAGTAAAACTATAGGGACTGACAGAGTAATTAAACCTTATATAATCATGCTATTCCTCAGCCATATATACCTAACACATCATTGAACTTATTAGCACACGTTAATTTAAGTATTTGATATTTTTTTAAATTCTATTATGATAAAATTTGTGTTAAAAAATTAAAATAAATTATTATTCCACTTTAAAAAACATAAAATAAATATTACGTAAGTAAGACAATAAATTAGTGATTACAAAAAAAAATTAATTAAACTTAGTGACAATTAAAATTTAGATTACTCAAACCTCTATAATATTACGTAGGTACAGTAAAATAATAAGAAAAAATAAATTAATAGTTATAAAGAAAAATCAATTAACATTAATGACATTCAAAATATATTATTATGATTAATCTTTAATGCAATAGTATATATAAAAGAGTACTGCTACATATACAAGTCCTTTTTGCATACAAGTCATACAAGTCACTTATATAACACGTGCGTGAAATCACGTTCCTCTTTATATCCCGCATTCCTCCTCCTCCTCCTCTTCTTTCTTCTTTTCCTTCTTCTTTGCGTTTCTCCTCCTTTTTCTTCGCGTGTTTCATCTTCATCGTCGTTTTTTTAATTACTATTGTTGCTACATTATTTTTTCTCCTCCTCTTTCTATTGATTTTGCAACATTATTTATTTTTTTCTTCTTTGTTTAATTTTTTTTTCCTAAGAAAAATTATGAGAATATGAAATAAGAAGATGAAGAAGAAGAAGCAGCAGAAGATGAGGAGGAGGAAGAGGAAGCGTTTTGAATTATGCAAAACTTATCAGCACACATACACCGAAAATTCTTAAATAATACACTTGAATATCTTCACGTTACACCTAAATATCTTCGTGTTACACCAAAATTTGCTGCAAATACAGAAAAATGTTTCTTCCAATGCTGCATTTTTTTTCTTCTTCTTTTTTTTCCTTATTTTTTTCTTTCTTTTAGTTGAATGAATGTAAGTTCATCATCTTCCAAGTAATTTTGTAGCATTATGTGTTTTTTCTTCTTCTTTGTTTAAGTTTTTTATTTTATTCTTGTTAAAAGAGTAAAACAAGAAGAAACTAGAGACGGTAAAATAAAAAGAAAAAGATGAATAAGAAAAAAAGAAGAAGAAGATGGTGATGATGATGAAAAAAAAAAGAAGAAGAAGCAGCAGAAGACGAGGAAGAGGAAGAAGAAAAGTTTTGAATTATGCAGAACTTATCAGCACACATACACTCGAATATCTTCGTGTTGCACCCAAATTTACTACAAATACAGAAAAATATTTCCTCTAATGCTGCATTTTTTTCTTCTTTTTTCCTTATTTCTTTCTTTCTTTTAGTTAAATGAATGTAAGTTCATCCTCTTTCAAGTAATTTTGCAGCATTATGTGTTCTTCTTCTTTTTTGTTTGATTTTGTTTTATTCGTGTTAAAAGAGTAAACCAAGAAAAAAAAAGATGAATAAAAAAAAAGAGAAAAAGATGACGATGATGATGATGATGGTGATGAAAAAGAAGAAGAAAAAGCAGCAGAAGATAAGGAGGAGGGAGAAGAAGACTTTTGAATTATGCAAAACTTATCAGCACACATACACAAAAAAAATTCTTAAACAATACACTCAAATATCTTTGTGTTACACCCAAATTTGCTACAAATACAGAAAAATATTTTTTTTAATGTAGAACTTTTACATTACATTCAATTCAAACCATCAACGATGAAACATTATTCACCTATAGAATCATAAAGTACTAACGAAAAAATTAACTAGAATCGAACCACACCTCAGCCACTTGATTGGATTCAAAACAATAATTAATTTTATTCTGGTTCCATTGATAATCTGAACTTGAATTATTCATTATCTTCGACAACGAGATAACTGATGATGGAAGAGAAGGAGGAAAAGGAAGGAGGAGAAGAAATTCTAATGAAAAAAGAAGGAGGAAGAGGAGGAGGAGGAAGAGGTGGTGTTGGTGACGACGATAACGAAAGAAAAAAATATTGAAGAAGAAGAAGTCAAAATGTAAAGAAATTATATAAATGAAGTCAAATTAAAATTTTTTTGGCTAATTATAGCTGAATTATTTTGGTTCCAAACTTTTTCCATTTTATTCATTACGCAATAATAATGGATATGAATGATAAGAATGCAAAAACGGATGATAAAAGGTACGATTTTAACTCTGCTTTAGTTATAATTGTATTCTAAATCTCAACCCGTATCTTATCAGATCTTATTTGTAAAAATAAGAATTAAGTACGATTTTAATATCTAAGGTATAAGTCAAAATTTTTTTTCGTTTTTAATCTTTTTGTACATACAAAATCGTCCCTAAGATTTAACTTGATTTTAAAATCGTCCTTACTTTAGGGACTAAAATCGTACAGAGGTGACGACAGAAGCGGAGGCTGAAGTAGATCGTAGACAGCTTCTTCTTCCTCTTCCCTTCTCCCTTCTTTTTCTTTTCTTTCCCCTTCACATAAGTAGAAACACCCTCTTTCTTTTAATTTTTTTTATTTTATAATTTTTTGTTTTGGATAATTTAGTCCAAAATTTTAATATCTAAGTAAAAAAGACGATTTTATATGCAAAAAAAAGGTAGGGACGAAAAATTTTTTTGGCTATATCTTAAAAACCAAAATCGTATTTAATCCTAAAAATAAATTTATTTTGGTTCAAACAAAAGATTTTATTTTTTAACACTTTATACAATTCAAATATTATTTTTCTATTATTAGTAAATTGATATACTAACTTCATGGTACTAAATATTTGTTTTACACAAAGGGAAACTTAAATTCAAATCTTTATTGCCTTATCATAGGTATACATTTAGGTGGGTACTCCCATGAAGATATTATAATTATCTTCATGTGATGATTTTTCTTTTTGACCCTTAGATGATAGAGTGTAGGGTTAGATTTTGATATGTTATAAAAGTGTTGTTTTTATTTGAAGTGTGGCCAAATCAATAAATCACATTTTTATACAAAGCATCTTCATAAAAAGATGTTTTTTGCATCTTCATTTGAGTAGCTCCCATATATTTATACAAACATGAACGTTATATATTAGAAGTATATATTAGACAGATAGAGTTGGTCCAAATTCGAATAAAGATACTAGTCTTGCTGTTTTTAGGATCTTAGCCAAGTGGGATTAAGTTCCTCAAATTTCTCGTAATAACAGATAAGTGTCGGCAGGTTAATTAGAATCACAAATAAAAGCTGTTGCTTCTCATATGAAAGAGTTTTCTACCATGTTTAATAGATACGGGAATTCAAAGTTCAAGCAGTTCTTTTTGAAAATCATAGCAATCAGATAACAATGACTCATTAGGAACTAAAAGAGAAAATAAAAAAGAAATTTTATTAAGCAATGAATGCAAATCACAAACCAATAGTAGAATAATGACCAAAGTAGAATAATATCACTAACAGCTACTTGATCTTTTACTTATTTATTATTTATTTATTTTCTATCCTTTTTATTCTTTTTGTCACTATCTTGATTTAATTTCAGGCTCAATTCATGGTGGACCAGTTGGTTGATCTGCAAATCTATTCAATAATGCATGGCCATGGACATCTTCTATACGACAGAAATATTCACACACAAACAAATCGAAATAGTGGCAGAGAGAAAAGATGATAGCGCCAAAATTCTCAAACCGGATCTGACGAATTTCCACAAACTTCTGCCTCCTTGCAACCATGTCGGCGTAACTCCGATTACATTGACGTAGAAGATGAAAATAGTGAAGAATAAGATCTCAACCTTTCTCTATACTGAATGAGACATTCAACAAGAATTCATCACGATAATTGAGGCAACTAAACTCTCTCTAGGTTGAGGTCTTTCAGTTTCACGGGCAATACACACAAATTGACCAATTAACATGCTTGGGTGTGGATGTTTATATTGCAAAAGTTTTGGGCCTAACTAAAATGTACGCTTTAACGAGAATCCTGTTTACGGAACTTCCTCAAAAAAAAATTGCAATTGACAAAAAGCCCCCCAAAAAGAATGCCTAATTAACCTTCACCTCCCCGTCCAAAAAAAAAAAAAAAACCTTCACCTTAATTAATTAACATACAAAATTATGTGACCGGTTCAGCGAGACAGCTGCTGTAAAAACTGCACTCACCACATAGATTGTCCTTTTTATGGGATACTTGTCCATCCAACATTCTTCTAACATAAATCTACATATATAGATGTCTTTTCTTCATCTACACGGAAGATTTTGCCTTTGTTTTTTTGTACAAGTTAATTAACATAAATTCTAAACGTATTCTATGCTATCATATCCATTGTCATTTCTAGTTGAATTTTACAAAAGTTGCAAGCTTGTTAGGTTTTTATTTTCTCTTCTGTTTTGGGTCAAAGAGCGAAAACAAGAAAGATAAATTCTCTATACCTTTTTATCCCTAATTTTTTTTTGGTTCTCCACAGTATTTTTCAATCCGACAGGTTAATAATTAATCTATTATAAATTTGAGCTTTATTTAAAAGTTTGTTACTGACCAATAGATTGCTACATATATAAGGCGAAATTTAAACCTCCGATAACTTGTTTAAGCGGACGGGTAAACTAATTACTTGCCCAATCCAACTTGATTTTTTTATCCTCAATTAGTCTAAATGGGCTATTGCTTAATCGAGTTTTAGATATTAGGCCATTGGGCCCACTGTCAGTCCACCAATGACAGTAAAACATAATTGGGCTGAGCCCAATCCAACAAGCCCCGTTTCTGGTGCAGGTTTCTTCTCCATCAACATCATCTTCTTCGTCTCACACCCAGGACTGAACTGAGCAGCCTCCAAAACCCTAAGAAAAATGCCGCCATTACAGTCTCTGCAACTTCGGAGGCTCTTCCTTCGATCCTTCCGCTCTTCTTCACTATCATTCCTTTCATCTTCTTCACTCAAATCCCTTCCTCATTTCCTTCCACAACAACCCTCTTCCAATCCAAACCCACCCGGAAACCCCTTCGATCGACCCTCATTCTTCGAAGCCAGAAACTTCTCCTCAAATACGACCCAAACACAACCCGAATACCCGGATCCGATAGCTCAATCCCTCTCGTCGGAGCTCACCAAAGACCCGGACTCGGACGCTCTGTCCTTCTCGCAGCGCCTCCAGCTCAGCTTCTCTCACATCACGCCAACCGGAAATCTCGTCCTCCAAATCCTAAACATCTCCCCCGAAGCCTCACGCGCCACAGTGCTAGGGTTCCATCGATGGCTCATCTCAAACCCTAAATTCGACCACACCGACGAAACTGTCTCCTACTTCGTCGACTTTCTCGGCCGCAAGAAGGATTTTAAGGCCACGCACGACGTTCTCTCCGCCGCCGTCGAAGGCGGCACCCTTTTGGGGCCTAAAACCCTAACTTCCGCGATCGATCGGCTCGTTCGCGCGGGCAGGGCAACCCACGCGATCCAATTCTTCGACCGGATGGAAAAGGACTACGGATTAAAGCGCGACCGCGAGTCCCTAAACGTAGTGGTTTCGAAGCTGTGCCAAAATGGTTTCGCGAGCTACGCAGAGAAGATGGTGAAGAATCTGGCTAAGGAGTTCTTCCCCGACGAAAGCACCTGTGATATGCTGATTCGAGGTTGGTGCGTGAAGGGGAAGCTCGATGAAGCTGAGAGGCTCGCCGGAGAGATGTACAGAGGAGGGTTCGAGCTTGGCGTGGATGCCTTCAACGCAATGCTGGACTGCGTATGCAAGCTGTGCCGCGAGAAAGATCCCTTTCGCTTTCACTCGGAAGCAGAGAGGATTCTGGTGGAGATGGAGTCCCGTGGTGTTCCAAGGAATGTGGAAACATTCAATGTGTTGATCAGTAGCCTTTGTAAGATGAGGAAAACAGAGGAGGCTGTTCAATTGTTCAATAACATGGGGTCGTACTGGTGTTCCCCGAACGAGAGGACGTTTCTTGTGCTGATCCGGAGTCTGTACCAGGCTGCAAGGTTGCAAGAGGGTGATGAGATGATTGATAGGATGAAATCTTCGGGGTTTGGTGCTGCGCTCGATAAGAAGGCATACTACGGGTTCTTGAAGATTTTGTGTGGGATTGAAAGGGTTGATCATGCTTTGAGTGTGTTTGGGATGATGAAGGCTGATGGGTGTGAACCAGGGGTTAAGACTTATGACTTGTTGATGGGGAAATTGGGTTCCATGAACCGTGTCGATAAGGCGAATACTCTGTTCAACGAGGCCAAGAAAAGGGGTGTGGCTGTGGTGGCTAAGGAGTATGTTGTTGATCCATGGTATGCGAAGAAGGCGAAAGCATTGAAGGACCTGAGGAATAAGAAGAAGAATAAGGAGAAGAAGAGGGAGACTTTGCCTGAGAAGATGGCTAGGAAGAGGAGAAAGCTGAAACAGATAAGGTTGAGTTTTGTGAAGAAGCCTAAACGAAGGATGGGTAGAGCTTAAAACATCTCTTTGCTTTTTGGTCCTTTTGTATTCTTAGTGCAACATTTTGGGTTCTCCAAATATTTTGGAATAGATTTTCCCAATTGTAACCATTGTTTTTCATTGTCTCATGGTTAGTTTTTATACTTTGTTAACATGTTATGAAAATAAAATCTTGTTTCTGAATTGGTTGCTTTCTTGAAAATTTTGCTTTTGTTTGTGCCTTGTTTTGATGGAAGTGCCTCATGCCAGCACTTCCTACTGAGCATGTTCTTCAATTTAGGACCAAGTGGGTGCTAGACTACTAGTGCCCTGTTCTAGATTCAGGCTTTACTCTTAATATTGCTATAGATTCAAGTTCCTTTTGCAATTTTTCGTATTTAAACTTTAGACCAGTAACCACAATGATGATTAATCATTGTTAAATTTATACGGGAACCAAACTTGTGTTTTCTTTATCCACATAATTGTTCTTTTTGTGCTGGGTATATCATTATTTTTGCTTGCCAGGGAGAGAAAGTCAGTAATTAAAGTAGTAATTCATATATATGATATGACTTAATTCTGCAGCAAAGTTAGTTTCAACTCTCAACTCTCAAGTGGTCGATACTTTCAATGAATGCAGAAATAATAATGTAAATTTGTGATTGATACAAGTGGTGTCACAAGTCCATATATCAGGATCACTTGTTAATTAAGGACTGACTTTATCCATATTTAAAATATAAAACTTGGTCCTCCTCAGCTCGTAATCTTAAGCTTCAAGTTTTAAATCTATAATGAAAAAGATTAACTTTTGCAATATTTTTCTTCTCAAGAAGTTAATTACGCTATACGCGGTGATAATAATGTGGTGTACAAGAAAAAATTGGGGATTCAGACGATTCACTCATTGAGAGAAAGGCGCTGCTTTTTCAGTTTTTTAAAATTATGGGCAAGATACCAATTTTGACCCTGAGATATTATATTTATTTAATTTAAATATAAAAAAATCCCTCATAGTCATATAAAAGTTGCTTAATATATAAAATTAACAGAAATGTTGTGTGTTAGTATTTAGTAGCGTTACGACTTACGACAAAACGTGGGTTACAACAAAGAACAAACATGCTCTTAGAAGTGACTAAGATATGGGTGACATTCGAACTTATCTATCGTGTTGATTGAGGTACACGCGCACTTTACTGTCTCTTCCTCCATATCACATGATCCTTCTCTGTCTCATTATGTTTTATTCGTCCAATGTTATCTCCCAATCAGAAGACAGGAAAAAAAAATGCTAACAACAAACTTACAAAAAGTTTGAAACATATGCACAAGCAAATTAATGTTCTAAAATAATGAGTTAATTTCACCATCTAAAATGACCTTTCCATGGGAAAGTTTTCTGACCTTTTTTTTTCCTTCAAAAAAAGTGAGAAAATCTGATAATATGACTGATAAGGGTATTATTGATATTTGACATCTGAAAAGGATTAATTTTTTTAATGTTAAATGATATTTGGTGTAATATGTGATTATAATACAGTTGTGTATTTTTCTGTAATATTGAAGTAGAAATTGCTCTCTGCTATTTGTAGACAATAGCAAAACAACAAAAAAAATATCAAAAAAGAAGAAAATGGAGGGGTGATTAGAAGTATGGTGATAGCAATTAGGGAGATAACAAAATTTGAGACTTATTGCCACTGAGGCTCATTTTTTTTAAATCTCTCTCATAAATTATTCCCACCATACATCAAATCTCTCCTACTATACTTCTAGTCCTTCCCTCCATTTTTTTCTGTTTTGCTTTTTTTTTTTTGTCTTCTTGCTATTGCCTACAAATAGCAGGCAGCTATTACTGTTAGCTTCCAATATCATAATAAAATCCACAACTATATCATAATCACAGCCAATATTTTAAAAAAGAAATCGTCTGAAAAGCCTGTTTTTTATATAAATATTAGAACTTAGAAGAGTGCAATAATGGAATGCAGTGCGTTCCATCACCTTTGTTGAACTCCAACATCAAAAAGCTCAAAGTACAGATTTTTTTAAGCTTCTTCAGATCTTGAGAGCAAGAAAAGAAAAGTGTTTGAACCGAGAAATGAAGCCTCTTTGGTTACCTACCAGTACCAGTGGATCTGTTGTAGCAACCTTACTCCTGTTACTGTTCTCTTGCACCACATTCACTTCCACAGGTACTGCTTTCAATCCTCTTACTGCACCTTTGAAATGCTGGTGTTCTCACACTTCAGTGTTACTGTTTTTACTTCCATTTTCCACCTTTTCACAAACCCAATGCACTTTTTAAATATGTTCACTAGTTGAGCTTACCACCTTTTGAATGAAGAGGGAAAAACGAAGGGATTAAGGGCATGGATGGACACAAATTTTAGTAAAATTATTTGCTTCAATCATGCTGTGACTATAAGTCTGTTGTGTTAGGAATTAATGTAGTAAGAGTGAAGCGGAAGCGAAAATGTAAAGAAGAAAATGGCACAAGTGGGTTGTTTGTCACTTTAATATCTTATTAGAGATTTTGGTTTTGGTGAAGTTATCACCTATTTTGTGTTTACTTATTTGTTTGTTGTCTTTGTCCGTCGACATAGGCGTTAAGCCTATTAGTTTGGTATCTCATTAGAGATTTTGGTTTAAGTGGAGTTATCACCTATTTTGTATTTTCTTCATATTTCATAGTAACATATTTGTTTGTTGCCTTTGTCCGTGGACGTGGGCATCAAGCCGAACCATATAAACTCTTTTGTGTCATTTTGTTCATTATGTTTCAGCTTCCACATTGCTCTTACTACCTTAATTCCTAACATATTGTTGCTTGTTTAATGTGTAGAAGCTTATGATGCACTTGATCCAACTGCCAATATAACAATCAAATGGGATGTCATAACCTGGACTGGAGATGGCTATATTGTAAGTCATCACTTGTTTCTTAATCAGAAATCGCTACAGTTCTATCTGGCATGATGAATCTACAATTTTGCACATGCCATGTTTGATGAAAGACCTAAAAGGTGATTCTGATTGGTTAAAAACTAATGTTAATACAGGCTGTTGTTACAATGTACAACTTTCAACAATATCGCCATATCCAGGCGCCGGGATGGACCTTAGGGTGGACATGGGCAAAAAGGGAAGTAATTTGGAACATGCTTGGAGGCCAAACCACAGAACAAGGGGATTGTTCAAGGTTCAAAGGGAGCATCCCACATTGCTGCAAGAAAGATCCAACTGTAGTGGATTTACTGCCAGGAGCACCTTACAATCAGCAGGTAGCAAATTGCTGCAAAGGCGGCGTCTTGAATGCGTGGGCTCAGGACCCTGAAACTGCAGTTGCTTCGTTCCAACTCATTGTCGGTTCGGCTGGAACAACTAACAAAACTGTTAGAGTGCCGAAAAATTTCACCTTGAGAGTGCCGGGCCCAGGTTATACTTGTGGCCCTGCAAAGATTGTGAGACCAACAAAATTTAGCACCAATGACAAGAGGAGAACCACTCAAGCCATGAGTAAGTTACTTAAAAAAATATGCATTGACATTGACTTGGGAATTCTGCATAGGGCCATATACTCCTTTTATTCCAAATTATCTGTCACTGCAGTCTTTTGGATACAATTTGTGTCTACATTGGTTGATCCAAGAGTGTATCAGAAAATGACAGTGATAGATAAAAGAGAACGAAAGGAGTACATGTTTTGTTCTAAACTAAGTTGACAAAACCAACACCTAGATATAAGACTTGTACATGTTAGATTATACTTAGTTATGTGTCTTAGAAAATTGAAGAAAGTTTTCTATTTTGACAATTTGTGCAATCATTCTAGTTCTATCTTTTCCATACCGCTTTTGTCAATGTGATACAACTTGCAGCAATTGCTTTCTCTTTTTCTTTCTAGCATTGTTTTATGAATATCAGATCGGTTTATTCTATTTAGCTTAACCTACTTGTTGTGTTGCAGTGACTTGGAATGTTACCTGCACATATTCTCAATTCCTGGCTCAAAAGACTCCAACTTGCTGTGTTTCTCTCTCATCATTCTATAATAATACAATAGTAAATTGCCCAACTTGTACCTGTGGCTGTCAAAACAAAACAGAACCTGGAAGCTGTGTAGAGTAAGTTTTTACTTACCTTTATTGGTTTAAAAGAAATGAAAATCCTTAGACTTTCTTCTTCTGATGTATCCTTTACAATTTGTTTTCGCAGTCCAAAGTCTCCGCATTTAGCTTCAGTCGTTTCACCACCAAGCAGAGCTTTGAATCCACCTCTAGTTCAGTGTACAAGCCATATGTGTCCGATTCGAGTGCACTGGCACGTCAAGCTCCAATACAAAGAGTACTGGAGGATCAAGATCACAGTCACAAATTTCAATTACAGAATGAACTATTCACAATGGAACCTTGTTGTTCAGCATCCCAATTTTGACAATGTGACACAGGTTTTCAGCTTTAACTACAAGCCACTGACACCTTATGAGGGCTTAAGTAAGTTTTTCTATCTTACATGATCATAGTCCTAATCTCCTAGATGGTTTCTCGAACTTGTATCGGGTTCTTTCTTGGTACTTGTCCTGTACTTGTTAGGGTATATTCAGACGATGTTCGAATGTCAAACTAAATAAATATAAAATCAATACGAGATATACTTAGATATTATATTACTATATAATATCCTAAAGATATTCTAACAATAATAAAGAATCCTTACCTAAATACCAATACTTCCTAGAAAACATAAATTCTTGTGGCTAAACTATTTAAGTTACTTCTGAACGAAACAAACTAATACTTCTAACTTGTCCTGTAATTGTATTTGTACTTAGTATTGATACCATATGTGTACCTATGCAACATAGTTCCTACATGATCTTATGAAGAAAATGTATATATATACCAATTATTATATGATAATTATTTTGGGATATGTATGGGTTTTGCAGATGATACAGGTATGCTGTGGGGTGTGAAGTTCTACAATGATTTGTTGGTTTCAGCTGGAGCAGTTGGGAATGTGCAATCAGAACTGTTATTTAGGAAAGACAAATCAAGCTTCACATTTGATAAAGGATGGGCATTCCCAAGAAGGATCTATTTCAATGGAGACAACTGTGTCATGCCACCTCCAGATGCATATCCTTGGCTACCAAATGCAAGTTCAACACTAGTTCTCTCTTTGCTAAGTTCTCTCACTCGGATTCTGGCTTCTTTTCTAGTCTTATCATTTACATGTTAATGGTGATGGTGAGATAGGTGCATAGCCATAGTGATTGCCACAAGAATTTTGTGCAGTTATTTTTACTTGGGGGTAGAGTTTTGTGCTAGCTGCACCCATGTTTGCTTTTTTTTTTTTTTTGGTTTACCCAAACGGTATCCCCCAACCCAACAGGTTAAGGACTAATCCGTCGCGGATCTGAGCTCTATTTAAGAGTCTGTCGCTGGCCAATGAGTTACTGCATGCACAAGACAGAGTTCACCTATGTTTGCTTATTTATTATTATATCTTCTGCGCTGCTTTTTTTTTTTTGAAGAATGCTTATTATTTATGTTAACATGTATCTATGTATGCTAATCAGTAAACCTATTTGCCTCAAACGGGTTCTGCTATGGGGATTGGGCTTTATATCTTTTGTTTTTGGATACTTGGGCCATAGAAACTGATATATGGTATCTAGTTTATGTGGAAAACTTACTTATAAGTATCTTTTCACAAATTTAATAGTTGAAAATTTTTAAATGATAATTTAGTTAAATATATCAAAATATTTAATTATTTTCAATTATTTTAGATAATTACATGTGAGTATTCATATTAATTTATATCTAGCCGTTTGTTATTTTTTGGAGTTAGGATCCGTTTCAATATCAAAAATAGCAAATTTGTTATCTAACCATATGAAAGTAGGTAAAAGATTAGATGGTCTAACAATGTTTGGACTATTAAATAGTTCTAATAACAAAATATTTTTTAAAATTTTTTAATAATTATTAAATAATTTTTTAAATATTATTTATTAATTAACCCTTCAAATATTATTTTATTTTAAAATCTACCCTTTATTTTATTATTCATCATTTATATTTTCATCGACATCATGAACAATTAAAAATAATAAAAATATAGAACCTCCATTGTTAATCTTAATTCTAATACAATCATGAGTCAAAATAATAATACGATCATTTATATTTAATAATAGAATCTCTTAATCAGAAAAGTTAAGCCCCATTTTAATCTCTGAGATTGGTGAGTTGTACTAATTTAGTTCCTAACTTTTTAATTGATACAATTCGGTCCCCTATACTCAAATCAATGTAGTCTCTTGTCGGAACTCAATGCTGTTAGTGGCGTGACTCAAGTTTTGTCACGCTAGACATATTAAAACGACACCGTACGTGTTTTGACGCTAAAGAATGCGTTAAACTATGTCGTTTGAAAGTTTGAACAATCTTGTCATAACCCTCAAACGACGTCGTTTAATGCCTTCTTGAGCGTCAAAACGCGTATGACGTCGTTTTAATATGTTCAGTGTGGCAAGACTTGAGTTACGTCACTAACGACATTGAATTCTGGTTACAGAAAATACACGAATGACTACATTGATGGACTCACTTTTTTGAATTTGGAGGACCAAATTGTAGCAATTAAAAAGTCAATAACTAAATCAATACAACTCGCTAATCTCAAGAATCAAAGTGGGGCTTAACTCCATATTTCCCTTTTCATAATGCGGTACAAAATTACCAAAGTATTTTCTACTAGCTTTGGTTGTTCCTATTACCACAAGCTCTTTGCTGTGTCAAACAAAATAAAAATATTAGATGTGCGATCATTAATCAACAATGATGATAGTATTAACTCATTTTATGAAGGATCTAGAATGGCTGAAAATACATATGCATAGGTCTTTATCTGATATTCCAAAAGATACATGGTTGGGAGTTGGCATAAATTTATACTTATAAGTTTATAAAATAATAATTAGCATTATTCATAATAAGTTAGAAGGTTAAACTAGGTGCTTAAGAGATTCTTAAGTACATATAATTCAACCCACTACAAGAAAAATGCTAAGTACTGTCGGATTTAGTGTCGGACGTTAGCGGCGAGTTTTTTGTCGAATTTTGTAATAAATTCGTCACCTGAAATTATCACCATCGAAACATTGTTTTCGACGGCAACGTTGATGGTAATATTTGGCAGAAAGGAAATAAGTTTCGGCACGATACTATCGTCGATTTACCGGAGGCTAGATCCGATGTTAATGTTATATAGTAAAAAATTGCGTTTTGGGCACGCCAATAACGTTACCGTAGGATTATTCTAACGATAAATTTTACGGTAAATTTGGGGCTAAATTCAAAATACGAAGCCCTTTCCCCTCACTTTATGAATCCATTCTCTCTGTTCTCTTTCTCTCTCCTCATTTTCTCACAGCACCTCCGCAGGCAACTGTCAACATGGCCACTGCCAGAGCTTGCCGTCGACGTTGCCACCGAGGAAGAAGCACCCGTTGTCCCTGCCGCTACACGTGCTCGGCGAATCTTCTGTTGCTGCTGCTGTCCCCGACTCATCTTCCACCGCGGTTGAGGTTCACGTTGTTGTTGCCACCACCTCTGTCACCACGATATCAAGGAGAGACTGTAGACACTATCATCAGATTGGTTTGTTGGTATGGTTATTATAGTTTTTATACTATTTTGTTAGTTTAACGTTTTGTTAAGGTTAGTTGTTAAATCAGTGGTTAAATTTGCTTAATGAAGTATGTTATTAGAAGTTATTGTATTAATTTTAGGTAAGTAAAAATTAAATTTGTCATGGCTCTTGTTAGTTTGATTGAATTAAGAATTAGGTTTTAATTAATTAGAAGAATGAGTTTTATGTATTTTTTAAATTACTTATCGAATTAGTTTTACCTTGTGAATTTTATAAGTAATCTTTTCGTTAGGACGGTGCAATTGCTTCTGAGCTCAAAAGGAGTTTCCTTCTTTTGTTGTCTGTACAGTAACATTCCATGTTGGTTTTCTATGTCTGAATATGATGAATTGTTTAAATTTTATGTTGGACTTACTTTTCCCAGGATAGAATTTTAGGACGGAAGTGGGAGAAGGTCACGTAGTGGCGCCTTCTCAAAATTCTTGTTTGCTAGAAAATTGTGGAGTTATAAGGGGGTTGCGCGCTAAAACGGTTAGGATTTGATGTTTTACTGACTGGCTGTATTTTAATGATTTATGCATGCAGCTGTTTTCTATGTAAAAACTATTATTTTTATTTGATGGATGTTGTTGAATTAAAGAGAATTCTATGAATTATCGTTTAAATTGTTCACTACGTGTTTGGTATGTCATAAGCTGACAATTGTATTCAGCGGGAGATTCTAATTATATGAGATACTCTGCCAAATTTTCTAAAAACTTAAATAATTTATGTTATTCATTGAATTATAGGATGTGTGTTTCGATATGATTCCGAGTCATCGTCTGTGGATGTATGAGAGGGATAACGATGGTCGGGAGTTTAAAACCCGAATTCTTTGAAAGGGTTGACATGTATGTCGCGCATGTTTTCAGCATCGAACCGTTTATGTCTAAAGGAGTTTCTAGGTGTCCGTGTCAAAAGTGTCGACTGATTAAGTGGTTAGGACCGGCGGACATAACGCTTCACCTCTATCGTAACAGGTTCAAGGATGGGTATCGAATGTGGATGGAACACAGAGAAGTGAATGAGCAGGAAATTAACCAGTCTGCCTCTAATTTGAATCAGTTTGGTTGTCAATCAACGAGGATTCGGGTGTTGAGAGACCTAAACGTGGATGACATGACTTGGGAGGCTAACCAAGAGAGATACAATGAAACGAGATAGTGTGTGATGCAACGGGTGTTACGAAATTGGAAGGGCTGAAAAAGAGCCTAACCTGGAAGCAAAGACATTTTATAATCTGTTAGAATTTGCTACGAAACCTTTGTACGAGGGGTGCGTTCATTTGGAATTGTCTGCATGTGTTAGGATGATGAGTATTAAGTCAGAGTCAAATCATACCCAAGACTCCTTTGATAAGTGGGCCACCCTTTGCAACGAACCAGTACCTGTCAGGTCCACTAGCATCCCCCGAAACCATTACGAAGCAAAGAAGCTAGTTTTGAAGTTTAGTCTAAATGCGGTGAAAATTA
This sequence comes from Arachis hypogaea, assembly GCF_003086295.3. Classification (NCBI taxonomy): domain Eukaryota; kingdom Viridiplantae; phylum Streptophyta; class Magnoliopsida; order Fabales; family Fabaceae; genus Arachis; species Arachis hypogaea. The sequence continues at coordinate 129,815,455 of NC_092046.1, forward strand.
ATTGTTGTTTGAATGGTTGTATGCTGTACTACAAGACGAATACAGACCTAAGTAAATGCAGATTTTGTACATAACTGAAGTTCTAAGTCGAGAGAGAACGGATCGGTTAACGCCGGTTAAAGAGAATTCTAAGGAAATGGATGCACTGCTTGCCCTTAATCCATAGAGTGAAATGATGCATTGATGAGTTCGGCCCCTCACATGACCTGATATAATAACGATAAGAGAGATGATAGAATCATGACGCATCCGTCACACGGAGAAGTTTGGAAGCATTTTGATCGGGTTCATCTTACATTTGCGAGCAAGCCTAGAAACATTAGATTAGCTTTGTGTTCTGACGGGTTCGCACCAAATTTCAATTTCGGTAATGCGTACTCTTGTTGGCCTGTATGACTCTTTATAACCTGAGTCCCGAAATGTGCATGAAGGATCCATACATGTTCTTAACTTACATAATACCTGGACCCAAACATGTTTTTAATTTATATTTTTTGTACTTCACATCAGGTTTGAAGCACTATTTCAATTGTTAATTATCAGGGTACACTATAAATTGACAGAAAAGATAATTTATAAAAAAAATAAAAAAAAAACTACCGTCAAAATTATGTCGAAATATTCTGACAGTAACATTATTTTTAAAAATATATTTTTGTCGATATTATCGTCAGATGAATTCGATGGTAATATGGCGGGAGAAGGAATGATGTGGTGCCAAATGTTACCGTCGAAAATGCTCAACACAATCCATTTTCGTATTCACTATATTCCGTCGGAGAATCCAACGGTAATTATCATCGGATGAAGAAAATTTGATGGTAATTACCGTCGGATTACCGACGAAGTTTATACCATCTGATTATTTTCGACGATAAATTGATTACCATCGGAATTATTTGATAAATCCAATGGTACTTAGTATTTTTCTTGTAATGATCAATCAATTATTTTTTTCAACCAATCAATTGAATGGATAATAAAATCAATTCGCTTGCACAAAAACTGACTTTTCCTCACAAAACAATTGATTGTTGTAAACAAAAAATTTTCAACTAATCAATCGATTTTTGTTATAAAATAATGATTTGGTCTAAGAGCAATTCCAAAAAATAGACTACTCACGACATTCTAAAGCATAACTTCTTTTCTCTTTTCCTATGCTTTGTTTATTATTGCTAATGCAAAACACAAGGAGTTTCGTTATCCTCTTTATTTATGGAGAACAATCAATGACGTCTCTATGAAGATGACCCACTTATTCTCACCGACGTTTCTTTCTAACAAAAAATTGAAACCTATTCCACTCGTTGCTCCAACTACGTTGATTCACATGCATCGCCGAGCTCTGGTGGTTCAGCTATGGCTACTGATGCCGGTGAAAAATCAAAATTGATTGTTTTATGAGCAATGTAAAAGAGAAAAATTTTGTTCACTAATCAATCAATTTCTTCAATGAAAAATCTATTAATTTTCTATAGATTGCGATTTATGCAACTGCGAATATCGCATATCTGCCAATTCATAAATAGTGATCGTCGCTGCAACAAATTGATAATCACAGTAGGAAATTTGTAAACAATTATAATTATAAATTTGGACAATTGATAAACAAATTGATAGATTAGATTATGAAATTAGTAATCTTAAAATTGAAAAAGATAAAATTAGAATTTTCAAACCAAAATAAAATTGATTTTGAGAATGATCTTCATAGAATTTAATGATAGAATTCTAAAAATAAGATATATGATGAATAACAAAATAATAATTTATAAAATATAGAGTAAATTTTAAAATTAAATAATATATGAAGGGTCGATTAATAGATAAAATTAAATAAGAACTATTTGACAATTATTAAAAAATTTAAAAAATATGTTTTGTTATTAGAATCATTTAATAGTCCAGACGTTTTGGGCCATTAAAACCGGAGCCCTGAAAATATCTTATAACCATTTCTTAATCTTTAAGTGGATGACTTGCGATGAAGATATTAGTGACACATGTATTGATATTAATGATATTAGCACAACAATTTTGCTAGGTAACCAATAGGGATTCAGCCAACTCTAACCAACTCCTATTGTGTTGAACCCCAAGACCCATGAAAAAAATCCACAAAATATAAAAAAATTCAAATTATATCGAAAAAATATCTAAATTACATTAAAAAAAATCATCCAAATCATGTAAAAAAAATTCAAAACACATTAAATTCATTAAATCCTAAACTCTAACACATTTTCTATTAAGGGATGAAAAAACATCCACAATATACCAAAAAAACTAAGAAAAAATACCTTCCAAAATAGGAAGAAGATGAAGAAGGGCGTCACAGCAGCGACAGACGCGGGAAGAAGAAGAAGAAGCGGCGATAGACGCAAGACGAAAAAGAAGAAGAAAGAGGATGAAGAAGAGAGCGATGCAATCAGTACCGGTGCTGAGATCGGGAAGCGAGGGATACGCGTTCGACGGCAATCGGGTGATAGAACATACACGAGTTTTCGCGATAACAGGTTTCACTGTCACAAAATGGCGGCGCTCCAATGAACCGACGACGCAGTGGTTGTTATGGCTAGAACAGCAGCACACCGCAGCGATGGCAAATTGACACTTGGTGAGAAAAATGACCGCAATCTGCACGATAAAAGCTTCTGCCAGCGCGAAACGGCCGTGCACCAAGGAGCCGATGACACGGTGGTTGTTTCAGCTGTGACGGGAGTGTACTGCAGCGGCGACGAAATGGCGCTGTTGGCGAGGGAGAAGATACTGCAATGATAAGAGGAAGACCGACGCTGATCACAGTGACCTTGTGGGTGGTTACTCGACACAATCCTTATTATTCAAATTTCTCATTAATATCATTTTTTAAAATTCTGATTTATTAAAATAATTTCAAATTATTAATTATTAATTGAGTTGTTTAAGTTAGCTGGTTAGGGAGTTGGTTCTCTAGACTTTTTCTTAGCACAAATAACAAAAACATAATAGAATTGAGTCATAGGGTTAAAGTTATTTTTTTGGTTGTCCATCATATTTTCTAGTTTGATAAGTCAATGACTAATTCATCACGGATCTGAGATTCATTTAAGAATTTGTCATTGGCTAATAGGTTATTACATATTTAAGGCAGGATTGTTGAAATTTCTAGGATTCCTCAACTCTAAGACCATCCATGTTAAATCATTAAGAAAAAGATACTTCAGAGCGTTGAAGCGTACCTGAATTCCTGAGTATAATTGAGATAATTGGGTTCTTTGATCTTTTTCAACTAAAACCTTCTGTATCCTTGATAGGCTGAATTGCAACTCCTCTTATGGAAAAAGAATTACGGAAATGGCTTTGGTGTGTTGGGAACCAAAATCCTGAAGTCACTATTTATATTTAAGTGTTGTACCCATTAAATCCAAAAATTCAAATAAAATAGTATCTCTGATTTTATTCTCATTTAATTCAGTATTTATGACAATAAATGAGATCATTGTTATATAAGTCATTTAATGTGAAATAACTTAATTTGCAATTATAATTAATATATGTATTACCCATAAATAAATTAAGAAATAATAATTTCCTAACAATCTCCCACTTGGCCTATAGATATATATTTTTCTGAGATAATCACACCTTATAAACTTTATGTGCACATCTGAATGTTATTTCCTTGATTACTTTAACAATATGGTCCGTTTCATATACTAGTTATGAAATTACCGTAACTTTTATCACATTAGTGTCGCGACGAAACCACGATGATCACCAAACTAATATACTCAACGATAAAGATCAAATTTGGATGAGAAGATTCAGAAGTTACATACGAAAATGATCTCACAGATGCCTATTTTCAATTGGTCCAACTTTAATAAACTTTATGAGATCAGGAGTCAGAGTGAAAATGAAACTAAATACTTTATTTCTATAGTAATATCTATCTTCGTAAACTTGTCCAAACCATATGAGCATCCAAATACACACTTCCACTGAAACAATATATCATAAAATGATATGACATCTATATGAAGAGTGTAACACCTTAACTTTCAGCACATCATGATCGTACCAAAAGTGAGGCGTTACTGACCTGTTTTTCGTATTTACTATTTAATACTGAGCCTTTAGTTCGATTTTGTATTTCAATTTTTAAGAAAAAGCCGAAAAGTTTTGTTTCTATTAATTAAAATCATATATCAAAGATCTCGAAGCAATACTAGTCACATAGTTAAGAAGAATAATAAATATCATACAAAAAAATTCAAAAGAAACTCAGATACAACTTCTATCCCTCTGTATAAAATAAAATCTTAACTAACAAAGGCGAGGAAATTCGAGGAAAGCGACTCAACACATAAACTTAACTCAAATAAGACTAATAATCGCCCGCATGTTCATATTGTGTCTTTGAACCTGTATCACTGAAAGGGGTGAAAGATTTTGGGGTGATAACAAACCACGCATTCTTAGTAGGGAATGGGAATGCCGTAAGAGTAATGAAATAAAATGCAAATAATTAACTTTACTCAATAAAACTATATTTTTATCAAACCTTTTGAAAATACTTTTTACTATTACTTTATATAATTAATTACCTTCTTTAAATTTCCGAACTTAAGACAAATCTCAATCACAACCTCACTTCTCAGTCACCTCAATACATAAACTAATAGCACAGAAAACAGATCAATACACAAACAAATAGCAATAAGACAAACAGCACAATCACAGAGAGACAAGATAAGCAAACACAATCAAATGCAAATGTGCAAACAATGATGATGCATGTCTAGTCCTATCGCACGCAATAAGCTCATTTGTCGTTTTCGACCCATACCCGACGCAATCCGACTCGCAGGTCAAATAAGGCATTCCAGCGGCATAACCTCTGCAAGTTTCTACTTCTTGCAAGCGCTGATTCTCCAGCTGAAGCATGTGCCACTTTCTCCTGGAAGCTATTCCATACACACGGACATCCCCGCACAATCATTAACACATAAAGCCCACGGCCTTCAGAGAGCATTACGTATCGCCGTCCTCACTGAGCCATCTCTATTGTGTCAAGTGAGCGTTACGTATCGCCGTCCTCACTAGACACTTGGCACTAAGACCCAACAACACTCAATATCTTTTCAATCACTGCTCTCTACTCTTCTATGGCAGAGGTCCTTTTACTTAATAAACCGGATTCTAGTCATTTTTATTTAAAACCAACACCTCTCTTTATAACCTTTCCAAACCTCCGAAACCACTTTACTTACAACAAGTTCTTCTTTCATACAAAAACCAGTTCTTTCTTAACCATGATTTTTCCAACCCAACTTCAAAACTATTTCTGATTTAAACCTCTTTAAAAGAATCATTTATTAAATAAATCTCACGGCAGGGTCTCGAGACTTTAGGGAGGATGACAATCAAACTCAAAACATAAAGTCTTTCTTAATAAATCAAACTCAAATGTAAATCTTTTCTTAATAAATCAAAAGCCAAATAATACAATTTCTCAAGTCCAACCTTTTTCTAAATATTTCAAACAAAGTCTTAAGTTTCATAATAAAATTTTGACAGCATCTTCCCTAAAATTTGGACTTTGTCACTCTTTTCGGGTTCCAACCGAATCATTCTCAACCTCTTTTCAAACATTTTCAAAATCAGAAATCATTTTCAAATCTCGGTTCAATACCAACAAATCAAACCGACTTTCTAACTCAACAATCAAAATTCTCAGCATTCCTAAACAATCAAGAAATCAAATACATATTCATCACATTCAGTCACAAAAGCAATTCAAAATTATCATTCAGTCATTCCAAACAATCATAAATTATTTGCAAATATTCACTAGACTTTCATGACATTCGTAAATTAAAACAGTTAATTTCAACATGAAATTCCCTACCTTTGTACGAAATCAGAATCAACGAAAATTTTAGAGAAGTTTTTTGACTGAGCTGCTGAAGAAAAAAAACGTCAGAAGTTGTCTGTGCTTCCTAGAACTCCAATTGGCCGAACTCAAGGGGAAGAGGAGTTACGTCACCGTCAACTTCTACCAGACAAAAATAACGCCAACGTATAGAAAAGGAGGATACAAACATTTTTACCGGATTAGATTTTTTATTGGAGTTACGGATCACAAAAAATCGAAGTCGGAATTTCGGTAGAATTTACGGTTTTCTTCCATGCAAGTTTCGGACTCTCCCCCTTATTTCGTTTCTTCTTATTCGTTGATGATAAGAATGAAATAAAAAATGATGATGGGTGATTAATGAAAACAAGGGACATGTGTCTTATTAAGTATATATATTTATATATATATATATATAAGCCATGCTTGGCTTCATTTTTTGTTACTATTTCCTTAATGGGTTTGGCACTAAGGATAATAATAATAATAATAATAATAATAATAATAATAATAATAATAATAATAATAATAATAATAAAGTAATAATAATAATAATAATAATAATAATAATAATAATAATAAATTTAAATTTTGTCTATTAAAATAATTTTTAATAAATAATTTAAATTAATAGAATAAATCATAATTAAATTAAACTTTAATAATTATAAAATTATATTTAATTATTTTTGTTAAAAATAATTTTTTTAAAAGCAAATTCTCAATATAACATATTGACTCATAAATAATTAATTATTTAATTTTTAAAAATTTGGGGTATTATATCCTATCTCACTTATACAAATTTTTTTCCTCGAAAATTAACATATTACACAACATACTATATTGTTTCAACGCTTTACTTTTTTTTTTCTTTTAGAATACCTAATGAAGAAAGCGAAAAGTCTCCATTAATATGGATACATATACAATTTTAAATACTTGGGTTTGCATATGACATAAAGATAATAGGGTAGAAGTGTAATTGCAGGACAGAAGTTACAAAGTAGGCTTAATATCTCAGGGAATTCAAGCAAACATATGCAGTTAAGATTAGATAAAAAACGCATATGAACAAAGAACACGATTGGAGAATAATTAGTCCACTTTTTCAAGAAAGAAACCTCAGACAAAACTTCAAGACAAACTATGAAGAGACAAGATACGTAACCGAGCAACCCCGAGACGCAACTGCTAACGTTTCCAAAACTCATGATTTGCGTTACCTATTACTTCTATTTCGTCTATGACAATCCATTAGTATTCCCATATACATAAATTATCAGTATTAAGTTGGCCAGACCTAATACCATGAGAAATGCAATGGTCGACTAACAGCATTAATCAATAGACAGTCATGCATCTGAAACTCAAACTCTTGTCATTAAGACAAATCCTATTGCATGACAGACACTCAGAGTATGCAATGAAACATAGCCAATCCATTTCCAAGGCTCTAATAGGAATGAACTACTCTGATACCATAATATAACACCCTAACTTTTAGCACGTCATGATCGTACAAAAAGTGAGGCGTTACTGACCTGTTTTCCGTATTTACTATTTAATACTGAGCCTTTAGTTCAATTTCACGTTTCAATTTTTAAGAAAAAGTCTAAAAATTTTGTTTCTATTAATTAAAATCATATATCAAAGATCTCCAAGCAATACTAGTCACATAGTTAGGAAAAATAATAAATATCATACAAAAGAATTCAAAAGAAACTCAGATACAACTTCTATCCCTTTGTATAAAATAAAATCTTAACTAACAAAGGTGAGAGAATTCTAGAAAAGTGACTCAACACATAAACTTAACTCAAATAAGACTAATAATCGCCTGCAGCTTCATATTGTGTCTTTGAACCTGTGTCACTGAAAGGGTGAAAGATTTTGAGGTGAGAACAAACCACACGTTCTCAATAGGGAATGGGAATGCCGTAAGAGTAATGAAAAAAATGCAAATAATTAACTTACTTAATAAAACTATATTTTTATCAAACCTTTTGAAAATACTTTTTACTATTACTTTATATAATTAATTACCTTCTTTAAATTTCCGAACTTAAGACAAATCTCAATCACAACCTCACTTTTCAGTCACCTCAATACACAAACTAATAGCATAGGAAACAGATCAACACACAAACAAATAGCAATAAGACAAACAACACAATCACAGAGAGACAAGATAAGCAAACACAATCAAATGCAAATGTGCAAACAATGATGATGCATGTCTAGTCCTATCGCAGGCAATGAGCTCATTTGTCGGTTTCGACCCGTACCCGACGCAATCCGACTCGCAAGTCAGATAAGGCATTCCAGCGGCATAACCTCTGCAAGTTTCTACTTCTTGCAAGCACTGATTCTCCAGCTGAAGTATGCTGAATATGACCTCTGCAAGTACTTGCAGGTGCTGATTCTCCAGCTGAAGCATGTGCCACTTTTTTCTGGAAGCCATTCCATACACACGGACATCCCCGAACAATCATTCACACATAAAGCCCACGGCCTCCAGTAAGCGTTACGTATCCCGTCTTTACTGAGCCGTCTCTATTGTGTCAAGTGAGTGTTACGTATCGCCGTCCTTACTAGACACTTGGAATTAAGGCCCAACAACACTCAATATCTTTTCAATCACTGCTCTCTGCTCTTCTATGGCAGAGGTCCCTTTACTTAATAAATCGGATTCAAGTCATTTTTATTTAAAACCAACACCTCTCTTTATAACCTTTCCAAACCTCCGAAACCACTTTACTTACAACAAGTTCTTCTTTCATACAAAAATCAGTTCTTTCTTAACCATGATTTTCCCAACCCAACTTCAAAACCATTTCATATTTAAACCTCTTTAAAAGAATCATTTATTAAATAAATCTCACGGTAGGGTCTCGAAACTTTAGCGAGGACGACAATCAAACTCAAAACATAAAGTCTTTCTTAATAAATCAAACCCAAACGTAAATCTTTTCTTAATAAATCAAAAGCCAAGTAATACAATTTCTCAAGTCCATCCTTTTTCTAAATATTTCAAACAAAATCTTAAGTTTCATAATAAAATTTTGACAGCATCTTCCCTAAAATTTGGACTTTGGCACCCTTTTCGGGTTCCAACTGAACCATTCTCAACCTCTTTTCAAACATTTCCAAAATCAGAAATCATTTTCAAATCTCAGTTCAATACCAACAAATCAAACCGACTTTCCAACTCAACAGTCAGAATTCGTAGCATTCCTAAACAATCAAGAAATCAAATACATATTCATCACATTCAATCACAAATGCAATTTGTAACACCTTAACTATCAAAGCTCACGCTTCTGGTTGCGTGACTCTGATAGCTCTGGTGTTACGACAACTCTCAGAATATTTAATACATAAATATGAGCCTGTTAAAACTTTAAACCGTATTACCACTCCAAAATACTTTTTGATAGGCAACACACATCTATACATACAATGCAACTTATAGTACTCACAAAGAATACTTATAAATACTTAGTACTAATTTAAAAGCAATTCATATTAAAATCCTATCCCTCTTACAGAACTTGCAAAGTTAAAGGCGAGGGAAGCAATAATACTAAAACAATCCAAAATATCGCCTAAACAGAAAAAAAATAAAGTCTTCCAAACTTCGTCGTCTATAACCTGAAAAAGAAAAAGACCTGTAGGGGAGTGAGAACATCGTCCTCGAAAGTGTTCTCAGTAGAGGGTTTTTGAGAATTACTATAATAGGATACGTAAAATAAAATCGTTACAGTGATTAATATCCGTCTTATACATACTTTCAAAACCCGATAATTTACCATTAAAAATCTGAAATCTTTTCTAAAAGAGGAAACTGTTATTTCTTCAAAAATTCAAAAGCCTTTCAAAGATTTTTCCTAGACTGTATGAATGACCAACCTGCTCCAAGCATAGGTTCATTAAGTCTATGTTGAATCAGTTTAGTTTTTCATACTTTTCTAAACCAGAAACATCAACCAAACATGGCCTTCGGCCCACCTCATGATCATCCACGGCCCTAGGCCCAAACAATCCAAACAACAACCAATCACCACAGTCCAACAGAGTTTCAGTCGCAAACACAAGTAGGAAGGCTCAAGCACAAACAAACAATTACTTCAGGTAGAGCAAATAGCAATTAAACATAATTAATCACATAGGCAAACCAAGTACAATATGCACACCCAAACAATGTCACATAGATGCATATGATGAATGCCTATCCTAGTGACTGATGAGTCTCATCTGTCGGTTATAAAGCCAACCCGACAAGTCCTGGTAGCTAACTATTGGACTGTCCCTCTGTCGTGCATCCCCAACTCGAGTTATTCACAATCATAATCATAATCACACAACACCTACACTAGTGTTTATCCACGGGGGCGAGCTCATCCGAAACTTTCACAGTGTCCAGCCACACTTATGACATAGGGTCAGCAGAGTATCCAGTCTCAACCTGGAGCACGTGGTGGCTAGCCATTGCTTTTACCTAGAAAAACTCGTATCTCAGATAATTGGAAGTGAAACAATCATTTTATCAACTCAATAATCATCCATATTCATACTCAGTCATTCGACTCATAACATATTCCACAATCAGCCATAATTCATTATCATATACAGCCATTCCGGCTCATAACATAATAGCACTTCCACCATCCAATATCATCAAACTCATAAAATCATCATTCAAGCCACAAATCACTTTTTCTCAATTAACTTTACTTTGAAATCAAAAATTAATTCTTTCCAGCCTTGGCTTTAAAATTCCCATTCCTCAAATCATTTTCATGCTCATAAGCCACTTTTCCTCAAACGTAAATTCCTCTTTTCTAAAACAAGACCTTCCTCAACATCCTTCCATAACTTTTCAAAAACCACACAAAATCAAAAGTCTTCTGAGAAATTCAAGATTATTAATCCTAAAACAGGATTTGGTAACAAAAATTTCTCAGCAGAGTCTCAAGCCTTTAAGGGAGAATAACATAATTCATTTCCTCAAATTCGTTTAAAATCTTTAAAACCTCGGCTTCCTAATTTGAGTAATAAAAATAGAATATAAGCCAAACCGAGTCGTATAATCAATTACTCCTTTCAAAACCATTTCTTTTACTTTAACAAAACCAGCTTCAATTCCATGATTAAATCTAAAGCGTTTCAAACTGCTCAAAAATTGTTTATCTTGCAAAAATTCAAAATTCAAAAAGTACTTAAAAATTTTTCTAAAACATTGTAAAATGAGACTTGTCAATAAATACTCAAGTTCTTTCAAAGTCACTGAAACTCCTCCAATTGAAATTCTCAAGTCAAATTCAAAGACATAAACCCTTTTCACATTTAAAACAGCCTTAAAACATAAGTTTCATCTAAATAACTTGCTCCCAAAAGAGATACAATACTTTTCTTAAGAAACAAGACTAAATCATAATTTCCTTTTTAATAATTCATTTTAAAGCATAAGTCATCCCATTCTTAAATAATCCACATAAAATAGTAGAAGTCTTTAACTCATAATTTTCCAAATAACATTTCAATAAAGTCTCGGATTCTATCGAAATTTCGGCAGCACCTCCCTTAAAACTTAGACCTTGCCACCCTTTTCGGGTCCCAACTACACCATTCCACAACCCTCTTCAATGGTTTCAAAACCAAATTAGTTCAAAAATTAAGTTGGTTCCAAAGGTACATCATTTTCAGATTTCAAGAACACCAATTCAAACTCAAATCAATTTACACAGGATAAGCTCGATTTCAAAGCTTTTACAAAATAATTTTAAAGAAGTATTTCAAGAACAGTTCGTTTCACAAAATCGAACAATTACCCAGCCAAACAAGCATTCATACTCCTCCAAGACAACCAACAATACATAAGACTTATATAATCACTCAAAGATACATTTTCTCACATCAATATCCATATATAATAATTCCAATTCATAAAGTATAGTTTTCTAAAAAGGCCCCTACCTCGATGTCGAAACTCGTTAGACTAAACGCTGTGAACAGATTTTCCTTTTAAATCACAGTAGTGTCAAATTCCCACGCAAATCTGAATCTGGCACTATCTCTAATCATGCTCGCAATGGCGACAATTCCACAACGATAATGATAGTTACACCAGAATAAGGAATTCAAATTGGATGGAAATTAAGAACAATTACAGCCCTGGGAATTTCAAGACAAGACATATACGCGAATCAACTCAGAACAAGCATGGCAGTGATAATAAAACGTGTAAATGGGCCGTATTTAAGAAAAAGATCAAACCAGATTCAAAGTGGCAGTTTCAGTCTCAACACGGCAAATTCAGCGATGGCAGAGGAACGACTCCTCCTCTGCTGCGTCACTCTCTCATGCGCATCCATTTCTCTCTTTCCGCAACCACATCGACGGTGACCTCATCTCCCTATTCGGCTCCTCCCAGCGGCGGCTCTCTTAATGGCAGTAGCAGCAAACCCTGATGGAAATGGGAAGAAGATGCGACAGCGATGAAGGCTCGACGAAGGCAGTGATTCCTGCAGCAACACCACAAGCCCAAAGAACAGGGAGTAGCTACGCTCAGTCACGGTGAAGTAGAGCAGCTCAACGGCGACGAAACCCAACCCCTCGAACGGCAGTGGCGGGGGACATAGCCCCTCCTGTTCGAGCTCGACGATGACGCGTGAAGCAGTTTCCTCTCCTCTTCTTTGCGGCGGCTCTAACAGCAGCGACAGCAACGCCGTCCTCCACCCGCACATGTGCGCTCTCTGTTCAATCTCTCTCTCTCTCTCTCTCTCTCTCTCTCTCTCTCCTCTAGCGTGAGTGGCTGGTGCGATGGCAAACTGGGTGGCGGTGAGGCGTTGCTGGCGGCGAGGGCTGGACGCGGTCTGGCGGCGACGCGACGGGGTGCGCAGCGGGCTGGGCGCGGCAGTGAAGTCTCCTTTCCTCTCTTCTCGTTCAGCTCTCTCAGATCTCCCTCTCTTCTCCCCTTCCCTGATTCTACTTTCACCTTCCCTTTCTTCATTTTTTTTCTTTCTCTTTTCCTTTTGTCTCTGCATGTGTGTGTCTAGGGTAAAAGGGCAGCAACTGCTGCTTGAGTTAGTGAAGTTAGGGTTCTTTTTGGTAAAAGTTAGGGTTAGGGTTTATGTATTGTAATTGGGGATTTGGGATAACCAGGGTTTGAAAATTCCTAAATCAATTTAGGTTATATGGTATTTATTTTGAAATCTAATGTAATTTCTAAAATTATTTTAGAATATTATTTGTGTTATAAAATACTAATTGATTCTCAATAAATTACTCTAATTGAAAATAGATGATAATATAATTAATTTTCTTTATCTTTAAACTTAAGGTATTAAATGATATAAATATAAATTATCTAAAATCAAATCATATAAAATTCTTATTATTTCATAACTACCAACTTTATGATTTAAACATAGAAAATAATTCTGATGAGTTTGGAAAACTCTACTTTCAATTAAGTGATGATCAAACATTATTAATAAAACCAGTTGCAAAAATTATTGATATTAAATTTAAATTGATTAAATTAATTTTTGCAATGCAGGATCAGTTTGGGAAGAAAACAAATTTCTGGTGCAAGCCCAATTACTCTCAGCCTTTGATTTTGATAACATATGATAAATGTGGCTGAATTGATGTTACTTGGGCCCAAATGATTTTGATTACTCTAAGCCCAAGTGTGTTACATGCTTTCTCTTATGCTTCATGCATATTCCAAATTTTATCAAGAAAGCAAATGTTATTAATGGGCCAAGAAACTTAATTGATTATTACAACCAAGCCCAATTCCATGAGTGTTACTCATGCTTTGTCCGAATCCATGAAGCAAAGAATAACAAATCCTCAAATGCTTCCAACGGATTCCATTACTCTTCCTGAAAGGATTTCAAAGCCAATTTAAACATTGGGAATATAAGCAAGAGAGAGAAGATTGATTTGACTAAAGGGCATCATTGCTACACGCCAACTAAGGGAAGCAAAAGCAAGATATTCTTCAATTAATTAGTTTAACCACTATTGCTTTTCTTCAGACTCTTTCTTCTCACTTCTTTCTCTCTTCGGTTATTACACAGGAAACATTGGTAGCCATGGAAGCAAAAATGAGCTACCGAAAGGAAGAGAAAGCAAGCCTAAAGACCATCACAATGATGGCAAGAAAACATACTAAAATAAAAATGAGCTGTGGCTGAGATTGTCACCATTTATGGACAGATTTGGTGAGGTAATCTTGGCTTCTCCATGCTCAAAAAGGAAGAAGAAGATCTCGGCCAGCAAGGGAGATTCTTGAAGCATGGCTTGTCTTTGATTCTGCTCAACCACCACAGGGAGTAGCTAGAGTGGCGAAGTGATGGTTGAAGGCAGAGATTAAAGCAGATGAAGTCATCATCATCATGAAGCATCAAGGGCCAGAAATCCATCTTGGAGAGTAAGCCAAGGATGGAGAGCTCAGATTGATGAAAGGTGATGATCAAGAAAGGTCCAGAGGTAATTGCATGTTGGGTTTTGCATGGTTATCTCTTCTCTCTCTACGTGGCCGAACCGGTTTTGCTTGTTGAAGGAGGAAGAAGTTGGTTTGGGTGTTGGCTTCAATATGTGGAGGCTTTCCTCTTCTATAAAAAGAGAGAACAGCCACTGTTTCGAGCAAGGAGAAAATTTGAGAGTGCAAGGCACAGTGTTCTCAGAGCTACCTGAGCTAACAGTTTTCTCTTCTCCTTCAATGTATTCTGTTTTGTATTTTTCTGTTTAATTTTGTCATGTCTTGAGTCTCATGGAAAAAGGCAAACAGTGAGGTTTGTATGAAAAAGCCATAGAGCGGAAAAAGGCAGAGAGTGCAAAATTAAAAGAAAAAGCCATAGATGTCTTAGAGTTCCTTTGTTCATCTATGTTGTGTTTCATGATTCTGTGGGAATCTCCTTGTAAGTTGGGTTAGCACTTTACAGTTTGTAATCTGTTTGATTATAGTGAAATTCCATCATTGTTGTGATGGAGACTGGATGTAGGCTGCACTGCACTTAGCAGCCGAACCAGGATATATCTGGGTGTAATATTCCTTCTTTCCTACTCCATTTCTGTTTTCTACTGCACAGGAGCAAAAACCAAAAATGTCTCGTGCCAAGTGACGAGACAAAATGAAAATGTCTCGTGGCTAGGGACGAGCTAAAAACAGAAAAGTCTCCTCTGAATCCAGCAAGTGTTAGCAAGCGAAAAAGGGGCTAAGATTTAACCCCCCTTCTCTTAGCCACTGAAACCATCAAATTCAATAATTATAAAATTAGACAAATTCTAATTTAAATAGCCAAACCTCGTTATTTTCGAATTTCTAGAACTTTAAATCATAAATAAGAAGATAATCCATAAGTATAGAGTTTGGATAAAAACCTTAATTTATTTCAAATCCAATTAATTGCCTTTATTTATTTTCAATAAAAATAATTTCTGAAATTAAACTGTAAATAATATATAATTTGAGATTAGTTCAAAATAGGACTTTTCAAAAGTCTTGGGTCTTACACAATTCAAAATTGTCATTCAGTCATTCTAAACAATCATAAATTATTTGTAAATATCCACTAGACTTCCATGGCATTCATAAATTAAAATAGTTAATTTCAACATGAAATTCCCTACCTTTGTATGAAATCAGAATCAACGAAAATTTTGGAGAAGCTTTCTGACTGAACTGCTGAAGAAGAAAACGTTAGAAGTCGTCTGTACCTCCTAGAACTCCAATTGGCCGAACTCAAGGGAAAGAGAAGCTACGTCACCATCAACTTCTACCGGACAATAGTAACGCCAACGTGTAGAAGAGGAGGATACAAACACTTTTATCAGATTAGATTTTTTATTGGAGTTACAGATCGCAAGAAATTAAAGTCGGAATTTCAATGGAATTTACAGTTTTCTTCCATGCAAGTTTCAGACTCTCTCTCCCTTATTTCCTTTCTTCTTATTGGTTGATGATAAGAATGAAATAAAGAATGATGATGGGTGATTAATGGAAACAAGGGACATGTGTCTTTTATATATATATATATATATATATATGGCTTCATTTTTTTTTACTATTTCCTTAATGGCTTCGGCACTAAGGATAACAATAATATACTAATGATAATAAAGTAATAGTAATAATAATATCAATAGTAATGCTAATAGTTTAATAATAATAATATTATTATTATAATAATTAATAATAATAATTATTATTTATAAAAATTAATTTAAATTTTGTCTATCAAAATAATTTTTAATAAATGATTTAAATTAATAGAATAAATTATAATTAAATTAAATTTTAATAATTATAAAAGTTTATTTAATTATTTTTGTTAAAAATAATTTTTTTAAAAACAAAATCTCAATATAATATATTGACTCATAAATAACTATTATTTAATTTTTAAAAAACTGGAGTGTTATAAAGAGTATCCACATAAAAGATGTTGGATATTTGTTTTTTACTAATTAAATATGCATGCATTTGTAAAGTTTGTGCTGACTTTTTCATAAGACACTTAAACACTTTCAATTCTTTTGTTTAACAAAAAGTTTAAATATTAGACTACTAACACATTGTCACACAATAACTCAAGTGGTCTTTTAATTTTTTTTTTATAATTTGTGACAAGTATTTGTAGTCACCAAAATGGATGCTTTCAAAAGTTATTTTATATTCAAGTTCTCTAATAGAAAAGATAATAAGTGTCTTCTCAATACCTTTACAAAAAACTCTTTCAATGAACATATGAATATACCTGCAATAAATCAAAAATTACCTAGATATTTAATAAAATCAAAACCTAAATACCGAATGATCTCTAACTTTATTTTTGACTTCATATATATGAACATGTAATGTTTTGTTATAACAAAACTTGTTTGGATAGTATTTAGTGTTTCATTCTTAACTTATTCAAATTTCTTTCAAAGATACCAATAAAATACACAACAACTGTAAATATAGAAATTCGTTATTTATCATACTACTGCTAAAGCATAATAAACTTTATGTATTTTTTGAACTTTATAATTTTTTTGAGGTATCTAATGAGACTATATTTGTCTCCCTTAGAATTGAGAATATAACTTTATTTACAATTCTGCAGTCTGCTGACATACAAAAATAGCAAAAATATACTTACTCCCACTGAATTAATATACAATCATCAATTACATTTATCTCAAAGGATCATATGAAATAAAAAAATTTGATGAAATATGAAATATTAACTTGAGTCCATAAATAGAATTCTTTAAATACCAATCCATATACTTAGTGTCACAATTCTCTAGTGTATCATATCAATTGTCTCATAACATTACTATTGAGAAATAATTCTTTGTATCCATCTACTATAATTCACGATCTAATATATCATCAATGTTTTATAGTCCTAAATGAATCATACAGTAATCAAACATTGATAATAAATTCCGTTATAAACAGTAAGTCTATCTTTAGACACTTTATTATTCACATGGAACTAAATAAGTCTCACATGTTTATTACCACAAATGCGTATGTAATTTGGCCAAGTACAGAATTTTTTTTAGTCGATCCGTATCCTCATAAATTACGTACACATAAATTTATTTAATGCGACTTATTACCAAATATTTTCAACAAACAAAATCCTCTCAAACAATGAACCTATCTTTGGATCAACTCATTGTTCACATGAAAACCTGAGAATTATATTTATTTCTTACCACATATATTTTCTATCAATTGGTCAAACACTAACCTTTCTTTAGATCAATTAATGGTTGCATAATTAAGTAGAAAATAAACATAAGCTTCATTGTTTATTATCTTGCCAAACAATAAAATTATTTTGAGCCAATTATTATTCACATAAATAATAAGCATTGAATTATTCTTAATTAACTATTCAAATATAGACCTTTTTTTTCTGACTAATATTCACATGAATTACATATCACCATATTCCTAATATTCCAAAATAAATCAATTTTCAAAAAAAAATACTACTTCGAATATTATATTGTTACCAATTTTTTTATGTAACAAAACCAAATACTTATATAGCACAAAACACAAAATAATAAGCCACAATCTATAACAACCACATAATATTGTGAGTCCTTATTATGAATTAATTGTTAATTTTTTTATTTAACACAATTAAATCATGATAAAAAGATTCAAATAACAAAGATACAACAATTCTCAAAATTAATCATGAATTAAAATTTATGCTATTGTAAAATTATTTATTTGTTTATCTATTTAAATGAAGTAGTAACCGAATCCAAAAAATAAATATATAATAACAACCTAATAACAAGAATAGACACAAAAAAAAAACCTAATAACAAGAATCTTTTCACTGATCCTAAGTCAAGCTACTAAGCTCACTTGGTTATTTTACTATCCTTTATAACAAAATTGAGTTACTCAAGCTAAAAAAAAAAATCTCAACATCAGTTACATATTCTTGTCACATAATATCTTTTATATTTATTCATTTAAATAAGATTTAATTATTCTGTTAATCTCTTTAGTTTTATAAAATTTTTAATTAGGTTCTTATACTTTTTTTTCTTTTAATTGAGTCCTTGCACAAAAATTTTTTTTTAATTGAGTCTCCACTTTTTTTTCCTTTTATTTGAGTTTCTGTACCAATTTTTTTTAGTTGGGTCCCTATAAAATTAAGTTAATTACTGCCAAGAGGGACCTAATTAAAAAAAATTGGTGCAAAGACCCAATTAAAAAAAATATATAAAAACTTAATTAAAAATTTTACAAAATTATAAAGATCAACTGAGTAATTAAATCTTTAAATAATAACAAATAATATATCGTTAAGTTTACTAAAAGCTAAAGGAACAAATATCATACAAATATGACTACAACATTGCCAACAACAATTTCATATATGACATATTATTAGCTCCTTATCATCTTGAATCTTAAGTACAAAGGACAATTAAAAAAAAATAATATCAAAACATTATATATAAAACTTGAAACAAGCACAAATTTGTGACTAAAACTCACAATAAATTTGATGGTAGCCTTTTATTTACCAAATATATATATATATATATATATATATATATATATATATATATATATATATACTGGAAGAAAAAAAACTTACATTAATAAATTCATTCAACTTTCATGAATTTTTTTTAAAAATCTAAATAGAAATAGAAACAAAAAAAAATAGATATGATCATTTTAATTAAAAGAACGATTCAATAATAAAATTGATCCTTTTAATGATTTAAGCATGAAAGATTCTGATACCACTTATTGAAAATTCTTGATTTTCTTAATTCCAAAACCATTCATATTAAATTATTAAGAAATAGATATTTAAGAGCGTGGAAGCGTACCTGCATTCTTGAGTATAATTAAGAGATTTGGTTCTTTGATATTTTTCAACCAAAGCCTTCTGTATCTCTAATAGGATTGAATCACAATTTTTCTGATGGAAAAAGAGTTACGAAGGTGACTTTGATGTATTGGGACCAAACTTCTAAAGTCACTATTTATATTTAAGTGTGACACTCATCATTATCATTATCATTATATTATTCTACAACGGGTAGCATTTTAACACCAAGAATGTTGACATGGCACATTCTTGTAGCACACTGGTGCCAGTATGTTTGCCTCTCTCTTCTAAACTTATTTAAAAAAAATATCTTCTTTATAATTATATAAAATCAGCATTTAATGAATAATTATACTAATATCAATTATTCTAATTGTCAATCATTATAACTTTTAATCAAACATAATTAAACATAAATATGATCGAAATTATTAATCGCTTTGTTAATATTCACTCTAATGCATGTGTGTATCAAATAGTATCAAATTAATATTGATATCAATAATTAATTTCTATCATTAATTTCATGCTACTAAAGGTTATATATAGTATTTTTTTTGTGATTTATGAGTCTAGGTTTAAGAGTCAAAATATTTTTTTAATTATTAATTTATTATTCTTTTTTGACTACTTTATAAAATAAAAATGTTTTCTTCGTTTTTCATCGAAGTTGATCTTTTTAAGGTAAAAATTACAATTTTTTATCATATTTTTTAGTGTGGCAGTTCTATTATTATTCTTTTGATAATTTGATAATTGTTCTTAAACTTATTCTTTTTGTCTAACGTTACAACGCGATTGTCCTTTGCTGCAATCATTTACAGTGCATCACATCCATCAAATACCACCTCGAGTTATATTCACTATTCCGATTTCTATTTATATATATGTAAGAGTTCAACGAATGAGTAGTGAACTCTATTTTATTGAAGGATGGTTAGATCTACTCATATATTATGACCAACATAATGGAATGTGGGTAAAGTTAGTTTTTTTTAGGAGGAGCTCAATTTTTATTGAGCAATTGCATCCAATGAGCTTTACATGCCAAGTTCAAATTTCATCCTCTTCGAACCATGCTTTATACGTCTATCGAACAATCTTCGAAGTGGAGCATATAATGAGATTGAGTTTCCTCAATTTAGGTTCAGTTTTGCTAAAATTATGTCAGACTTGGAGATGCAATTTCAAAGATTGGTATTGTATTTAATTTTTTTTAAATCTTTCGTAATAAAAATAATTTTATAACATATTGTACTTTTTTTAGAAACTGCCGGCCTTCAATACTGGTGCGTCAATGCAATGCCACTAATAGGAATAAAGGTCAATTTAGTTTCTTGGTATGACTATTCTATACCTTGTCGCATTACATGGATAAAAGATGTTTAAAGTTTATTTAATAAGAGGATGGTCTGAATTTGCACGTATTCTAAATGTTCAAGCTGATGACATTATTTCAGTTAGTTGTCGTTACGAAAATGACTCTAATATATATGCGTCTAAGGTTTAAAATAGTTTAAATATTATTTAAATAATTTGATTCTAATATTAGCAATTGATTATATTAGTTTTAGAAAAAATTAAATTATTATCTCAATTATATATTATGACAATTATTTTTGGATATGTTATTTGTAACACCCTAACTATCAAAGCTTACGCTTCCGGCTGTGCGACTCTGATAGCTCTGATGTTACGACGACTTTGAAAGTATTTAATACTAAAATATGAGCCTGTTTAAAACTTAGACCGAATTTAAAAAAAAAACATGCATTCATACTTACAATATAAGTTACAATACTCACAAGAAATATATATATATATATATATATATATATATATATATATATATATATATAATTTACAAGCATCTCATATCAAAATCCTATCCCTCTTGCAAAACTTGTAAAGTTAAAGGTGAGGGAAATATAAATTCTAAAATAATACAAAAATATCATCTAACAGAAAAGAAATAAGCTCTTCCGAACTTCATCGTCTATAACCTGAAAAAGAAAAGACCTGTAGGGGAGTGAAAACATCATCCTCGAAAGGGTTCTCACTATAGGGTTGCAAAATTACTATAATAGGATACGTGAAGATAAAATCGTTACAGTGATTAATAACCGTCTTACGCATCTTTCCAAAACCAAAGGTTTAATATCAAAATCTAAAATTCTCTCTGAAAGAGAAAGCTGTTAATTCCTAAATAAAATAAACCAAAAGCCTTTTTGAAAGTTTTCTTCACACATTATGAATGACCAAGCTGTTCCAAGCATAGGTTCATTAAGTCTATGCTGAACTAGTTTAGTTTTTCATACTTTTCTAAACCAAAAACACAAAACCAAACACAACCTTCGGCCCATCTCATAATCAACCATGGCCCTAGGCCCAAACAAATCCAAATAGCAGCCAATCCACCATTATCCAATAGAGTTTCAGTCGCAAACACAAGTAGGAAGCTCAAGCACAAACAAGCAGTTACACCAAGTAGAGCAATTAGCAATTAAACACAATTAATCACATAGGCAAACCAAGTACAATATGCACATCCAAATAATGTCACATAGATGCAAATGATGAATGCCTGTTCTAGTGGCTGATGAGTGATAAACCATGATTTATATTGTGTTTAATTGAGTGGTTTTATCAAGTCTTTCACCCACTTATTCATATGATTTGCATGTATTCACAATTCCTTCCTAAAATTGTTCTATGATTGAAAACTTGCTTCCTAAAGATCTTTTAATTGAATTTTTCTTCTTACCATTCGATGCCGTGATATGTGTGTTAAGTGTTTCAGGCTTCATAGGGCAAGAATGGCTTAGAGAATGGAGAGGAAGCTTGCAAAGATGGAAGGAACACAAGAAATTGAGGAGATGACCAGCGAGAAGTGACGTGGGCGCTTGGCTCACGCGACTGCGCGTAATAGAGGAAATCGCAGTGATGCGCTCACGTGCATGACGCGAACGCGTAGATTGGAAGCTGCACGAGTGACGCGAATGCGTGGACAACGCGCACGCGTGGCACGGAAAACGCTGAGTGACGCGAACGCATGGACGACGCGGTCGCGTGGCGTGCGCGATCTGCGGAATTTACAGAAGTCACTGGCGTGAATTCTGGGCCGCGTTCTAACCCAGTTTTCGGCCCAGAAACGCAGATTAAAGCCAGGGAACATCCAGAGACAAAGGACGACATTCATTTCGCATAATTTTTAGTTTTAGATCTGATTTTACTCATCCTCTAGGTTTTCTCTCTACACATTCATAGTTCTTAGGATTTTGTTTTTATCGCTTTTTGGATTGGGATATCGAGAAGAGTTGTTACCTTCGCAAGACTTCATCTCTCCAGTTTGTTTTCTCTACTTTTTACTTACTCTTCCATATCCTTAATTTGTCCAGAGTACAATTGGATTATTTTTAGAATTATTTAATACAAAGACTATTTTTATTTTTTTAATTAATCTCTTTGATTATTGTTTATCATGTCTCTTTTTATTTCCTCTCTTTATTTTGTGAACTCTATATTTATGATAACGGAGTAGTCCCCCAACTTGATTGGGAGTTGATTAAAAGGAAAACCTTGAGTTGGAATACTCAAGAGTTCAATTGTAATTGGTTCGTGGTTGGTGGCTTGTTAGTCACTAACTCTAATCCTTCCCAAGGGAGAGGATTAGGACTTGTGAATAGAAGTTGGCTTTTAACTTGACTTTCCTTCATTCGTTGAGGGTTAACTAAGTGGAACAACTACTAATTATTAATTAATCTTGAAAAAATCCCAACAAGGATAGAACTTCCGATTAATCTTCTCCCGGTCAAGATTTTTATTTAAATTACATAAATTCTCTGAATTAATTTCCTGTTTATCAAACTCAAAACCATTTTGGAAAAACCTCTGATTAATAAAATAGTACATCTTTCTGCAACTCGTTGGGAGACGACCTGGGACTCATACTCTCAGTATTCTAATTCTAATTTTGTGACAACTCTTTTCTAAATTGACAAGTGGATTTTTGCTGGTTAAGAGATGTACTTGCAACGCCATTTTTCTTAATAATTCTTAATCTGCCAATTTCCGCCACGTCAATTTTTGGCGCCGTTGCCGGGGAGTTGCAATAGAGTGCTAAGTTATTGATTGGAATTTATTTATTTGCATTTTATTTTATCTTGCTACTATGAGCTACATGTTCTCTTCATTGAATGACGCGTTCACTTCCTGATCCAAGCTTGCCAGTATTTGATCCTGAGATTGAAAGAACTATTTCACGTATAAGGCAAGCTCGTCGTCGGTTAGTCCTCTCCGAGGACGAATCTGAAACGTCACTTAAGGAAGAAACAAGCTCCCTTTCTACTGATTCGGTTGATTTACGTGCAGGTGACATGGCAGCACCTAGGAGAGTTACCATCTAGGAAGCTGGAGCCCCTGATTTTACACTACAACCGTATCAAGCGCATCACCCAGCGGTGGCTGTAGATTTTGAAATAAAGACTGCACTACTCAACTTGATGCCTAAGTTTCATGGCTTACCTGCTTAAGAGCCTATTAAGCACCTTAGGGATTTTCAGGCAGCCTGTTCTACTGTCAGGCGTGATGGTGCAGATGAAACTTCTATTTTGTTAAAAGCCTTCCCATTCTCTCTTGAGGGAAAGGCAAGAGAGTGGTACTACACTCAACCCGGAGCAACTGTTTCTAACTGGGATACGCTTAGAAGAGAATTTTTGGAAAAATTCTTTCCAGCTGAAGTTACTGATAAACTGAGGAAAGACATTTCCACGATTGTTCAGAACGAATCCGAGACTCTCTACGAATACTGGGAGCACTTCAACGATCTTTTGGAAGCATGTCCCCACCATATGATTAACAAGATAGTGTTGCTCGGCTACGTCACACAGGACATGAAGCCTCAGGATAAGACCACATTGGAAAGTGCTAGCAATGGGTCTATGAAAAAGTACAAGACTACTGATGAGGCATGGCAATTGATCAGCGACTTAGCTAAATCTACTCGGAATCACAGGCAGAAACAAAGCCGGTCAAAAGATGTTGCAGAGGTATCTTCTAGCAAAGGGACTACTACTCTAACTCAGAGTATATGTGAAATGACCAACTTACTAAAGCAGATGTAGTTGAGTCAACAGCAAGCTCATCCCTCTCCACCACAGCAAAGTCAACAGTTGGTTCCACAAAGAGTATGTGGAATATGCGCTGATTACAGTCATTATACTGATGAGTGTCCACAGATCCAACAAGAGGACAACACTTTGGCAGCCACTCATAATTTCTATGACCGCCCAAATCAAAGCCCCTACCAACAAGGCGGCAACTACAACCAAGGTGGGAACTATAACCAGAGTTGGAAAGACAACTCCAACCATAGCTGGAGAGATAATTCCAACCATGGCTGGAGGGACAACTATAACAGAGGAGGCAGAGACAACCAAGGAAATCAGAGGTGGAATAATAACAACAACAGACAACAGAACCAGAACCAGCCTTACAGAGCACCTCACCTGAGGCAAGTCCAAGCACCTCAGAACAACTAACAGCAGGTCCCTCAAATTACTTACCCCTCCTCTTCCAATGACGAGTTACTTCAGTCCATTGCACAAGGACAAAAGAACATGGAAGGTACACTCAACGGTCTAACATCTACTATACAAGCTCTCATCTCTCAGATGGGATCATCCAGCACTTCTAACACTCAACCTGCAAGCTCCCGTGGAATTCCTTCTCAACCCTTACCCAATCCAAAGGGTGGCATCAATGCCATCACCTTAAGGTCCGGAACCACACTGCAATGGAGGAATCTGGAGGAGCCAAGCCCACAGGAACACGCCCCAGATGCAGACATGGTTGAAGTGGAGGATGTGGAAGAGGAAGATGAAATACAAGACATGGTTGAAGAAGAAGCGGTTCAACCAAGGAATGGAGAACCCAAAGAAGCAGAAGTCGTAAGAGACGCTATTCCTATCCCATTTCCACACCTTGCAAGGAAATCCAGGAAACAGATGGAACTTGACCCTAAAATGGTAGAAATCTTCAAAAAGGTTGAGGTAACTGTTCCCCTTTTTGATGTTATTTAGCAAGTACCTAAATATGCAAAATTTCTAAAGGATCTGTGCATGCATAAGGATAAGATTAATGAATTTGAAACTATTCCTTTAGGTAGTTCTATATCTGCTTTAATGGGGGATATACCTGAAAAATGTAGTGACCCAGGACCATGCATAGTTAACTTAACCATTGGGGGTATAATATTTTCTGACTGCATGTGTGATTTAGGTGCGTGTGTTAGTATAATGCCTTTGTCCATATATGATGCTTTGAGGCTCCCTTCTTTAAAAAGGTCGGCAGCTCGTTTTGTGTTAGCAGATAAGAGCATTATTACAGTGGTTGGAATTGCTGAGGACGTGCTGGTGGGCATTAAGGGGCTCACATTTCCCATTGACTTCTATATCCTGGAGATGCCCAAAAATGACTTAGGGAAGCCGTCATCAATCCTGCTTGGAAGACCATTCCTGAAGACTTCAAAGTTCAAGCTGGATGCCTTTTCGGGAACATACTCTTTTGAAATAGACAGCCGAGCAGTAAGTTTCAATCTAAATGAAGCCATGAAGCACCCTCCGGAAGATCATTCCGTCTTCCAATGCGACATCATTGATGAGACTGTAGCTACAATTCATCAGGAAGAGATAGAAGGGAGTCACATGGAGCAAGGTCCAAGTGTGGGGAAACCCACTAAACATAATGAGGACACCTTGCCATTTTCACCAGCTCCAGAAGACCTAGTGCCCGGTCAGGAGCAGAAATTAGAATTAAAGCCTCTACCACCCCACCTCAAGTACACTTACCTTGAGGATGATTAGAAGCTCCCAGTAATAATTGCAAGGGAACTCACTTCCCAACAAGAGGAGCAGTTACTTAGTGTGCTGAGGAGACACAAGAAGGCAATTGGGTGGAGCTTGGCAGACATAGTGGGTATCAACCCTCAAGTTTGTGAGCACAGAATATTTTTAGAAGAGGGAGCAAGGCCTGTTCGTCAACCCCAGAGAAGACTGAATCCCACTATCTTAGAGGTTGTCAAAAAGAAAGTAACCAGACTACTTGAGGCAGATATCATCTACCCCATCTCAGACAGTGAATGGGTAAGCCCAATACAAGTGGTGCCCAAGAAGTCTGGAGTCACTACAGTGAAGAATGAGCATGGAGAGCTCATAGCAATCAGAGTACAGAACGCCTGGAGGGTCTGCATTGATTACAGGCGCCTCAACCACGCCACTCGTAAGGATCACTACCCCCTGCCATTTATTGATCAAATGCTAGATCGCCTGTCAGGTAAATCACATTATTGCTTTTTAGATAGTTACATAGGCTATTTCCATATTCATATAGCTCCTGAAGATCAGGAAAAGACAACTTTTACATGTCCTTTTGGGACTTATGCTTATAAGAGAATGCCCTTTGGCTTGTGCAATGCACCAGCTACTTTCCAAAGATGTATGATGAGTCTTTTCTCTGATCTTATTGAGAACTGTATGGAGGTTTTCATGGATAATTTTAGCGTATACGGTGACTCCTTTAATCTTTGCTTGGATAGTCTATCTAGAGTGTTAGACAGGTGTGTTAGTTCAAACCTTGTTTTAAATTTTGAAAAGTGCCATTTTATGGTCAAACAAGGTATTGTACTAGGACATGTTGTCTCTAACACTGATATTTTTGTAGATCCGGCAAAGGTAAATGTCATTTCTAGTCTACCTTACCCCTCTTCCGTGAGGGAAGTTCGTTCATTCCTTGGCCATGCAGGTTTCTACCGGCAGTTCATCAAGGACTTTAGTAAGGTAGCACTGCTGGTAGCACGAATTGCGAATCACACTTTTCACAACTCGTACCACGAACCAGCAAGTGCACTGGGTCGTCCAAGTAATACCTTACGTGAGTAAGGGTCGAATCCCACAGAGATTGTTGGTTTGAAGCAATCTATGGTTATCTTGTAAATCTTAGTCAGGAAGTCAATTATGTTTATCAGTTGAATTATGAATAACCAGTAGAGCATAAATTAAAAGTTACTTGTTTTGTAGTAATGGAGAATATGTTGGAGTTTTGGAGATGCTTTGTCTTCTGAATCTCAGCTTTCCTCTGTCTTCTGATTCACGCACGCATGTCCTCCTATGGCAAGCTGTGTGTTGGTGGATCACCGTTGTCAATGGCTACCTTCCATCCTTCCAGTGAAAACTACGCTCACGCACTCTGTCACAGCACGGCTAATCACCGGTTGGTTCTCGATCCGGTTGGAATAGGATTTACTATCCTTTTGCATCTGTCACTAACGCCCAGCCTTCAGGAGTTTGAAGCTCGTCACAGTCATTCAATCCTTGAATCCTACTCGGAATACCACAGACAAGGTTTAGACTTTCCGGATTCTCTTGAATGCTGCCATCAGTTCTAGCTTATACCACGGAGATTCTGATTAAAGAATCTAAGAGATACTCATTCAATCGGATA
The DNA here is from genome assembly GCF_003086295.3 of Arachis hypogaea. Classification (NCBI taxonomy): domain Eukaryota; kingdom Viridiplantae; phylum Streptophyta; class Magnoliopsida; order Fabales; family Fabaceae; genus Arachis; species Arachis hypogaea. The sequence goes on from NC_092046.1 coordinate 129,843,244, forward strand.
TAGAACGGAGGTGGTTGTCAGGCACACGTTCATGGTTTGAGGAAGGTGATGAATGTCACAGATCATCACCTTCATCACAGTTAAGCGCGAATGAACATCTTAGATAGGAACAAGCGTGTTTGAATGGAAAACAGGAATACTTGCATTAATTCATTGAGACACAGCAGAGCTCCTCACCCCCAACAATGGGGTTTAGAGACTCATGCCGTCAGAGAATACAAAGTTTAGATCTGAAAATGTCATGAGATACAGAATAAGTCTCTAAAAGTTGTTTAAATACTAAACTAGTAGCCTAGGGTTACAAAATATGAGTGAACTATGATGGATGATGCAGAGATCCACTTCTGGGGCCCACTTGGTGTGCTGGGGCCCACTTGGTGTGTGCTGGGGCTGAGATTTCGTCCAGAGGCCATTTGTGGAGTTGAACGCCAGTTTTTATGCCAGTTTGGGCGTTCAACTCCAGTTTTTTATCCTTTTCTGGCGCTGGACGCCAGAATTGGGCAGAGAACTGGCGTTGAACGCCAGTTTACGTCGTCTATCCTTGTGGAAAGTATGGACTATTATATATTGATGGAAAGCCCTGGATGTCTACTTTCCAACGCAATTGAAAGCATGCCATTTCGAGTTCTTTAGCTCCAGAAAAGCCACTTTGAGTGCAGGGAGGTCAGAATCCAACAGCATCAGCAGTCCTTTTTCAGCCTGAATCAGATTTTTGCTCAGCTCCTTCAATTTCAGCCAGAAAAATACCTGAAATTACAAAAAAACACATAACTCATAGTAAAGTCCAGAAATATGAATTTTTCCTAAAAACTACTAGAATTAAACTAAAAACTAACTAAAACATACTCTAAACTATATGAAATTATCCCCAAAAAGCGTATAAAATATCCGCTCATCACAACACCAAACTTAAACTGTTGCTTGTCCTCAAGCAACTAGACAAATAAAATAGAAGACTAATAGGTTGAGAAGCAATAATATCTCAGAGTTGTTGATTGAAGCTCAGATCCTAATTAGATGAGTGGGACTAGTAGCTTTTTGCTTCTGAACAGTTTTGGCATCTCACTTTATCCATTGAAGCTCAGAGTGATTGGCATCTATAGGAACTCAGAATTCAGATAGTATTATTGATTCTCTTAGTTCAGTGTGATGATTCTTGAACACAGCTTCTTTATGAGTCTTGGCCGTGGCCCTAAGCACTTTGTTTTCCAGTATTACTACCGGATACATAAATGCCACAGACACATAACTGGGTGAACCTTTTCAGATTGTGACTCAGCTTTGCTAAAGTCCCCAATTAGAGGTGTCCAGAGTTCTTAAGCACACTCTTCTTTTTGCTTTGGACCTTGACTTTAACCGCTCAGTCTCAAGTTTTCACTTGACACCTTCACGCCACAAGCACATGGTTAGGGACAGCTTGATTTAGCCGCTTAGGCCAGGATTTTATTCCTTTTTGGCCCTCCTATCCACTGATGCTCAAAGCCTTGGGATCCTTTTTTATTACCCTTGCCTTTTGGTTTTAAGAGCTTTGGCTTTTTCTGCTTGCTTTCTCTTTTTTCTTTCTCTTTTTTTTTTCTGCAAGCTTTGTTCTTTGCTGCTTTTTCTTGCTTCAAGAATCATTTTTATGATTTTTCAGATTCTCAATAACATGTCTCATGTGCATCATTCTTTCAAGAGCCAACATATTTAACAGTCTTAAGCAACAAATTCAAAAGATATATGCACTATTCAAGCATTCATTCAGAAGACAGAAAGCATTGCCACCACATTTAACTAATTAGAATTTCTCTTATTAAAACTCGAAATTTTATTGCTTCTTATTCAAAAGATCTACTACTTTATTCATGTTTGCTGATGATGAGAAAAATAAACTATAGCTTAATTGGAGATAAAATCAAAATAGATACTAATTACTACTATATGACTCCTAAGGTAAAATTAAAATAAGAACAGTTATCACAGAGTTAAGGCTAAGATTAGAACTCAACAACCTTGAGGTTTGGGAAGTGGATGTTCCTCTAGTCTGTGAGGTGCTTGGTCCTTCAAGAGAGAATTTCTGGTGCTTCAGTTCCTTTAAATCACGCCCTTGCTCCTCTTGGAGTGGGTTGTTTTCCTTTAGGGGCCATGATCTTAGTGATCACGGATAAGCACACCAAACTTAAAGCTTTGCTTGTCCTCAAGCAAAAGAAAAAGAAGGAGATGGGTAGAAGGAGAGCTCCTCCCCACCATCCTGGCGTTTGAACGCCCAAACACTGCCTGTTTTGGGCGTTCAACGCCCAAATGCTGCTTTCCTGGGCGTTCAACGCCTAGTTGTTGCCATTTTCTGGCGTTGAACGCCAGATAGCTATCCTTACTGGCGTTCAGCGCCCACTGGATGCCCATTTTGGGCGCTGAACGCCCAAAATGGCCTTCACTGGCGTTTTCTTGCCAGTAAGCTCCCTATCTCTGTTTTGTGTGTAGATTCCTTCTGTAACCCTGTAAACTTATGCAAATGATTCTTTACCTTAGTGTCAGTGAACTTTATATAAACAAATAAAAATAAAAATAGGGCAAAAATGCTTAGAGGATTGATGCCCCATGGCTGGGTTGCCTCCCAGCAAGCGCTTCTTTATTGTCTTTAGCTGGACCTTGCTGAGCTTTTAATCTAGCTGCAGCCTTGAGCATTCTTGCTCAGTGTTGCCTTCAAGATAATGCTTGATTCTCTGTCCATTGACAATGAACTTCTTATCAGAATCAATATCTTGAAGCTCCACATAACCATATGGTGACACACTTGTTATCAAGTATGGTCCCCTCCACCGGGATTTCAGTTTCCCGGGGAATAGCCTGAGTCTAGAGTTAAACAACAGGACCTTCTGTCCTGGTTCAAAGATTCTAGATGACAGCTTTTTGTCATGCCATTTTTTTTATTTTTCTTTATAAAGCTTGGCATTTTCGAAAGCTGTGAATCTGAATTCCTCTAGCTCATTTAGCTGGAGCAATCGTTTTTCTCCTGCTAATTTGGCATCTAAGTTTAGGAATCTGGTTGCCCAGTAGGCCTTATGTTCCAGTTCCATGGGCAAGTGGCATGCCTTACCATACACGAGTTGGTATGGAGAGGTCCCTATAGGGGTCTTGAATGCTGTTCTGTAAGCCCACAGAGCATCATCTAAGCTCCTTGCCCAATCTTTTCTACGGGTATTTACTGTCCGTTCCAGGATTCTCTTTAATTCTCTGTTAGAGACTTCAGCTTGCCCGTTGGTTTGTGGATGATATGGAGTGGCCACTTTGTGGCGAATTCCATACCGAACCATGGCAGAGTAAAGCTGTTTGTTGCAGAAGTGAGTGCCCCCATCACTGATTAACACTCTAGGGACACCAAACCTGCTAAAGATATGTTTCTGGAGGAACTTCAGCACTGTTTTAGTATCATTGGTGGGAGTGGCAATAGCCTCAACCCATTTTGATACATAGTCAACTGCCACCAGAATATAAGTGTTTGAGTATGATGGTGGGAAAGGTCCCATGAAGTCAATTCCCCATACATCAAACAACTCTATTTCCAAGATCCCTTGTTGAGGCATGGCGTAACCATGAGGCAGGTTACCAGCTCTTTGGCAACTGTCACAATTACGTACAAATTCTCGGGAATCTTTATAGAGTGTGGGCCAATAGAAGCCACATTGGAGGACCTTGGTGGCTGTTCGCTCACCTCCGAAATGGCCTCTATATTGAGATCCGTGGCAATGCCATAGGATTCTCTGTGCTTCCTCTCTGGGGACACACCTATGGATAATTCCGTCTGCACATCTCTTAAAGAGATAGGGTTCATCCCACAAGTAGTACTTTGCATCAGTAACTAATTTCTTCTTTTGTATTCTATTGTACTCCTTGGGTATGAACCTTGCAGCTTTATAGTTTGCAATATCGGCAAACCATGGTGCTTCCTGAATGGCAAATAGATGCTCATCAGGGAACGTCTCAGAGATCTCAAGAAAGGGGAGGGACGTCCCTTCCACTGGCTCTATCCGGGACAGATGATCAGCTACTTGGTTCTCTGTCCTTTTTCTGTCTCTTATTTCTATATCAAACTCTTGCAGAAGCAATACCCATCTGATGAGCCTGGGTTTTGAATCCTGCTTTGTGAGTAGATACTTAAGAGCAGCGTGGTCAGTGTACACAATCACCTTTGATCCTACTAAGTAGGATCTGAACTTGTCAATGGCGTAAACCACTGCAAGTAATTCCTTTTCTGTGGTTGTGTAATTTTTCTGGGCATCATTTAAAACGCGACTGGCATAATAAATGACATGCAGAAGCTTGTCATGCCTCTGTCCCAGTACTGCACCAATGGCATGATCACTGGCATCACACATTAACTCAAATGGCAATGTCCAGTCTGGTGCAGAGATGACTGGTGCTGTGACCAGCTTAGCTTTCAGCGTTTCAAACGCCTGTAGGCATGCTGTGTCAAACACAAATGGCGTGTCAGCAGCTAGCAGATTGCTTAGAGGTTTTGCGATTTTTGAAAAATCCTTTATAAACCTCCTATAGAATCCTGCATGCCCCAGAAAGCTTCTGATTGCCTTAACATTGGCAGGTGGAGGTAATTTTTCAATTACCTCTATTTTTGCTTGATCCACCTCTATTCCCTTGTTTGAGATTTTATGCCCAAGAACAATTCCTTCAGTCACCATGAAGTGACACTTTTCCCAGTTTAAAACTAGGTTGGTTTCTTGGCATCTTTTCAGAACAAGTTTCAGGTGATCAAGACAGGAGCTGAATGAGTCTCCATATACTGAGAAGTCATCCATGAAGACTTCTAGAAATTTTTCCACCATATCAGAGAAAATAGAGGGCATGCATCTCTGGAAGGTTGCAGGTGCATTGCATAGCCCAAAGGGCATCCTCCTGTAAGCAAACACTCCGGATGGACATGTGAATGCTGTTTTCTCTTGATCCTGGGGATCTACTGCAATCTGGTTATAGCCTGAGTAGCCATCCAAAAAGCAGTAATAATCATGACCTGCTAGTCTCTCTAGCATCTGGTCTATGAATGGTAAAGGAAAATGATCCTTTCTGATGGCTGTATTGAGCCTTCTGTAGTCAATACACATGCGCCACCCTGTAACTGTTCTTATAGGAACCAGTTCATTTTTTTCATTATGAATCACTGTCATGCCTCCCTTTTTCGGGACGACTTGAACAGGGCTCACCCAGGGGCTATCAGAAATGGGATAAATAATCCCAGCCTCTAGTAATTTGGTGACCTCTTTCTGCACCACTTCCTTCATGGCTGGATTTAGCCGCCTTTGTGGTTGAACCACTGGTTTGGCATTATCCTCCAATAGGATTTTGTGCATGCATCTAGCTGGGCTTATGCCCTTAAGGTCACCTATGGACCACCCAAGAGCTGTCTTGTGTGTCCTTAGCACTTGAATAAGTGCTTCCTCTTCCTGTGAATTTAAGGCAGAGCTTATGATCACTGGAAAAGTGTCACCTTCTCCTAGAAATGCATATTTCAAGGATGGTGGCAGTGGCTTGAGCTCTGGTTTAGGAGGTTTTTCCTCTTTCAGAAGAAAGTTCAGAGGCTCTTTCATGTCCCCTGAATCCTCCAAATAAGGCTGAACATCTTTAAAGATGTTTTCCAACTCTGATTCGAGACTCTCAGCCATGTTGATCTCTTCTACCAAAGAGTCAATAAGGTCAACTTTCATGCAGTCTGTTGATGTGTCTGGATGCTGCATGGCTTTGACAGCGTTCAACTTGAACTCGTCATTGTTGACTCTCAGGGTTATTTCCCCCTGTTGGACGTCAATGAGGGATCGTCCAGTTGCTAGGAAGGGTCTTCCTAGAATGAGAGTGGCACTCTTGTGCTCCTCCATTTCCAGCACAACAAAGTCAGTGGGAAAGGCGAATGGCCCAACTCTGACAATCATGTCCTCAATCACGCCTGATGGGTATTTAGTGGAACCATCAGCAAGTTGGAGACATATCCGGGTTGGTTTAATTTCTTCAGTTAATCCAAGCTTCCTGATAGTGGATGCAGGTATTAGGTTGATGCTTGCTCCAAGATCGCATAAGGCTGTCTTGGTGCAATCACCTTCCAATACGCATGGTATCAGAAAACTCCCAGGGTCTTTAAGCTTTTCAGGAAAGCTTTTCAGAATGACTGCACTGCATTCTTCAGTGAGGAGAACTCTTTCTGTTTCTCTCCACTCCTTTTTATGACTCAAGATCTCTTTCATGAACTTGGCATAAGAAGGTATTTGCTCAAGTGCCTCTGCAAATGGAATCTTTATTTCAAGAGTCCTTAGATAATCTGCAAAGCGAGCAAATTGCTTATCCTGCTCCTCTTTCTGGAGTTTTTGAGGATAAGGTATCTTGGCTTTATATTCCTCAACCTTAGTGGTTAAAGAAGCCTTTTTAGAGGGGTTGTTATCAGCACTTGTGTGTGTCTGATCCCTCACTGGCAATTGAGTACCAGAGTCAGAAGCTGGAGTGACGTTAGACGCCAACTCACTGTCTGTTCTTGGCGCCTGAACGCCAGAAATGTGCCCCTGTTGGGTGTTCAACGCCAGATTCTTGCCCATTTCTGGCGTTGAACGCCAATCCTGCCTTGTTTCTGGCGCTGAACGCCAGTTTTGGGCATGGTCTGGGCGTTCAGCGCCAGCCTTCCACCCATTTTCTGGCGTTTTAGTGCCAGAATCATTTTTCCTTGGGCTCTTACTGTCCTCAGGGGAATCTTTGGTGGGTTGCTCATTTCTTGAATTTTTGATGCCTTGAGGTGGGGCATTTAATGTTTTCCCACTTCTTAATTGAACTGCTTGGCATTCTTCTGCTATTTGCTTTGATAGCTGCTGCTTTGTTTGCTTAAACTGTTCTTCCATATGTATATTAGCTATCCTTGCTGATTGAATTCAGCAGCTTGTTTTACAGTACTGAATTCAGCAGTTACTGTTTTAACCTCTTCATTCATGGAAGGGTTGCTGCTTAGATACAGATGTTGATTCCTGGCAACTGTATCAATGAGCTCTTGAGCCTCTTCGATTGTCTTTCTCATATGGATAGATCCACCAGCTGAGTAATCTAAAGACATCTGAGCTCCTTCTGCAAGCCCATAGTAGAAGATGTCTAACTGAACCCACTCTGAAAACATTTCAGAGGGGCATTTTCGTAGCATCTCTCTGTATCTCTCCCAAGCATCATAAAGAGATTCATTATCTCCTTGTTTAAAGCCTTGGATGTCCAGCCTTAGCTGTGTCATCCTTTTTGGAGGGAAATATTGATTCAGGAATTTTTCTGTCAGCTGTTTCCATGTTCTTATGCTGGCCTTAGGTTGGTTATTTAACCACCTCTTAGCTTGATCTTTTACAGCAAATGGAAACAGTAATAGTCTGTAGACATCCTGATCTATTTCCTTATCATGTACTGTGTCAGCAATCTGTAGAAACTGTGCCAGAAACTCTGTAGGTTCTTCCTGTGGAAGACCGGAATACTGGCAACTTTGCTGCACCATGATAATGAGCTGAGGATTCAACTCAAAGCTACTAACTCCAATGGAGGGTATGCATATGCTACTCCCATATGAAGCAGTAGAGGGGTTAGAATATGACCCCAGAGTCCTCCTGGACTGTTCATTTCCACTTATGTCCATGATGGATTTCTATGGATATAACTTGGACTGATTTATCTTTTTATTTATTTTATTTTATAAGAAGTAAATACTTAAATAAAATAAAATAACTAAAAAGAATTTGAATTTTGAAATTTTTTTTTCGTAAAAAAAATTAAAAATAATTAGTTAAAAAAAACGAAATTTTTTTTGAAAAAGAGGGAAGATATTTTCGAAAATTAGAGAGAGAGAGTTAGTTAGGTAGTTTTGAAAAAGTTTAAGAAACAAACAAAAAGTTAGTTAGTTAGTTGAAACAAATTTTGAAAAGATAAGAAGTTAGGAAGTTAGAAGAGATATTTTGAAAAGATAATTTTTTTTTTTTGAATTTAGTGAGGAGAGAGAAAAACAATAAGATAGTACAAGATTTAAAATTTTTAGATCTAATGCTCCTTGTTTTTCGAAAAATTTGGAGGGAAAACACCAAGGAACACCAAACTTAAAAATTTTAAGATCAAGATACAAGGAAAACTCAAGAACACTTTGAAGACTCACAAGAACACAAGAACATGAAGGAAGAACACCAAACTTAAAATTTTTAGAAAACCAAACCAAAATTTTCGAAAATCAAAGGGGAATCAACAAGAAAACACCAAACTTAAAGTTTGGCACAAGATTTAATAGAAAAAATATTTTTGAAAAAGAAGGTTTTGAAAAGAGTATAAAGGATTCCAGCCCAATTACCAAGAACACAGATTAACGCTCTAGCCAAATGAGTTATGGGACCTTATTAAAGTTTGGCATAGGATTTAATAGAAAAATTATTTTTGAAAAAGGTTTTTTTTTAAAATATGATAGCCAATTACCATGAACATAAACACCACGTTCTAATTAACTGAGCTATAAATTTAAAGTATTTTAACAAGGGGTAATTAATAAAAGACTCTAAACCAAAAAAAAAAAAAAGAAAATTTTTCCTAATCTAAGCAACAAAATAATCCGTCAGTTGTTCAAACACGAACAATCCCCGGCAACGGCGCCAAAAACTTGGTAGCACGAATTGCGAATCACACTTTTCACAACTCGTACCACGAACCAGTAAGTGCACTGGGTCGTCCAAGTAATACCTTACGTGAGTAAGGGTCGAATCCCACAGAGATTGTTGGTTTGAAGCAATCTATGGTTATCTTGTAAATCTTAGTCAGGAAGTCAATTATGTTTATCAGTTGAATTATGAATAACCAGTAGAGCATAAATTAAAAGTTACTTGTTTTGTAGTAATGGAGAATATGTTGGAGTTTTGGAGATGCTTTGTCTTCTGAATCTCTGCTTTCCTCTGTCTTCTGATTCACGCACGCATGTCCTCCTATGGCAAGCTGTGTGTTGGTGGATCACCGTTGTCAATGGCTACCTTCCATCCTTCCAGTGAAAACTACGCTCACGCACTCTGTCACAGCACGGCTAATCACCGGTTGGTTCTCGATCTGGTTGGAATAGGATTTACTATCCTTTTGCATCTGTCACTAACGCCCAGCCTTCAGGAGTTTGAAGCTCGTCACAGTCATTCAATCCTTGAATCCTACTCGGAATACCACAGACAAGGTTTAGACTTTCCGGATTCTCTTGAATGCTGCCATCAGTTCTAGCTTATACCACGGAGATTCTGATTAAAGAATCTAAGAGATACTCATTCAATCGGATATAGAACGGAGGTGGTTGTCAGGCACACGTTCATGGTTTGAGGAAGGTGATGAATGTCACAGATCATCACCTTCATCACAGTTAAGCGCGAATGAACATCTTAGATAGGAACAAGCGTGTTTGAATGGAAAACAGGAATACTTGCATTAATTCATTGAGACACAGCAGAGCTCCTCACCCCCAACAATGGGGTTTAGAGACTCATGCCGTCAGAGAATACAAAGTTTAGATCTGAAAATGTCATGAGATACAGAATAAGTCTCTAAAAGTTGTTTAAATACTAAACTAGTAGCCTAGGGTTACAAAATATGAGTGGACTATGATGGATGATGCAGAGATCCACTTCTGGGGCCCACTTAGTGTGCTGGGGCCCACTTGGTGTGTGCTGGGGCTGAGATTTCGTGCAGAGGCCATTTGTGGAGTTGAACGCCAGTTTTTATGCCAGTTTGGGCGTTCAACTCCAGTTTTTGATCCTTTTCTGGCGCTGGACGCCAGAATTGGGCAGAGAACTGGCGTTGAACGTCAGTTTACGTCATCTATCCTTGTGCAAAGTATGGACTATTATATATTGCTGGAAAGCCCTGGATGTCTACTTTCCAACGCAATTGGAAGCATGCCATTTCGAGTTCTGTAGCTCCAGAAAATCCACTTTGAGTGCAGGGAGGTCAGAATCCAACAGCATCAGCAGTCCTTTTTCAGCCTGAATCAGATTTTTGCTCAGCTCCTTCAATTTCAGCCAGAAAAATACCTGAAATTACAGAAAAACACATAACTCATAGTAAAGTCCAGAAATATGAATTTTTCCTAAAAACTACTAGAATTAAACTAAAAACTAACTAAAACATACTCTAAACTATATGAAATTATCCCCAAAAAGCGTATAAAATATCCGCTCATCAACTGCCCTTATCCAGACTTCTGCAGAAAGATATTGAGTTCGAGTTCAATGAGGATTGTATAGAGGCGTTCAACAAGCTGAAGATCGCCTTGACTCAAGCTCCAATTGTGAGAGGACCAGACTGGAGCCAGCCCTTTGAAATTATGTGTGATGCTTCCAACCATGCTGTGGGAGCAGCGCTGGCCCAGCACGCAGGTAAGGATCCTTTCGTAATTGCTTATGCTTCCAAGACATTAGATGCTGCTCAGTCTAATTACACTACTACTGAGAAAGAGCTTTTGGCTATTGTTTTTGCTCTGGATAAATTTTGAGCCTATTTACTTGGTACTAAGGTGGTAGTGTACTCCGACCATGCAGCTCTAAAGTATTTATTAGCTAAAAAGAAGTCCAAACCAATGCTAATATGATGGATATTGCTGCTACAAGAATTTGATTTAGAAATTAAGGATAGGAGTGATTCTCAGAATTTAGTAGCAGACCACTTGAGTCGCCTTGAGCACATCAAGGATGACTCCACTCCTATCAATGATGCTTTTCCTTTTGACAGCTTGCATGCAATATCTGAAGTAGTTTCTTGGTATGCACTGTAGCTAATTATCTCGTTAGCCATACTTTCCCTCCAAATTTTACTAAGCACGAGAGGGACAAGCTGAAAAGCGAGTCCAAATATTATATATGGGATGACCTCTATCTGTGGAGGTATGGTGCTGACCAGATAATTAGGAGATGTGTGCCTCAATCAGAATTCCAGTCCATTTTAGAGGCCTGCCACTCATCTGAGAGTGGTGGACATTTTGGTCCTCAAAGAACAGCTAGAAAAATCCTAGACTATGGATTCTGGTGGCCCACTCTTTTTAAAGATGCTACTGCTTTTTGTAAATCTTGTTCCCCATACCAAAGGTTTGGTAACATATCCAAGAGGGATGAGATGACCCAACAAATTATGTTGTTTTGTGAGATTTTTTATGTTTGGGGCATTGACTTCATGGGACCGTTTCCAAACTCAAGCGGTTTTACATACATATTGTTAGCTGTGGATTATGTCTCTAAATGGGTGGAAGCAATTTCTACCCGTGCCGATGATGCTAACACTGTTGTCTCTTTTGTTAGAAATCATATTATCTGTCACTTTGGATCACCACGAGCAATCGTGAGCGATCAAGGTACCCATTTCTGTAACAGGAGACTGAACACCCTATTGAAGAAGCATGGCATTATTCACAAAGTAGACACAGCATACCACCCGCAAACTAATGGACAAGCGGAAGTGTCCAATAGAGAAATAAAGCGTATCCTGGAGAAAATAGTCAAGCCTCATAGGAAGGACTGGAGCGCCAGGCTACAAGATGCGCTTTGGGCATATCGGACTGCATACAAGACACCTATAGGAATGAGTCCCTTATGCTTGGTTTATGGAAAAGCTTGTCACCTCCCAGTAGAGATTGAACACAAAGCATTCTGGGCGGTGAGAGAGATCAACATGGATTATGAGAAAGCCGGAGCTGAACTGAAGTTGCAACTGCAAGAATTAGAGAACCTTCGCCTAGAAGCTTATGAAAACTCCAGGCTGTATAAAGAGAAGGTGAAAGCTGCGCATGATAAGAACATCAAGAGAAGAGAATTTCAACCTGGGGACTTAGTCCTCCTTTACAACTCCAGATTGTGGCTCATGCCAGGCAAGTTGAGATCCAGATGGGACGGTCCCTATCGTGTAGAGAGGGCGGAGCCATACGGAGTCTTTCACTTGAGCCATCCTTCAAGCTCCGAACTTATAAAGGTAAATGGACATCGCTTGATGTTATTTCATGGGGAAAAGATGGCAAAAAACCAGGAGTTTGAGATCTTCCTCTTGGAAGATCCACCCACAATAGAAGACTGAGATAGTGGAGCGTCCAACTTAAGGACGTTAAAGCAAAGTGCTGGGTGGGAGACAACCCACCATGGTATGATCGTTCCTCCCCCTCTTCTTAATTTCCTTTTTCAATAACTCTTCTCAGTACCAATGCCTATAGTCTGCATCTGCATTTGCATACTGCATAAAAAAAATTTTGGCACGCGACGCGACAACGTCGCCGACGCATCCGCGTCATATGTGCCTCAAGGAAGAAAAGAGATTTTACATAGAGTCATGCGAGAGCGTGGCTGGAGGCGTGCCCTTGGCACAATTTGACCCATGTGCCCGCGTCGCTGACGCGTCTACGTCATGTGGAAAAAAATGTCTCCCACGCGTTCGAGTCGAACACGCGAACGCGTGCCCTGAAAATTGACGTAAGAAAGGGTGTATGGCAGAATGTTATGCTGAACCAGGGCTGGAATGGTGCTAGACGCACAAGCCCTACCACGCGAACGCTTGCCCCACGCGTCCGCGTCGTTTTGCAATCTTGGCCATTCATGCGATCGCGTCCACCACGCGAACGTGTCACCCTGAAATTTGGCAACAATGAGTTTCGAACAGAGAGTAATGTGAGCGCGAGGCTGCCCTCGCGCCACTAGCACCGATCATTTCACGCGTCCGCGTCAGTTAATCTAAGCGCCATTCGCGCGAACGCGTACCCCACGCGTCTGCGTCGCTCGCGCCGCACAACCTATCCAAATCTGCCAAAATATCTTATCTTTTCCTTCCCCAAATCCTACTTTTTCTTTTTCCCTTCTTCTTTCTTCCCCCCCCTTTTTTTTTCTTCCTTCTTCCTTCTTTCTCACTTTCTACTTTCTCTCTCTCACCACCATTATCAAGGTTTTTTCTTTTCTTCTTCCCTCCTTACTTTTCTATTCTTCTTCTTATTTCTATGTTTTCTTTTTCTTTTCTTTTTTTTTCTTTTTACTTTCATTATCCATGTTTTCTTTTTCTTTTAATTGGTATTGGAAATTTATTTTGGGTCATTATTTCTTATGATTTGCTTGTAGATTGTTAAGGAATTGTTTGACAATTATATATTAATTTTATAGGGTTGCTTGCATGTTCAATTTATTACTTTCAATAGCTTATTTGCCATGCATGCTATGTGTTTGTGAAAACGCCCGTATGGCATTGTGCATTATTTTTAGATTTCTTTTATTCTACTACTCTAAATGCTTGCTTTTCACAAAACATTTTTTATATTTCATTAATTAAATATAATTGTTATTACAGAGAGATTGTTAGTTTGACAGACTTGGTAATCTAACTTGGACTTTGAATGCTTGATTTATGCTACTCATGCCTTTGCCAGCATGCCAATAAAAACCTTGCATTTAACTGTCTTCATATGCACTTGCTATATTTTCATTGATGATTTTTCACATGTAGTCATGACCATGTGTTAACATCATTTGTTTTAATGTGCATTGATTACCACCTTTTCCGTTCTCTTCCTTGCTCTAACCCTTGAATTCTTAACATCCTTATTCTTTCCCTTTCAGGATGGCTACCAAGAAAGGAAAAGAGAAAGCTACTCCCAAACCACCAGCAAGGAGAGGAACAAAAAGAGAATTAGTGGCAGAGCCCTCTTCAACTGCAGTTAAGCCCTCAACAAAACGAATTAAGAGGATTATCAAGGTCGATGAAAAAGAGAAAGCCTTCCTAGCAAAGGACACTGTGCGATTTCTCAACCGCTACTGTGAGCAGATGTTCCCCATCCCGGCGGCAAGGAATTACAACAACGAATACCTGCTTATCCTCCCGACCCGTATTGCTGAATTTGTTGAGCCACGAATCGATCACAGACACTAGGGATTCCTACAAAGACAGCCACGACAGGTTAATCTCTCATGGGTAGTCGAGTTCTACTCTAATTTTCACTTGCCAACCCTGCAGTCTGTCTATGTCCGTCAGAAGCAAATCCCCATTACAGAAGAGGCCATTCAACGAGCTTTGGATCTCCCCCTGCTCCAGAAGGACTGGACGCATTCCAAGAGGTCGCACTCAAGCGCCAGACGTACCAATTTGACTGGGACGCTGTTCTCAGAGTTATCGCACAACCTGGAAGCAGATGGATTTATGGATACCATCGTTCCCGACCTAAGGGAATATCGGCTTCCGCACTTACTTTGGAGGCTCGCGTATGGGCACAGATTATGTCCCACTACATCTTTCCGAGCACTCATGAGTCCTCCTTCACTGCAGACATGGCCGTTCTACTATGGTGCATCCTCACAGACCAGCCTCTACACCTACCAAGACACATCCGGAATGCCATGGGACACGTACAAATTGCGGGCAACCTACCTTTTTCCGCCTTGGTCTCAGAACGTGTTGCAGCAGCCGGAGTCTCCTACAGAGCTGGGGACACCAAAGCCATGCTTCCCCGGGATGATCAGTACATCCCTAACGGAAAATATCTCAGGCCACCAACAGCCACTACCAGCCAGTTCGCAGAACAAGCTGCAAACATTCCCCCTTCCACACCACAAGCACCTTCAATAAGTCAACTGCTCCATCAAATACTAGAGAGGTTGGACTGGCAAGAACAGAAAGTGAAGCTACGAGAGCGTCGCAACCAGCGCCAATTCAAATACCTCAAAGAGCTACTCACAGGCTACCATAGGCCTAACAAGGACCCAGATACCCCGGACTCCACTTCATTTACCAGCACAGGGAGCCATGACGGTCCCGACTATGGAGATACTGCTACCAGCCCCCCTTTGTTCTTGACAGATGGCACCGAGGACGGTGCAAAGCCTTAAGTGTGGGGAGGTCGGTCAGTGCCTGACTTCCGGAGGTAATTTCTCTTCCTTAACACCAATAAAATAGTTAGTTTTTCAATTTTTTTTTTTAGAATATGATAGATTGCATAGTAATAGGTTAATTGCATGCATGTTCTACTCGATTGAAAGGATAATAAGTTTCTCCTAAGACCTGAATCTTTCACTAATTTAAATCAAAACCCTTATGTTAAAATTGTTTGAAGTTGTAATTGGAACATGGTTTTTGAGCTAAAGAACACACAACCTGTGAGACTTTGAGCCTAAATACATGGTTACATTATTTAACCATAACTATATTTTTTTCTTGTGTGTTTATTTCTCTATGATTGTAATTTGAATTTTGTTTTATCCTATATGTCCATTATTTAGTGTATTTACATGCTTGCATATGATTGATGCCATTATTTGTTTAGCTCACTTATCCCAAATAAGCCTACCCTTTTAATTACCTTTGTTAGCAACTTTGAGCCATTTTAATCCCAGTTGTTCTACATTTTACCACATTACTAGCCTTAAGCAGAAAAACAATTAAATATCCCTATTGAATCTTTGGTTAGCTTAAGATAGAAATTGTGTGTTAATTGAGTTTGGGAAGATTGTGAGAACAAAGGTTAATAAAGGAATGTGTCATGATAAGACAATGGAAATTTGGGTACCTACTCATGTGAAACTATAAAAGAAAATTAAAAATCTATGTGCATTGATAAGCTATGTCTATTTTTATGTTCAAAAAAAAAAATTTACAATATTTTAGTAAATAAGGGGACAAAATTACCCCAATGATAAGTTAAAGTTCAACAATCAATGCACATGTGATAAAATCAAAATAAAGGATGATGCATGAGTATGGAATGTGAAAAGGAAATTCTGGGTAGCTAGGTATGAAATTTAAAGTTATATAGAATATACATATGTGATCAGGTGAAAGCTTGGGTTAATTAAAGATTCAATTTATAAGCTCACTTAGCCATATATACCCTTACCTTTACCTCATCCCCATTACAACCTTGAAAAGACCTCATGATGTTTGCATTGGTACATTAAATGTTGTTGATTGGTTAGGTGAAGAACAAAAATTAGAAAGCATGATTAGAGAAGGATAGAGTGATTACCCTATACACTAGAGAGATTAGAGTGCACACACGCCATCAGTGAGGGTTCAATGCTCAACTCCATGTCCTGTTTTCACAAGCTATCTTCTTACAAATTTACTTGCTTTTACTGTATGATTTAAACTGGTGGAATCTGCTCTATGTTCTGTCTTAGAGAACTTATTTATTTTAATCAGATAGACAAAATCATATAGTTGCATTCATGTATATAGGTTGCATTGCATTGCATGAGTCTTACATACCGCTATTCATTCATTTTTACCTCCTCCAACTAAGCATGAGGACATGCTAATGTTTAAGTGTGGGGAGGTTGATAAACCATTATTTTATGATTTATATTGTGTTTAATTGAGTGGTTTTATCAAGTCTTTCACCCACTTATTCATATGCTTTGCATGTATTCACAATTCCTTCCTAAAATTATTCTATGATTGAAAAATTGCTTCATAAAGATCTTTTAATTGAATTTCCCTTAATTGAATTTCCCTTCATACCAATCGATGCCGTGATCTGTGTGTTAAGTGTTTTAGGCTTCATAGGGCAGGAATGGCTTAGAGAATGGAGAGGAAGCTTGCAAAGATGGAAGGAACACAAGAAATTGAGGAGATGACCAGCGAGAAGTGACACGGGTGCATGGCTCACGCGACCGCACGTAATAGAGGAAATCGCAGTGACGCGCTCGCGTGCATGATGCGAACGCGTGGATTGGAAGCTGCATGAGTGACGCAAATGCGTGGACAACGCACACGCGTGGCACGGAAAACGCTGAGGGACGCGAACGCGTGGACGACGCGGTCGCGTGGCGTGCGCGATCTGCAGAATTTACAGAAGTCACTGGCGTGAATTCTGGGCCGCGTTCTAACCCAGGTTTCGGCCCAAAAATGCAGATTAGAGCCAGGGAACATGCAGAGACAAAGGACGACATTCATTCCGCATAATTTTTAGTTTTAGATCTAATTTTACTCATCCTCTAGGTTTTCTCTCTACACATTCATAGTTCTTAGGATTTTGTTTTTATTGCTTTTTGGATTGGGATATCGAGAAGAGTTGTTACCTCCACAAGACTTCATCTCTCCAGTTTGTTTTCTCTACTTTTTACTTACTCTTCCATATCCTTAATTTGTCCAGAGTACAATTGGATTATTTTTAGAATTACTTAATACAAAGACTATTTTTATTTTTTTTAATTAATCTCTTTGATTATTGTTTATCATGTCTCTTTTTATTTCCCCTCTTTATTTTGTGAAGTCTATATTTATGATAATGGAGTAGTCCCCCAACTTGATTGGGAGTTGATTAAAAGGAGAACCTTGAGTTGGAATACTCAAGAGTTCAATTGTAATTGGTTCGTTGTTGGTGGCTTGTTAGTCACTAACTCTAATCCTTCCCAAGGGAGAGGATTAGGACTTGTGAATAGAAGTTGGCTTTTAACTTGACTTTCCTTCATTCGTTGAGGGTTAACTAAGTGGAACAACTACTAATTATTAATTAATCTTGAGAAATCCCAACAAGGATAGAACTTCCGATTAATCTTCTCCCGGTCAAGATTTTTATTTAAATTACATAAATTCTCTGAATTAATTTCCTATTTATCAAACTCAAAACCATTTTGGAAAAACCTCTGATTAATAAAATAGTACATCTTTCTGCAACTCGTTGGGAGACGACCTGGGACTCATACTCTCAGTATTCTAATTCTAATTTTGTGACAACTCTTTTCTAAATTGACAAGTGGATTTTTGCTGGTTAAGAGATGTACTTGCAACGCCATTTTTCTTAATAATTCTTAATCTGCCAATTTCCGCCACGTCAATTTTTGGCGCCGTTGCCGGGGAGTTGCAATAGAGTGCTAAGTTATTGATTGGAATTTATTTATTTGCATTTTATTTTATCTTGCTACTATGAGCTGCATGTTCTCTTCATTGAATGACGCGTTCACTTCCTAATCCAAGCTTGCTAGTATTTGATCCTGAGATTGAAAGAACTATTTCACGTATAAGGCAAGCTCGTCGTCGGTTAGTCCTCTCCGATGACGAATCTGAAACGTCACTTAAGGAAGAAACAAGCTCCCTTTCTACTGATTCGGTTGATTTACGTGCAGGTGACATGGCAGCACCTAGGAGAGTTACCATTTAGGAAGCTGGAGCCCCTGATTTTACACTACAACCGTATCAAGCGCATCACCCAGCGGTGGCTGTAGATTTTGAAATAAAGACTGCACTACTCAACTTGATGCCCAAGTTTCATGTCTTACCTGCTCAAGAGCCTATCAAGCACCTTAGGGATTTTCAGGCAGCCTGTTCTACTGTCAGGCGTGATGGTGCAGATGAAACTTCTATTTTGTTAAAAGCCTTCCCATTCTCTCTTGAGGGAAAGGCAAGAGAGTGGTACTACACTCAACCCAGAGCAACTGTTTCTAACTGGGATACGCTTAGAAGAGAATTTTTGGAAAAATTCTTTCCAGCTGAAGTTACTGATAAACTGAGGAAAGACATTTCCACGATTGTTCAGAATGAATCCGAGACTCTCTACGAATACTGGGAGCACTTCAACGATCTTCTGGAAGCATGTCCCCACCATATGATTAACAAGATAGTGTTGCTCGGCTAAGTCACACAGGGCATGAAGCCTCAGGATAAGACCACATTGCTCGGCTACGTCCCAGTATTCTAATTCTAATTTTGTGACAACTCTTTTCTAAAGTGACAAGTGGATTTTTGCTGGTTAAGAGCTGTACTTGTAATGCCATTTTTCTTAATAATTCTTGATCTGCCAATTTCTGCCACGTCAATGAGTCTCATCTATCGGTTATAAAGTCAACCCGACAAGTCCTGGTAGCTAACAATTGGAGTGTCCCTCTGTCGAGCATCCCCAACTCAAGTTATTCATAATCATAATCATAATTTACATCCAACACCCTCACTGGTGTATATTCACGGGGGCGAGCTCATCCGAAACTTTCACAGTGTTCGGCCACACTTACGACGTAGGGTCAGCAGAGTATCGAGTCTCCACCTGGAGCGCGTGGTGGCTAGCCACTGCTTTCACCTAGGGAAACTCATATCTCAGATAGGTGAAGTGCAACAATCATAATATCAATAACTCAGTATATATGCATTTATTTTCAGGCATAAATCAACATTCATCTCAGCCATTCGGCTTAAATTCATGATTCATAGTCAGCCATGATTCATTATCATATACAGCCATTCCGGCTCATAACATATTCCACAATCAGCCATAATTCATTATCATATACAGCCATTCTGGCTCATTGGTGCGGTATTTTACAACCCACAAACTTACCGGCAAGTGCACCGGGTCGTACCAAGTAATACCTTACGTGAGTAAGGGTCGATCCCACGAGGATTGATGGATTAAACAACAATAGCGTTTGATAGGATTAGTTAGACAGACAGAAAATAGTGTTTGAAAGTTCAAAAGCATTAAACAGTAAATTTAGAATATTAAAGATAGGCAGATAAATAAGTTGGGAAGAAAATATTGAGGAGGCAGTTAAGGTTTCAGAGTTATCTATTTTTCCAAATTAACTTTTCTTACTAACTAGTTTAATTATACAGGATTTAATTTATGGCAAACTGTATGTGACTAGACCCTAATTCCTTAGACCTTCCTAGTCTCCTCTAAAATTCATTAACTGCCAATTCCTTGATTAATTAATTCCAATTAGAGGGTGATAATCAATTTCTAGTTTATATGCCACAAAAACTCTAATTACCCAAAACTAAAAGGATTATATGTCACGTATCCCGTTAAATCAAGATAATTAAAATTTAGGAGAAATTGTTTTTAAGCTGTTGTTCAAGTAAAGAGCTTTTCCAAGTTTTACAAGAACTCAAATAGAAAGAAGGTCATACTTCCGTTCCACCCAATTTCATAAGATAAAGAGCGAAAACAATTCTTAAATTATAAATCCATACATGAATTAAAATAGAAAAAGCAATAAAATTAATCCATAGAAATAGACAGAGCTCCTAACCTTAACAATGAAGGATTAGTTGCTCATAGTTCAGAGAAGAAAACTAGGATTCTGGTAAAATGTACAGAGTTTCAATCTGATGGCATCAGATCCCTTTTTATAACTAATCCTAATAAATTTAAAATCTAATATTTAAAATTAAACTTAAAATAATATCTTTTCCTAATTTAAGATTTGAATTTAAATTTGAATTAATTAACAGATTTTCAGTTGATGGGTGGGGACCACTTGTTCTGTCCATTCTGCAGCTTCTAATCTATGTTTTCTGGGCTGAAAATTGAGTTAAAACAGCCCAGAAATCGCTCCCAGCGTTTTTCTGCGTTTTCTGCACGTGGCGCATGTGACGCATCCGCGTCGTCCACGCGTTCGCGTCATTTGTGCAGATTCCAGTCCACGCGTTCGCATCAGGCACGCAATCGCATCATTGCGATCTCCTCCATTCCGTGCGGTCGTGTGAGCCATGCGTCCGCGTCGGTATTTGCTGGTCATCTCCTTGGTTTCTTCTCTTTCTCTGCAGAAACTTCATCAAATCCATCCGAATGCTACCTAAAATAAATAAAATTGCACAAAAATCAAAATAGCATCCATAGTGGATAAAATATAATTAATTCTTAATTAAACTCAACAAATTAAATGCAAATTCACTAGAAAAAGATAGGAAAGATGCTCACGCATCACAACACCAAACTTAAACTGTTGCTTGTCCTCAAGCAACCAAAACTAATATAAGCTTAGGATGTGAATTTGCATGAGAATGAGAGTTCGATTAAGCCCATGTCTTCTCTTATAGTGGGGTTTACAACTGCAATCCTGAACAGTTTTGGCATCTCACTTTATCCTTTGAAGTTCAGAATGATTGGCATCCATAGGAACTCAGAATTCAGATAGTGATATTGATTCTCCTAGTTTAGTATGTTAATTCTTGAACACAGCTACTTTATGAGTCTTGGCTGTGACCCTAAGCATTTTGTTTTCCAGTATTACCACTAGATACATAAATGCCACAGACACATAACTGGGTGAACATTTTCAGATTGTGACTCAGATTTGCTAGAGTCCCCGATTAGAGGTGCCCAGAGTTCTTAAGCACACTCTTTTTGCTTTGGATCACGACTTTAACCGCTCAGTCTCAAGCTTTTCACTTGACACCTTCACGCCACAAACACATGGTTAGGGACAGCTTGATTTAGCCGCTTAGGCCAGGATTTTATTCCTTTGGGCCCTCCTCTCCATTAATGCTCAAAGCCTTGGATCCTTTTTACCCCTTGCCTTTTAGTTTAAAGGGTTATTGGCTTTTTCTGCTTGCTCTTTTTCTTTTTCTCTTTTTTTTTTTTAATTTTTTTCGCAAACTTTGTGTTTTTCACTGCTTTTTCTTGCTTCAAGAATCAATTTTATGATTTTTTATATTATCAATAACATTTCTCTTTTTTCATCATTCTTTCAGGAGCCAACAATTTTAACATTCATAAGCTTCACTATAAAAAATATGCACTGTTCAAGCATACATTCAGAATCACAGAAAAATACCACCACATCTAAGTAAATGAGACTACTCTAAAAATTAAATTCAAATTCTCATGCACTACATCTGTTCTTCTTTCTTTTTGATTTCAAGCTTAGTGGGCAATACATGCGACATCTTTCAGAATTAAAGCACTTAACAGAAAAATTAAACTATAACCTATGAATCTACTAATAAAGGATCATGCAGCAAACAAAGCAAACTAGCAGAAAACCAGAACATACATAATAAAAACGGGAAGAAAAAAAATGAAAGGAACTCAACCACCTTAGTTATCTGAGCGGTCATTTTATTCTTCAGGTTGTGCTCCTTTGTGAAGATGATTCGCCTCCCTTTTGGTGCCATAGGAATAAACAGAAAACCCTTAAGCGAAGCGTCAACACCAAACTTAAAGGTTTGCTTGTCCTCTAGTAAAGAAGAACTGAAAATAGAAAGAGACAAATATTATTATGAAAGAAAAAGGAAAGGATAAAAGAACAAGAGAATAGGGATTGGGAGAGAGAGAAAAAGAAAACTGGGCGGCACAAACGATGCGTTCGCGTACAGCACGCGATCACATACGTCGCGCATTCTTCATAATGACACGTTAGCGTCAGGCACGCGTCCGCGTGCCCTGGATTTTGTGCGATTCGCGCGAAGCCAGCCGCGCGCCCGCGTGACTTTCTATTCGCATGGCTTGAGAGCCAAATTTTCATACGACGCGTTCGCGTCATGCACGCACACGCGTGGATGGCCATTTATGCAAATGACGCAGATGCGTCGGTCACGCGTTCGCATGGGCAATTTTGTGCTTTTAGCATACTTTCAGCCCCAAGCCAGCATAACTCTCTGTCGAGACACCTTTTACGTCGATTTTTCGGGTCACGCATCCGCCTGGGTGACGCGGACGTGTGAAGTGCCAAAATCATGAGTGACGCGCACGCGGGGGGTACGCGTCCGCGTGGGCTTGTTCGTGCGAAAGGCTTCATGCCGGCGCCACTCCCGCGCAACTCTCTGTAACTTTTTATTTTTCTCGCACCCCTAGATGACGCGTACGCGTCAGCGACGCTTGCGCGTCGGGTGCTTTTTTTTTTTATAGCCTGAGGTGTTCGGTTCCTGTGATAAAATAGCTGCATGATCAAAAAATTAGTAAGAACTTAATAAAAATTAACTAAGTAAAAACTACTACTACGAAAAACAACTAAGAATGAAAAAGAATGATCATACCACGGTGGGTTGTCTCCCACCAAGCACTTTTAGTTAAAGTCCTTAAGTTGGACATGTTGTGAGCTTCTTGTCATGGTGGCTTGTGCTTGTACTGATCCAGGAATCTCCACCAATGTTTGTAATTCCAATGGCTACCGGGATCCCAAACTAGGCGCATAAAGCCTTTGAAGCAAGTGACAAGGCCCCAAGAGTGTTGATTGTGGGAATGAATTCCAGGGTCCCAAACCTTGATTTTACACCCGTCTTCTTGTGTATCACCATTGTTTCCAACGGGTGGCAATTGATCTGAATTGTCACAGAGACATCCAAACAACCTTCTAGACCCATTCAATTGAGCTCAACACCAATTCTTGCACTTCAATTCGGAGCATGCAACTATATTGAACCTTTCTTGACAATTCTTAGCACTAACCATCTTCCTCTTACTCTTAAGGCCACAAAGAGCTCTAAGTTGACCATCCGTCTCCAGTAGCCCATATTCAAGTTGGAAAGTAAGGGTTAATGATAGAAATTTTACCCACTTGAATGTTGTATTGGATGGTGACGGCTTTGGAAGAGGTCTTGCAAGCTCCACTCCCTTGTGTTCTTCTTTGAATTCTTCCACCTCTTTGCAAGCTTCCTCAATTTCAACGTAACCTCTTCCTCTTGGTAGCTTTCTTTTTCAACTAATTCTTCATTGACCTTGGTCTCAGAGCCAGCTACTTTACCACTTCTCAGTTGAATAACCTTGCAATGTTTTTCAACTGGCTCCTCATTAACTTATGCTTCCATACTTGCCACTTGTCCACTTATCAAGGTGATAGCCTTGCCTTCCTCTCTTGGGTTTGGAATTGCGTTACCAGGAAGGCTATTAGTGGTGCTCTGATCCATTTCATTAATTTTTGTGGCTAATTGACCCATCTGAATCTCCAAGTTTTTTATTGATGCTCTGGTTTCCTGTCTAAAACTTGCCAAGATTTCTTCCAAATCTTCGTTCTGTTGGGGATGAGAAGTTGCTTGCTGAGATGACTGAAACTGGGGGTTGTTAAAATTATTCTGTTGAAAGCCACCCTGAGAACTATGATTAAAATTTTGTGGCCTCTGAGGTTGCTCTCTCCACCCAAAATTTGGGTGATTTCTCCATCTCTGATTGTAGGTCTTAAAATAGGATCATTATTAGAATTTCTAGGAGCACTCCCCATGTGATTGACCTCTTTCAAAAGCCACATCTCCACAACATCCTTCTAAAACTTCCAAACGATTCAGCAACTAGGCCAAATAAAAAATCTCTTTTGAAAGACCCAAAAATTAGTCATCCAAAAACATAATTTGATAACAGAGATTTCTCAGCAGAGTCTCAAGACTTTAGGGGAGAATAACATAACTCATTTCCTCATATTCATTTAAAATCTAAAAAGCCTTAAATTCTTGATTTGAGTAATAAAAATAGAATCTAAGCAAAGCCGAGTCATGTAATCATTTACTCCAACCACATTTTCAAAACCATCTCGTTCACTTAAACCAAAACCAATTTCAATCCCTTGATAAAAATCTAAAGCGTTTCCAACAGCTCGGAAATCATTTTTGTTTTGCTAAACCGGAATTCAAGGGATACTTTAAAACTTATCTAAAACGTAAAAAAAAATGAGATTTGTCAATCGAAACCCAACTTCTTTTAAAGTCACTAAAACTCTTCCAAGTGACAATCTTTAAATTAAATTAAAAAAAAAAAACATAAACCCTTTTCACCTTTAAAACAGCCTTAAAGTATAAATCTCTTTCGAATGACTTGCACCCAAAGACATAATATTTTTCTTAGGGAATAAGGAGAAGTCATAATTCTCTTTTCAATAATTCTTTTCAAAACATAGATGATCCAAGTAAAGATAATAAAAGTCTTAAATTCATAATCCTCCAAGTAAAATAGTAAAGGCATTAAATTCATAATTTTCCAAACAACCATTCAAATAAAGACTCGGATTTTGTAGGAATTTCAGCAGCATCTCCTCTAAAACTTGGACTTTGCCATCCTTTCTGGGTCCCAACCAAACCATTTCGCAACCCTCTTTAACAGGTTTCAAAACCAAATCAATTAAAGCAAAACCATACTGAATCCAAAAGTGTATTCCATTTTTACATTTTCAAGAAAATCAACTCAAACTCAAATCAATATCCAATGGATTAAACTCGATTTCAAGTCTTTAAAAAGAAGCAATTTCAAAAATATCCCGCTTCGCAAAACTGAACAATAATCCAGTAAAACAAACATTCGTATTCATTCAAGACAACCAAACAATACATAAGACTTATACAATCACCAAATATACATTTTCTCCCATCAATATCCATATATAATAATTCCAATTTACAAAGTATAATTTTTGGAAAATGCCCCTACCTCGATTTTGAAACTCGAAAACTCAAAAACGTGCCACAAACTCATTCTCCATCGGCCCGCAACAGCGGCAGCCGCAACCTCAGCTCCAAACCGCTTTCTTAGCAACCACAATGACTCTAATCGCAACATATAATAACTGAGACTCAATCTTATAGCAATTTGCGCCACAAAGCTCAGTGTGAGATAATAGAACAATAACTAAAGGGCTATCAAATCGAAAACGCTTACCAAAACTAAGAAGGTACGACTGAATCAAGCAGTGACAGCCCCAGCGGTGGCTTCGGCAACACCCGTGCTATACCCGGTGACCAGGATGACAGCAATCCTTCCTGTCCTCTCTCTCCCATTCGAGCCTCTCTTCCCGGTGACCCCAACAGCGGCAGTGGCATTCTGGTCAGGTTCTAGAAACTAGAAGTAGAAGCAGATTTGGCGAGCTTCAATGGTGATAGTGGCGGCAGCATCAACAGCGTGATTGGAAGCAACAGTGATGATTGGGCACACAACAGTGACGAGAAATCCTCCTCTTCCTTGCGTTCTGCTCGTTTTCCCCTCTCAAGCCTGCGGCGGTGATGGCGACGAGCCCTGGCAGCAGCGGCGGGTTAGCGGCAGTCCTTGGATGATGACGCGTGCGATGGGACGCAATGGCCTCCCTCTCCTCGCGGCTCTCTCTCTCTCTCTCTCTCTCTCTCTCTCTCTCTCTCTCTGCTCACCGGTAGTAGCAAAAGTGGCAGCGATAAACCCTAGCAGTGGCGGCGGCGGCTCAGCAGGGACGAGCTCCTCCGACTCGTGTGCAGCAGCGCCGTTGGGAGACACAGAAGCAGCAGCGGTCGACACGAACGTGACAAGGCTGACCACGTCCCTTCCTCCTTCGCGCGTCAATCTTTCTTCAGCTGGCGTCGATGAAGATTAATGGCATGGGATGGACTGCAGTGGCGACGCGACGCGGAAATGGCAACGGCGAGGCGGTGAACTTCCCTCCTCCTCTCTTCTGCCGTAGCTCTTTGTCTCTCTCTCTCTCTCTCTCTCCTTTTCTGCTTCTTTTTTTTTCCTTCTTTCATGGTGAAGGAAACCGTATGTGTGTTGCTGCTGCTGGGTCTTGGGGGAAAGGGTAGCTGGGTTAAGGTTTTCCCAATTTGAGAATTAGGGTTTAGGTAAAATTAGGTTTAAGGGTAGTTTTGTAATTTCAAATAAAAATAGGGATAATATAGTAATTAGAAATAAATTTTAATCCAACAATAGTAATGTATAAAAATACTATTTGTTTATCAATTTCATAAATTATTTTCAATAAAATGTTCAAATCCAATAATTAGAGATAATATAATTAATTTCTTTATTTTCCAAAATAGCAGTATTAATATTTAAAAATATTATTTATTTAGTCCAAATCATATAAAATTCTTATTATTTCATAACTACTAACGTTATAATTTAAATATAGAAAATAACTCAATAATTATGAACTTAAGTAAAATATTCATTTTAATTATCAAAACTTGATTTAATTATTCTCAATGAAATAATTTCTAAAAGTAAAATCTCTAATAATAAATAAATTTGAAATCAGCTCATAATAAGAGTCTTCAAAAGTTCTGGGTCTTACATTCTACCCACTTTACAAAAATTTTCGTCCTCGAAAATTAAAGTAATACACAAGATATTACATAGCTTTAATACTTCACTTTCGAATACTTTAGAAGAGCAACATATCTTGGCATATATATAAAGTCTCAAATACCGGATAAAGTATAAGACTTAGATATAAGGGAAGGGTGTTGTGTAAAGCAGAATTTACAAGATGGGCTCAAAACAAAAGGGTTACATGGTGTCAACATCAAGGGCTTTAGCATAGCTCACCATCACAACTCCTAACTGTACTGTATCGAACAATTCATCCGTAAGTTCTAATCCTCATCAATCACGTCGCAACTCACTACCGGTGACTAGCCCAATATTAACAAAACTTTTTTGCGTAAAAACAAAGCTCTACAACATTCCGTGGCATCGTATGTGGTGCACGAATTTGTGATCTCAACACTTCTTCACAACTCCGCACAACTAACCAGCAAGTGCACTAGGTCGTCCAAGTAATAAACCTTACGTGAGTAAGGGTCGATCCCACAGAGATTGTCGGCTTGAAGCAAGCTATGGTCATCTTGTAAATCTCAGTCAGGTAGATTAAATTGGTTATGACGTTTTGATAATTAAAATATAAATAAAACATAAAATAAAATAAAGTTACTTATGTAATTCACTGGTGGAAATTTCAGATAAGCGTATGGAGATGCTTTGTTGCTTCTGAACCTCTGTTTTCCTATTGCCTTCTTCCAACCATGCATTACCTCCTTCCATGGCAAGCTGCAAGATCCTCTCAAATGAAAACAAATCCATGTACGATCTCTGTACGGCTAATCAACTATCAGATTTCTCGTCTCGGATGAAAAATACCATGTACAGCTATCGCATGGCTAATCATCTGTCGGTTCCCGCTAGTGTCGGAATAGGACCATTGTCCTTTTGCACACTGTCACTGCGCCCAACATTCGCAAGTTTGAAGCTCGTCACAGTCATTCCTTCCCAGATCCTACTCGGAATACCACAGACAAGGTTTAGACTTTCTGGATCTCAGGAATGCTGCCAATGGTTCTAGCTTATACCACGAAGGTTCAAATCTCAGATTCAGATGCTTTATTTTCAAGAGAGACGATGTGAATCTTTGATTAGAGATGCAAGAGAATATACTCCGGCTGTCGTCCAATGACTACGTTGAACATCATGTAGATCGCTTGTGGTTGTCAGGCACGCGGATCTTGGCTAAGCGAGTAATGAAGATAGTGGGTGATTGTCACGGTTCACCCCTTCATTCTGACTTAACTGGATTAAGTAGGAGAGTATATCTTGGAGAAGAAGTAGGCGTGAATTGAAAGAAAAATAATAGTACTTGCATTAATTCATGAAGAACAACAGAGCTCCACACCTTAATCTATGGGGTGTAGAAACTCCACCGTAGAAAATACATAAGTAAAAAGAGGGTTAGGCATGGCCGAATGGCCAGCCTTCCATGGAGGTCTCAAAGTGTAAAAGTTTCATCTGATCCAAAAGATGGTCAAAAGAAGACATAAAATAAATCACTAAAAGTAGTTTTTATACTAAACTAGTAACCTAGGGTTACAGAAAATGAGTAACTAAATGCAGATAATTCAGAAATCCACTTCCGGGGCCTACTTGGTGTGTGCTTGGGCTGAGCATTGAAGCTTTTTTGTGCTTAGGCTATTCCTGGAGTTAAACGCCAGATTTGGTGCAAGTTTGGGCGTTTAACTCCAATTCTGGTGCCAGTTTGGGCGTTTTACGCCATAAATTTTAGGCTGACTTTGAACGCCGGTTTGGGCCATCACATCTCGAGCAAAGTATGGACTATTATATATTTCTAGAAATTCCAAGATGTCTACTTTCCAATGCAATTAAGAGCGCGCCAATTGGGCTTCTGTAGTTCCAGAACATCTACTTCGAGTGCAGGGAGGTCAGAATCCAACAGCATCAGCAGTCCTTTTTCAGCCTCTGAATCAGATTTTTGCTCAGGTCCCTCAATTTCAGCCAGAAAATACCTGAAATCACAGAAAAATACACAAAATCATAGTAAATTCTAGAAATGTAATTTTTGAATAAAAACTAATAAAAACATGGTAAAAACTATCTAAAACATACTAAAAACTATGTAAAAATAATGCCAAAAAGGGTATAAATTATCCACTCATCACAACACCAAACTTAAATTGTTGCTTGTCTCCAAGCAACTAAAAACAAGATAGGATAAAAAGAAGAGAATATACAATGAATTTCAAAAATATCAATGAAGATTAGTCTCAATTAGATGAGCGGGACTTGTAGCTTTTTGCTTCTGAACAGTTTTGGCATCTCACTTTATCCTTTGAAGTTCAGAATGATTGGCATCCATAGGAACTCAGAATTCAGATAGTGTTATTGATTCACCTAGTTCATTATGTTGATTCTTGAACACAGCTACTTTATGAGTCTTGGCCGTGACCCTAAGCATTTTATTTTCCAGTATTACTACCGGATACATAAATGCCACAGACACATGACTGGATGAACCTTT
The DNA here is from genome assembly GCF_003086295.3 of Arachis hypogaea. Classification (NCBI taxonomy): domain Eukaryota; kingdom Viridiplantae; phylum Streptophyta; class Magnoliopsida; order Fabales; family Fabaceae; genus Arachis; species Arachis hypogaea. Next base: position 129,872,451 of record NC_092046.1, read on the forward strand.
TCAGATTGTGACTAAGCTTTGCTTGAGTCCCCAGTTAGAGGTGTCCAGAGCTCTTAAGCACACTCTTTTCGCTTTGGACCACGACTTTAACCGCTCAGTCTCAAGCTTTTCACTTGACACCTTCACGCCATAAGCACATGGTTAGGGACAGTTTGGTTTAGCCGCTTAGGCCAGGATTTTATTCCTTTGGGCCCTCCTATCCATTAATGCTCAAAGCCTTGGATCCTTTTTACCCTTGCCTTTTGGTTTAAAGGGCTATTGGCTTTTTCTGCTTGCTTTTTCTTTTTCTTTCTTTTTTTTTTCTTTATTTTTTCGCCTTTTTTTTCACAAGCTTTATTTTTCACTGCTTTTTCTTGCTTCAAGAATCAATTTTATGATTTTTCAGATCATCAATAACATTTCTCTTTTTTCATTATTCTTTCAAGAGCAAACAATTTTAACATTCATAAACAACAATATAAAAAATATGCACTGTTCAAGCATTCATTCAGAAAACAAAAAGTATTGCCACCACATCAAAATAATTAAGCTAACTTCAAGATAAAATTCAAAACCATGCACTTCTTGTTCTTTTGCAATTAAAAATATTTTTCATTTAAGAAAGGTGAAGGATTCATAGGACATTCATAACTTTAAGGCATAGACACTAAACACTAATGATCATGTAATAAAGACACAAACATAGATAAAACATAAAGCATAGGGAACGAAAAACAGAAAATAAAGAACAAGAAAATTAAAGAACGGGTCCACCTTAGTGATAGCAGCTAGTTTTTCCTCTTGAAGATCTTATGGAGTGCTTGAGCTCCTCAATGTCTCTTCCTTGCCTTTGTTACTCCTCTCTCATGGCCTTTTGGTCTTCTCTTATTTCATGGAGGATGATGGAGTGCTCTTAGTGCTCCATCTTTAGTTGTTCCATGTTGGAACTCAGTTCTCCTAAAGAAGTGTTGATTTGCCCCCAATAGTCATGTGGAGGAAAATGAATCCCTTGAGGCATCTCAGGGATTTCATGATGAGGAACTTCCTCATGCTCTTGTTGAGGTCCATGAGTGGGCTCTCTTGTTTGCTCCATCCTTTTCTTAGTGATGGGCTTGTCCTCTTCAATGAGGGTGTCTTCCTCTATGACAACTCCAGCTGAATTGCATAGGTGACAGATGAGATGAGGAAAGGCTAACCTTGCCAAAGGGGAAGGCTTGTCAGCCACCTTGTATAGTTTTAGAGATATGATCTCATGAACTTCCACTTCCTCTCCAATCATAATACTATGGATCATGATAGCCCGGTCTACAGTAACTTCAGACCGGTTGCTAGTAGGAATGATAGAGCATTGGATGAACTCTAGCCATCCCCTAGCCACGGGTTTGAGGTCATGCCTTCTTAATTGAACCGGCTTGACTCTTGAGTCTCTCTTCCATTGAGCTCCTTCCACACAGATATCCAAGAGGACTTAGTCCAACCTTTGATCAAAGTTGACTCTTCTAGTAAAAGGGTGAGGATCTCCTTGTATCATTGGCAAGTTAAATGCCAACCTCACATTTTTCGGACTAAAATCCAAGTATTTCCCCCGAACCATTGTGAGCCAATTCGGGTTCACACTTTGATTATGGTTCTTAGTGATCCATGCATTGGCATAGAACTCTTGAACCATTAAGATCCTGACTTGTTGGATAGGATTGGTGAGAATTTCCCAACCTCTTCTTCGAATCCCACGTCGGATCTCCGGATATTCACTCTTTTTGAGCATGAAAGGGACCTCGGGGATCACCTTTTTCTTGGCCACAACTTCATAGAAGTGGTCTTGATGGACCTTTCAGATGAATCTCTCCATCTCCCATGACTCGGAGGTGGAAGAAATTGCCTTCCCTTTCCTCTTTCTAGAGGTTTCTCCGGCCTTAGGTGCCATTAATGGTTATGAAAAAACAAAAAGCAGTACTTTTTCCACACCAAACTTAAAATGTTTGCTCGTCCTCAAGCAAAAGAAGAAAGAAAGGAGGAGAAGAAGAAGAAATAGAGGAGATAGAGGTGTGTGTGGGTTTGGCCAAGGTGGGTAGTAGTGTGTATGTTGTGTGAAATTGAAGGTAGTGAGGAGGGGTATTTATAAGGTAAGGGAGAGAGGGAATTCGGTCATGAAGGGGTGGTGGGTTTGGGAGGGAAATGGTTTGAATTTGGATGGTGAGGTAGGTGGGGTTTAATGATGGATGGATGTGAGTGGTGAAGAGAGTATGGAGAAGAGGGTAGGATTTGATAGGTGAATGGTGTTTGGGGAAGAGGTATTGAGGTGATTGGTCAAGGGTGTATGGGGAAGAGTGTTATGGAGAGGTGTGAAAAGGAGAGAGAGTGAGTTGGGATAGTTGGAGATCCTGTGGGGTCCACAGATCCTGAGGTATCAAGGAATTTTGCTCCCTGCACTATTCTGGCATTTAAACACCCATTGTGTGCCAAATCTGGCTTTTAACGCCAGCTCTGCTACCTTTTCTGGCGTTAAACGCCACTCTGCTGCCCCCTTTCTGGCGTTTAATGCCAGCCAGACACCCTTTTTTGGCGTTAAACACCAGTCTGTCTGCCATTTCTGGCGTTTAACGCCAGCCAGATGCCAGACACCCTTTTCTGGCATTAAACGCCCAGAATGCTGCCCATTCTGGCGTTTAACACCCAGAATACTGCCAGGCTGGGCATTAAACGCCCATTCTGCTATCCTTACTGGCGTTTAAATGCCAGTAAACCTGTCCTCCAGGGTGTGCTGTTTTTAATGTTGTTTATCATTCTGCTTTAATTTTGTAGTTGTTTTTGTGACTTCACATGATCATCAACCTAAAGAAAACATAAAATAACAATGGAAAAATAAATAAATATAATTAAATAAAATTGGGTTGCCTCCCAATAAGTGCTTCTTTAATGTCAATAGCTTGACAGTGAGCTCTTAGAGAGCCTCACAGAGATTCAGAGCTTAATGGTGGCCTCCCAACACCAAACTTAGAACTTGAGTGTGGGGGCTCTGTTTGACTCTGTATTGAGAGAAGCTTTTCATGCTTCCTCTCCATGGTTACAGATGGAGATCCTTGGACCTTAAACACAAGGTAGTCCTTATTCAATTGAAGGACTAGCTCTCCTCTGTCCACATCAATCAGAGCTCTTGCTGTGGCTAGAAAGGGTCTTCCTAGGATGATGGATTCATCCTCATCCTTCCCAGTGTCTAGGATTATGAAGTCAGCAGGGATGTACAGGCCTTCAACCTTCACCAAGACATCCTCTACAAGTCCATAAGCCTGTTTTCTTGAATTGTCTGCCATCTCTAGTGAGATTCTTGCAGCTTGCACCTCAAAAATCCCTAGTTTCTCCATTACAGAGAGGGGCATGAGGTTTATCTCTGACCCTAGGTCACACAGAGCCTTCTCAAAGGTCATGGTGCCTATGGTACAAGGTATTAAGAACTTTCCAGGATTCGATTTCTTCTGAGGTAATTTCAGTTGAACCAGAGTATTCAGTTCATTGATGAGCAATGGAGGTTCATCCTCCCAAGTCTCATGATTGCTCCTAGATACTGAGCAACTTGCTCTTCAACAATATCTTCATCATCTTCTGAGGAAGAATACTCATCAGAGCTCATGAATGGCAATAGTAAGTTCAGTGGAATCTTTATGGTCTCTATATGAGCCTCAGATTCCTTTGGTTCCTCATTAGGGAACTCCTTGGAGGCCAGTGGACATCCATTGAGGTCTTTCTTACTGGAAATCACTACCTTTTGACTCTCTCCAGGTTCGGCCGTGTGGGGTATATTGATGGCCTTGCACTCTCTTTTTGGATTCTCTTCTGTATTGCTTGGGAGAGTACTAGGAGGGAGTTCAGTAACTCTTTTACTTAGCTGACCCACTTGTGCCTCCAAATTTCTAATGGAGAACCTTGCTTCAGTCATGAAACTGAGAGTGGTCTTAGATAGATCAGAGACTACAGTTGCTAAGTCAGAGTGGCTCTACTTAGAATTCTCTATCTGTTTCTGAGAAGATGATGGAAAAGGTTTGCTATTACCAAACCGTGTTCTCCCACCATTATTATTATTGAAGCCTTGGTTATGCTTCTGTTGATCCTTCCATGAGAGATTAGGATGATTCCTCCATGAAGGATTGTAAGTGTTTCCATAGGAATCTCCTATGTAATTCACTTCTTCAATTCCAGGATTCTCAGGGTCATAGGCTTCTCCTTCAGGGGAGGCTTCCTTAGTACTGTCGGATGCAGCTTGCATTCCAGTCAGACTCTGAGAAATCATATTGACTTGCTGAGTCAATATTTTATTCTGAGCCAATATGGCATTCAGAATATCAATCTCAAGAACTCCTTTCTTCTAGGTTGTCCCATTACTCACAGGATTCCTTTCAGAAGTGTATATGAACTGGTTATTTACAACCATTTCAATGAGTTCCTGGGCTTCTTCAGGCGTCTTCTTCAGATGAAGAGATCCACCAGTAGAGTTGTCCAATGACATCTTGGACAATTCAGACAGACCATCATAGAATATACATATGATGCTCCATTCTGAAAGCATGCCAGAAGGACACCTTCTGATCAATTGCTTGTATCTTTTCCAAGCTTCATAGAGGGATTCACCTTCCTTCTGTCTGAAGGTTTGGACTTCCACTCTAAGTTTACTCAACTTTTGAGGTGGAAAGAACTTGGCCAAGAAAGCATTGACCAACTTTTCCCAAGAGTTCAGGTTTTCTTTAGGTTGTGAGTCCAACCATGTCCTAGCTCTGTCTCTTACAGCAAAAGGGAAAAGCATAAGTCTGAAGACCTCAGGATTAACCCCATGGGTCTTAACAGTGTCACATATTTGCAAGAATTCAGCTAAAAACTGATGAGGATCTTCCAAAGGAAGTCCATAAAACTTGCAATTCTGCTGCATTAGATAAACTAATTGAGGTTTAAGCTCAAAGTTGTTTGCTCCAATTGCAGAAATTGAGATGCTCCTTCCACAGAAGTCAGAAGAGGGTGCAATAAAGTCACCAAGCATCTTCCTTGTATCTCCACTGTAACACCCTAACTACCAAAGTTCACACTTCCGGCTGCGCGACTCTGATAGCTCGGACATTACGACGACTTTTATACTATTTAATACTAAAATATGAGCCTGTTTAAAACTTTAAACCGTAATACTGCTCCCAAAAATACCTTTGTTCGATAACGTACATCCATAAATACCATTCAACTTACAACAACTCATAAAGAGTACATCCATATATATACATACATATATATATAAGTAATATTACAAACATAATCTAATACAACTCCTATCCCTCTTACAGATTATATCAAGATAAAGGCGAGGGTACAAAAGACCATAACTAAAACAATACAGAGCATCACAACAATTAAATAAGCTCTTCGTAACTTCTGCGCCCATATCCTGAAAGGGGAAAAATATAGGGGGGGGTGAGAACATCATCCTCAAAAGGGTTCTCAGTAGAGGGTTTTTGGGAATTACTGTAATAGGATACGTGAAGAAAAATCGTACTAGTGATTAATAACCGTCTTATGCCTTCTTTTCAAAAATAATGGTTTACAGTAAAAGTAAAGTCTAAAAATCTTTTCTGAAGGAAGAACCGTTCAATTCTCAAAAACTCAAAAGCCTTTCAAAACAGTTTATCTATGCTGAACCAAAACAGCCTTTCATATTTTATTCCAAACCAGAAACACAAAACCGAAATCAACCATTGGTCCATCTCAATTCAACCACGACCCTAGGCCCAAACAATCCAACCATCAACCAATCACCACAGTCCAACAGAGTCCCAGTAGCAAACACAAATAGGAAGATGCAAGCACAAACAAACAGTTATTGCAAGTAGAACAATTACCAATTATTCACATAGGCAAACCAAGTATAATATGCACACCTAAACAATGTCACATAGATGCATATGATGCATGCCTGTCCCTAGTGGCTGATGATATCATCTGTCGGTTATAGAGCCAACCCGACAAGTCCTGGTAGCTAACCATTGGACTGTCCCTCTGTCGCGCATCCCCAACTCGAGTTATACTCAATATAAACTTGATCATAATCATGATCCATATCCATTACCTTCACTGGTGAATATTTACGGGGGCGAGCTCATCCGGGTCTTTCACAGTGCCTGGCCACACTTACGACATAGGGTCACAAGAGCTTCGAGTCTCAACCTGGAGCACGTGGTGGCTAGCCACTGCTTCCACCCAGGGAAACCCTCATCTCCGATGGTGGAAATGCAACATTCACATTTATCAATGATTCAGCATAAACATGCATTCAATCTCATTCATGGATCAACATACATCTCAGCCATCCGGCTCACGGTTCAGTCCAGAACCAGCCAATATTCATATCTTACACAGCCATTCCGGCTCACGGTTCAATCCAGAACCAATTAATATGTATAATCATACACAGCCTTTCCGGCTCTCAACAAAACAGCACTTCCACATTCAAAATCATCAAATTCATGAAATCGGCATTTAAGCCATAAATCATTTTCTCAATTCATTTCACTTTGAAATCAAGTTTCAACTCTTTTTAGCCTTGGCTTTAAAGATCTCATTTCTCAAATCATCTCAGGCTCATAAGCCACTTTTACTCAAGGTAAATTCCCTTTTTAAAACCATGCCACTCTCGGCATCCTCTTTTCAAAACCTCCATAACCATGGAAGGTTAAAGATTCATTTTGAAACATTCAAAATCATCCATCCAACAATGGGATTTTATAACAAAGTTTCTCGGCAGAGTCCCAAGTCTTTAGGGGAGAATAACATAACTCACTTCACCAAATTCATTTAAAATCATTAAAACGTTGGCTTTCCGATTTGAGTAGGAAAATAGGATCTAAGCCAAACCGAGTCATGTAATCATTTACTTCTTTCAAAGCCGTTTCCTTTACTTAGGCAAAAACCAACTTCAACCCCCATGATAAATTCTAGAACGTTTCAACTGTTCAAAATTATTTTAGTCTTGCAAGAATTCAGAATTCAAAGAGTACTTAAAACCTTTCTCAAAACATTTCAAAATGAAATTTGTCAATAGACATTCAGGTCCTTTCAAAATCATTGAAACTCCTCTAATTGAAACCCTCAAGTCAAATTCAAAGGCATTGCCCTTGTCACATTTAAAACAGCTTTAAAACATAAGTTTCATTCTAAATAACTTTCTCCTAAAATAGATACAATGCCTTTCTTAAGAAGCAAGACTAAATCACAATTTCTCCTTTAATAATTCGTTTCAAAAGCATGAACCATCCTTTTATTGATAATTCAAATAAAATAGTAGAAGTCTTTAACTCATCATTTTTCCAGACAACATTCAATAAAGACTCGGATTTTATAGAAATTTCGGCAGCATCTCCCCTAAAACTTGGACTTTTGCCACCCGGTTCGGGTCCCAACTAAACCGTTTCTCATTCCTTTTCAACAGCTCAAAACCAGAAATCAATTCAAAGCAAGCTAAATCCAACAGTCGCCTCAGTGGCATATCTCAAGAAAACCATTTCAAAATCAACTCAATATCAACCGATTTGACTCATTTCCAAAGCTTTAAAAAAAATCGGTTCAACAATAAATCGTTTATCAAAACCAAATCAATTAAAGCAACCCAAGCTGAATTTCAAGAGTATTCTATCTTTCACATCATCAAAATAATTGACTCAATTCAAACCAATCCTCAATGGATTAAATTCATATTTCAAATCTTTAAAGAATCAACTTCAGACATTACATTTCACAAAGCGGCACAACAATTCAGCCAAACCAACATCCATAGTCATTCGAGTCAATCAAATAATACATAAGGCAGATACAATCACCAAATACACAATATCTTGCACCAGTATCCATATGTAATAATTCCAATACACAAAACATAGTTTTTGGAAAGCGCCCCTACCTCAAAACGCAAATTCCATAACCCAAACGCCTCATAAGTTCTTTTCGCCTCAACTCGAAATCAAAGGCAGCTTCAAAGCACAGCCCCACACATTTTCGCAGCAGCATAAACAGCTCTAATTTACAACAAGCAACCTCAGTTACTAAACTCTAGGAACATTAATAACGTATAGGCTTTAATACACGTACGAGACACTAACGTAGGGCTTTCGAAACATAATCTCTTACCGAAATTTCAACACGAAGCAGCTGCAATCTCGAACCAGCCCGGCAGCAGCTCCGGCGGCGGCCAGAAGCTCCGGTGGATCAACTATAAAAACTGCGCAACATTAAAACCTTCTCGAAATCCAAAAATGCAGAAACCTCAAATAAAACCCTTACCGGAAGAGTTCTCCGGCGACTCGGCACGGCGGCGCGGTTGACTTCTCCTTCGGGAGTGGCTGTAACGAAAACAGCATCTCCTCCTTCCGTTCACAATCCCAGCGGCAGCCACAGCGGTGGTTCTGGGCAGTCCTAGCAGCAGTGGGCTCCGGCAACTTGCAGAACCCCGAGGCAGAGGCAGACAGCAACTCCGGTGGTCTTCTCTGACGACGACACCAACCACGACGGGGACGGCGGCAGTGAGACCCCAGCAGCGCCGGCGCGGCTCACCCACTTCGTCCCGTCGATCTCCCTGTCTCTCAAGCTTCTCTCTGATCGGACCTTGCCAGCGGCGGCCAGAGACGCGGTGAACACCGTGACTGCCACGGTAGCAGCGGCGTCACAGCAATGGACTCCTCTTTCCGGCGATGAGGACGCAGCTGGCTTCGCGACTCCCACTCCCTCTTTGCGCCTCCCTCTGCTCGATCTCTCTCCTCCTCGAGTGTGGGTGGCGACGGCAGGACGCGTTGGTGGTGGTTCCAGGCCGGCATGGACTGCAGAGGCGGCGCAACGCGGTGAGCTACCCTCTGTCACTCGCGCGGTTCTGGCGGCGATGCGGCGGCAATGGTGGAGCCCAGCGCGCAGCGCAACGAGCTTCCTCCTCCTCTCCTCATCCGCAACTCAGCCCCTCTCTCCCTGTTCTGTTTCCATTAGAGGGGTTGTGTGTTTGCTGCTGTTTTGGGGAAGGAGGGACGAAAGGGGTAAGGGTCTGCTGCTGCGGCTGTGTGTGTGAAGGGAAGCGGGTCGGGTACGGGTCACTGGGTTAGGGTTTCATTTTCTTGAAAATAAGGGTTATGGATAATTTTGTAATTTCAAATAAAAATAGGAGTAATATAGTAAATAGGAACAAAATTTAATCCAACAAAATTAATGTATGAAAATACTATTTGCTCATCAATTTTACAAAATCGTTTTCAATAAAATGTCCCAACCAAATAATTAGAAGTAATATACTTAAGTTCTTCATATTTCAAAATATCAGTACTAATATTTAAAATATTTCTTATCTAGTCCAAATTATATAAAATTCTTATTATTTCACAACTGTCAACTTTATAATTTGAATACAAAAAAATAATCCAATAATTGTAAAATTGGATAATAATCATAACTTATCTCAAATTCAATAAATCAAAACTTGCCTTAATTATCCTTAATAAAATGATTTCCGAAATTAAGGCTATAAATAACTATATGATTTGAGACTTGATCATAATAAGACTTTTCAAAGGTTCTGGGTCTTACATTCTACCCACCTTATAAAAATTTTCGCCCTCAAAAATTGATACAAAACGAAAGAAATTTCATAACAGTTCACCCTTGAACACATTTAAGGAAGAAGCAAAAATATCTCAAAATATAAACATATATACGATTTTCAAATACTTTGATTGTCATAAGCATACAGATGTAAAGGTAGGAGTGTGATTGCAAAGCAAACGTTACAAGGTAGGCTCAATGCAAAAGATAACATGGGTCAATCATGTGATAGAAGGGCAAGGCATCAAAGGCTATCAAACAGGATGGAGTTAAAACGACGTGCTCAACCTCCGCACACTAATCTCATATCAACCTCAAAGTTTCAACTTTCCAACTCCATCAAGCACTTTACAAACCCCAAATTTGATCACAAGCCTGACAACCACAAACCCGGTCGCAAGGAACAAAACGCCCACAACTCATACGTTGCACACCTACCGCTTCAACTTCCGTATACACATCACGTCTTAAAGAACTAACGTATCACGTTACTACGTCTACAAGTCGCACGTGATATTAAAACAATTCTCGAGTCTACTCAGAAGAATACAAGATCTTAGAAGGAGAGACAAATGTCAAGGACAATACTCATAGATTTTAAGGGAATGTATCCAATTTCCAGATAAACAAAGACGCTCAAGCAATGAAGTTTGCTAGAAATAAATCAATTGACAACTTCAAAGATAACCCTTGGATCAAGGAAGTTCAACAAGATCAATAAGAAGAAAATCAGCGCATTAGTTTGAAACAAACTCAAGCTGAGTCGAGGAAGTATGAGGTTTACAGAAAAGAATATCTTAGACCCAAGACAAAGCTCACAGAACTCAAAAGCATAATTAAAATACTTCCGAATATTCTGTTCGTTAAAAGAGCCGAAAACTTGCGCAGAAATCACTTTGCGGTCTAAAAGAAAAGTTAAGCAACAACCATTTCTCAAGAGAGTAGCCAAAAGCATAAATGTGGCTTTACTTCAATACAATTTCATGTTGAAGTAAACCATGTAGCGTTTTAAAAACAAAATGCACACAAGTTTCACTAAGAACTAAAATATTTCCTCAAATATTTTAGAAAGATAATTAGGTGCACAACTTAACCAAAAGTAATTCATAAAAATGCGAAAGTAATCAAATGCTTGTTCAAAAATTTCCATAGTCCATATTCAAACAAGCATGTATAACATTCATATTAAGGACGCAAGAGGAAGTTAAACTCCTTTTTTGAAAAAAAATTCCGAAGTAAAAATTTGCTTACAATTTGGTAAGGGAAATAAGTGGTGCGTTACAAACGAACCGGTTTCCACTAAACAAGGAAGCTCCAAAACCTCATTTAAAATAGCGCATGCCAACTTTAAATTAACTTCGTCAAAATTGAACAATGGTTTCAATCTCAATCAAGCAACCGAAAATAAATTTCGTTTAATATTTCTTCAAAGAGAATTCAAAACTTCTTTAAAAGATTCAAAGCAAGACTCCAAAAGTGTTCTTAAAATCACCATCTCAGAAGAACATTCAAGGAGTTTAAGATGTACTAAAAAGGAGTCAAGCCATACAAGAAAGGATCTTAAACCAAAGTAGTCCAAACAAGATTCACTAGGCATGACTCATCAAACAAGCTTTCAATTGATCCAAAAGAATACAAAAGTCATAGGAAAAGACAACTCAGTCATTAGTAATTTCTCAAGGATAAATATTTAACTAAAAACTCTTGTAGAGAAAATGAGAGAATAAACAATGCACTAATTTGAAACGAATCAAACTGACTCACATACGGATGAGATTCACAAGAGAGGACAAACCAAGATTAATGGTAATTTCACAAGATGTAAAAGATTAGTTAAAAACAGAATCGCGTATGACATTCATAGAGGTGAAAAGCTTAAGAAGGAATGAGTCCGCTTATAAGAAGAAAGCTATGAGTCCAACATTTTCAAAAGAACAACAATGGCATAAACCATGTAGTATGCTAAATCAAACTCAAATCAAAATGAATTAAGTAAAGTTTATCAAACGAAACTCAACCGGGATAAAAGCGAGAAATCCCCTTTCTCTCCAGAATTTTGAAAAATACTCAAAATACATAATTAATTGAAAATGCACATTGGAACTATAGTAAAATTACTAGAAAGTCAATTTACTTTTAAAGTAAGTGCAATTCTGTAAACCAGTAAAAGTACAGGCGAGGTACTAGAAAGAAATAGTTGTTAAACTGTATAAGTAATCTCAAAGTTTCATATATAGAAAAGTATATATCTAATCAACCGCAATTTATAAAATCTCAAAATTGGCTGAGATTACTGTCAAGTAAGAGAAAAACTGAATCAACAATTTCTCAAAGAATGGACTCAGAACCCGGAGTTAAAAGACACAGCGCGTTAAGGCAAGTTCAAAACTATATCAAAGAATACCTGAATCAAGAGGAACTCAAACAGGGGAAGATAGATGCAACAAGGATTCCAAACAAGCATATGCAATTAAGATCAAACAAGAATTCATTTGAATAGAGGAATAAAGTTGAAAAATCAAACTACTTTTCAAAAGGATTAACAACCAAGAACTTCAAGTTAGGATACAAAAGAACAGGTTGACTCGAACAGAATTCAAGACACACAACTGAATAGCCTCGAGAAATAGTTTCTAGCGTTCCCAAAACCCGCGATTCGCTTTACTCAAAACTTGTATATCATCTATGATAACCCATTAGTGCTCTCATATACATAATTCACTAGTATTAAGCGGGCCAAACTTAATATCAGGAATTATGCAATGCAAGACTAACAGCGTTAATCAATAGACCGTCATGTGCATAAAGCTCTAATTCTCGTCATTCGACCAGACCTAATACATGACAAATGCTCAGAGTATGCAATTGAAGTATAGTCGGTCCATTCCTCAGGCTCTACAGGAAGGACTGCTCTGATACCATAATGTAACACCCTAACTACCAAAGTTCACACTTCCGGCTGTGCGACTCTGATAGCTCGGACATTACGATGACTTTTATACTATTTAATACTAAAATATGAGCCTGTTTAAAACTTTAAACCGTAATACCGCTCCCAAAAATACCTTCGTTCGATAATGTACATCCATAAATACCATTCAACTTAAAACAAATCATAAAGAGTATATCCATATATATACATAGATATATATATAATATTACAAATATAATCCAATACAATTCCTATCCCTCTTACAGATTATATCAAGATAAAGGCGAGGGTACAATAGACCATAACTAAAACAATACAGAGCATCACAACAACAATTAAATAAGCTCTTCGTAACTTCTGCGCCCATATCCTGAAAGGGGAAAAATATAGGGGGGGTGAGAACATCATCCTCGAAAGGGTTCTCAGAAGAGGGTTTTTGGGAATTACTGTAATAGGATACATGAAGATAAATCGTACTAGTGATTAATAACCGTCTTATGCCTCCTTTTCAAAAACAACGGTTTACAGTAAAAGTAAAGTCTAAAAATCTTTTCTGAAGGAAGAACCGTTCAATTCTCAAAAACTCAAAAGCCTTTCAAAACAGTTTATCTATGCTGAACCAAAACAGCCTTTCATATTTTATTCCAAACCAGAAACACAAAACCAAAATCAACCATCGGTCCATCTCAATTCAACCACGGCCCTAGGCCCAAACAATCCAACCATCAACCAATCACCACAGTCCAACAGAGTCCCAGTAGCAAACACATAGGAAGATGCAAGCACAAACAAACAGTTATTGCAAGTAGAACAATTACCAATTATTCACATAGGCAAACCAAGTATAATATGCACACCCAAACAATGTCACATAGATGCATATGATGCATGCCTGTCCCTAGTGGCTGATGATATCATCTGTCGGTTATAGAGCCAACCCGACAAGTCCTGCTAGCTAACCATTGGACTGTCCCTCTGTCGCACATCCCCAACTCGAGTTATACTCAATATAAACTTGATCATAATCATGATCCATATCCATCACCTTCACTGGTGAATATTTACGGGGGTGAGCTCATCCGGGCCTTTCACAGTGCCCGGCCACACTTACGACATAGGGTCACAAGAGCTTCGAGTCTCAACCTGGAGCACGTGGTGGCTAGCCACTGCTTCCTCCCAGGGAAACCCTCATCTCCGATGGTGGAAGTGTAACATTCACATTTATCAATGATTCAGCATAAACATGCATTCAATCTCATCCATGGATCAACATCCATCTCATCCATCCGGCTCACGGTTCAGTCCAGAACCAGCCAATATTCATATCTTACACAGCCATTCTGGCTCACGGTTCAATCCAGAACCAATCAATATGTATAATCATACACAGCCTTTCCGGCTCTCAACAAAACAGCACTTTCACATTAAAAATCATCAAATTCATGAAATCGGCATTTAAGCCATAAATCATTTTCTCAATTCATTTCACTTTGAAATCAAGTTTCAACTCTTTTCAGCCTTGGCTTTAAAGATATCATTTCTCAAATCATCTCAGGCTCATAAGCCACTTTTACTCAAGGTAAATTCCCCTTTTAAAACCATGCCACTCTCGGCATCCTCTTTTCAAAACCTCCATAACCTTGGAAGGTTAAAGATTCATTTTGAAACTTTCAAAATCATCCATCCAACAATGGGATTTTATAACAAAGTTTCTTGGCAGAGTCCCAAGTCTTTAGGGGAGAATAACATAACTCACTTCACCAAATTCATTTAAAATCATTAAAACATTGGCTTTCCGATTTGAGTAGGAAAATAGGATCTAAGCCAAACCGAGTCATGTAATCATTTACTTCTTTCAAAGCCGTTTCCTTTACTTAGGCAAAAACCAACTTCAACCCCATGATAAATTCTAGAACGTTTCAACTGTTCAAAATTATTTTAGTCTTGCAAGAATTTAGAATTCAAAGAGTACTTAAAACCTTTCTCAAAACATTTCAAAATGAAACTTGTCAATAGACATTCAGGTCCTTTCAAAATCATTGAAACTCCTCTAATTGAAACCCTCAAGTCAAATTCAAAGGCATTGCCCTTGTCACATTTAAAACAGCTTTAAAACATAAGTTTCATTCTAAATAACTTTCTCCTGAAAGAGATACAATGCCTTTCTTAAGAAGCAAGACTAAATCACAATTTCCCCTTTAATAATTCGTTTCAAAAGCATGAACCATCCTTTTCTTGATAATTCAAATAAAATAGTAGAAGTCTTTAACTCATCATTTTTCCAGACAACATTCAATAAAGACTCGGATTTTATAGAAATTTCGGCAGCATCTCCCCTAAAACTTGGACTTTTGCCACCCGGTTCGGGTCCCAACTAAACCGTTTCTCATTCCTTTTCAACAGCTCAAAACTAGAAATCAATTCAAAGCAAGCTAAATCCAACAGTCGCCTCAGTGGCATATCTCAAGAAAACCATTTCAAAATCAACTCAATATCAACCGATTTGACTCATTTCCAAAGCTTTAAAAAAATCAGTTCAACAATAAATCGTTTATCAAAACCAAATCAATTAAAGCAACCCAGGCTGAATTTCAAGAGTATTCTATATTTCACATCATCAAAATAATTGACTCAATTCAAACCAATCCTCAACGGATTAAATTCATATTTCAAATCTTTAAAGAATCAACTTCAAACATTACATTTCACAAAGCCACACAACAATTCAGCCAAACCAACATCCATAGTCATTCGAGTCAATCAAATAATACATAAGGCAGATACAATCATCAAATACACAATATCTCGCACCAGTATCCATATGTAATAATTCCAATACACAAAACATAGTTTTTGGAAAGCGCCCCTACCTCAAAACGCAAATTCCATAACCCAAACACCTCATAAGTTCTTTTCGCCTCAACTCGAAATAAAAGGCAACTTCAAAGCACAGCCCCACACATTTTCGCAGCAGCATAAACAGCTCTAATTTACAACAAGAAACCTCAGTTACTAAACTCTAGGAACATTAATAACGTATAGGCTTTAATACACGTACAAGACACTAACGTAGGGCTTTCGAAACATAATCTCTTACCGGAATTTCAACACGAAGCAGCTGCGATCTCGAACCAGCCCGGCAGCAGCTCCGGCGGCGGCCAGAAGCTCCGGTGGATCAACTATAAAAACTGCGCAACATTAAAACCTTCTTGAGATCCAAAAAGGCAGAAACCTCAAATAAAACCCTTACCGGAAGAGTTCTCCGGCGACTCGGCACGGCGGCGCGGTTGACTTCTCCTCCGGGAGTGGCTGTAACGAAAATAGCGTCTCCTCCTTCCGTTCACAATCCCAGCGGTAGCCACAGCGGTGGTTCTGGGCAGTCCTGGCAGCAGTGGGCTCCGGCAACTTGTAGAACCCCGAGGCAGAGGCAGATAGCAACTCCGGTGGTCTTCTCCGACGACGACACCAGCCACCACGGGGACGGCGGCAGTGAGACCCCAACAGCGCCGGCGTGGCTCACCCACTCCGTCCCGTCGATCTCCCTGTCTCTCAAGCTTCTCTCTGATCGGACCTTGCCAGCGGCGGCCAGAGACGCGGTGAACACCGTGACTGCCACGGTAGCAGCGGCGTCGCAGCAACGGACTCCTCTTTTCAGCGATGGGGACGCAGCTGGCTTCGCGACTCCCACTCCCTTTTTGCGCCTCCCTCTGCTCGATCTCTCTCCTCCTCGAGTTTGGGTGGCGACGGCAGGACGCGTTGGTGGTGGTTTCAGGCCGGCATGGACTGCAAAGGCGGCGCAACGCGGTGAGCTGCCCTCTGTCACTCGCGCGGTTCTGGCGGCGATGCGGCGGCAATGGTGGAGCCCAGCGCGCGGCGCAACGAGCTTCCCTCCTCCTCTCCTCATCCGCAACTCAGCCCCTCTCTCCCTGTTCTATTTCCATTGGAGGGGTTTGTGTGTTTGCTGCTGTTTTGGGGAAGGAGGGACGAAAGGGGTAAGGGTCTGCTGCTGCGGCTGTGTGTGTGAAGGGAACCGGGTCGGGTATGGGTCACTGGGTTAGGGTTTCATTTTCTTGAAAATAAGGGTTAGGGATAATTTTGTAATTTCAAATAAAAGTAGGGGTAATATAGTAAATAGGAACAAAATTTAATCCAACAAAATTAATGTATGAAAATACTATCTGCTCATCAATTTTACAAAATCGTTTTCAATAAAATGTCCCAACCAAATAATTAGAAGAAATATACTTAATTTCTTCATATTTCAAAATAGCAGTACTAATATTTAAAATATTTTTTATCTAGTCCAAATCATATAAAATTCTTATTATTTCACAACTGTCAACTTTATAATTTGAATACAGGAAAATAATCCAATAATTGTAAAATTGGATAATAATCATAACTTATCTCAAATTCAATAAATCAAAACTTGCCTTAATTATCCTTAATAAAATGATTTCCGAAATTAAGGCTATAAATAACTATATGATTTGAGACTTGATCATAATAAGACTTTTCAAAGGTTCTGGGTCTTACATCCACCATTGTTGTTATTTTTGGCTGCCATAACTTCTTCTTTTTCGAAAGTTTATGTTAGGTCCTCTCCAGAGTGTTGTGCTTTAGCTTCTCTTAGCTTCCTCTTTCGAGTCCTTTCAGGTTCAGGATCAGCTTCAACAAGTATGTTCTTATCCTTGTTCCTGCTCATATGAAAAAGAAGAGAACAGAGAAAGAAGAGAAATCCTCTATGTCACAGTATAGAGATTCCTTTATGTGTGTAGAAGAAGAGAAGAATAGAAGAATGATGTAGAGAGAAGAGATGAAGAATTCGAACACAGAGAGGGAGAGAGGGTTCGAATTATAAGAAGAGAAGTGTTAGTAAATAAATAAAATAAATAGAAAGAGATGAGAGAGAGTTTTCGAAAATAATTAAAAATAAAGGAAAAATATTTTTGTTTTTATTTTAATTATTAGTTAGAATTTGAAATTATTAAAAGGAATAAAATAAAATTAAAATTTAAAACAATTAGTTAATTAAAAAGGAATTTTGAAAAAGTGGTGAGGAGTTTTCGAAAATTAGAGAGAGAAAAGTAGTTAGGCAGTTTTGAAAAAGATAAGAATTAGTAAAACAAGCAAAAAGTCAAGTAGTTAATTGAAAAAAAAGATTTGAAAATCAATTTTAAAAAGATAAGAAATTAGAAAAGATTTTGAAAATTAAGTTTTGAAAAAGATATGATTGAAATTTATTTTGAAAAAAATTTGAAAAAGAAATTTAAAAAGATTTGATTTTTGAAATTAAAGTTGATTACTTTACTAACAAGAAACTAAAAGATATGATTTTAGAATTAAAGATTAAACCTTTCTTAATAGGCAAGTAACAACTTGAAATTTTTTTGAATTAAAACATTAAATATTAGCAATTAATTTCAAAAATATGAAATAAAAATAAGAAAAAGATTTTGAAAATCAATTTAAAATTTTCGAAAATATTGAGAGGAAAAATGAAAAAGATTTGATTTTGAAAAAGTTTTGAAACGATAGGATTTTTAAATTGAAAATTTGATTTGACTCATAAGAAACAACTAAATTTTAAAAATTTTTGACTAAGTCAATCCAAAATTTCAAAATTTATGAGAAGAATAAGGGAAAGATATGTTTTTTTTTATTTTTGAATTTTTAATGAGGAGAGAGAAAAATAACTAAATAACTCAAGACATAAAAATTATGAATCAAAACAAGAAAAATATGCAAGAACACCTTGAATGTCAAGATGAACACCAAGAATACTTTGAATGTCAAGATGAACACCAAGAACTTATTTTTGAAAATTTTTAAAAAAAGAAAGACATGCAAGACACCAAACTTAGAAATTTTTAATGTTGAGACACTAACAAATTGAAAATGCATATGAAAAATAACAACAAACACAAAACAAGAAAATCACAAGATTAAACAAAGACAATCATTAAGAACAACTTGAAGATCATGAAGAACACCATGCATGAGTTTTCGAAAATTTTAAGAAAAATAATAAAAAAAAATACAATTGACACCAAACTTAAAATTTGACACTAGACTCAAACAAGAAACACAAAATATTTTTGGTTTTTATGATTTTATTAAAATTTTTTTGGTATTTTTCGAAAATTAATTAGGAAAAAGAAAATAAAGAAATTCAAAATTTTTAATAAGAATTCCAGGAATCATGCAATGTTAGTCTAAAGCTTCGGTCCAAAAATTTAGACATGGCTCAATAGCCAGCCAAGCTTTATGTGAAAGCTTCGGTCCAAAAGATTAGACATGGCCAATGGCCAGCCAAGCTTTAGCATAAAACATACAAGCATGTCAATGAGAAGTAGAAGCCTCAGTCCAAAAGATTAGACATGGCTAAACAGTCAGCCAGGCTTCAACATATCTTATGAAACTCTAGAATTCGTTCTTAAAAATTCTGAAGAACATTTTTTTGAAAACATTTTATAATTTTTTTTATTTTTCGAAAATAAGAAATAAAAAGCTTAAAAATAAAAAAAATTACCCAATCTAAGCAACAAGATGAACCGTCAGTTGTCCAAACTCAAACAATCCCCGGCAACGACGCCAAAAACTTGGTGCACGAATTTGTGATCTCAACACTTCTTCACAACTCCGCACAACTAACCAGCAAGTGCACTGGGTCGTCCAAGTAATAAACCTTATGTGAGTAAGGTCGATCCCACGGAGATTGTCGGCTTGAAGCAAGCTATGGTCATCTTGTAAATCTCAGTCAGGCGGATTAAATTGGTTATGAGGTTTTGATAATTAAAATATAAATAAAACATAAAATAAAATAAAGTTACTTATGTAATTCATTGGTGGGAATTTTAGATAAGCGTATGGAAATGCTTTGTTGCTTCTGAACCTCTGCTTTCCTATTGCCTTCTTCCAACCATGCGTTACCTCCTTCCATGGCAAGCTGTAAGATCCTCTCCGATGAAAACAAATCCATGTACGATCTCTGTACGGCTAATCAACTGTCGGATTTCTCGTCTCAGATGAAAAATACCATGTACAGCTATCGCACGGCTAATCATCTGTCGGTTCCCGCTAGCATTGGAATAGGACCATTGTCCTTTTGCACACTGTCACTGCACCCAACATTCGCAAGTTTAAAGCTCGTCACAGTCATCCCTGCCCAGATCCTACTCGGAATACCACAGACAAAGTTTAGACTTTCCGGATCTCAGGAATGCTGCCAATGGTTCTAGCTTATACCACGAAGGTTCAAATCTCAGATTCAGATGCTCTGTTGTTAGGAGAGACGATGTAAACCATTTATTAGAGACCCAAGAGAATATACTCCGGCTGTCGTCCAATGACTACGTTGAACATCATGTAGACCGCTTGTGGTTGTCAGGCACGTAGATCTTGGCTAAGCGAGTAATGAAGATAGTGGGTGATTGTCACGGTTCACCCCTTCATTCTGACTTAACTGAATTAAGTACGAGAGTATATCTTGGAGAAGAAGTAGGCATGAATTGAAAGAAAAATAATAGTACTTTCATTAATTCATGAAGAACAGCAGAGCTCCACACCTTAATCTATGGGGTGTAGAAACTCCACCGTAGAAAAAACACAAGTGAAAAGAGGGTTAGGCATGGCCGAATGGCCAGCCTCCCATGGAGGTCTCAAAGTGTAAAAGTTACAGCTGATCCAAAAGATGGTCAAAAGAAGACATAAAATAAATCACTAAAAGTAGTTTTTATACTAAACTAGTAACCTAGGGTTACAGAAAATGAGTAACTAAGTGCAGATAATGCAGAAATCTACTTCCGGGGCCCATTTGGTGTGTGTTTGGGCTGAGAATTGAAGCTTTTTTGTGCTTAGGCTGTTTCTGGAGTTAAACACCAGCTTTGGTGCCAGTTTAGGCGTTTAACTCCAATTCTGGTGCCAGTTTGGGCATTTTATGCCAGAAATTTTAGGCTGACATTGAATGCCAGTTTGGGCCATCAAATATCGAGAAAAGTATCAACTATTATATATTGCTGGAAAGCTCAAATTGTCTACTTTTTAACGCAAGTAAGATCACGTCAATTGGGCTTCTGTAGCTCCAAAAAATTCACTTCGAGTGCAGGGAGGTCAGAATCCAACAGCATCTATAGTCCTTTTTCAGCCTCTGAATCGGATTTTTGCTCAGGTCCCTCAATTTTAGCCAGAAAATACCTGAAATCACAGAAAAATACACAAACTCATAGTAAAGTCCAAAAATGTGATTTTTGAATAAAAACTAATAAAAATATGATAAAAACTAACTAAAACATACTAAAAACTATGTAAAAACAATGCCAAAAAGGGTATAAATTATCCGCTCATCAGTATGCTTACAAGCTTCACCTTCTGCATCCACCACAACCGTGTCCTAAGAACTAATATGTCTCTTGCTATATCTAAAGATTGTACGTGACACAAACAAATCTCAAGTTTACTCAGGACACAAGATTTTAAAAAAAAATGAAGGACAAGTGACAAGAACAGTACTCGTAAAGACTTAAAAGAATGAATGAAATTACAAACAAATAGGATGCACAAGAATCAAGATTGCAGGAAAGGATTCAGTTGGTAACTTCAATGATAACTCTTGAATCAAAGAAATTCGATAGAATCAATGCGAAGAAAAATAGTGCATTAATTTGAAACAAATTCAAGCTGAGTCGAAGAAGTATGAGGTTTATAGAAAAGAATATTTCAAACCTAGGACAAAGCTCATAGAACTCAAGAGCATGATTAAAAAGACTTCCGAATACATTGTTCATAAAAGAATCGAAAACTTGCAAAAAAATCACTTCGCAGTCTAAAAGAAAAGTTAAGCAACAAACATTCTCCAAGAGAATAACAAAAGCATAAACGTGGCTTTACTTTAATACAATTTCATATTAAAGTAGATTATGTAGAGTTTTAAAACAAAATGAACACAGCTTTGGCTAAGAGCTAAAATATTTTCTCAAATATTTTAGAAAGATAGTTAGGTGTACAACTTAACCAAAAGCAATTCATAAAACTCAAAGAAAATCAAATGCCTATTCAAAAATTCTCAAAGTTTACATTCAAACAAGCGTGTATAAAAATTATAGCAATGACGAAAGAGGAAATTAAACTCTATTTAGAAAAAAAAAACCCAAGGTAAAAATTTGCTTATAAGTTGGTAAAGGAAATAAGTAGTGCATTACAAACGGACAGGTTTCTACTAACTAAGGAAGTTTTGCAAAACTTCATTTAAAATAGCGCATGCCAATTTTAAAACAACTTTGTCAAAATTTGAAGAATGGTTTCAATTACAACCAAGCAACAGAAAAATTTGACTTACAATATCCTTAAAGAGGAATCAAAATGTCTTTAAAAAGTTCAAAATGAAACTCCGAGAGTATATTTGAAATCACCACCTCACAAGAACATTCAAGAAGATTAGGACGCACTAAAAGGGAATCAACTCATCAATAGCAATTCTCGAGAAAGAATCTTTGACTAAGAGCTCTGACAAAAACAATGAGAGGACAAACAATGCACGAAATTAAAACAAAGCAGGCTGACTCATATAGGGATGAGATTCACAAGAGGAGGGAAGCTGAGATTGATGGTAGTGCTCACAAGAGGTAGAAGAATTATTAAAAACAGGATCAAGTATGATATTCATAGAGATGAAAAACTTAAGAAGGAACGAGTCCGTTCATAAGGAAAAAGCTATGAGTCCAACATTTTCAAAAGAACAACAATGGCTTAGACAATGTAGTATGCTAAACCAAATTCGAATTAACAATAAATTAAGTGAAGTTTGTCAAATGAAAATCAACCAGAATAAAAGCCAAAAATATTTTCTTTCCAGAATTCTGAAAAATACCTAAATACATAATCAAATAAAGATATGCATTGGAACTATAGTAAAATTATTAGAAAGTCGAATTGTATTTAATGTAAGTGTAGTTCCGTAAACCAGTAAAAGTACAGGTGATGTATTAGAAATAAATAGTTGTTAAACTTTATAAGAAATTTTCAAAATTTTATATAGATAAGTGTATATCGAATCAACAGCAATTTTATAAAAATTTCATAATTGGTTGTAATTACTATCAAATAAGAGAAAAATAGAGTCACAATTTCTTTTAGAATGGACTCGGAATAAGGACTTAAAAGGTACAACGCATCAAGACAAGGTCAAAGCTATATCAAAGAATACATGAATCAAGAAGAGGAATTTAAACAGAGAAAGATAGATACAACAAGGATTTTAAATAAACATATGCAATTAGGATCAAACAAGAATGCATATGAGTAAAGGAATAGGGTTGAAAAACAAACTACTTTTCAAAAGAATTAGCAAACAAGAACTTCAAGTTAGGCTATGAAAGAACAAGTCGACTCGAACAGAATTCAAGACACATAACCGAATAACCTCAAGAAATAGCTTCTAACGTTCCCAAAACCCCACTAATTGCATTACCTATTACTCGTATATCGTCTATGACAACCCATTAGTGCTCCCATCTATATAATTCACTAGTAGTAAGTCGGCCAAACTTAATACCAAGAAGTATGCAATGCAAGACTAACAGCGTTAATTAATAGACCATCATGTGCATAAAGCTCTAATTCTTGTCATTCGACAAGACTATTGCATGACAGACACTCAGAATATGCAATTGAAGCATAGTCGGTCCATTTCTCAGGCTCTACAAGAAAGATTTCTCTGATACTATAATGTAACACCCTAACTATCAAAGCTTACGCTTCCGGCTGCGCGACTCTGATAGCTCTGATGTTACGACGATTTTGAAAGTATTTAATACTAAAATATGAGCCTGTTTAAAATTTAGACCAAATTTTTTTAAAAAAAAACATGCATTCATACTTACAATATAAGTTACAATACTCACAGGAAATACATATATATATATATATATACATATAACTTACAAGCATCTTATATCAAAATCCTATCCCTCTTACAAAACTTTCAAAGTTAAAGGTGAGGGAAATATAAATACTAAAACAATATAGAAATATCATCTAACAGAAAAGAAATAAGCTCTTCCGAACTTCATCATCCATAACCTGAAAAAGAAAAGACATGTAGGGGAGTGAGAACATCATTCTCGAAAGGGTTCTCACTATAGGGTTGCAAAATTACTATAATAGGATACGTGAAGGTAAAATCGTTACAGTGATTAATAACCGTCTTATGCATCTTTCCAAAACCAAATGTTTAATATCAAAATCAAAAATCCTCTCTGAAAGAGAAAGCTGTTAATTCCTCAATAAAATAAACCAAAAGCCTTTTTGAAAGTTTTCTTCACACATTATGAATGACCAAGCTGTTCCAAGCATAAGTTCATTAAATCTATGCTGAACCAGTTTAGTTTTTCATACTTTTCTAAACCAAAAACACAAAAACAAACACAACCTTCGACCCATCTCATAATCAACCACGGCCCTAGACCCAAACAAATCCAAACAGCAGCCAATCCACCATAATCCAATAGAGTTTCAGTCGCAAACACAAGTAGGAATCTCAAGCACAAACAAGCAGTTACACCAAGTAGAGCAATTAGCAATTAAACACAATTAATCACATAGGCAAACCAAGTACAATATGCACACCCAAATAATGTCACATAGATGCAAATGATGAATGCCTGTCCTAGTGGTTGATGAGTCTCATTTGTCGGTTATAAAGCCAACCCGACAAGTCCTGTTAGCTAACCATTGGACTGTCCCTCTGTCGAGCATCCCCAACTCAAGTTATTCATAATCATAATCATAATTTACATCCAACACCCTCACTGGTGTATATTCACGGGGGCGAGCTCATCCGAAACTTTCACAGTGTTCGGCCACACTTATGACATAAGGTCAGCAGAGTATCGAGTCTCCACCTGGAGCGCGTGGTGGCTAGCCACTGCTTTCACCCAGGGAAACTCGTATCTCAGATAGGTGAAGTGCAACAATCACAATATCAATAACTCAGCATATATGCATTTATTCTCAGCCATAAATCAACATTCATCTCAGCCATCCGGCTTAAATTCATGATTCATAGTCAGCCATGATTCATTATCATATACAACCATTCCGGCTCATAACATATTCCACAATCAGCCATAATTCATTATCATATACAGCCATTCTGGCTCATAACATAATAGCACTTCTACCATCCAACATCATAAAACTCATAAAACCATCATTCAGGCCATAAATCACTTTTCTCAAATCACTTTTCTTTGAAATCGAATTCAATTCATCCCAATCTTAACTTCAAAAATCCACATTTCTCAAATCACTTATAGCTCATAAGCCATCCTTCTCAAAAGAAATTTCCTCTTTCAAAAACCATATCTCCACAACATCCTTCTAAAACTTCCAGACGATTCAGCAACTAGGCCAAATAAAAAATCTCTTTTGAAAGACCCAAAAATTAGTCATCCAAAAACATAATTTGGTAATAGAGATTTCTCAGCAGAGTCTTAAGACTTTAGGGGAGAATAACATAACTCATTTTCTCATATTCGTTTAAAATCTGAAAAGCCTTAAATTCTTTATTTGAGTAATAAAAATAGAATCTAAACCAACCTGAGTCGCATAATCATTTACTTCAACCACATTTTCAAAACCATCTCGTTCACTTGAACTAAAACCAATTTCAATCCCTTGATAAAAATCTAAAGCGTTTCCAACAGCTCATAAATCATTTTTGTTTTGCTAAACCAGAATTCAAGGGATACTTTAAAACTTATCTAAAACGTAAAAAAAAAAGTGAGATTTGTCAATCGAAACCCAACTTCTTTTAAAGTCACTAAAACTCTTCCAAGTGACAATCTTTAAATTAAATTCAAAAAAACATAAACACTTTTCACCTTTAAAACAACCTTAAAGCATAAATCTCTTTCGAATGACTTGCACCCAAAGACATAATATTTTTCTTAGGGAATAAGGAGAAGTCATAATTCTCTTTTCAATAATTCTTTTCAAAACATAGCTGATCCAAGTAAAGATAATAAAAGTCTTAAATTCACAATCCTCCAAGTAAAATAGTAAAGGCATTAAATTCATAATTTTTCAAACAACCGTTCAAATAAAGACTCGGATTTTATAGGAATTTCTGTAGCATCTCCTCTAAAACTTGGACTTTGCCACCCTTTCCGGGTTCCAACCAAACCATTCTGCAACCCTCTTTAACAGGTTTCAAAGCCAAATCAATTAAAGCAAAACCATACTGAATTCAAAAGTGTATTCCATTTTCACATTTTCAAGAAAATCAACTCAAACTCAAATCAATATCCAACAGATTAAACTCGATTTCAAGTCTTTAAAAGAAGCAATTTCAAAAACATCCCGCTTCGCAAAACTGAACAATAATCCAGTCAAACAAACATTCGTATTCATTCAAGACAACCAAACAATACATAAGACTTATACAATCACCAAATATACATTTTCTCCCATTAATATCCATATATAATAATTCTAATTTACAAAGTATAATTTTCGGAAAAGGCCCCTATCTCGATTGTCGAAACTTGAAAATTCAAAAACGCGCCACAAACTCATTCTCCTCGGCCCGCAACGGCGGCAGCCGCAAGCTCAGCTCCAAACCACTTTCTCAGCAACCACAACGACTCTAATCACAACATATAATAACTGAGACCCAATCTTATAGCAATTTGTGCCACAAACCTCAGTGTGAAATAACAGAATAGTAACTAAAGGGCTTTCAAATCGAAAATGCTTACCGAAACTAAGAAGGAAAGACTGAATCAAGCAATAACAGCCCCAACTGGGTCTTGGGGGAAAGGGTAGCTGGGTTAGGGTTTTCCCAATTAGGAATTAAGGTTTAGGTAAAATTAGGTTTAAAGGTAGTTTTGTAATTTCAAATAAAAATAGGGATAATATAGTAATTAGAAATAAATTTTAATCCAACAATAATAATGTATAAAAATACTATTTGTTCATCAATTTCATAAATTATTTTCAATAAAATGTTCAAATCCAATAATTCAAGATAATATAATTAATTTCTTTATTTTCCAAAACACTAGTATTAATATTTTAAAATATTAATTATTTAGTCCAAATCATATAAAATTCTTATTATTTCATAACTACTCACGTTATAATTTAAATATAGAAAATAACTCAATAATATGAAATTAAGTAAAATCTTCATTTTAATTATCAAAACTTAATTTAATTTTTCTCAATGAAATAATTTCTGAAAGTAAAATCTCTAATAATAAATAAATTTGAAATCATCTCATAATAAGATTCTTCAAAAGTCTTGGGTCTTACATTCTACCCACCTTACAAAAATTTTCGTCCTCGAAAATTAAAGTAATACACAAGATATTACATAGCTTTAATACTTCACTTTCGAATACTTTAGAAGAGCAACAGATCTTGGCATATACATAAAGTCTCAAATACCGGATAAAGTGTAAGACTTAGATATAAGGGAAGGGTGTTGTGTAAAGCAAAATTTACAAGATGGGCTCAAAACATAAGGGTTACATGGTGTCAACATCAAGGGCTTTAGCATAGCTCACCATCACAACTCCCAACTGTACTCTATCGAACAATTCATCCGTAAGTTCTAATCCTCATCAATCACGTCGCAACTCACTACCGGTGACTAGCCCAATATTAACAAAACTTTTTCGCGTAAAAATAAAGCTCTACAACATTCTGTGGCATCGTATGTGGTGCACGAATTTGTGATCTCAACACTTCTTCACAACTCCGCACAACTAACCAGCAAGTGCACTAGGTCGTCCAAGTAATAAACCTTACGTGAGTAAGGGTCGATCCCACGGAGATTGTCAGCTTGAAGCAAGCTATGGTCATCTTGTAAATCTCAGTCAGGTGTATTAAATTGGTTATGAGGTTTTGATAATTAAAATATAAATAAAACATAAAATAAAATATAGTTACTTATGTAATTCACTGGTGGGAATTTCAGATAAGCGTATGGAGATGCTTTGTTACTTCTGAACCTCTGCTTTCCTATTGCCTTCTTCCAACCATGCGTTACCTCCTTCCATGGCAAGTTGTAAGATCCTCTCGGATGAAAAAAAATCCATGTACGATCTCTGTACAGCTAATCAACTGTCGGATTTCTCGTCTCGGATGAAAAATACCATGTACAGCTATCGCACGGCTAATCATCTGTCGGTTTCCGCTAGTATCGGAATAGGACCATTGTCCTTTTGCACACTGTCACTGCGCCCAACATTCACAAGTTTGAAGCTCGTCACAGTCATCCCTTCCCATATCCTACTCGGAATACCATAGACAAGGTTTAGACTTTCTGGATCTCAGGAATGCTGCCAATGGTTCTAGCTTATACCACGAAGGTTTAAATCTCAGATTCAGATGCTCTGTTGTCAGGAGAGACGATGTGAATCGTTGATTAGAGACCCAAGAGAATATACTCCGGCTGTCGTCCAATGACTATGTTGAATATCATGTAGACTGCTTGTGGTTGTCAGGCACGCGGATCTTGGCTAAGCGAGTAAAGAAGATAGTGGGTGATTGTCACGGTTCACCTCTTCATTATGACTTAACTGAATTAAGTACGAGAGTATATCTTGGAGAAGTAGGCGTGAATTGAAAGAAAAATAATAGTACTTGCATTAATTCATGAAGAACAACAGAGCTCCACACCTTAATATATGGGGTGTAGAAACTCCACCGTAGAAAATACATAAGTAAAAAGAGGGTTAGGCATGGCCGAATGGCCAGCCTCCCATGGAGGTCTCAAAGTGTAAAAGCTACATCTGATCCAAAAGATGGTCAAAAGAAGACATAAAATAAATTACAAAAAGTAGTTTTTATACTAAACTAGTAACCTAGGGTTACAGAAAATGAGTAACTAAGTGCAGATAATGCATAAATCCACTTCCAGGCCCACTTGGTGTGTGCTTGGGATGAGCATTAAAGCTTTTTTGTGCTTAGGCTGTTCCTGGAGTTAAACGCCAGCTTTGGTGCCAGTTTGGGCGTTTAACTCCAATTCTGGTGCCAGTTTGGGCGTTTTACGCCAGAAATTTTAGGCTGACTTTGAACGCCAGTTTGGGCCATCACATCTCGGGTAAAGTATGGACTATTATCTAAAGTACTTATTCTTGAAAATATTAATATATGATTATAAAAAAGATAATATTTGTATAATAAGTTAAAACACGTGTATCAATATTAAAATCCGTATATGATTATATCATTAGGAGAAAGATATTATTCCAATTTATTATTAATTATACTAAACGTAAATTATACAAATTATACTATAATTGTATAAAACTATTTGTTTTTAAATTAGAGAATAATCAAATTAGTATTTTATTAATTAATCATTTATTTTTTAATTTTAAAAATATTATAGTTAAATGGATAGACTCTAATTACAGGATAAATATGTTAGTCTATCAAAAATAATTTTAAATTTAATTTTGAGAATAAAATAATATTTTAACTTTTTTATTGTTAAAAATTATGTGATTAATTTGTTTAAGATAGTTACTTCGAGATTTTATTTTTTAATATATTGAGTATGAATTATTTTGATACTCTTTATTATATCATTAATTAATAATTTCTTTCCTAATCTTAAAATTTATAGAAGGAACGTGTATATTAATATATAATTATGAGAAAAATTATTTATATATTATTAAAGTTAGAATACGTGTAATAGCTTTAAATCAATTAATGGTAGGAATGTATTTGATTATATTATTAGGAGAACTATAATATTCTAATTTATTACTAATTACACTAAATGTAAATTATATTATAATTATACATAATTATTTGTTATTAAATTAAAAAATTAAATTATTATATTATTAATTAATAATTTTTCTAATCTTAACAGTATTATAATTAAATGCATAAACTCACCTTAAGAGATAGATATGTTAATTTTATGATTAGTCTATTTTAGATAGTTATTTTAAGATTTTATTTTTTGACATATTGGGTATGATTTTATTTTGATATTCTTTATTTTCTCTTTATCTACACATGAGTATTCTGGGAGTGTAAAACTATTTAAAAAAATAATATTTTTTCTAATATTAAATATTTCTAAAATTTATTTTATACAGAATTGCAAATAAAATACCTTTTCATTATGACTACGAATAACGAAATAAAATAAAATAGAATAATCATTGAATAAAATAGATATTAGTTGAATTAATCTAATTAGAATAAATTTTTGTAACACATATAAGACATTAAAAGTATAATTAATATATTATTATTATTTTATACCATTATTTGGTATTTGTATAAATGACAAATATAAAATTATTTTATATAAGTTAAATATATTCATAATAAATTTTTTAAAAAATATATTTTAGACAAAAATATAAATAAATAAATAAATATTTTCAGTGTATCGCACAAGTATATACAACAACAACAAAGCCTTGTCCCACTAAGTGGTGCCGACTACATGAATCAAACGACGCCATTGTACTCTGTCATGTATCATGTCTACAGAGAGACCGTTTACATGTAGATCTCGTTTGACCACCTCATGGATGGTCTTCTTAAGTCTTCCTCTGCCTTTCGCCCCTTGTCCATCTTCCATCTCATCCACTCTCCTGACTGAATGTTCTATCGGTCTTCTTCTCACATGTCCAAACCACCTGAGACGTGATTCAACCATCTTTTTCACAATGGGTGCTACTCCAACTCTCTCCCTTATATCTTCGCTCCTTATTTTATCTAATCGCGTGTGACCACTCATCCATCTCAACATCTTCATCTCTGCCACACTCAGCTTATGTTCGTACTCCCCTTTAGCTGCCCAACACTCCGTACCATAAAGCATAGCCGGTCTTATAGCGGTGCAATAGAATTTACCTTTAAGTTTTAAAGGCACTTTTTTGTCGCATCTAAAACCAGATGCACTCTGCCATTTTGACCAACCTGCTTGGATCCTATGATTTACATCCTGTTCAATCTCTCCATTATCCTGTATGATGCACTCAAGACACTTAAAACTGTTAACTTTTCGTAGGATGTTTTCTCCAATCTTCACCTCTATATTAGTGTTTTCCCTTGTCAGACTGAACTTACATTCCATATATTCCGTCTTGCTACGGCTTATGCGCAGACCATACACTTCGAAAGCTTCTCTCCATAGTTCTAACTTCTTATTTAGGTCTTCCCTTGACTCTCCCATAAGGACGATATCATCGGCAAAAAGCATGCACTATGGCACAGGCTCTTGGATGTGCTCTGTGAGTACTTCCAAGACTAATGTGAAAAGGTATGGACTTAAGGATGATCCCTAGTGTAATCCTATACCAATAGAAAATTTCTCTGTCACACCACCTTGAGTCTTCACACTAGTTGTGGCCCCATCATACATGTCTTTAATTGCATGAAAATATGCGATCCTTACTCTCCTCTTTTCTAAAACCTTCCATAAGACCTCCCTTGATACTCTATCATATGCTTTTTCAAAATCAATAAACACCATATGTAGATCTCTCTAATTACTACGATACCTCTCCATCATCCTTCTTAATAGGAATATCGCTTCAGTGGTAGATTTGCTTGGCATAAATCCAAATTGGTTCTCTGTTACTTGTGTCTCTTTTCTCAATCTCCATTCTATCACCCTTTCGCATAACTTCATGGTATGACTCATAAGCTTGATTCCTCTATAATTTCCACAACTTTGTATATCCCCCTTATTCTTGTAGATAGGTACCAAGGTACTCTTTCTCCACTCATCAAGCATCTTCTTTGACCTTAAAATCTCATTAAAAAGCTTGGTTAACTAGTTGATGCCTTTTTCTCCAAGACCCTTCCAAACCTCAATCGGGATATTATCAGGTCCTACTACCCTGCCATTTTTCATCTGCTTTAGAACCTCTTTTACCTCGAAGTCTTGAATCCTTTGATAGTAGTCAAAGTTTTGGTCTTCTTCCCTTGTGCATAACCGACCAAGGCTCGGAAGAGTCTTTTGTCCCTCATTAAATAACTCGTAGAAGTAGCTCTTCCACCTTTTATTAATCTTTTCCTCTTGAGCCAACACCTCTCCATCCTTATCCTTTATGCACTTAACTTGATCCAAATCTCTCGTTCTTCTTTCACGGCTCTTTGCGATTCTATATATATATATCTTTTTCTCCTTCTTTCGTGCCCAAAGACTGGTAGAAACCCTCATATGCTCTTGTTCTTGCTTCACTTACAGCCACTTTTGTCTCTTTCTTAGCCGCCTCATATCCTTTATCAACTTTTGCTCAATGCAAAAATCCATGACGAGCACCCTATGTTGTGTTTTCAAACTCTCTCCCATGATAATTTTACAATTAATGCAAAATTTTTGGTTGACTCTCCTCAACAAGAAGTCGATTTGAGAGCTTGTCATGCCACTCTTATAGGTTATAAGGTGTTCGTCTCTCTTTTTAAAACATGTATTTGCGATGAGAAGATAAAAGGTTGAGGAAAAGTTCAAAATAGTTTTACCCTCGGCATTGATCACCCCGAAACCATGGCCTCCGTGAATACTCCCATATCCAGTCACTTTTCTCCCAACATGGCCACTTAAATCTCCTCCTAAGAAAATCTTATCTCCCAAAGGTATGTCTTGAACCAAACTCTCTAGATCCTCCCAAAATCTTATCTTGTATTATTCGTCCAACCCACTTGCGGTGCATAGGCGCTAATCACATGGAAAGCACCTCCCTCCGCCACAAGTTTGATATTGATGATTTGATCTCCCACCCTCTTGACATCTACTATGTCCTTCTTCCACTGCTTATCCACAATTATTCCAACCCCATTCCTATTCTTCACCTTTCCTGTATACCAAAGTTTGAAACCAGAAGTATCCAACTCCCTAGCCTTCGCACCAATCCATTTTGTTTCTTGTAGGCACATAATGTTAATCTTTCTCCTTGTCATGGTGTCCACCACCTCCATGGACTTTCCTGTTAGAGTGTCTATGTTCCATGTCCCAAATCTCAACCTTCTGTCGCTCCGACCGTTACCTTTTACTTTGTGAACTAGCTTATTTACCCTCTTCCGTTCATGAAAACGCGAGAACCCTTGCTCATTTAACACTACATCCGGGCACCCATGCAACGGCTCTTGCTCATTTGACACCGTACTCGAGCCATACAACGCGTTGCTTCCGGGCAACGACCTAACTTTAGCGCAATAATGTCTTTGATTCATGTCATGGGGTTCGACTATATTTTTATTTGGTTGTCGAAGACCTAACACAACTCTCCTCTTTTATCCGGATTTGGGACCAGCTATGTACCGAAAGTGTAACATAGGCGGAGTTGCACGGATATATACACTAGTATTATTTTATAATAGGTTGCATTTTTGCACCAAGAATGCTAACGTGACACATTTTGGTGCCAGTATGCGTACCTCTCTTTTTAAGTTATTTTAAAAAAAATCTCATTTATAATTATATGAAAATCAACCTTTAATGAATATTATACTAATTATCAATCATTCTAATTATACTAATTATTAATCATTGTAATATAATTGTGAGTCATACATAATTAACATTTATATATGATATTTATATTAGTGCCAAATATGCTAACGTGGCACTCTCTTCTAAAATTATTTTAAGAAAATATCTTATTTATAATTATATGAAAATAAACATTTAATAAACCATTATACTAATTGTCAATCACTCTAATTTCAATCATTATAATATAATTGTCAATTATATATAATTAATATTTATATGATATTTATGTTGCCGTCAACCATGCTGACGTAGTGCATTCTGGTGTTAGTGTCCTTTCCTCTCTCTTCTTTTTTATTATTTTTGAAAAATATCAATTTTAAATTTCAAATAATTATATTTGTTAGTATTTAATAATTAATTATGGTAAGATTTGTCAATAATTATATTTTATATTATATCTTTTTAATAATTGCAATAATTCTTTCATATATCTTCATGAATATTATATAGGGCAATTTACTAATATAAATAAAATGCAACCCAATTTTACCAGAATGCACAAAATGAAAAATGGATACTAAAATGTATTTTTAGCCTATTCTATGTAAACCACAACAGGAATCCCGCGGTTTACACAATACACGTAATCCGTTATAGCGGTGTCGCGGATTACGTGCAAGAAGGACTGTTCATAAACCGCGACAGGGGTGTCACGGTTTACGTGTTGGCCTGATTTGTGCATAAACCGCGATAGGGGTGTAGCGGTTTATGCATTACTATAAATATTTAATAGAAAAAATAAACATAGTGTGAGGTTAACAAAAAGTACATGGTAAATAAAGTGTGAGGTTAACGAAAAACATACATTACATACACCTAATTCAATATAAATAAAGTAGGTACAAACACATATAATACAAAAGTACATGGAAAATACGACATACAGAGGTATCATAAATGGAAACATAAAATAGTAAGCTACGGCCTCTGCCTGTCCTCATCCTCGTCGGCAGAGTCATGTCCAAATGCGCTTAGGATATGCGACCCTGTCCCACATCGAGCGGCCCGTCTCACTCTAGTAGGCCTCTGGCGCTGCTGTGCTGGAGGCTCAATATGCGACCCTGTCCCATATGCAGATGCAGGCATCCCTCCCATGCCCAACCAAGTGTCATATGGACTTCCAGCAGGCTCATTCAGGTCTACATGTAGCTGGGGCTGGTACCCATGAGGGTCAGACATCTATGGCTGGTACCGATGCATATCATCCATATTTTGGCGGTAGCCCTGTGCGATGTCCATCTGGGGTGGGGTCTCAGGCACCTGATCCTGTGGGGACTGATGATGAAAATATGGAGGGCCCTCAGATCTATCACTAAGACCAGCAGATGTGCCCCCTGATGAACCACTCCGACGCTGAGGACGGCCACGTCGGACACGGTGATCGCCATGTCCGACTCCGTCGCCACTGGATCTGTCATTCTGAATCATATCGTCCAGCCATCGCCACTCCTGGTCTGTAGCACGGGTACCAACGCATCGTCGCTGCTCGACACGCCTGTTATCTGGCACGTGTGGCATGGGAACCCTCGGAGGAGCCTGTGACGACCCTCGCTGAACAACATCCTGTGAGATCTCCTCGACCCTAGGATCGGCAATCAAGGAATCTGGCGACAGAACTTAATAGCCTCTCTGTACCACCACCGCAGGAAGTTTGCTGACGGCCCGGGATCCGGCACCCGAGGGATACTCAGGACAGCATTGAACCTGTTCTGCCAACTAAGGTGCCATACCTGGTAGTAGCTAGGGAACCATCTGTTGCCACCCCTCCCATCCTTGGCATGGAGCCAATCAATGTTCGATGTCGGCTCAGGCTCATGTTGAACACCACCCAACTGTGGCAGCACCCTATCCACCTGGTGCCACTCAATAACGGCGAAGTAGATCAGAGAAGTACATGCACGCCATAATCGACTGTGCTCCTCGGTGAGAATCTCTAGATGAACAACAGCCATCACGTCGAGCGAGGCATATGGCTCCCAAACAATCTACAGTTGTTGACACAATACATTAATTAGTTAAGTACTACTTTAAAATTGACTAACAAATATATAATTAAGTACTGCATAAAAATTGAAAGCAATTGAATGAACTTACATCTTGATCGCCTAATCGGTCCAACGCTAGGCGAAGCTGGATGACTCTTTCCTCCTTCCGTAAATGAACCCGGTTTCCACTCTTGTCACCGGACAACTGAGTGAAAAACAGCATTATAATGTAAGCCCGGGCGTATATGCGTATGGTATCCTCCGTAGCATCATCTGGCAGCACCCTGAACCTCTCATGAAACCAAGTGAAGTAGACTGTGAATTGCTTCACCTTATTCTGTGGTGGCAACTCGCCAAACAGCTCCTCAAACCACTCCCACGCCGGTCTGTCTTCTTCCATAAACTTCTCAAAATCAGTAAGGCACCCGGATACAGGTAGACCATCCACGGGCAGGCCCAACTGGTATGCAACATCCTACAGCATGATAGTGCACTCTCCAAAGGGCATATGAAAGGTATGCATCTCAGGACACCACCGCTCAATGAAAGCACTAATCAAGGGTTCGTCCAACCAGAACCACCTGGCGTTCAGCCTCGCCAGGTGGTACAAACCAACCCTCTCCAGATATGGTATGATCCTGTCATACAGAGACATGTTCTGCTGCCTCTGGATACTATATATACACCTAGTCAGCTGGACAATGTCACAGAATAAACCAAACATATAAAAAATCCAGCAGTAATTTTAGAATGCTAACATACACTACTAATTTAAATATTACATTTTTCGATTAAAATAATAATTTAAATCTACATTAGGATACATTAACTAACAATAACTAAATTAAAAATAACTAAAATAACGAAAATTATGGAAAATAATTTAAATAATAATTTAAATCTACATTAGGATACATTAACTAACAATAACTAAATTAAAAATAACTAAAATTACGAAAATTACGAAAAATAATTAAAATAATAATTTAACTAACAACATTATACAAAATATATTATTTAAAAATTATGATGCTAACCTCTTCGTGTATGCTCCCAGCCACGTGCGCAACGCTGTTGAGCCTGTATAGACTGCGTGCCTCTGCTATGGTCCCGGCTCCTATCTCAACTCAAATCAACCACAACTCTCTCTATTCCTCTCTCTAGAAACCACCACTTCTCTCTCTAGAATAGTTTTTCTTCACAGCACAAATGTAATCCACGAGACCCCTCCAGCGTATTTATAGTAATGCATAAATCGCTACACCCCTATCACGATTTATGCACAAATCAGGCCAACACGTAAATCGCGACAGGGGTGTCGCGGTTTATGAACAGTTCTTCTTGCACGTAATTCGCGACACCCCTATAGCGAATTACGTGTATTGTGTAAATCACGGGACCTCTGTCGCGGTTTACATAGAATAAGCTAAAAATGCATTTTGGTATCCATTTTTCATTTTGTACATTCTGGTAAAATTGGGTTGCATTTTATTTATATTAATAAATTGCCCTATTATATATAGAGTGTTTTATTTACCACTCATGAGTGTAAATTCTAAAGTCAAAGTTTTTGTTTTGTTTTATTTTTTAATTTTTTTAACTATTTCATACAATAATAATGTATTTTTTTATTAAAAGTAATCTTTTTAAGGTATAAATTAAAATTTTGTCATTCTTTTATAAGCCAAATTTATTTTTATTCTTTCAATTATATAATGAGTGTTCTTACTCAATTTATTTTTTTTTTTTTGTCCCTACAACAGAATTATCTTTTACTGTTACAATAGCTTGCATACATCATGTTTTATCTCAAAGTTGTTTCATGATTTAAGTGCTAATTATATGGATAAAGAGTTCAACATAGTAGAAGAAGTGAACTTCATTTTGCTAAATGCTAAGAGATGGTTTGATCTTCTTATACACTATAACTAACCTAGTAGAATGTGGAAGAAGTTAATTATATTCTGTAGGAAAGTTGAATTTATCATTGAGCTAAATGTGATTATTATATTCTTGTCTTACCGCATTATATGGATAATTGATGATAAAACTTTTTTAGTAAAAGGATAGTCTGAATTTGCAGGAATTTTACATATTTAATCTGGTCAAACTATTTTCATTAGTTGTTGTTACAAAAATGATTCTAATGTATATGCATCTAAGTTCTAGAATTGAATTCTATAGATATTATTTAAATAACTTAATTCTAATATTAGGATTTGATTAGTTTAGTTTCAAAAAAATTTGAAAGTTAATCTCACTTTATTAATTAATTCTATTTAATTTAGATATGTAATATTTAATTTATTAATTTTTTATTTTATTTTTTTACTTTTTATGAGTTTATTTTATCAGTAATATATCCAAATAATTTAGTAAAAAATACTGTTAATATAATAGTGTGTCATATAATTTGATTGATATACTTTTAATCAATCAATAATTAAAAATTAAATTATTTAAAATAATATAATATTTTTTTGTCAATAATAATAAATGCATATACTCTATTGTTCAAATTATTATATCATTAATTAATAAGAGATAATTACATTAGTCTATTAAATATAGTTTTTAAATTAAATTTTGAGAATAAAATAACATTTTAAATTTTTCATTATTGAAAATTTCATGATTAATTAGTTTGTTTTAGTAAGTTATTTTGAGATTTTGTTTTCAATGTATTGGATGATTTTGTTTTGATTTTCTTTATTATGTTAGTAATTAATTTCTTTCCTAATCTCAAAAGTTTTACGGAAAGGAATAAAGGATGCAGATATTAATATATAATTGTAAGAAAAATAATATTGATATATTATTAAAGTTAAAATATGTGTATTAATATTTTAAATCAATTAATGAAAGTAATGTATATGATTATATTATTAGGAGAAAGATAATATTCTAATTTATTACTAATCATATTAAACGTAAATTATTATACAAATTATATTAAAATTATATAAAATTATTTATTTTTAGATTAGCAAAATAAATTATTATATAATTAATTAATAATCTATTTTCAAATTTTAAAAGTATTATAATTAAATGTATAGACTCTAATTAAGGAGTAAATATGTTAGTATATTAAACATAATTTTTAAATCGAATTTTGAGAATAAAATAATATTAAAAAAATTTTATTATTAAAAATATTATGATTAGTTTGTTTAAAGTAATTACTTGAGATTTTATTTTTTGATATATTGTATATGATTTTATTTTGATGTTTTTTATTATATTATTAACTAATAATTTCGTTTTTAATTTTAAAAATATTATACTTATAGAAGAAACATGCATATTAATATATAATTATGAGTATAAAAATATTTATATATTATTAGTTAGAATGCGTGTAATAATACTTTAAACCAATTAATGATAGGAATGTATTTGAATATATTATTAGAAAAAATATAATATTCTAATTTATTTACTAATTATACTAAATATAGATTATACTACAATCACACATAATTATTTATTATTAAATTAAAAATTAAATTATTATATTATTAATTAATAGTTTTTACATTAATCTTAAAAATAATTAAATGCATAGACTCACCTTAAGGGATAACTATATTAATCAAATGATTAGTTTATTTTAGATAATTAGTTTGAGATTTTGTTTCATGACGTATTGGGTATGATTTTATTTTAAAGACTTTTATTTTCTCTTTACCTACACATAAGTATTTTGAAAGCATACAACTATTTCAAAAAAGATATTTTTAATAATATATATATATATATATATATATATTAAATATTTTTAAAATTTATTTTACATAAAATCTTTAATAGAATCACTTTTTATTAAGACTACAAATAATGAAAGTAAATAGGATAGAATAATTATTGAATATAACATATATTAGTTGAATTGTTATAATCAGGATAATATTTTGTAACACTTATAAGACATTAAAGATACAATTAATATATCACTATTATTATTATGATTTTTTTTATGTCATACCATTATTTGGTATTTGTATAAACAATAGATATAAAATTATTTTATATAAGTTAAATATATGGTAATGAATTTTACTATATCCTTTTGTAAAGTAATATGTAATTTATTTGTGTGATGTATTATTTTTTAATTGGTTATTAGGTTAACCATGGTTAGACTATTTTATAATTAAATTAGTTTTTAAAATGGATAATTATGTAATTTTTTAAAGTATTAAAAATTGAAACATGGCTTTTTCTCCAAATCATTTCCAGAAGATGTATCCTAACCCTTTGTAATGGCTTTCGACCTTTTGCTTCTCCCCCAATTTCTTCATTCTCGTCGCGTCTCCCAAGCAACACTGCCTCATTGATTATAGTCAAATTATAAGCCAATTGAATAACTAAAAAAAATTGATAGGGAGTTTCAAGGACACAGAGATAAGAGAGAAAACTAACCTGTCTAAGCACGGCGAAGCAGACTCTAGTCAGGATGACAGCACCGACGGACAAGGACGCGACGACGAGAGACGCACCGGAGCAAGGAGACACGACGACGCAGAGCAGGGGAGCCATAGACGCGACGACGCAGTGGTAGGTGGAGACGCACCAGAGCTGCGCAAGATAAATCAGAGGAGCTGGTGATCGTGACTTCTGGACTTTAGAGTTCGGTCGTTCGAGACTTTAGGAGAGGCTGACGGGTGAGGAAGAGTTGTTGAGCAACATTGAGAAAAAACAAGAAAGAAGAATTTAAGATTAGAGCCACCATTAACGTGATTTGAAAAATTAAAAAAAATCTGTTTTTAATTTTTTAATAAATTATACATTTATCCATTCTAAAAGATAAATACAAGAAAATAAATATTTTTGCATCAGGTACATATACTAGTTAAATCTTAAAATTTAAATAAAATAATATGTCTTATTTATTTTTATTTAATTTTATATTTATTATATAAATAAGGTTACTATTATATAAATTATTTAATATAAAATAATTTAATTTATGATTATAATTAATATATATATTATTTATAAATAATCAAAATACAAAAATTTAAATTCTTAATATTTATTTATTTAAGTAGATAAATAAGCGAATCCAAATTAGTTTGTAGGATTAAAGTTTGTAGCATGCTATACTACCTAGAGAGTTTCGGGTGTATAGTATTCTCCCTCGTTCTCATATAGTAAAGTGTGACCTACATACAAGGGTACATTTATTTTACGTGAGAACTTATATTTGGAAACCGACAATTCAGTGAATTGACACACATAAATTAAACAATAAATATTAGCACCATAATGTAGACGTGAAGTTATTAAAGCATAGTTATCAAATCTGATTCGATCTTGTTGGTTCGATTAAAAATTTGGTCACTTAATTATTTAGCTAGATCGAATCCTTCGTTAAATTATCAATGCAATAAATTTGATGAAATTTGGTTTGATTTGATGGATTTTATATGAATCCGATAATCTGACCGGTTAATTCTATTCGATTCGAGTCGTATTTATTAAATTTTTTTTTTTCTGAAACGATGTTGTATCAGGCCATCCCTTATTTTTTTGTTTGAATGAATTCTAAGATCATTTCTAATAGAGAATTCATCTTAATTCTTATTTATGATCCACTTGTCATAAAAAGTAACTCCATATCAGTTTTTGCATCATAAACAGTAAATAGGAACTCAAAACATCTCTTTTTTCTCTATTAGAAAAAATTAACTTTAGTCTTTGTTGTGGTCCCACTTAATTA
Organism: Arachis hypogaea; assembly: GCF_003086295.3. Taxonomy (NCBI): domain Eukaryota; kingdom Viridiplantae; phylum Streptophyta; class Magnoliopsida; order Fabales; family Fabaceae; genus Arachis; species Arachis hypogaea. Next base: position 129,913,220 of record NC_092046.1, read on the forward strand.
ATTAATTAAAATAATTAAAATTAATATAGCTATTTTTTTCAATAATATTATTTAAATTTATAAATTAAAAAATAATTTACTATTAAAAAATATTAATATTAAAAAAATCATATATAACAATAATACACAATATATAATTCGAAATTACATTAATTTGTAAAATTACTTAATACAAAAAAAAACGTAGTTAAGTTTTATAGTTGACGACAAACATTATAAAATTATCATATGTGTTCAATCAAATTCTCTTTTAACTATCTATGCTACTGCCTATTTAATTATTATAACTATTAACTAATTTAAACTAATTTATAAAATTATTTAATATAAAAAATATAATTAAACTAATTTGCAAAATTAATTAACATACATATTATATGTATGTAATATATATTTTAATTTATTTATATGTAACATATTTTTTAATTCATTTATATGTAATAGCAGACGTTATATTTATAATATATATGCATACAATACAATTATCATTTTATATATATGTTTTAACTTTTTTTATTGACATTCCTCATGTCAAATTTTTATTGGAGACTAAGAGTTTCTCTGAGTGGGAACTCTCCTCATCGATCCATGTGATGGAACTCATTTGAGTTCACACTCCAACGAGCAAAAGTGCATTTATGTCAGAGGAAGAACTTAAAATAGTTACCATTGGAGTTGCTCTAAGCCACTAATCTCAGTGGAAGTGTGGAACCCCCCTCCCCTATGTAATCCCAGCAACCCCAGCAAGTCTCGTCTTTTTGCTCTCTCAAGTTTGGCATTGGCAGCCCCTCACCCTCACCTTGTCACTCTCTCGTCTCTTCCCTCACTTCGTCCATCATCAGTTTGTCACTTTCAGTCTCTGGGTCTCTCACCTCGTTATTTTTTCTGGATTTCTCACCTCGTCGTTCTCTCGGTCTCTCACTATGCCCCTGCGTTCGCTTCGTCAGAACCAGTGAAACAGCATCTGCTCCCTCGGGTGGTGGTGGTCGTCGTCTTCTCAACCATGTGAGCTACAGTTCTCGACCCTGTTCTTTCTAGTTCAATATTGATTTCGATGAATTTGTTGGTTGTTGCTGTTTTATTTAGTTTTTAGAGTTGTTGTTGCTATTCTTTCTCTGGTTCAATATTAATTTTGGTGAATCTGAGCAAATTTTAGAGTTATTGCTGTTTTTTTTTTTTTTTTTTGAAACAAAGAAAGCTCAACACAATACAGTGGAGCAACATATAATAAAAAAGGAACTAAACTGATCAACCCCTGTCATCTCCGGCATTGCCATCAACAACCAAGGGGATTAACACCTGTCCACTCTTTGTAGCTCAAAAACGTCCTTCCTTGAATGTCCGCAACACTTGCTTTCCTGTTGTTGAAGATTCTGGCATTTCGTTCCAACCAGATATTCCAGATCACTGCAAAGAACCCAGTCAGCAACCTCTTATGTTCCTCTCTATTCTTGTTAACACCAGTCCAACTCTCAAACTGCTCCCTCATGGTTCGTAGGACGACCCACGGTTTGTCTAGATATCTCAACCAAGCGCACCACACATGCCACGTAAAGTCACACAACAGAAACAAATGGTGGGCAGATTCCATCTCCTTTTCACACAAGACACAAAGATTGTCATGCTGACGAATAACACCTAGTCTGCTCAACCGCTCTTTAGTATTCACCCTGCCAATTAAAACAAACCAACCAAAGAGCTCAATCCTGGGGGGTACCAAACCACCCCAGATTGAACTGGTGAAGCTGTAGCTCGTAATTTCTTCCGAAAGAGTCTCCGATTGCAGCACCTGCACAAAAGAGTTAGTAGAAAAAATTTTCTTTTTATCAAATTTCCATACAATATTATCCTCTCTACTAACTGATAGATTCACCAGCCTTAGCTTCTCATGAAGTTGATGAACCAATTCCAACTCCCACTGGAACAACTCTCTCCTCTACTGAAAATTCTAGATCCACTCTAACCCATCCCAGAACCCACAGTCCCCTATCACAGATCCTTGTTGGTTTGAAATAGAGAAGAGCCTTGGAAAAATTACTTTTAGGGGGCCACCGTGCATCCAGTTGTCTACCCAAAACAGAGTTCGGCGGCCATTCCTACTTCCATCAACAGGCCATGAAGAAGTTTTTCTTTCACCTGTTGGTCTGTTATATTCAACTGACAAATGTCTTTCCACGGACCGCCCTTTACTGGTAAGGTTTGGGTAGCTAGCATCATGTTTGGGTTCAGATTATTGCAAGAGCAGACCACCTTCTTCCACAATGGGCAGTCCTCCTTTGAAAACCGCCACCACCACTTAAACAGCAGAGCTGTGTTTCGAAGCACTACATCTCCGACCCCCAAGCCTCCAGCCTTCTTTGGAGCCTGAACCACTTCCCACTTTACTAGAGGCATCCCATAGCTACCATCCTCCCTACACCACATAAATCTCTTTTGTAGTGCAATCAAATTGGCAGCGACCGCTTTTGGCATCTTGTATAGACTAAGGTAATAGATCGGTAAGCTATTCAACACCGATTTGATAAGAACTAGCTTGCCTGCTTTGTTCAGGACCTTCGCTTTCCATAAGCTGAGCTTCTCCTCCACCTTATCTATGATTGGCTTCCAAGTCTTCACTAGCCTCGGATTAGCTCCTAACGAAATTCCAAGGTAACGAACCGGTAGACCAGCTTGCTTACACCCGAGAAGGCCGCACACCTGCTCCACCCATTTCTGATCACAATTAATCGGGATCAAATTCGACTTATCAAAGTTAATGCTCAACCCAGACATCAACTCAAAACAACGCAACATCCTCTTATAATTCACAATTGTTCCTGTCTCCATAGGGCAAAACAAGATCGTATCATCCTCAAATTGAAGATGCGACAACTCAACATGATCTCTCCCTACTAGTAATGGAGTAATGCGCCCATTTCTCACGGCTTCCCCCAACATCCTATGCAACACATCGACCACAAGCACAAACAGCAGAGGAGAGAGTGGATCACCTTGTCTTAGTCTCCTCTCCATTCTGAACGGCCTGGTTGGAGATCCATTAACCAGCACGGACATAGATGCCGTACTCAGACACTCTTTCACCCAATTTCTCCACCTTTGTCCGAACCCCATCTTTTGAAGTACTATATCCACAAAATTCCATCGAACTCTATCATAAGCTTTTTGGAAGTCAAGCTTAATGATTGCCGCCTTCTTTCGACGCGTTTTAAGCCATTGAACTGTCTCACAAGCAATGAGGGCGCCATCATGTATTTTCCTTCCCTGGACAAACGCACTCTGTGTCTCTCCTACCAAACCCGGCATGACTGTTCTCATTCTTCGCACTAAAACCTTGGATATCACCTTATACACACAATCCACCATACTAATCGGCCGAAAATCTTTGATTTCTTTAGCACCCACGAGCTTCGAAGCTAGCATCACCCACGTGACATTTGCATCCGATGGTAGCGTAGCAGTCTGAAAGAACTCCATCACTGCTCCAGTGAATTCCTGCCCAATATCTTTCCAGAACTTTTTGATGAAGTTCATATTGTAGCCATCACTACCTGGGGCTTTTGAGGATTCACAGTCCCAAACTGCCTCTCTGATTTCCTCCGCCGACGGTATAGCCTCCAGAGCTTCAGCTTCAGCTCCATCAATCTGTTTCACCAACCCATCCCTAAAGCCAATCCTCGGAGCATATTCCTGTCGATATAGCTCCTTGTAGAACCCTCTAATTGCCACTTTTATTCTTGCTTGATTCCTCACTAACCGACCATGAATCATCAGCGCGTCAATCCTGTTATTCCATCTTCTAGCCGATGCTATGTGATGAAAGTACCTAGTATTCTTATCCATGTTTTGAGCATGCTGAGACCGCGACATCTGCTTCCAATGGACCTCCTTCCTGACATACCATTTCTCACAAAAGCTCACCAATGCCTTCCTTCTAGCCTCCGTTGTACCATCATACGCGCCTTTGCTAACCAGTGTATCCAGCTTCTGAATCTCCTCCTCAAACATCTTCAGTCTTTTATCCATGTTCCCAAAGTTTTCCTTGTGCCAATTTCTCAAAGGACCTGTCAAAGCCTTCAGCTTACTAGTGAATTGAGCGTCTCCCAAGTTCCTCCATTCATTTTTAACCATCCGTAGAAAACCCTCATGCGTAAACCAGGAATCCAGGGTTTTGAAAGGACGCGGTCCACCACCTACTCTGGTACCTTCCACAATCAACGGGCAGTGATCTGACAGCCCTCTTGGGCCCCCTTTCAGCCGAACTTCCAGGAACTCCTCCATCCACTCTACATTAACCAAGACCCTATCAATCCGACTACAGGATCGACCTCTAAACCACGTGAACTTCCTATCATTGAGAGGTAAGTCCATCAACTGCATATCCTGTACCCAATCTTTAAAATCTTCCGCTGACCCCGGTAGCGTTCTTCGACATGTAAAATCTCGTTAAAATCCCCCAAAAAGAAAAATAGAATCTGACACAAACCCACAATATAACTCAACTCCTCCCACACCACCCGCTTCTCTTCCCTCCCATGCTCCCCATACATCAAACAGAATGCACAATGAAAATTATTTTTTGTCAACACTCCTTCAATGCACAGCCACCTCTCCCCCTTATAGCAGTTGTTGGATTTAAACATCTTATCATCCCAAACTAGCAGTAAGCCCCCAGAAGCTCCCACAGACTCTACAGACTCCCATCCCACACTACTGCAGCCCCAAATTCTTGCAACATCAAATTTAGATATCTGTTGCCTCTTAGTTTCAATCAACCCTAACATGTTTAGCTTATAATTATTCCTCAACGATTTAATCATACTGAATTTTCCGTCCCCCCTCAACCCCCTAATATTCTAGCAACCAAACTTCATTTAAAAACATTTTTACTCACCTTATTGTGGTTCTTAGGCCGACTCCGTCTGAACTTCTCTTTCTGTTTTGCCAGTTTTCTCTTCGTTGCTAATTCTTCATTCTGTGTCTGTAAAATTGCCATGATATCCACCTCCTCATCATATAAAACCGCACCTGATTCCACCGCCAATGCCCAGGTTTCCTGATTTTCCTTTATCTGCTCTTGTTTCATTTTTCTGCCATCAACTGTCTCCTCTCGTTGCTCCTCCTCCGGCTCTTCCCTGGCAACGTCCCCTGCTTCCCTTGATCCAGCATCCCCATTGTGCACCTCTGTGTTTATCCTTGTGTCCCTTGTCACAGCTATCGGACTCTCAGATGCTTGTGTTGGGTTACCCGAACTGGTGTCACATGCAAGCTTTCTCCCCCCATCCTCAGCCGTCTCCTTCGAAGCCTTTGTTGCAGCCACCACCCGCAGCGCCCTCAACTCTCCGTTCCCAGCCTGATCGTTCCTTATGGCGTCGGATGCAGGATCAGCCATGGAACCGCGCTTATCAGCTCGCCACGGTCCCTGCTCGATTTGCTTCTCCCTCACCATCATGCCATAGTCCTCATCGGCAACCTTTGGGTCACCCCTCATAGCACAAAGACCACGCTTATCAGTCCGCCACTGTCCCTGCTCAGCTTGCTTCTCCCTCTCTGTCATGCCATGATCCTCGTCGGCAACCTCTAGGTCCCCTCGCGTAACACCCAGCCGCCTCCCCGTGTCTCCGATCCTTGCCTTCTCACGTTTCCTGCTGACCCACGACCCTCCAGCCCGACCCAACTCAGCAACCATCACACCCAGCCTCTCTTCATTTCCTAACTCATCCTTCCATAGGCCCAATCCCCAGCCCGTACTAGCCCCTTCCGCATCCTCCCTCCCATCTTGCTGAGTTTCTTCAACCCGAAGCCCCATTTCCAAACCATTTTGATTTGGGCCACTCAACTCCAAGCCCAACTCTCCCTTACTCTCAAAACCAGCCCTATTTCGGCAATAATAAGAGCAGCCCATTTGATTCAAGCCCTCTTTCCTTATAACAGCATGAAATACTTCATCTCCACACCTGTTTAAATCCTGCGTAACTGTCCTCTCCGACCCCTCCTCCTCATTTAAACCATATCCCTCAAAACCCTCCTTTCCATTACCCTGATAGGAACTAATCGAATCCATGATATTAGCGGTATTATTCAAATTTGAATAATTACAATTTAAATCATTAAATAAGACCTCAGGAATGACCATTCTATCCTTGTCCCCATCTACCAACCGCACGTTTGGAACCAACATGTCAGCCGCCGGATCCCATGGCACCGCCCCAGCCATCAGGCTACTATCCTCATAACAAGATCTGCGATATTCTACTTGGTTCTGAACCATATTTTCTGCACCACATACCTCACAGCCCAACTCCTTCACAAAAACATCAAAACCACTAGCACCAATAGAGATGTGCACCCACTCTCTAATCACGTCAAAAACATCAGTGTCAACTTGAAGCCGTCCACTTCTAAAAGATGATCCTGCTTCCGTGTCTACATCGCATTTAATAATTTCTCCCCATTGTCGTCCTATGGTTTGAAAAGTATCTGTTTACCAGACATGGAGTGGCACTCCGTAGCACTCCAACCAAACTCTCCGAGTTTCACAGCGATCGGACTCTTCCTATCTCCGAACCCTGTGAAAGAATTGTAGCAGCCTATCCAGTTTGAACGTAAAAGAATCGTCTGCATGTTTCACTGTTTCAAACGTCACTAGGGCTTTACAAGCACTTATCTCTCTGACTTCAACAACCTGAGGCACAATCTTGCAAATAGACCTTTTCAACGATTGGATGTCAAACGGTTTTAAACTGCTACCTACTACGCTCCTCCCTAACCACTCCAAGTTCGCCTGTGCTACTGCAGCGTCAACCCTCTTTCTCCTACTATGGTCAGCTGCTTGCGCCTCATCCTTGTTCACCTCGCTCTCTTGTGCAATAACCCCTTCTTTTCCACTATTAGATTCCTTAGGCTCTCTCTCGTTTCCACTATCAGCTCCTTTATGCCCTCCCTCGTACAAAACCCTCTAATCCACATGCACCCTTCGTTCCCGCTCTTGTAATTGTCTTCTAAATTTTGCTTCACCAACAGACAATAACTTCCCTCGTAACCTCATACGATTCATCTCCGTGATTGCTTTCAGAGTGGCCCCTTTCGTCGTATATCGTACAAAAGCAAAAAGATAAACCAAACCCTGTTTACATTTTTGTGAGAGGTATATATCAATGATTATGCCCGTCCATTCAAACAAGTGGTACAATTCCTTCTTTGAAATATCTTCCGGTAGATTATCAACAAAGACAGAAAAAGATTCTTTTTCCAGGCGATAATATTCTTTCCGATTCCAAATCCTAGGATCCTTTGTACCCCATTGAAACAGCCTAAGTCTACCTCGCTCAGTGTTTCCCCCCTCACATGCTCTCTCGCTCTCTCTCTCATGCTCTCTCTTGTCTATATTTCTCAATTTTTTAATGCATTCAAAAAATTAGGTTATAATTATTGCTGTTCTTTTTATTTGTTGAATGTTGTCTTTTTAGAGTTGTTGTTGGTGAATCTGAGTAAATTTTAGTTATAATTATTGTTGAATCTGGTAGTTGCTACTGTTGTATTTGATTTTTTAAAGTTGTTGTTGAACTTGAGGAAATTTTAGTGAACTTTGGTTGAATAGTTAAATTTGTTGTTGATTATCATTAGTGAACTTTGGTGGTTGTTGCTGTGTTGCTTAAAAACTTACTTAGATAAATCTTTTGTGGTTGAAAATCTTTTATTTTTTTGCTAGAATTTTAAAAATGTCTTCATCTCAAACACCATCAAACACGCCACCATCTCAAGAACAAGCATCATCAGCAAAGGTATTTTTGAACTTGTAGTTCTTCGGGTTGTGAGCGAAATTAAAGTATTTTTTAACACATCCATACAAAGAAAAAGAAATGGTTAGAACATCAAAAGTTTAATGATATTGTTTTCGTTAATTATAACTTGAGACTACAACAAAAGTATTTTCTTTAAATATTTACCTACTTTTAAAATTATTGTTCATTAAAATTTAATCTTTAGTTTAGTAACTATATAAATTGATAACATAGGAATCAAATGAGAAAGCAGAACTATGATCCAATTTGTCTTTATGCATTTGATGATCATTTGAATTGGATATTGGAAGATTTATCATCATTTTCAACTCCTGAAAAGGTCGATGCTCTATGATATGATTTAGCAAATATGTTAATTCAACCAACTTTAGAAGATTTTGGTATATTTTTCAATTGCTTGAATATTTTAATTGTGAGTTGCTATTATGAATTATTCTTGATATTGATTTGTGAAAAATACACCATGTAAATCAATTAAATTTGGAAGATGATCAAAATAATGATGGATTGAGTAACAATGCTATGGAAGATATGGATGTAAATCAAAATGAAGGAAATGTTGATCAAATTTCAAATTTATCCTATGAAGATATTGATGCCGACTTTGAGGTCACTCCTTGGACTTGATTTACTGATTGTGTTATCTTTCACTCACCTTTGTTGATTTAAATTGAAAAAGTATTTTGTACTAGAGACTAATTTATTATATTTTTTTAGATCATTCGTAATGTTTAAAAATTGATATTAAATTATTAATATTTGTAAAGACTTATATTTTAAATTTTAAGACATTATTTTAATTTTATTTATATAATTTTATTTTTTTAGTTATGATTAGATTAACTGGATAAATCACTAATCTATCGGTTAAAGCAAGGTTGTAAAAACTGGACTGGTCAATGAACTAGTAAGATAATTGATTCACTGATTTAATGATTCGACCGGGGTTCAACTGGAGTTTAACCGAACAAAATTATTAAAAATTAAATATATAATTTTAAATATTTAAATTTAACAATTTCTATCCTAATAAAATTTAAAATTTCACCTTTTTTAACTAAACAAAACTCTAATCATCAAAAATCATAATTGTTAGTTTCAAGATTTTTATCATAGATAGGATTTTCAAAGCACAGCCACAGAAAAAGTTCCATTCGTGCACTACATACTTGATGACATCTCATATCATAATAATCTTGTTTTCTTACTTACCACTACTATATGATTTATATTTCTAGGACATGAACATCATAGATATTAGGCAATCACAATTCACAACAAAACCCAAACACAGGCTTGAAAACCAGAAGGGGGATTAAGAAAAATTATATTGTTTAACCAGTGCTCAACATCAGGTTTCTTAACTTCTGCCTTGGGAACAATGATAGTAAGAACACCGTTCTTCATGGATGTCTTCACCTGATCCATCTTGGCGTACTCAGGGAGCCTGAACCTTCGCATGAACTTGCCACTCACTTACAACATCAGCCATACCCAAATTAGAAAACCAGAAAACAGCAACAGTATTATTCCAGATAGCAACATCATTTCAAAAAATCAACAACTCAATAACTCAGGATAATAAAAAATTATCAAAATCAGTAATTCAATACTATTAACTCAGCAAATCAAGATCCCTAAAATAGTAAAACCAGCAACTCAATCAGCATTATTAACAAAAATACAAAAACAAGTAAAAATAATTCAAGCAGCAGTATTTACCGGAGGAAGGGTCGTTGAGCTCGACGGCGACACAGAGAGATCGAGAGCTCAACGGCGACACAGAGAGAGGGATCGATGGCGAAAGAGAGAGACGACGGTGAGGGGAAGAGAAACGATGATAGCGACGAGTATACCTTCACCTTCCACAGGCGATGATTCTTGATGCTACCACAGTCAGTTCCACCCGGCGGCGACAACACCCTCCACACGTTCGGCGATAAGACCTAGCGACGCGAGGAGATGGGATCCAGGAGAAGAGGATCGGTGACGACGAGGCTAGACGCTGGCTAAGGAGACGAGTTCATCGGCACGACGGCGTTGGGCACTGGGCGGTGGCTCCTGCTACTGTTGGCTGGGAGAGAGAAAGAAAAGGGGGCTAGAGTTCCGTGGAGTGGAGAGAGAGAGGAGGGTTGGGTCTTGTGCGTGAGTGAGAGAGAGAAAATGGAGGAGGGTTTATATATTTTTTTATTTTTTCATTTTTTTAAAATTGAAAACCGAAAAAAAAAACCATTCGATTTAAACGGTTTATCGACTGCCGATTCGACCGGTTTTTTACCGATTTTTTTGTCAGACGATTTTGCACTTCAACCAAACCGATTAGATGATCGATTTCCAGTCCGATTAAACCGACTGATCCGATTCGATTTTTAAAACAATGAATTAAACTAATGACCCAATAATCTAATCATATGATTGAGTTAGATTACCGATTTACCGATTCGATTTTAATAACCATTAAAAAAAAAACTATGCAAGCTTTCAATTGTTAAAAGGAGATTGTGGATCCAATGAGCAAGGGACAAATCACAAATTAAAACAATAAGCACCATCAACGGGGGCAATTAAGAAGTGCCACACCCTAGACAAATGTAGGACTCACGTTAGTAACCTAATCATAATCATTATTGTTTTTATTTTTGTGGAATTTCTTGGAGACCGCAAACACTTATAGTTTTGTTTGCTTAGAGAGAGAGAGAGAAAAAGATCCATGGGAGACTTTGAATATTGAATTGTTTGTTACTAAAATTCTACGGTTTTGAAAGGGTCGCCTAACTCTCTTCATGAGTTCATACCGTTCATTATGCACTCACAATAATTAGATCTAAGGCACATCCTAACTGCCAAACACGTCCATCTCGTTCTTTTATTACATTGCTTTTTTTTTATTCACTTTATTTAAGAATTTTATTAACGAATATTTTAGAGATATTTATTAAAAAATTTATACTTTTATTACAAGAATAGGTGCCATGACAAAATCCTCTTTTTAAATATACCTATTAAGGAATTATAACTTAAAAAGGAAAGATTTTTTTTTAGGGAATTCCATATTATGATTATGATATTATATTGCTGACAAAATCTTATATCAATTAACGAGATTTGAACCAACCAACACTGTCGAAAAATATTAGTGGAATTTTAACTAAAGAATAGATCTTTTCCGTTGCTTCTATTCTGTATTGCTAATTGAATACTGTGTTTCTGCCAACTCCTCCTCTTGGATTGTTTTGTCTTTATTAGTTTCGGTTATGAAAAGTTCCCAATGGACGTAACGTATCGGTTAGGCAGAGTCGTTGACTCATTGGCTAACAAACTAATTTGTCTTTTTTAATTTGATTCAGTATTCAGAGCGTGTTTGGGTGAAAAAAATTTTTCTTAAGTGATTTTTTTTAAAATTATTTAAAAAATAAAAATAATTTGATGTTTAGATATTTATGTAAAAATATTTTTTATTTATTAATTATGTTTCATATCTTTTTATTTATTTATTATGTTAAAATATTTTTTTAAAAGTAAAAAAGATTTATTTTTAAAATATAAATTATAGCTACTAAAACAGATTTTTACCTTTTTAGTATTTTTACGTTTATTATCACAAATTTGTGAACACATTAAAATAAAAAAAAAATCTTTTTTCATTAGAAACTAATAGCTTTTTTAAAAATTTAATGATACATAAATAAAATTTTAATTTAATTAATTGTCTTTTAAATTAATATTATATGTTCATTATTATTTTTAGTTTAAATTTTAAAAATTAATAAAATAAAACAAATATAAAACTGAAAAAATAAAATTGTGCAGAACCAAAATATTTTCAATTGAACTTAGAATTTATATTTTTTTTTGTTTTTTACGGTATTTCTCAACCAGGCAGGTCAAGGACTAATTTGCTGCAATATTGAGCTCCATTTAAGGGTTTGTCGCTGGTCGATGGATTGCTGCATGCACAAGGTCCCTCGACACTTGTTTAAACAGACTAATGAGCTAACCACTGGACCAACCTAACTTAGTTTTTACGACTCTCCCCAGAATTTATATTTGATTGATAAAAGTATACATGTAATGTTCTATTTACAGTTAAGTATGATTTTGGTCCCTAAAGTTTAGGCTAAAAACTTTATTCGTCTCCAATCTTTTTTTACATACAAAATCGTTCCTAAAGTCCAATTTAATTTTTTAAATCGTCCTTTCTCTAATTTTCGGACATAATTATCCTTTCCCAATTTACATAGTGACTCTCACTCTCTCATATCCACCATTGTTTAAGAATCACCAAATTCTCACACACAGCAACACCAATTTTCACAATTTCTCACATATACGCCAAGAATTCAAGAATCAACAAAATTAATTTCTCACACAAATTTTATAATTTTTCAGAGACTAAACTAGAAAGAAAGAGGGATGAACGAAGTGAATCAACAACAACAAGAACAAAAAACTAACAGAATTTGAAGAAGAAGAATTAGCATAAATAACAACAAAAATCATCACCAGATACTCAAAACATTATGCAACGAGAGGCTGAAGCACAAAGTTTGAGGGAGCACGAATGGGGGGCAACCACCGCAATGAGACTCAGACTACCGCGCGCGTCTATGCCTGCCTGAATCGCTGACGCACGCGTCTCTGCCTGCCCGAGTCGGTGCCGCCTGCGTCTCTGTCCGCCCGCGTCGCTGTCGCCTGCAAGTCTACTTGCCCATGTCGCTACCGCAAGTGTCTCTACCTTTCTACTCTCCTTTCGTTGCAGCGAATATGGAAGATGAGGGATTAGGATAAATTGGGAAAGAAGGATATTTTTGTCCAAAAGGACGATTTTAAAACCAAACTGAACTTTAGAGACAATTTTATATGCTAAAAAATGTTGGGACGAATAAAATTTTTAGCCTATATCTTAGGAACAAAAATCATACTTAACCTTTCTATTTATATATGAAGCAATTTAGTAATATCATTATCATTATATTATTCTACAACGGATTGTATTCTAGCGCCAAGAATGCTAACGCCTGACGTGGCGTATTCTGGTGCCAGTATATATACTTCTCTCTTCTCAACTTATTTTAGAAAAGTATCTTCTTTATAATTATATAAAATCAACAATTAATAAATAGTTGTACTAATTCTCAATCATTCTAATTATACTAATTGTCAATCATACATAATTAGTCTTTATATGATTAATGATTTTTACATTAGCATCAAGCATGTCGAGACAGCGCATTCTAATGCCAATATGTTTGTCTTTTGCTTCTATTTCTTATTTATAGAAAGTATCAATTTTAAATAATTATATTTGTTAGCGTTTAATAATTAATTATGATAAGATTTTTCAATAATTATAATATTCTATATCATATATTTTTAATATTTATAATGATTTTTTCATATATCCCCACGAGTACTATATATAATGTTTTATTTACCGTTTATATTGGGTAAGTTCTAGAGCCAAAAATTTTTGTTTTATTTTTTAATCTTCTTTTCTTAACCATTTCATACAATAATAATGCATTTTTTTTTATCGAAATTGATCTTTCTTAAGGTATAAATTAGAATTTTTTTCATTCTTTTATAAATTCAACCTTAATTTTCTTCTTTTAATTATATAATGAGTGTTTTTACTTAATTTGTTTTCTTTTATCCTTGCAGTAGAATTGTCTTTTACCACAATTATTTACCATGTATCACATCCATCATGTTTTATTTCGAATTGTTTCGATGATTCAGATGGATATAAAAATTCAACACAATAGAGACAGTAAACTTTATTTTGCTAAAGGATAATTGGATATTCTTATATATTATAACTAAAAGCTATTAGAATGTGGGTGAAGTTATCTTTCATAGGAAAGTTGAATTTATTATTGAGCTAAATGTGGTTATTCATGCCTTACGGCATTATATGGATAACGGATGATGACGCTTATTTAAAAAGAGAATGATCTGAAGTTGCATGAAGTCTATAAATTTAATCTGGTCAAACTATTTTCATTAGTTGTTGTTACGAAAATAATTCTAATATATATGCATCTAAAATTTAGAATTGAATACCATAAATACTATTTAAATAACTTAATCCTAAATTCCTAATATTAGGATTTGATTAGTTTAGTTTCAAAAGAATTTGAAAATTGATCTCATGTTATTAATTAAGTCTATTTAATTTAAATATGTAATATTTAATTTATTAATTTATTAATTTTATTTTTTACTATTTATAAATTTATTTTATTAGTAATATATCCAAATAATTTAATAAAAAATACTATTAATATGATAATATGTCATATAATTTTAATATACTTTTAATCTATCAATAATTAAAAATTAAATTATTTAAAATAATAATAGTATTTCTTTATCAATAATAATAAACTTATATAAGAAAATAATATTTTTAAATATGTGTTTTACATAATACTTTATGTATATTAATATATTATATAATATTAATAACTAATATTATTTAATAAACGTAGATATTAATATATTGTTATAAAAAAAATAATATTTATATATTATTAAAATCAAAATATATGTATGAATGTTTTAATCAATTAATAGTAGGAATATATATGATTATATATATTATTAGGAGAAGGATAATATTTTAATTTAATATTAATTATACATAATTATTTGTTCTTAAATTAGAGAATCAAATTATTATATTATTAATTAACAATTTATTTTTTAACCTTAAAAGCATTATAGTTAAATGCATAAAAATGCATATACTCTAACTAAGGAGATTAGTCTATTAAATATAATTTTTAAATTAATTTTGATAATAAAATAATATTTAAATTTATTTTTATTATTAAAAATCCTGTAATTAGTTTATTTTATGATTTATGTAGTTATTTTGAGATTTTATTTTTTAATGTATTGGATATGACCGTATGATTTTATTTTGATGTTCTTTATTATATTATAAATTAATAATTTCTTTCCCAATCTTAAAAATACTATATATACTTATGGAAAGAACGTAAATATTAATATATGATTATAATAAAAATAATTTTTATATATTATTAAATTTAAAATTCGTGTATTAATATATATAATTATATTATTAGAAGAAAGATAATATTCTAATTTATTACTAATCATACTAAATGTAAATTATACTAATTATATAAAATTATTTGTTTTAAAATTAGAGAATTAAATTATCATATTATTAATTAATAATTTATTTTTTAATATTAAAAGTATTATAATTAAATGAATTGACTCTGATTAAAAGATAAATATATTAGTCTATTAAAAATAATTTTTAAATTGAATTTTGAGAATAAAATAATTTAAATTTTTTATTGCTAAAAATTCTGTGATTATTTATTTAATGTAGTTATTTTGAGATTTTATTTTTTCATATATTGAGTATGCTTTTATTTTGATTCTCTTTATTATACTATTAATTAATACTTTTTTTCCTAATCTTAAAAGCATTACACTTAAAAAGATATTTATATATTATTAAAGCTAGAATGCGTATAATAATGCTTTAAATCAATTAATGATAAAAATGTATTTGATTACATTATTAGGAAAAACATATTATCCTAATTTATTGCTAATTACACTAAATATAAATCATACTACAATCATACGTAATTATTTGCTATTAAATTAAAAAATTAGATTATTATATTATTAATTAATAATTTTTTTAATATTAAAAGTATTATAGTTAAATACATAAACTCCACTTAAAGGATAAATATATTAATCTCATGATTAGTTTATTTTTAGATAATTATTTGTGATTTTGTTTATTGACCTATTGAGTATGATTTTATTTTGATGCTCTTTATTTTTTCTTAACCTACGCATGATATTTTAGAAGCGTATAACTATTAAAAAAATTATTTTTAATAATATTAAATATTTTTAAAATTTATTTTATATAAAATCGCAAATAAAATACTTTCACATTATCACTATAAATAACGAAAGAAAATAGAATAAAGAATAAAACAAATATTAGTTGAATTTCTATAAATAGGATAAATTTTTGTAACTCATATAAGACATTAAAGGTTTAATTAATATATTATTATTTATTTAATTATTATATATTACTAATTTTATAACTAAAATGTGTCACATCTCACATGTCACTCTTTTATTATAATTGAAATCAATTTTTTTTTTCAAAATTAATGAGTTATTTTCTCCTCTTTCTCTCTTTAATTTCTCTCTCTATCTCTCTTATATATCATTATCAATGGCTAATTACAAATTTAACAATCAAAATATGCAATACGACATTCTTTAATTACAATTAAAATTGAAATTAAAATATTAAAATTTAAATTTAAATATAACTATATTATATTACTATTTAATAACTAAAATATGTCACATGACACTGTTTTATTAAAGGTGTAATTAATGTATTATTATTTATTTATTTAGTATATATTACTAATTTTATAACCAAAATGTGTCACATATCGCCCTCTCATTACAATTGAAATCAAATTTTTTTCTCTAAAATTAATGAGTTCTTTTCTCCTCTTTCTCTCTTTAATTTCTCTCTCTATCTTTGTTATTTCTCCACCTACTCTATCTCTCTTATATATCATTATCAATGGCTAATTACAACTTTAACAATGAAAATATGCAATATGACATTCTTTAATTACAATTAAAATTGAAATTGAAATATTGAAATTAAAATTAAAATATAACTATATTATATTACTATTTAACAACTAAAATATGTCACACGATACTGTTTTATTAAAGGTGTAATTAATGTATTATTATTTATTTATTATATACTAATAATTTTATAACAAAAATGTGTCACATATCACTCTCTCATTACAATTGAAATTAAATCTTTTTCTCCAAAATTAATGAATTCTTTTCTCCTCTTTCTCTCTTTAATTTCTCTCTTTATCTTTATTATTTCTCCACCTACTCTATCTCTCTTATATATCATTATCAATGACTAATTAAAAATTTAACAATCAAAATATGCAATATGACATTTTTTAATTACAATTAAAATTAAAATATTGAAATTAAAATTAAAATATAACTATATTATATTACTATTTAATAACTAAAATATGTCACATGACACCGTTTTATTAAAGGTGTAATTAATGTATTATTATTTATTTATTTATTATATATTACTAATTTTATAACCAAAATGTGTCACATGTCACTCTCTCATTACGATTGAAATCAAATCTTTTTCTCCAAAATTAATAAGGTCTTTTTTCCTCTTTCTCTCTCTATCTTTATTATTTCTCCACCTACTCTATTTCTTTTATATATCATTATTATTGATTTAATGGCTAATTACAAATTTAACAATCAAAATATGCAATATGACATTTTTTAATTATAATTAAAATTAAAATTGAAATATTGAAATTAAAATTAAAATATAACTATATTATATTACTATTTAACAACTAAAATATGTTATATGACACTGTTTTATTAAAGGTATAATTAATGTATTATTGATTTATTTATTATATATTACTAATTTTATAACCAAAATATGTCACATATCACTCTCTCATTACGATTGAAATCTAATATTTTTTTCCAAAATTAATGAGTTCTTTTCTTCTCTTTCTCTCTTTAATTTCTCTCTCTATCTTTATTATTTCTCCACATACTCTATCTCTTTTATATATTAGTATTAATGGCTAATTACAAATTTAACAATCAAAATATGCAATATGACATTTCTTAATTACAATTAAAATTGAAATATTAAAATTAAAATTAAAATATAACTATATTATATTACTATTTAACAACTAAAATATGTCACATGACACTGTTTTTTTAAAGGTGCAATTAATGTATTATTATTTATTTATTTATTATATATTACTAATTTTATAACAAAAATATGTTATATGTCACTCTTTTATTACGATTAAAATCAAATATTTTTCTCCAAAATTAATGATTTTTTTTCTCCTCTTTCTCTCTTTAATTTCTCTCTCTATCTTTGTTATTTCTCCACTTACTATATCTCTCTTATATATCATTATCAATGGCTCATTACAAATTTAACAATCAAAATATGCAATATAACATTCTCTAATTACAATTAAAATTAAAATTAAAATTAAAATATTAAAATTAAAATAAAAATATAACTATATTATATTACTGTTTAACAACTAAAATATGTCACATGACACTGTTTAATTAAAATTGAGATAAAATATTTGTTCTAAAATTAATAATTTTTTTCTCATTCCTCTTGTTTACCTCTCTTCCCTTCTTATTTCTCTCTAAATTTTTCACTTTATATATAATTAAAATGTCGATTATCTATTTTTTTTAATATAAAAAGACTATGATTTTTTTAGTCGACAAAAATTTTTGTTTTATGACTTTTTTTTGCTATAATCTATAATATAATATCAGTATAAAATTGACATCATTTTAAAAGATTTATATTCCCCAAAACACTAATTTTATACTATTGTTTGATATTTATATATATAATAAATATAAAATTATTTTATATAAATATAAATTAAATGCATTCTTTAAATAATTTAAAAAAAAAAGAAAGAAAAAGTGAACGAGATCTGTAACACAGTGACACATGAATCCGCGTGGAGGCACGTGTCCACAAGGGCAGCTGGTTTTTCAAATACAAAAACCCCTCAAACCCCTCCCTGTGTTCCTCACACACACCCTCTCTTCTCTTCTCTTCTCTTCTCTCTCCCTCTGTGTCTCCGATCTGATCTCTCAGAAATTTGAGAATGGCGTCGTCAGTGTTACCGACACCACTCCTGAAGGACGAACTTGACATCGTGATCCCAACCATCAGGAACCTGGACTTCCTTGAGATGTGGCGCCCGTTCTTCCAACCCTACCACCTCATCATCATCCAAGACGGTGATCCTTCTAAGAAGATCAACGTCCCTGAAGGTTTCGATTACGAGCTTTACAACCGCCTCGACATCAACCGCATCTTAGGCCCTAAGGCCTCCTGCATCTCCTTCAAGGACTCCGCTTGTCGCTGCTTCGGGTTCATGGTTTCAAAGAAGAAGTACATCTACACCATCGACGATGATTGCTTCGTAACTTCTCTATTCTCTTCTCAATTCTCTAGATCTGGAATATTTGGTCAACGATCTGTCAAGATACTTTGACTTTCGTTGAGATCTGTTTTTGACTAACGTGTGTTGTTGATTCAGGTTGCGAAGGATCCATCTGGGAAAGAAATCAATGCTCTGCAGCAGCACATTAAGAATCTTCTGAGTCCTTCAACACCATTCTTCTTCAACACTCTCTATGATCCGTATGCAGAAGGCGCTGATTTCGTTCGCGGATATCCCTTTAGCCTCCGGGAGGGTGCCCCCACGGCGGTGTCTCATGGCCTCTGGCTCAACATTCCTGATTACGACGCTCCAACTCAGCTTGTGAAGCCTATGGAAAGGAACACTAGGTATGTGGATGCAGTTTTGACAATTCCAAAGGGAACCCTGTTTCCCATGTGTGGTATGAATTTGGCATTCGATCGCGAGCTGATTGGTCCGGCAATGTACTTTGGTCTTATGGGTGATGGACAACCCATTGGACGCTACGACGATATGTGGGCTGGTTGGTGCACAAAGGTATACACTTATGATTCATTGATTGGCTTATTCTTTTTGTAGAATGTTAGAATCTAATGTATAGTTGTGATGTCAAATTTTGGGGTAATTAGTGTGTATGTTGATGATGCAGGTTATATGTGACCATTTGGGATTGGGGGTGAAGACAGGATTACCCTACATTTGGCACAGCAAAGCCAGCAACCCATTTGTGAACCTCAAGAAGGAGTACAAGGGGATCTTCTGGCAAGAAGATCTTATCCCGTTCTTCCAAGCTGTCTCTCTTCCGAAGGATTGCACCACTGTTCAGAAGTGCTACATTGAACTCTCCAAACAATTTAAGGAGAAGTTTGGAAAGGTTGATGATTACTTCAACAAGCTTGCAGATGGAATGGTCACATGGATTGAGGCTTGGGATGAACTTAACCCATCTGCTGCTGCTTTGCCCAATGGTCCTGCAAAGTAAAATGTATCACTCAGATTTGCTCAGTGTTATAGTTCTGAAGCCTTTTTGCCTAGGATTTCTGCGGCTTAGTTTAAGTTTTTAGGCAGGGCAGAGGATAATGATATGGCGATAGTTATTTTCATTTTACTATTTTCTTAGGGGACCAGAGTCTAGAACAATAAGCGATTTCAATTGTCATGCCCTTCTAATTTATTACATATAGAGATTCTACCGGTTGGGTTTTGTCTTATTATTTGAGTATGTTAGGTCTTTTAATTGATAGTGAGATTCTGGTCCTTGGAATTTCTTGTCACAGTTGATTTATTTATGCCAAATGAATTATGGTTATTTATAATTGTTTTTTTTTTTTTTAAATGATGTCTTTTCTGAATCGTTTGGATGTTATTAAATATTAACAAGTTTTTAGTTAAAAAAAAAAACAAATTATTCTGAGAAGTCCATTCAAATGAACTCTATAAATTATAAATAGTGAAACAAGACGTACAAAACAGAGACCATTCATCTCATTTTAAATTTAATCACAAGATAAGAGGCAATCGTATAAATTGACAAATCTTGTAGGTAGAATTATTCTCTAAACTTTTTGGAGACATAGAATGCTAATCGGAAATTCACCTTCAATTACCGACATTTATGTAAAATCGGTGACCAATAACTTTCTTCTTTTATTGGGATAGCTCATCAATAATTGGAACGGAAATAATGTGCTATGTGCACCGACGGTTTATTTCTTTTTTATTTTTCCAAACCGTAACAATGGACAGTGTTCTCTCCTTAATATATTTATAAATGAAAAACAAAACGCCAAGAAGACAATTTATTTTAAAGCAATATGTTTATGTTTATTTTTTTAACTGTAAAATCCGAATTGTTGGAGAAATAAAACCTGTTATTATCATTAACAAAAAGGTTTTGGGCCAACCAATGATAAGTAAATTTGTCGGCACCTAAGGGAAAGAAAAGCCATAACTTTTGGGCCCTCTAAGCTGGCAGGGTTTGGTGAACTACCAGATTCCATGAGACAGTTTCCATTCAAATTTCGTGACCCAAAAATTGTTTTGACTTAACTATAAAATAAGGTTTGGAAAAATAAAACGCCGTTGCCGGGGATCGAACCCAGGTCGTCCGCGTGACAGGCGGAAATACTCACCACTATACTACAACGACTTTGTTAATGCAATAATCTCATAAACTATATTAATCCTTTAACTTAACATGCAAAAACAATAATAAATAATTATTTATAAAAACTTAATTTTGCTTAATGTGATATGTAGTTGTTACTTGTTAGTAATAAATAGTTGTACTTGATGGTTGAAGTATTTATAAAGAGATGAGAACGTTTTATGTATTGAAGCCGAAGGATTTTAATAGTAATAGTAACATTTATAAAGACAAATAACGTGTTTTGTTTGGTCAGGTTACAAATGCAATGTTAAACAGCTTCTTGACCCAAATCAACGGAACCAAATTGTTACAAGTAGTTAGCACCAGATGAGAATGAGGTTAACGGCAAAGGTGTCTGTTGAATTGAATTCCTGCATCAAACGGAAAATGAAATCATTTAATCCTCTGAACTGTGACATGTTATGTCTACATATATACTCAACAATATAGAACATGCTATGTTTAAGAAAGATATGAATTGATTAAAAGATTTAATCTATCACTAGCCCCTGCAGTTTGGATATATTGATTTGCCACTGATCAAGAATGCCACAAAGATTTTATTTTTCCATTTTCCTCCGAATAAAACGAAATATTGCCGTGTGTCGTGGCGAAGCAAAAGATAATGTAGTTTCCATGAAATAGCGTAACGTACCTCTTAAGTAATCCGGAGAGTGCAGGAAGAATCGTTTTCTTGCTTAACCTGCAAGGACTGCCTTTGATGCTCGACTCGTTGAAGCTGCGACGACAGCTGTAGCAAGTCAATCGTTGCAACATCTTCACATGAAAGGCGATCTCTAGCATTAACAAAGTCTGAACCTTGGAAAATCCGGTCTGCCATTTCTAAGTTGACAATATTGTTATTGTCTGATATAAGTATAGGACTAAGCTGGCTTCCACTTGCAGGATTCAACGTTGATGGAAACCTATCGTACACTCGGCATGAAGAAGTTTGCGAGCTCATTCCTATCTTTTCGGAGACTTGACTTATGCTGCAAGGATGGCTGTGGCTGCTTGGACTAACCATGGGGGGAACAAAGGGAATTCCGGACGACTGGCTTGAAGAGTTCTGGGATTGAGATGACAGAAGAGAGAGAGCACAACACGAGTCCGAAATTCCCGACAATCCTTGAACAGTTGATGATGTATCGAAAAGATTGAAGTCGTCACTTCCTAAGGAGCTGTTCTGAAATAGTGGTCTTGACCCTGGATGTTGGGCCGCAATGACATGCTTATATTGGTTGTTGTTTTCATACAAGATGCTTTCAGTAGTAGTGGGTGTAGCACCACTCTCATGAAGAAAGGGAAATTGTTTTCCATTGTATGAAGGGAAAAGAGATCTTGACTGAGGATGCCAAAAATCGGACCCGTGTTCTGCTTTACCGGGTTTCCAGAAGCTACTCATTCCGTATTTATCTGAATCCGAGGAGATAAAAGATGCCGATGATAGCATGGTTCCCTGGAATCTGCTATCTACAAGAACCACAAGAACTTCATAAAACTTCAAATCAAACAATTTTCAGTAATATCACTTGACAACAGAAGTAGACAAAATTGCTCACATTTCAGAATCTACAACTAAATCAATCTGCTCAATAATCCATGAGTTTATGAATATTAAAACAACTTGAAACTTTAAAAGCTAGTAACACATCTATGTGTGGAAACTCAAATTGCTTCAGTTTATTTTCTTTTACCTCCTTTATAATAGAATTGAGAAAATGGATTGCAAAAAGTATATTATGTGTATGTGTGCACATGCAAGTGTGTGAGTATCATCATTAGTGATACAATCAAACGACGTAAAATCTAGAAATTGTTTTACTAATAATTAGGATCCATTTTGTGATTAAACAGGGAAAAATAAATAGTTTTTAAGATGAAATACCACTCAGGCGTGTGGAGACAGAAAAACATTCCCCTCAGCACCAATATTTTTGTTGAAAAATTCAGATATGGTTCACATCCATCACAAAAACACCACATAATCCTAATTAAAAAGACAAGTTCATGTGCTGTGGATGTACTTCCAAGTTCCAATTGAGAGAATCGGCATTAAAAAATCAGCATCTTCTTTTTGTGGTTTAGAAGCAGGACACCTTTTGACTAAAAAGGACAACAAACATTTCACTCATTTTTAATGAGGCTGTATAAGCTTATTAAAGGAAGCTTTTGAAAAGGCGGACGCCAACAAAGAAAGGGAACCGGATTTTCAAACAAAAGATTCTATATCTTTAAGCGAAAAATAGTGTTAGAGTTCAGAACTCAATCACATGAAGAATCCAACAAAGCTGTATCACTATCTATTTTCCGAATATATACTGTTACCACTACCACATGGATGAGGCAACCTCGCAGCCTTTCCAGAGTGAATACCTGCTTGTGGTTTTCTTCGCCGCTCGTTATGTCCTGCAAGGCGTTTGCGACAGCTGCGCTTACCATCATCGAATTCAGCCAGCAAATGAAACCTGGTTAACAAGCTAAACATTAAACATAGGCATATACAACACAACTAAGCTTCTTATTAATAAGCATAGTCATGAAAGCAAAAGCAGATCAAGCTATTCAAACCCATCAGACATACAAATAAAGAATTAAAGAGCTATATTTCGAAAGATTAAAGCTCGAAAAATTGACCAACCTACTACATTGCTGACAAAACCTTTGCTCAATGCCATTGACTATAACTACGGCAGTCTTGGAATGAACCTCACAAACTTTGTGTCTCTTGTGGTAATCTTTAGAGGAGCTGAGATCCTTGTTACAGCCATAGACTTGGCAGTAAGCAGTCTGCGAGTGCAAACCCAAAGAGCCTCGCGGTCTCTTCGGGGCCGTGGACGACACAGAAGAACACAAAACAGGTGCTCCTTTGGAAAATGATGCAACATTAACATCAGCATGATCAGCAAATCTTCCAAGCTTCAAATCAATGAGGGAATCACGGCCACTACTGGAGTCCACAACAGTAGTAGTAGTTGTAATAGTACTATTACTACTACTTGTGATTCTTCCACCATGTCCACTACCTCCAATTAGATCATTAAACAATGGTTTCCCCAACAATTCAGGGAAACCAAGTTCTTCAAAACATTGATTGTCAAAGCTAGAACATGGGGTTTTCAGTTCCCATCCAAGGAAGGAACTTTTGCTTCTCAAAAGGGTACTAGGAGGAGGAGGAGGTGCAGCAGAAAGTGCATCGTTGGAGACATACCCCTTTTCTTCTTCAGTAACATAATCCCAAGAAGATTCCATTGCATGCGACAGAATCAATCAAGAGTGTAAAAGAGAACAGACACCACACCACAGCAAACAATCCACCTTCAATGGAAACAGAAACAGTGTGCTACTGCTACTACTACAGTGTGTCGTGTAGAGAAAAAGGAAAATGGAAAACTCAGCTTGAATTTCGTTGCTGCAATAATAACCCTTAGAAGCTGAAGAAGCAGCTTTGAGAGAGGAACCACTGAAGAGTCTTGCAAAAAAGTAACAAGTGCCCGCTAAAGAAAGACAGAAAAAGTTCACAAATTTACTCTACCTGAAGCTAAAAAACCTTTCTTTGAGCTCTTTGATTCATTAAAAACAAAAATAAAATCTCTTAGAAATAAAAATAAAACCACAAAGAAGTGAAAAACTAAGTCAAGGAAAGTCAAATAGAGGAACAAGGTAAAGGGTAGCAAGAAGTATGCAAGGTTAAGCAGAAGATAGAGGAGTCTGAAGGAGGCAAAAAACGGAGTGAGTCCATGGAATTATACAGAAAGAGGAAAAAAGCATTTGAGTAAGTGAGGGAAAGGGGAAACAGCTACTTACCTGAATGATGGGAGAGAGAGAGAGAGAGAGAGAGAAAGAAAGAGAAGAGTGTACTTGTTTTGAAAGGGTCCCAAATAGTAAGAGTGGGTGTTTGTGTTGCTATTTTTGGAGAGAGACAACATGAATGGACAGCTCTTCCAAATTCTTTAATTTCTACTTTTGTTTTGGAAATGACTCTTATCATCACACCAACTTATTATTAATCCCAAATTTATTTTCAAAATGATAAGGTTTATGTATATTGATTGTATTCCACATTTCCACTCACTCACTTTAATCATCCAATCTGATGATTATTCAAATTCAAGTGTTGCTCTTAAACAAAACAAAAAAATAATGATAAAATATGGGTTTTTTAATATTTTTAATTTTTTTTATATTAATCTAATATTTAGTTTGATTTGATTTTACACTTAATATTTAAAATAAATTTTAATTTTATTATTAATATTAATATTTTTTAAAGCCGATAATCAATTTTTTTTCAATTTTTTAATTATTCGTATATTATTTTGAGGTGTTTGGATGAAAAAAAAATAGTGAAAGTTGGGGTTAAGTGGTGAAGAAAACCAAGATTACTCTCATGAGTTTGGGTTAAAGTTAGAATTGGAAATCGAATTAAATAGGATGAAGACAACAATTTTTAAATTATAGATAAAAATATGCATCTTAGTTAAATATAAAATTCAATCAAATTAAATGTTAGATATAACTATAAAAATTTCAAAAAGAATAAGAAAAAAAAGTATATTTTATCTAAAATAAAAGCACAGTTATTTATCTATTTATAAGATCTAATGAGATTGCCTTGAAGATTAAAGTGATCAATTTTGGTATAGGAATTGTTATAGTATTTAAAAGTGTTTGTCTAATTTATTATAAAAGATTAAAAATTAATATTGTATTTTAAAAGTATAAAAATAAATAATTATTAAATATTCAAGATTTGCTATAAAAAATAAATTAGGCAAAAATTAAATACCAAATTATAGGTACAGTAGAATTCACTTTATTGTAATTAAGACTCCTACATAGTGTTGGGTCAGAGTATGAACAGTGGCCATACTCGAGTCTAGGGGTGTGCATGAGTCGGGTGAAACCGGGTTTGATGTGACCCAGACCCGACCCGAAATATATACCGGGCCTATTTGTTAGACCCGAACCCGACCCTAGACCCGATGAAACCTATACACTTTCGGGCCACGATTATACCGGGTAAAAATCAGGTGAAAACCGGGCCGTTAACATTATATTACCTTGATACCTTCTTGTAAGTTAGCATGTTAAAATATCCAAATTTCCAACACTCCAATCATTATTTGACATGGTAAAATTCACTTAGAAAAATATAATAAGAACCAACTCTTCTTTAAAATTAAAGCATAACCATAATCAATACTAATATTGCCTAATAACACCAAATATTTAAATCAATACAAATAATACAAAATTATGCATTAGTCTAAAGTCTTATGCATTTTAAACATAAAATATTAACTTATAGTCTTATATATAATGACTAATAACACAAAATATTAAGGTTTACAACACCTAAATTTCACATAATAATAGCCATCATCTATCACTAATAACACAAAATATTAATTATGTATGATGACCGGGCCACCGGGCCGATTTCGGGTGACCCGAGTTATGGTCCGGACCCGACCCGAAATAATGACCGGGTCTATTTTTGAGACCCATACCCAACCCTAGACCCGATGAAATCACACCAAATTAGCCCCTAAAGTGTCCGGGACCGGGCCGGGTCTTCGGACCGGGCCAGGCCATGCACACCCCTACTCGAGTCCAATCTTTTAACTATGAGTTGGATTTGAGTATTAATGGAACTTGGGTTCGTCCAAGTCAAGAACCGACGTGATTTAAGTTTGAAATCGACGTGATTTTGAATTTTTCAACCGTCGTGTTTAATCAAACGTCGCGTCCGTTTGGGATTTTGCATTTACACGTGACGGTAGTTACATTGGTAACGGCGCGTTGCTTTAATGACTGCATTGTTTTACTATTGTGCCCCTGGTCTGTTATAAATACTTTTTCCCTCTTCTTTCTTTGTTTTCTTTCGTCTTCTCTTCAAAGTTTCTTTCTTGCCTTCTCAATCTTTCTTATTCAAAGAATCTTTTTAGTTTCTCGTTCTCAGGTGCTTTGTTGCTTTCCACCCCTGTGACTACTTCTCTTTGTTTCTACAGAGAAAGGTTAGTTTTTCTTTATCCTCTTCTGTCATTTGTGTAGTGCTTTATTTCTGTTCGGTGTGTTAGTGCGTTTGAGGAGAATTTCATGCCTTTACCACTCTTTAGTTTGTGATGCGAGACTTTAGGATTTTTGCATATTTATTGGATATCGTTGCTGCCGCCTGGTGGCTCTTTTTCTTATTTGCTTTTGGAAGGAAATGCCTTGCCTTTGAGAGCTCTGTTTTTGATGATTTTTATTTTTCTTTGTAGGTTTTATCGCTTTTATACCTACTTCCTTCTTTGTCAGAAAAATGTCTTCCCGTATCCCTGAGACCCTTTTGAAATGGGTAGATGATTATGTGCTTATTGAGAAGCCTTTAGTCGATATCGATTTCATTACCGAGCTTCGCATCCATCATAGGATTTGTAGTTTGGAGGCTGATGAGCCTAAGTATGAGTTAGTGGCCCCGGATCCTGAGGACCGGATTTGTTGTGGGAGGGTTGCTGATTCTGACCCTCACTTTTTCTTTATGTACGACTGTCTTTTTACCCGTTTAGGGGTTTACTTTCCTTTTTCTGAGTTTGAAATGGACGTTTTGTCCCATTGCCGAGTTGCTCCTACCCAACTTCACCCCAACTCTTGGGTTTTATGAGAATCTACTAACTTGTCAGCCAAGAGCTCGATTTTCCGATCTCTTTGAAAATCTTTTTATTCCTCTTCCATTTGACCAAACCTTTTAGTGCTTCCAATAAACAAAACAAACAACAATGGGTATCTTTCCGGGCCATTCAAGGTCGGAAAGTTTTTTCCATCTTTGACGAATCCTTCCACGACTTTAAAAACTTTTTTTTCAAGGTCCAAGCTGTAGAGGGACACCATCCTTTTTTCTTAATTGAGAATAGCCAGCCCCGATTTCCTCTGTACTGGTCAGAGGCCTCCCCCGTCGAAAAGTATAGCCTAGACGATTTAGACGAGGTAGAGGAAGCCATTGTTGGGTTTTTCCGAGAGGCCTGGGGGAGAGCTCCCAACCTGGATACTAAGAAATTTCTCCTTAGCTCTTCGAGCTTCATCAAAACCGAGCTAGGTAGCTTTTGTTTCTTTTGAAGAATTCCGACTTGTGATACGTTCCTTTCCGATTTGTAAGCTGATTGCCTTTTGTTTTCTTATTTTTAGAAATGGTGAAGAGTGGATCCAGCGCTGCTTATCAAAAGGTCCAGGAGGCCAAGAGGAAGGCTCGTGCCCGAGCAGATGCTGCGAAGGTTAGAGCTACTGGCGTTCCTCCTCCTCTTCATGACTCAGAGACCTCCTCTCACCCAATTTTGGTAACCTCTGCCTATGCTTCTCCTCTTCCTCCTCCTGCCCCTATCCCCCCAGTCCGACCTCTTTTCGAACCCGAGAAAAAGAAGCGTAAGACCTCGGAGTCCAGTTCTATTGCTGGAGAGGCCGGCTTCGATGGTCTGAAGTTCGTTCGGAAGCACATCTTTTCTCATAGCCAAATTGCTATGGATGATGCTTCCCTTCGAAACCATCTTCAAATTTTGATTCGGGGTGGAGTTCGGACTGCTGGGGTTTGCACTGCCCTTCTCGATATTTTGGACAAAATTCTCTTGAGCTCCTTTCAGAAAATTGTGGAGGACCTTCAGGGGAGGATTGTTCTATATCAAGAGGAGGAGAAGAGGCTGCAGGGGAAGAATACCTGGTTAAAGGTGGAGCTGGCCCAGCTTCAGGAGAGGGAGAAGAAGCTGATGGATCAGTGGGCCATGGGTGAGGGTTTAAAGGAGAAGGCGGAGCAAAATTACGTCAGGGTCTTTTCTGAAAATATTGATCTTCAAAGGCAGCTGGAGTCAAATTGGGAGGCCTATCAGGAGCTGGAGGATTTAATCGTTGAGAGCTTGGAAGAGGCTTTCAGGGTGTTTAAGGAACAAGTCAGAGTTATTGCTCCCGACTTGGACCTTTCACCCATCCATCCTGATAAGGTGGTGATTGATGGGGCGATTGTCTCTCCTCCTCGTCCTGAGACCGATTCCGAGCTGAAGACTCATGGGCAACGGATTGTTGAGTCTCCTCCTCGTGAGGGGCAACAGGAGGGATTCCTGCCGAGTTCTTCTGAGACTCCGACTTCTGCCGCCAAAGAGGTTGCTCCCACTCCTCTTACTCCTGCAGTAGACCCGAGCTCCCCTCCTTTTGATGACTCCGATCTTCCTTCCTAGTATTTTCAGCTATTAGGGCCCGGATCGTGGGTCCTCTTTGAATAATTTATTATTTTTTATATGTTTGTTATTGAGGTGGTTCCCTGACACTTTGACCTGTTTATGGTCGTTAACAAAAAGTTGCTTGTTTGGTTGTCCCCTTGTTTGGATAAGGGCCTTTTTTAACAAAGTATTTTTATTATGCATGCTTGCGGATGTTCTGGTGCTTTTATCTTCCTAAGGTTTTTACGAAAGACCCCTTTGATTTTTGTGAGAACATCTTTTCATCGCGTGGGTTGTTTTGTCTAAGTTTAGACAGTTTTATTCATTGTCAAAACTCTTAAAAACTTGAGAAAGCCTTTGCTTCTATCCTGGAGAGGTCTTCATATCTCTTTCCATTATTTCAAACTTACGTATTCAAATTTTGCTTATCGAATTGTTTTCATAACTTAGGTTATTTTTGCAATGCATTTTATTTTCTCTCGGGTTATTCGACTTGTGATTCGTTAGTGATATCGTTCCCGAGTTATCATGATCGTCTTTTTATAACCTCTTTACACCGACTTGTACCTCGTTATTTTATCCTGTCGACCACTTATGTCGGTCATGGGATTTTTACACTTTTTTTAGCTTAAATCGGTGCGTTTCGTAGAATAATGATGACAATAATGGAATTATAAAGAGATAGAGTAAAATCGTTTATTAATTGATGGAGGTAACTTTTATAAAAGTTAATCTTAGCTACTATGGGATTTTAAGACTATTAACCGTTAGTCCCCACCTTGATGCCTCGTTAAAACCCCCTTCAAGAAAACCCTTTTTGGGAAAAAACCATGAAGTCGGAAAAAAGAGTACATCAGGGAGTGGAGTTCGCTTTTAGCTATAATACCTCCTCATGTTGCAAGCATGCCATGATCTTGGGAGCTTGGCTCCGCTCAAGTCGGATACCTTGTAATACCCCTTTTCGAGGACTTCACTTATCTTATATGGCCCTTTCCAATTAGCAGCAAGTTTTTCCTCACCTGACTTGTTAGCGCCGATATCATTCCTGATCAGGACCAAGTCGTCTGAAGTGAAGCTTCTTCGAATGAATTTTTTGTTGTATCTGTTTGTCATCCTTTGCTTCAGCACTGCTTCCCTTATCTAGGCTTGTTCTCAGACTTCAGGGAGTAGTTCAAGTTCTTTTTTGTGTGCTTGAATCTTGCCGACCTCGTCATAGAACCTTACCATTGGACTTTGCTCGTTGACTTCTACTGGTATCATGGCTTCTATGTCATAAGCAAGTCGGAAGGGTGTCTCTCTAATAGCTGATTGAGGTGTGGTTTGATAGGCCCACAACACTTGGGGGAGCTCCTCGGCCCAAGCTTCCTTTGCCTCTTGGAGCCTTTTCTTCAATCCAGCCAATATGACTTTATTGGCAGCTTCTGCTTGCCTATTTGCTTGTGGGTGCTCAACCGAGATAAACTAATGCTTGATTTTCATATTGGCTACTAGTTTTCTGAATGTAGAGTCGGTGAACTGGGTACCATTATCCGTGGTGATGGAGTGGGGAATTCCATACCTAGTAATGATATTCTTGTAGAGGAATTTCCGACTTCTATGAGCTGTAATGGTGGCCAAGGGTTTTGCTTCAATCCATTTTGTGAAGTAGTCTATTCCTACTATGAGGTATTTTACTTGTCCAGGCGCTTGAGGAAAAGGTCCGAGTAGATCTAATCCCCATTTTGCAAAAGGCCATGGAGAAGTTATGCTGATGACTTCCTCAGGGGGAGCGACATGGAAGTTAGCATGCATTTGGCATGGCTGACACTTCTTCACGAACTCGGTAGCATCCTTCTGCAAGGTCGGCCAATAGAATCTGGCTCGGATGACTTTCCTGGCTAAAGACCTTGCTCCGAGATGGTTCCCGCAGATACCATTGTGCACTTCCTCCAAAAATTCTATTGTTTTTGAGGTTGGGACGTACTTTAATAATGGTGTGGATATTCCTCTTCTATAGAGGATATTTTTTACCAAGGTGTAGCCTTGTGCTTCTCTCTGAATTTTCTTGGCCTCTTTTTCCTCTTTGGGCAGGATGTCGAATTTTATGTATTCGATTAAAGGGGTCATCCACCTGAGGTCCAACCCGGATACTTCCAGGATGTCTTGTTTGGCCTCTCTTTTTGTGACAGAGGGTTCTTGGAGAGTTTCCTGGATCAGGCTTCTATTATTCCCTCCTAGCTTGGTACTTGCTAACTTGGAGAGGGCGTCTGCTCTGCTGTTGAGATCCTGAGTTATGTGTCTGACCTCGGTCTCTGAGAATCGCCTAAGGTTCTCCAAAGTTTTGTCTAAGTACCTTTTCATATTTGGGTTTTTAGCCTAGTACTCTCCATTGATTTGGGAAGTCACCACTTGAGAGTCACTAAAGATCACTATTTTGGTCACACGGACTTCCTCTGCTAGCTTCAACCCGGCAATCAAGGCTTCATATTCTGCCTGGTTGTTGGAGGCTGGAAATTCAAATTTCAAGGAAACTTCTATTTGGGTCCCCTCTTGGTTGACTAGTATTATGCCTGCGTCGCTTCCGATTTAATTGGAAGAGCCGTCCACATACAACTCCCACGCTGTGGAGGCTTCTTCTTGATCTCCTATGTACTCTGCCATGAAGTCAGTCAGGCACTAGGCTTTAATTACCGTCCAAGTTTCATACCTTAGGTCAAACTCGGATAGTTCTATAGCCCATTGAACCATTTTGCCCGTAATATCTGTTTTTTTTAAGAATTTGCTTCATGGGCTGGTTTGTACAAATTTTTATTGTGTGAACTTGAAAATAAGGCCGTATCCTTTGAGACGCCACTATTAAGGCATATGCAAACTTCTCGAGCTTCTGATACCTTAATTCGGGGCCTTGTAGATCTTTGCTGGTGAAATATACAGGATGCTGCCTAACCTCATCTTCCTGTATCAGTGCTGATACCACAAACTTCTCGGCTACAAATAAATACAGGACGAGCTCTTCCCCGATTTTGGGTCAGGTCAGAATGGGAGGTTGGCTTAAAAACCTTTTGAACTCCTGAAAAGCTTCTTCGCATTCAGGAGTCCATTCGAACTGGCATCCTTTTCTTAGTAGAGAAAAGAGTGGTAGGGATCTCAGTGCTGATCCTGCTAAAAACCTGGAGAGAGCTGCAAGTCGGCCGTTTAATTGCTGAACCTCCCTTAAGCAGGTCGTGCTTTTCATTTCCAGGACTGCCTTACACTTATCGGGGTTAGCTTCAATCCCCCTTTGTGTTAGTATAAACCCTAGAAATTTTCTAGCCTCCACTGCAAATGTGCACTTTGCGGAATTCAATCTCATCCCGTGCGTCCTTATGGTGCTGAAGACTTGCGAGAGGTCGGTCAAGAGGTCTACCTCATCCTTGTTTTTTATTAACATGTCGTCTACATATACTTCCATTAGACTCCCAAGGTGAGGTGTAAACAACTTGTTCATCAGCTTTTGGTATGTGGCTCATGCGTTCTTTAACCCAAAGGGCATTGACCACATAGCAATAATTTGCTTTAGGCATGATGAAAGACATTTTTTCTTGATCTGACTTGTACATCAAGATTTGATTATATCACGAGTACGCATCCATGAACGACAAGTATTGATATCCCGAGCTGGAATCTACTAGGGTATTGTTCATACCCTGGGTCAAGATGTCCGACCTGGGATGTTTAGCGACAAGCCAACCGACATCTTCAGGTCAGACTATCCGACCTCTTCTCAAAGAGCTCGGTCAATGTCCGACCTCTTCGGAAAGAGCTCGGCCAAATTGCCGTAAGAGGCCCAAGCAGGCCCAAACGAAGGGACACAGCCCAATCTAAAGGCAGTCAAAGCCTAGAAAGATAAAGGCGGTTCTCCAGAAGATAAGATGACCTCACTCAAAGATAAGATAAGATAAGATAAGATAAGATAACTAACTTATCTTATCTAAGAAGGTCACTCTACACCATTATAAATACACTGGAGCACCCATGTATAACTCATACTCTGATTCTACTAAAAACCTGCTTAATACCCTTGCTAACTTAAGCATCGGAGTCCCTTGCAGGTACCCCCACCCTCCGGTGACGAAGGATCAGCAGTGCAGCCAGTCCAATAAGTCGGACACGACAGCTCCAGCCGCCACTCACCAGCCGGACACGTCAGCACCGACCAGTACAGAAGATCTCATCCGAGATCGACCTCCAGTTTCAGGTAACCCTCGGAACATTGGCGGCGTTGCCGGGGAACCTGAAAGTCATCCCATCACCATGGCGGATGACCATGACAATGATCACAACTCTGGTTTGGTGGACAGAACGCCAAACAAAGACACGGACGCCACCTCCAAAGACACACCTCAAAACGGGGGAGATAAGCAACCCCCAAACACAGAAATTTTGGAAGCTATCCGTAAGCAACAGAATCGCCTTAAACAGCTGGAACAAGAAGCTGAGAGAAACCTCCGGAGAGAAACTAGGCGACGCGAGAGCTAGAGGACAAGCTCCTAAAAATCGAGGCTGATCTCAAAGCCAAAACCATTCAACCCAGTCATGATGACGACTCCCACAAGGACAAAGATCCCTTCACCAAGGAGATCATGAAAGCTAAAGTCCCAAAGGACTTCAAAGCTCCCGACATGACTCTGTACGATGGCACATCGGATCCAAGACATCATCTTAGCAATTTCAGAAGCAGGATCTATCTCACGGAGGCCTCAGATGCAATCCATTATTCTCCATCCAGAAGGACAAAGCCAAGCACGCCCCAAGTCTATTAGGAATCAAGCAAGGAGATCGGAAAAGTCTCCGCAGCTACATGGAAAGATTCAACAAAGCATGCCTTGACATACAAAGTCTTCCAACAGAAGCGGCCAGCATGGGACTCATCAATGGCCTCAGAGAAGGACCTTTCAACCACTTAATATCCAAGAAGTACCCAACATCTCTAAACAAGGTCTAACAAAGGGTGGAAAAATATATCAATATGGAGGAGAACTCCCGATTGGGAGATAGCTCAAAAACTGGATTCTCCTAACCCACCACGGGACAAGGATAAAGAGTTCAAGAAAAAAGAAGATCAACCCGGTGAGAAGCCTATAAAATACCACAATTACACCCCTCTTCGGGTATCTCTTGTGGATGTTTACTAAGAAATATGCAACACTGAGAAGATCCCACCACCTCGCCTAATCAAAAACAAAAGAGGTCGGACGAGTTGAAGGTCCACCTCACAACGAAGAGGTCAGACGAGTGGAACATCCACCTCACACCAAAGAGGTCAGACGAGTGGAACATCCACCTCACACCGAAGAGGTCGGGCGAGTGGAACATCCACCTCACACCGAAGAGGTCAGACGAGTTGAACGTCCACCTCACACCCCTGAGAGACATGTTCATATGATAAATGGAGGATTCATAGGAGGAGACATCTCTAAATCATCTTGCAAAAGACACCTCAATGAGGTATATTAAGGAAGGGAGAGAGGTTTGAAAAGGACAACGGAGTGCGAACAAGCCTTTCGAGATTTCAAAAATTCTTGGGAAAACCACCCATTCTTACCCGACCAAGGGAAAGTGAAGAACTCATATCATACCTCGCAGTGGGAAGTCGAGCAATAGCCTTAGAACTAGTCAAAGAAGACAAAAAGGGGGCAACAACCCGTCTACAGTAAAGCTTTACAAGGGGCCGAACTAAACTATCAAAAGATAGAAAAAGTTTGCCTACGCCCTCATACTCACCTCTCAACCAGTCCATAAAAGGCATCCTACAGAAAACAAACTTAGCAGGAAGAATCGGGACCCTGGACAAAACCAGAGAACAGCTCGGACATTTCGGTGGATATGAGGTCCGACACATACCTCGGGAGCAGAATGCCCGAGCTGATGCGCTTTCAAAACTAGCCAGTACCAACAACTCGGGCAAATAAGGAAACAACTCGGACAATAACAGCAAAACATCAGGTGTCAGATATAGCAGTAAAAGGAAAACCCCAAGACTCACACAAAAGTCCAGGGGCACCCTTTGGAGGCAACAACAGAGCAAAAACCCAAATACAAAGTCAAAGCTTTACATAAAAAAGCATGCCAACTTCCACATTGCCCCACCAGAGGAGCTCATCAGTGTAACATCACCTTGGCCGTTCGCAAAGAGGGGACTTGACCTCCTCGAACTATTTTCCAAAGGATCGGGACAAGTCAAGTTCTTCATTGTAGGGGTGGATTACTTCACAAAATGGATTGAGGCAGAGCCCCTAGCTAATACCACTACTCAAAAAAGTCAAAAATTCTTGTACAGAAACATTGTTACAAGGTTTGGGGTTCCTTACTCTATCACCACAGACGATGGCACTCAATTCACGGACACAGGTTTCAAGAAGTTGGTGGCTGACTTGAAAATAAAGCACCAATTCACATCCGTAGAACACCCACAAGCCAGTGGACAAGCAGAAGCTACCAACAAAGTCATACTAGCTGGGTTAAAACGACACAAAGAGAGCTTGGGCTGAAGAGCTCCCACAAGTCCTATGGGCATAACGGACAACTCCACACTTCACCACGGGGGAATCATCCTTCCGATTGATTTACGGAATGGAGGCAATGATCCCAGTAGAGATCGAAAAAGGATCCCCCAGAATGATCCTCTACAATGAAGAGGTTAACTCCCAAATCCAAAGGAAAGAACTCAACCTACTTCCAGAAGTCTGAGAGAGAGCTCGGATCAAGGAAGAGGCGTTAAAACGTCGAATGGCCTCAAGATACAATCAGAAGGTAGTACAGCGAAGCTTTGCCAACAACGACCTCATCCTAATCCGAAATGATATCGGAATAACTCGACCTGGAGAAGGAAAGCTGGCAGCAAACTGGAAAGGACCCTACCGAATCATAGAAGTACTGGAAAGGGCTACTACAGACTATCCGAACTCGAAGGGCAAGAGTTATCAAGGTCATGGCATGCCTGCAATCTAAAAAGGGCGCCAGGCCGAGATCTAAAAAGATTGCCTGACCTAGAAGGGTAAGCACTAACATGTACACACTCTTATCCTAATTTTATTGTTTAAAAGATTGCAGATTCCCTAAAAAGTTTCCTACCAAGACGCCCGATTACGGCAGGTCGGCAAGGTGAAAACCAAATTCACCGCCCGATCACGACAAAGTCGGCAAGGTGAAAACCAACTTCACCACCCGACCACGATGAAAACCGAATTCATCGTTTGATTTCGACAAAGGTCGACAAAGTGAAAACCAAATTCACTGCTCTACCAAGACGCATTAATCTGAGCGCAAAATTTTACTGCCTGATCACGACAAGGTCGGCGGGGTGAAAACCAAATTCACCGCCCGATCACGATAAAAGTCGGCAAAGATGAAAGCAGAATTCATCGCCCGATTTTGACAAGGTCGGCAAAAAAGTGAAAGCAAAATTCATCGTCCGATTATAAAGTTACAAATCGCCAGAAAGTGAAAATCAAATTCACTGCACGATCACGATAAAGACCAACAGAGATGAAAAGCAAATTCATCTAAAGGTCGACCAAACGAGGATTGAACCCAATTTCTACAAATCGGCAAAGATGAAAACAGAATAATGCAAGAAGTTATCGAAAGTGATTCGGAGAAAGGACCTGACGAGGTCTTGATAAGATGGATTGCTAAATAATAACTTAAAGACTGGCCGACGTTAAGAAGTCGGACCAGTCAACCAAAGTTATAAGTAAACCCTGGAAAGAGGTCTGGCCAACCCTATAAAAGAGGATTACTATAACTTAGAAGGGCACGACACGACGAAGTCGGCCCAAAACCAAAAAGTTGTAAAAGTAATCCCTAAAAGAGACCTGAGTAAGGTCCAAGAAAGAGGATTACAAAAATAACTTAGAAGGGCCCGACATGACGAAGTCGGCCCAAAACATAAAGTTATAAGTATTCCCTGAAAGAGACCTGAACAAGGTCCAAGAAAGAGGATTACAAAAATAACTTAGAAGGGCCCGACATGACGAAGTCGGCCCACATAAAGAAGGACCCGACATGACGAAGTCGGTCCACAAAAAAATGATAAAAGTAATACCTGGCAGAGACCTCATAAAAGGTCCAAACAAAACAGGATTACTAGAAATAACTTCAGAAGCCTCAAAGGAATCAAAGCCACAAGTACAAAAGCAATCCAAAGAGGTCGAGCAACAAGGCTCCAGCACTACCAAAACCTAAAAAAGGTACCAAGATAAGACCGACATGATATTAAAAACATAAAAGTTATAAGAGTAATCCCTGAAAGAGACCTGACAAAGGTCTAACAAAGAGGATTGCTAGAAATAACTTAGAAAGGCCGACATGAAGAAGTCAGCCTGAGCCAATTAAAGCTATATATTGGACGACAAGAAGAAGTCAGAACAACGAAAGCTACAGCTTGGACCGATGAGAAGAAGTCGGACCAACAAAAGCTACAGCTTGGACCGACAAGAGAAGTCGGACCAATGAAAGCAAAAGAAGGATCGACAAGAGAAGTCGAACCAACGAAAACGTGCGCTAAAAGGGACATAGCTCTGCCCAAAAAGCCACGGCTCCATGACAAGGCTATCGAAATTGTTCAGACTAACTAAAAAGGTTCTACCAAGAACACTAAAAAGTTGTCGGACAAGTTAGCCCTAAAGGTCATCCCGCCTAAGCAGAAAGTGGACAAAACAAAAAGAGGTCGGACAGCAAAATGCCAACACTCTATAAACATCTCACAAAGGCCAAGGAAAGGTCAAAAGACCAAAGCCAGAGGTGCTTCGCTGAAAGGTACAAAGTTTTTTAAAAAAGACACTACTTAAAAAGCAAAAAGCACGGCCTCAAAGACGGAGCTAAAAAGTCGTCCAAACAAACTATAAAAAAGGTTTCCCATCGGAATACTACCTAAAAAGTTGTTGGATTATGACTAAAAAGTCCGAGCAGTGAAGCCAAACAAGTCGGAAGAAAGCTGAAAAGACCTCTCAACAAAAAGGGCAATACCAGACCCGCACAAAGAGAAACTACTCAAGATCGACCAAAATGCTTGAGCACGACTTCCCCAAAGAGATCAAAGCTCTGAAAGCACGATCTCACAGAAAGATCTGAACTCAAGCAGGGGCAAAGTCGTACAGGTCGACGTCAACTAAGAAGAGGCACAAGAACGATCTCAAAAAAGAACAAGCCAAAAGGTTGGAAAACAGCTAAAGGCTCAAATGTGCTTAGCTAAAAGGATACAACTCCGCTCAAAAAAGGCACAATCTCAAACAGGGCTACGAACGTCATCCGAGACTAAAAAAGTTCTATACAAAGAAACACTAAAAAGTCATCGGACAAGTCACTAAGAGCCCGGATATCAAGCCGCAAGGATAACTTCGCCAAAGCAGAGGGTTGTCAACACAAACTTAAAGCAAGGCGTGATCCAGAAGACAAGGACTATCACTCAAAAGAGGACGGAATTTGAAGTACTGTTCATACCCTAGGTCGAAGCTATCCGACCTGGGATGATTGGCGACAAAGCGACCGACCTCTTCAGAATCGGCTACCCGACCTCTTCTCAAAGAGGTCGGCCAAATCAACAGGAGAGCCCAATAAAGGGCCCAAATAGAGGAACACGACCCAAATCAAAAGGCGGCTCAAGCCTACAGAGAGAAGGGCGGTTCCGTTGAAGATAAGCTGACCTCACCAAAGATAAAATAAGATAAGATAAGATAACTAACTTATCTTATCTAAGAAGGTCACTTCTCACTACTATAAATATACTGGAGCACCCAGGTATAACTCATACTCTGATTCTACTAAAAACCTGCTTAATACCCGTGCTAACTTAAGCATCGGAGTCTCTTGCAGGTATCCCCCACCCTTCGGTGGCCAAGGATCAACAGTGCAGCAAGTCCAACAAGTCGGACACAACAGCTCCGGCCGCCACCAGCCAGCCTGACACGCCATCTCTGACCAGTACAGAAGATCTCATTCGAGATCGACCTCCAGTTTCAGGTAACCCTCGGAACATTGGTGCCGTTGCCGGAGAACCTGGAAGTCATCCCAATACCATGGTGGACGGCTGATGAATGGATTTTTGATGGTATAGAATTTTCACAAATGAATTCTCGTTGCAAGTATAGTTTCTAAACCAATCACTAATCCTTTCATACAAAAAGTTGTTTGTCACTAGTACAAACCCCTAAAATTTATAAACCGAAGTATTGGACCTCGAGTCGTTCTCCCTAGGAATTACAATGAAGTGTCTTGTTATTGGTTGTGAGTTATTTTGGGGTTTTGATAAGAGGTATGAAAGATAAATGGCAAGAAAGTAAACTAATGGCTAAAAAGGTCTTGACAAGGGTTGGTGGTCAAGGATCTCTATCCTAATCACTAATCACAATATGAGAATTGGCAAGGATTAATCTCATTAAATCATCCTCTAACTAGTAGTAAAGGAAAGTCAAATGAGCTATATCAATCCTAGTCCATAAGTCCTAACTCTCCACTAATTCAATTAGTGAGAACTAGAGTAAATGGCTTCCAATCATCAATTACTTGGACACTAGTAATTCAAGAGTTCCTAAGTTACCTTTCCAAGCCAAGAGTATAAAATTCTACTCTAAAATCCAACCAAGCATTTCATCAAACACTTGGAAGGCATAAAAGGTAAGCATAGTAAAATTGCAAGAAAAGTAAATCTACACTACTCAATTGCAAGGAATTAAACAACAACAAATCAAATGAACACAATTATTATGAATTACCTCTAATTGAATTGAAAGAGAAAGGAAGGAACAAAAGTAGATCTACAACAAAATGCAAGAACAACATAAAGGAAATTACAACAAAAGGATGGAAGAAGAATGAATGTAACAACAAGGACTTGAGAAGATAGAAGCAGAAGAAGATGAATTAAAATCTAGATCTAAGAACTAAACCTAATCCTAATTCTAGAGAGAAGTGAGAGCTTCTCTCTCTAGAAACTAATTACAAAGCTAAACTAAACTAATTGGTAACTAACATCTAAAGTGATCAATCCTTCATTCTTTTATTCCTTTCCCTTAGCAATTTGGCGCCAAAAATGGGTTCAGAAACCCTCTCAAATCGCCAGGCACGTGTTGCATTAATGAGGTCATGTGCCATCATCGGCGCGTGCGCGCATGGTACGCGTGCGCGTCCCTGGTCGATTCTGCAATGTGCGCGCGAGCGCCTTGTGCGCGTGCGCGTGCATGACTGACTTTGCTTCTTTGACTTTTTATGCTTCTCTCCACTTGTATGCTTCCTTCCTTGCTTCCTTTGATCCATGCCTAGTTTCAACCTGAGGTTACTAGCAAACACATCAAGGCATCGTATGGAATCAAACAGAAACTAGAATTCACCAAGATAAGGCTTAAAAAGCATGTTTTTACACTTAAGCACAATCATGGGAGAGATAGCAAAACCATGCTAACTCTTAGGCTAAATGTGACAAAAGGTTATCAAAATGTTCTAAATTCAAGGCAAAACAAACCGTCAAATTGGGGTTTGTCAACCTCCCCACACTTAAGCCTTAGCATGTCCTCATGCTAAAATAAGAAGGAGCTAAGGGGTATGGCATTTATTGAATGCAACTAAACTATATGAGTCCTATCTAAATGCAACTATCTAAGGCAATTGGAAATGCTTAGTTCAAACAAATCAATTCCCAAGAGAGCATGTGTAAGTACAAGAGCTAAGTAATAAGGACCAAGTCCAAACCACAATTGTATTGAATTGTTAAAAGGAGTTCAAACTTGCAAGGATATAGATAATGTGGGTGAAGACATGTGGTTGAACTTTTGAACCCTCACCGGATGTGTATCCGCTCTATTCACTCAAGTGTTTAAGGGTTAATTCACTTAATTCTCTTCTAATCATGTTTTCCAAGATTTGATTTTCTTCTAACAATCAACATTTATTCAATGCATGCATACATTCATCATGAGGTCTTTCATTTAGGTTGTAATGGGTTAGGGTCAAGGTAGGATCATTTATGGTCAAGTGGGCTAGGATTTGAGTCTTTGATTAGCATAGACTTTCCCACCTAACCTAATTAATGACCTATACAAATGCGAGCTATTCTAACTACCCATTCTTCACTTTTTCTTACATACTCATGCATTTTCTTTTCATTTCACAACACTTATGCATTGATTCCTTTTTATTGACTTCACTTTGGGGCATTTTGTCCCCTTTTATTATTTTTTTTTCTCTTCTTTTTTTTTTCTTTCATTTTATTTTTCTTTTCATCATCATTTTTTTTTCTTTTCTTTCCTTTATATATATATTTTTTCTTTTTTTTTTTTATTTTTTTTATCAAAAAGCAGAGAAAATGCCCAAGAGCTCCCTATAATGTCCAAAACTCTTCTTTATTCAATCAAATATCAAACAATTCACAAAAATGCAATTTGATTTTAGGATTTATTCATCTACTACTAATGAATACAACATACTAACAACCAATCTTTACAAACAAATCAATATGAAATGAAAATCTACCTACAATGGCAACTCAAATCACTTATTAAACAAAACTAAAAGAGGATGGAAAGAGTTTACCATGGTGGGGTGTCTCCCACCTAGCACTTTTAGTTTGAGTCCTTAAGTTGGACATTTGAGGGGCTCATTGTCATGGTGGCTTATGTTTGTACTCATCCTTGAATCTCCAAGGATCTTTGCCTCTCAATTGGTTGACAGAATTTCCAACCATCTTCATCAAGCTTGGGCAAAGTTCTACCCAATATATGAGTCCCCATAGTTGGTCTTCATATAGCGAACCGGGATCCCATATCTTATCTTCACACCCATCTTCGATTTGATCTTCATACTTTTTCTTTCCGGGTGGTTGACATATAGAATTCTCTTTAGTATACCAAGCCTTCCTTTGAGACCCATGCAAAGTGGTATTCTTCCAATCATCGTTCCTATGCCTTGAAACCTTGACCTCAATGAGCCTAATTCCTAACTTGCAACCACTACACAATTCTCTTTTCCCCTTAAGTCCACAAAGAGCTCTAAGTTGTCCATTATTTTCAATCAAACCATATTCAAGTGGGAAATTAAAGTCTAGAGATAGAGATTTTACCCACTTAAATATTGTATTGGATGGTAACTTGGGAAGGGAGACCTCCCCACACTTAGACAATGCAAGGTCTACTTCCTTGTGCTCTTCTTTGTGTATTTCCACCTCTTTGCGAGCTTCCTTGATTTCAACCTTTCCCCTTTTATCACATAGCTTGGTGTTGTCTTCAAGAACTTTGATTTCTTGCCTAATGAGAGGTGGTTCAATTTTGGATAGAAATTCATTGATGAATAAATCCATTTCTTGGTCAACCTCTTCATATTCTTCAATTTCGATATACACCATGCCAACGTTTTCCTCTTGGTAGCTCTCTTTCTCATTGCTCACCAAGGGTATGGGAGGTTGTGCACACTCTTTTATACTTTCAACTCCATGTCCAATGGGAGAGGATTCCATTGTAGAGAGGAATTCATCCATGATTGAATCCATCTCTTGATAAACCTCTTCCAAGTCTCCAACGATGATATGCCTTGGAGGTTGCGCACCCTCCTCAACATCAATATCAAGCTTCTTGGACGAGTTCTCCATGATGCTACATTCTCATGGACTTTCAACATCTCCTAAATCTTCAACCACTTCTTCCTTTTCTTCAATGATTGTAGGCTCCTCCAATTGTTCCAACACAAAATTTGACTCCTCCTTCTCCACCGAATTTTCCAATTTCTCCTTCATGCTTTGCTCTTCTTTTGACTTTTCACATGTGGTCACGGAAGTACCTTGAGTATTCAAGCTTTGGTGGGCTAAAGTGTGCACCACCTTGGTCAAATTGGTCACAAACTCAAGTGTATCCCGCTTCATGGCTTCTTGTCCTTGGAGTAACAAAGTGAGAGGATCGTCTATTGGGGCTTGGGGTGAATAGGAAGGTTCATTATTTTGGAGGGAGGGTTCATGGTAGGAAGGTGGTTTTTCTTGGTAAAGGTATGGAGATGATGAGTATTGAGGTGGTTCTTGGGAGTAATCTTGATATGGTTGTGGTGATTCTAGAGGTTCTTGCTCATAATGGCCATAAAAATATGGT
The DNA here is from genome assembly GCF_003086295.3 of Arachis hypogaea. Taxonomy (NCBI): domain Eukaryota; kingdom Viridiplantae; phylum Streptophyta; class Magnoliopsida; order Fabales; family Fabaceae; genus Arachis; species Arachis hypogaea. Next base: position 129,956,546 of record NC_092046.1, read on the forward strand.
ATGGATGATTGGTTATATGATGGATATGGATCATAAGGTGGTGTTTGGTGATGAAAGGCTTGTGAGAATGGTTGAGGTTCATGTTGAGGATGAGATTCATAGGCATATGGTGGTGGTGCTTGGAAGTCACAAGGTGATTCACCATAGCCGTTGAATTGACATGCATTAGGATGAGGGTTATACCTATAAGTGTCCGGAGGTTGATGCCAATAGGAGTGATCAATTCCTTGAGGCTCCTCCCATCTTAGAGTGTTCCATCCATAATGAGCGTCATAATTGAAGTTCACATTTTCTACAACACAATTATACCCAAACTCATAGCCAAAGTGAGAATTCATAGTGGAAAAGCAAAATAAAACTAACAAAAACTAGAAAACAAGCAAAAGACAATCCTATTCACACTATTCACATATGTACAATAACCAATAACATAACACCATTGCAACTCCCCGGCAACGGCGCCATTTTGATGAATGGATTTTTGATGGTATAGAATTTTCACAAATGAATTCTCGTTGCAAGTATAGTTTCTAAACCAATCACTAATCCTTTCATACAAAAAGTTGTTTGTCACTAGTACAAACCCCTAAAATTTATAAACCGAAGTATTGGACCTCGGGTCGTTCTCCCTAGGAATTACAATGAAGTGTCTTGTTATTGGTTGTGAGTTATTTTGGGGTTTTGATAAGAGGTATGAAAGATAAATGGCAAGAAAGTAAACTAATGGCTAAAAAGGTCTTGACAAGGGTTGGTGGTCAAGGATCTCTATCCTAATCACTAATCACAATATGAGAATTGGCAAGGATTAATCTCATTAAATCATCCTCTAACTAGTAGTAAAGGAAAGTCAAATGAGCTATATCAATCCTAGTCCATAAGTCCTAACTCTCCACTAATTCAATTAGTGAGAACTAGAGTAAATGGCTTCCAATCATCAATTACTTGGACACTAGTAATTCAAGAGTTCCTAAGTTACCTTTCCAAGCCAAGAGTATAAAATTCTACTCTAAAATCCAACCAAGCATTTCATCAAACACTTGGAAGGCATAAAAGGTAAGCATAGTAAAATTGCAAGAAAAGTAAATCTACACTACTCAATTGCAAGGAATTAAACAACAACAAATCAAATGAACACAATTATTATGAATTACCTCTAATTGAATTGAAAGAGAAAGGAAGGAACAAAAGTAGATCTACAACAAAATGCAAGAACAACATAAAGGAAATTACAACAAAAGGATGGAAGAAGAATGAATGTAACAACAAGGACTTGAGAAGATAGAAGTAGAAGAAGATGAATTAAAATCTAGATCTAAGAACTAAACCTAATCCTAATTCTAGAGAGAAGTGAGAGCTTCTCTCTCTAGAAACTAATTACAAAGCTAAACTAAACTAATTGGTAACTAACATCTAAAGTGATCAATCTTTCATTCTTTTATTCCTTTCCCTTAGCAATTTGGCGCCAAAAATGGGTTCAGAAACCCTCTCAAATCGCCAGGCACGTGTTGCATTAATGAGGTCATGTGCCATCATCGGCGCGTGCGCGCATGGTACGCGTGCGCGTCCCTGGTCGATTCTGCAATGTGCGCGCGAGCGCCTTGTGCGCGTGCGCGTGCATGACTGACTTTGCTTCTTTGACTTTTTATGCTTCTCTCCACTTGTATGCTTCCTTCCTTGCTTCCTTTGATCCATGCCTAGTTTCAACCTGAGGTTACTAGCAAACACATCAAGGCATCGTATGAAATCAAACAGAAACTAGAATTCACCAAGATAAGGCTTAAAAAGCATGTTTTTACACTTAAGCACAATCATGGGAGAGATAGCAAAACCATGCTAACTCTTAGGCTAAATGTGACAAAAGGTTATCAAAATGTTCTAAATTCAAGGCAAAAAAACCGTCAAATTGGGGTTTGTCAACGGCCATGACAATGACCACGATTCAGATCTAGAAAACAAAACGCCGCACAAGAACGCGGACACTACACTGAAGGATGATCCGGAATCAAACGGGGACAAAAACTCATCAAATCCCGGGGTAATAGAAGCACTTCAAGATCGTTTAAAGCAACTCGAAAAAGAAATCCAACAACAACGAGAGGTTGGGAAAGATCTAAAGAGAGGTACGGCGACGTCGAGAACTAGAAGACAAACTCCTACAACTTGAAGCCGATCTCAAAGCAAAGGCTACCCAGACCACTCCTGAGGACAACTCTCGCAAGGATCAAGATCCATTCACTAGGAAAATCATGAAGACTAAAATCCCTAAAGACTTTAAACTTCTGGATATGACTTTGTATGATGGCACCACAGATCCCAACCATCATCTCAGCAACTTCAGAAGCAGAATGTACCTCACCGACGCTCCAGATGCCGTTCGCTGCAAAGCCTTTCCAACAACTCTCACGAAGACAGCAATCAGATGGTTCGATAACCTACCTCCCAAGTCCATCTCAAACTTTGATGACCTGGCCAAAAAGTTCCTGGCCAGATTCTCCATCCAGAAAGATAAGGCCAAGCACGCCCCCAGTTTACTAGGGATCAAGCAAGGAGATCGGGAAAGCCTCCGCAACTACACGGAAAGATTCAACAAAACATGCATGGATATACAAAGCTTACCAACAGAGGCCGCCATCATGGGACTCATCAATGGCCTACGAGAGAGACCTTTTAGCCAATCTATATCAAAGAAGTACCCTACCTCCTTAGACGAAGTACAAGAGCGAGCAGAAAAATATATCAACATGGAAGAAAACGCTCGGTTGGGAGAAGCCTCAAAATCTGGGACCCCCTACCGAGATAAAGACAAGGAATCCAAAAGAAAAGAAGATCGACAAGGGGAAAAAATCAAAAAATACCATAATTACACTCCTCTCAGGGCATCCCTGGTCGACGTATATAAAGAAGTCTGCCATACAGAGAAAATCTCCCCAGCGCGGCCACTCAAAGGCAAAAGAGGAGGAGGAAACTGGAAGGAATACTATGAATACCATCGAGTCCGAGGGCACTCCACCAACGAGTGCTTCGACTTAAAAAATATCATAGAAAAATTGGTGAGAGAAGGAAAATTAGATCGATTTCTGGCTACCCGAGATGATGACCAAAGAAAGAGACGAAGGGACGAAGATGCCAGACGAACTGAACGATCACCCCAGACACCAGAGAGACACATCCACATGATACACGACGGATTCGCAGGAGGTGGGATCTCCAAATCATCTCGCAAGAGATATCTCAAAGAAGTATATCATGTCGAGGGAAAGAAGGAAGCACCCGACATCCCTGCGATAACATTCACTAAAGAGGACGCATCCGGCATCATCCCGGGACACGACGATCCCATGGTCATCACTATCATACTGGCAAATGCCAATCTACATCGCACATTAATAGACCAAGGGAGCTCCGCCGACATCTTATTCAAAACTGCCTTCGACAAACTCGGCTTGGAAGAAAGGGAGCTTAAGGCATACCCAAACAGCTTGTTAGGGCTGGGAGATACCCCAGTACAACCACTAGGATACGTATCACTGCACACAAGCTTTGGAAAAGGGAACCAGTCCAAGACGCTCAAAATAGACTACATTGTGGTCGACGTGAGTTCAGCCTACAATGCCCTAATAGGTCGGACCACACTAAATTAACTTGGCGCAATAGTCTCGACCCCGCATCTATGCATGAAATTTCCAACTACAGAAGGGATAGCTACAATAAAAGCAGATCAAAAGATGGTGCGCCGCTGTTATAACGAAAGTCTAAACCTCAGAGGCAGAGGAGAAGAGTTTTATACAATTGAGCTTGGCAGAATTCAGCAACGAGAAGAACTCCGTCCGCAGTCAGAAGGCGAGATAGAGAAGGTTCAGATCGGAGACACCTCGGACAAAACAACTAATATAGGAACGATCCTAAGAGGAGACTCAAAAGAATTACTGATACAATTCTTACGCGACAATGTCGATCTCTTCGCATGGAAAGCCGCAGACATGCCAGGCATAGACCCCAAGCTAATGTGCCACAAGTTGGCGGTCTATCCAGGATCTCGGCCGGTGCAGCAGAGACGAAGAAAACTTGGGCCAGAGCGATCCCAAGCTGTGGAAGAGCATGTACAGACACTACTGGAGGCAGGATTCATAAGAGAAGTCAAGTATCCACTATGGCTAGCCAACGTCGTCTTGGTGAAAAAATCAAATGGGAAGTGGCGAATGTGTACCGATTACACTGATCTCAACAAAGCCTGCCCGAAAGATCCTTACCCACTCCCAAGTATCGACGCTCTGGTAGATACTTTCTCTGGATATAGATACCTTTCGTTTATGGACGCATACTCGGGATACAACCAAATCCCCATGTATCCACCAGATCAAGAAAAGACATCGTTTTTAACGCCGAAAGCAAATTACTGCTTCATCGTGATGCCTTTCGGTCTCAAGAACGCGGGAGCTACTTATCAAAGGCTAATGAATAAGGTCTTTTCAGATCACATCGGAAAAATTATGGAAGTCTATGTGGACGACATGTTGATAAAGACACAAAGCGAAGATACGTTATTGTCCGACCTGGCTCAAATGTTCGACACTATAAGAAAGCACGACATGCAACTCAATCCCGCAAAATGCACCTTTGCAGTAGAAGCAGGCAAATTCTTAGGTTTCATGCTCACACAGAGAGGAATTGAAGCAAACTCGGATAAATGTCAAGCCATACTCAACATGAAGAGCCCCACCTGTGTTAAAGAAGTACAGCAACTCAACGGGAGGTTGGCCGCCCTATCCAAATTCTTAGCAGGAGCAGCGATAAGATCTCTCCCCTTCTATGCTACTTTAAGGAAGGGAAAGCAGTTCGAATGGACGACGGAATGTGAACAAGCCTTCCAAGACTTCAAAGAATTCTTAGGACGGCCGCCTATCCTATCTCGGCCACGAGAAGGAGAACCGCTCATATTATATCTTGCGGTAGGAAGTCGGGTGATAGCCTCAGCACTAGTCAGAGAAGACGAAAGTGGGCAACAACCCGTTTACTTCATTTGCAAAGCGCTACAGGGATCCGAGCTGAACTACCAGAAAATAGAAAAGTTTGCCTATACTCTCATTCTAATATCTCGACGACTTCGCCCGTACTTCCAGGCTCACACCATTAAGGTTTGAACTAACCAGCCCATAAAAGGAATATTGCAGAAAACACATTTAGCAGACAGAATTTTACAATGGGCAGTCGAGTTATCAGAGTTCGATCTCTAATATGAAGCTCGGACGGCCATCAAATCACAGTATCTGGCCGACTTTATCGCAGAATTCACAGATGTCCTGGAAACTCCCACAGAATGGAATCTCTATGTGGATGGTTCTTCAAATAAAACTGGAAGCGGCACAGGCGTGATAATAGAAAGCAACCAAGGAACCCAAGTTGAGCTCTCCCTCAAGTTCGGGTTCTCGGCCTCAAATAACCAAGCGAAATATGAAGCATTATTAGCTGGTTTGAAGCTGGCTAAAGAGGTTGGAGCTTAAAAACTCAACATTTACAGCGATTCACAAGTGATCACATCACAAATAATAGGGAGCTATCAAGCCAAAGATCCCACCATGAAAAAGTATCTGGATAAAACCAAGGAACAGCTCGGACAACTCGGAGAGTATAAGATCTGCCACATACCTCGCGAACAAAATGTTCGAGCTGACGCACTCTCAAAACTAGCAAGCACCAAACCAGGGGGCAACAATAGAAGCCTCATCCAGGAAATATTACAAAACCCGTCAATCTCGGAAGAGGAAAAAGTCCTAGCCATAACAAGTCAGGACCAAGGATGGATGACCCCCATAATCAACTACCTCAAAGCAGGAACACTCCCCACAGAAGAAAAGGAGGAAAAGAAGTTAAAAAGGGAGGCACAGTACTACACCATCATAGACAACATCCTGTACAAAAGAGGGATCTCAATACCATTACTAAAATGCGTGCCGACCTCCAACACAAAGGAAGTGCTAGAAGAAGTACACGGCGGCATTTGTGGCAATCATCTCGGAGCACGAGCTCTCACCAAAAAGGTACTCCGAGCGGGATTTTATTGGCCGACTCTACAGAAGGAAGCTACAGAATTTGTAAAGACATGCCCACCATGTCAGAAACATGCCAACTTTCACATCGCCCCGCCAGAAGGGCTCATCAGTGTAATTTCGCCCTGGCTGTTTGCAAGATGGGGACTCGATCTTCTCGCCCCTTCCCTCAGGGGTTAGGACAAGTTAAATTTCTCATAGTAGGGGTAGACTATTTCACAAAGTGGATTGAGGCAGAACCCCTAGCCAACGCCACCGCTCAAAGAAGCCGGAAATTCCTATATAGAAATATTGTCACAAGGTTTGGGGTTCCATATTCAATAACCACAGACAATGGCACTCAATTCACAGATGCAGGCTTCAGAAAACTAGTAGCCGACTTGAATATAAAGCACCAGTACACCTCCGTGAACACCCACAAGCCAATGGACAGGCCGAAGCTGCCAACAAAGTCATATTGGCCGGGTTAAAACGGAGATTACAAGATACAAAGGGAGCTTGGGCAAAGGAGCTTCCACAGGTCCTATGGGCATATCGAACGACGCCACATTCCACCACGAAGGAATCCCCCTTCCGGTTAGCATATGGAATAGAAGCAATGATCCCAGTAGAGATCGAGGAAGGATTGCCTAGAGTGGTTCATTACAATGAGGGAGCAAACTCCCAACTTCAGAGGGAAGAGCTTGACCTACTACCTGAAATCCAAGAAAGAGCTCGGATTAGGGAAGAAGCACTAAAGCGTCGAATGGCTTCCAGATATAATCAAAGGGTAGTGCCGAGAAGTTTCACGGAGAATGATCTCATCCTAATCCGAAATGATATCGGAACAACTCGATCAGGAGAAGGAAAGCTGGCAGCAAACTGGAAAGGACCCTACCGAGTCGTATAAGTACTTGGGAAGGGCTACTACAGACTGTCCGAACTCGATGGACGAGAGCTTCCCAGATCATGGCACGCCTGCAACCTAAGAAGGTACTACAATTAGAAAAGGTAAAAGATCTCATTATTGGATGCACTCTTTTTCTTGAAAAGGTTTTTTGACGAGGCACCAAGTTGAGACTCAGACACTATCCGACTTAAAGGGATGAAAAATTCCCACATGTATATATTTGCACTTTCCTTTGAATAAAATATATTTTTTAGATATTCTACAAGATCTCAAGATGTATTAATCTGAAGCATTTATCGTCCGATTATAAAGCAACAGATCGGCAGAAAGTGAAAAACAATTTCACTGCACGATCACGATAAAGATAAACCGTCCGATAAAGGTGAAAACGCGATTCACCCAAAAGACGATCTAGAGATGACAACCACTTTCTACAAATCGGCAAAGATGAACACAGAATAATGTAAGAAGTTATCGAAAGTGATCCAAAAAAGAACCTGACGAGGTTTTACAGATTGCTAAAATAATAACTTAAAGACTGGCCGACGTTAAGAAGTCGGACCAAGTCAACCCAAGTTATAAGTAAACCCTGGAAAGAGGTCTGGCCAACCCTATTAAAGAGGATTACTTTAACTTAGAAAGGCCCGACATGACAAAGTCAGCCCAAAATGAAAAAGTTATAAAAGTAGTCCCTGAAAGAGACCTGACAAAGGTCCAAAAAAGAGGACTACAAAAATAACTTAGAAAGAGGACGACGCAAAGAAGTCGACCTCCTACAAACAAGTTATAAAAGTAATCCCTGAAAGAGACCTGACAAAGGTCCAAAAAAGAGGATTACAAAATAACTTAGAAGAGATCGACCTAACGAAGTCGATCTCCTACAAAAGAAAGTTATAAAAGTAATCCCTGAAAGAGACCTGACAAAGGTCCAAAAAAGAGGATTACTAGGAATAACTTAAAAATGAAAGCTACAGCTTGGACCGACAGGAGAAGTCGGACCAACGAAAACTACAGCTTGGACCGACAAGATAAGTCGGACCAACAAAACTACCACTTGGACCGACAAGAGAAATCGGACCAAAGAAAGCAAAAGAAGGACCGGCAAGAAAAGTCGGACCAAAAAGAAACAAGCGCTAAAAGGGACATAGCTTTACCCAATAAGCCACCCGACAAGGCTAACAAAATTGTTCAAGACTAACTAAAAAGGTTCCGCCAAGAACACTAAGAGTTGTCGAACGAAAGTCGTCCTACCTCAACCAAAAAGGAGACACCACAGACAAGTCGAAAGAAGGCCGAAAAGACCTCTCAAACAAATTATGCAAAAGATCGACATGATAGAATCGGTCAACTACAAATAAACTTGGAAAAGGACAACATAAGAGAAGCCGGTCATGGATTGACACTTAAAAACAGCTCAAAAAGGCTGAGCAACAAGACCTCAACATTCTCAAAGCGCATAAAGAAGTGCAAGCAAGCATGAGATAAAATACCAAGCTTCAGGGTTAGACCCAAAAAAGCTTAGAAGCTACTCGTTGCGTTTGTTTTAATGGGTTGCTAAAAGCAACCAAAAAGAGTGTCATCAAAGGATACCAACCACAAAGTAAAAAGTTAAAAGCCCACAAGCCGGGCCAACTACACAGATATCAAAAAACTAAAGATCAGAAGACTTTTTAATAGCACCAGTCTGAGGAGAAGGAGGGCGAGCCTGGAGAGGAACAGCATCCACAGTACCATCGTCCCGGTTTAAGATCTGGCAGTCAGGATCAGAAACAGGAGGGCCGACCTCAGTAGGAGGAACAGTAGGAGTTGACACCTTGGCAGAAGGAACAGGGAGAGGTTCAACATCATCATCATCCTCATCATCAGGGACAACCTTACCATTCCTGACGACATTCTCCAGGCTGAAGAGAGTGAGGTCAGCCCCGGGAGCAATAATCCAAACCTGCTCCTTCAGGTTCTCGTAAGCAGCAGTCACACTGCCAACGAGATGACCTTGGAGCTCAGAGTAATCAACTCGGGCATTCTCCAACTCCTCCCTCAGGTGCACCACCTCCCGATAAGATGTCACATAACTGTCCTTATGTCTCATAGCCGTATCCTCGGCCAGCCTCACCGAAGCCGCCAGAGAGAGGGAACTCGCCTTCTCATTCTTCAGATCCTTCTCCAACTTGGCTACCTTTACCTCAAGCTCTTCCTTCAGGCCCTTCATCCGGTCGAACTCCTATTTAGCCTCCTCCATAAATTCCTTAGTGGCATGGAGAGGAAGATTCTGAGTAGTTCGGTACAAGGCAGCCCCCATGTATGCCATTTTAACACTGTTTCGGGTCATAAAATCCAGATGGCGAAGGATTGACACATCATCCATGGGGAGGGTACCGTAGGGACTGATCTGCTGATCTACGAATTCGATTGCATTAAAATCAGGGGCGTCAAGGTTGAAGACCTCAGTTGTTTTTTGTTTCTTATTGGGAGGAGCACCAGAAGTAGCAGCTGAAGACTGTGGAGGCTCAGCCAGACGAACTCGAGGAGTGGGGATCACTTTTCTCGGCCCAGGAGAACTCGGAATGGGCGGCTTCACTGGCACTTGGGAAAATCCCTCCCCGGCCGCCTTGGCCGAGATGTTTTGAGCAGCAGCAGCCTTCTTCGCCTTCTTGTAGGCCTTCAGGGAATCATTATTTTTCGACATCTCTGAAAGAACAGAATCAACCATAACGACAAGTTACAACACAGGAAAAGAAAAGCTCAGAAAGCAAGTATAAAAACAAATCAGACAGTACCCAAAGCAGTTCAAACCAAAGACGGATCACTCAAGAATCTTTTTGTATCCAGATGGGGTGGTTTCCCCCACAAATCCTCAAGAACAACCACAAAAGCCCACTCAACCTCATTAAGCATCTCCCATGTATAACGTGGCACTCTCACATTCTTTTGCCACTCTAGAGGAAAAGCAGGCTCATCATTTTCATCAAGAAAAAAGGGGCGGACCCCCTCAACAGCACGGACGCGGAAGAAATAGTTCTTAAAATCTTTAAAAGACTCATCATACATGGCAAAAACTTTTTTCCCCTGGGCCGACCTGAAAGAAACCCAGGAAGCTTTCTTTTTGGAGGAACCTCCGGGCTTGGCCGAGACGAAAAGATAAAGGAAAAGAGTTTCAGAAGGTGCTATGCCTAACTCTTGGCAAAGTAGTTGAAATATTTTGATAAAACCCCAGGAATTCGGATGAAGCTGGGATGGAGCAATGTTACATGACCACAACAGGCCGGTTTCAAAAGCAGTAAAAGGAAAAGTAACGTCTAACTGGCTGAAGAAGTATTCATAAGCGTAAAAGAAGGGACGCTCCCCCTCGATGAAAGTATAAAAGCAAGCCCTCTCATCGGAATCAGGAGCTACGAGTTCATAATCCCTCTCCCGGGCACTGCTACTACAAATCTTAAGACGCTTCCTCAGTTCTACACAAAATTCAGCATCCACGACAGAGACACACATTAGGACAAGGGAGTCCAGCCAATCAGACATCCCCTCAGAAACTTTGGAAGACACCTCTACAATGTTATTGCGAGAAGACATGACGCCGAATAATCCTACAAATAAGAAAAGAAGATTGGATTACTAAAAAACATCTCGGACGAGGGGCAAAACAACTCGACAAAAATGACACAGGCAAACACATAGGAAAGGAAAACCCCAAGACTCAAAACCAAAGTCTTGGGGCATCCTTTGGAGGCAGAAATAAGGCAAGGTTTTAGGAAATTCCTACAGCTTACGAAGGTCTCAAATAAACGCAAAGGAAGCAAAAACACAAAAAGCCACTATCTTTCTACAGTTTCACCAAACAAAAGGGCATAGCAAAAAGCCGAAAGCAGGAAAATCGTCAAAGATACAACCTTTTCACAGAAACAAAAATCATCATTTCAAATACAATCATCAAAAGCACAAGTGGAAGCGACGGCAACATGCAAAACTCTAAAGGCATCAAGCAGCAGAGAAAGTCAAAGAAATCACACAAAAAGATGAAGAAATCCCAGAATACACAACAATCAGGCACAGTAAAACAGAAAAATCCAAACTTTCTCCAAATCAGACTTTCTCTAAATCAGACAAGAAAATGACGCAGAAGAAAGAGAAGGAGAAAACCAACCTGGAACAAAAGAGAAGCTGCAAAAACTGAAGACGGGAAAATGGAATCAACCCAGAGAATCACCAAATGATACTATCACGCAAGGAAAGGTAGAATGATGCGGATGAAAACAAAAAGTGAAAGAGTGAAGGAAGAAGTTACGAAGGAGAGAAACCGTTTTTTGATCGAAAGATTCAAAATAAAAACCAAGGGAAACGGGCAATTAAAACCAATTAATAAAGGTATTTAAAGCCTCGCATATTCCCAAAGTCAAAATATTAAATGCAAAAGCGCGCGCTTTCAGAAGAAGCGAAAGAAGAAACGTTCCACATTCAAAAAGACTCTACAAAGAAAGGAATCGACAAAATGCTTGAGTTCGGCTTCACTAAAAAGGACCGAAGCCAAGGATTCGACCTCAACAAGAAAGACCGAGCTCAAGCAGGGGCACTGTTCATACCCTGGGTCGAAGCTACCCGACCTGGGATGATTGGCGACAAAGCGACCAACCTCTTCAGGATCGGCTACCCGACCTCTTCTCAAAGAGGTCGGCCAAATCAACAGGAGAGCCCAATAAAGGGTCCAAATAGAGGAACACGACCCAAATCAAAAGGCGGCTCAAGCCTACAGAGAGAAGGGCAGTTCCGTTGAAGATAAGCTGACCTCACCAAAGATAAAATAAGATAAGATAAGATAAGATAACTAACTTATCTTATCTAAGAAGGTCACTTCTCACTACTATAAATACACTGGAGCACCCAGGTATAACTCATACTCTGATTCTACTAAAAACCTGCTTAATACCCGTGCTAACTTAAGCATCGGAGTCTCTTGCAGGTACCTCCCACCCTCCGGTGGCCAAGGATCACCAGTGCAGCAAGTCCAACAAGTCGGACACAACAGCTCCGGCCGCCACTAGCCAGCCGGACATGCCATCTCCGACCAGTACAGAAGATCTCATTCGAGATCGACCTCCAGTTTCAGGTAACCCTCGGAACAAGTACCAAACCTCTAGAAAATCTGCAAAGATTGCAAAGCAATGAAGAAACAAGCCAGACAGATGCTTGAGCACGACTTCCAAAGAGATCGAAGCTCTGAAAAGCACGATCTCACGGAAAGATCGAACTCAAGCAGGGGCACTGTTCATACCCTGGGTCAAGATGTCCGACCCAGGATGTTTAGCGACAAGCCGACCGACATCTTCAGGTCAGACTATCCGACCTCTTCTCAAAGAGCTCGGTCAATGTCCGACCTCTTCGGAAAGAACTCGGCCAAATCGCCGTAAGAGGCCCAAGCAGGCCCAAACGAAGGGACACAGCCCAATCTAAAGGCAGTCAAAGCCTAGAAAGATAAAGGCAGTTCCCTAGAAGATAAGATGACCTCACTCAAAGATAAGATAAGATAAGATAACTAACTTATCTTATCTAAGAAGGTTACTCTACACCATTATAAATACGCTGGAGCACCCAGGTATAACTCATACTCTGATTCTACTAAAAACCTGCTTAATACCCTTGCTAACTTAAGCATCGGAGTCCCTTGCAGGTACCCCCTACCCTCCGATGACGAAGGATCAGCAATGCAGCCAGTCCAACAATTCGGACACGACAGCTCCGGCCGCCACTCACCAGCCGGACACGTCAGCACCGACCAGTACAGAAGATCTCGTCCGAGATCGACCTCCAGTTTCAGGTAACCCTCGGAACAGGTATCAATATTTGGAAGAAGATATGGGTATTTTGGACACGCCTTGTTCATGTCGGTGTAGTCAACGCACATCCTCCACTTGCTGTTCTGTTTCTTGACTAGCATCGCATTTGCCAGCCAAGCCGGATATTTGACCTCTCTGATGAAGCCAGCCTCTAGGAGGGATCGAATTTGCTCTTCGACCACTTGAGCTCGTTCAGGACCGAGCTTCCATCTCCTCTGCTGTACAAGTTGGGATCCTGGGTACACTGACAATTTGTGTGCTATGAGCTCAGGATTTATACCGGGCATGTTAGAGGCTTTCCAGGCGAAGAGATCGGAATTCTCTTGTAGGAGCCTTATCAGCTTCTGCTTCAAGTCTTCTTTCAGATTGGCTCCTATTTTGGTATTTTTTCCGTCCTCTTGCCCGATATGGACTTCTTCGGTCTTCCCTCTGGGTTGTGGTCGCAACTCTTCTCTAGCTCGGATAGCTCCGAGATTAATTGTATTCACTTCCTTGCCTTTGTCCCTCAGGTTTAGGCTTTCATTGTAGCACTTTCTCGCCAGCTTCTGATCTCCCCTGATGGTTGCTATTCCATCTGGTGTTGGGGATTTCATGTAAAGGTGGGCGGTGGATACCACTGCTCCAAGCCGATTTAGGGTCGTTCTTCCTATTAAAGCATTATAGACCGAGCCCACATCAACAACTATGAAGTCAATGCTTAGAGTTTTGGATTTCATCCCCTTTTCAAAGGTTTTATGTAGGGGTATGAATCCTGGTGGTTTTGTGGGTGTGTCCCCCAATCCGAAGAGGGTGTCAGGATACGCCCTTAACTCCTTCTCGTCCAATCCCAACTTATCAAAAGCTGGTTTGAACATGATGTCTGCTGAGCTCCCCTGATCCACTAGGGTTCTATGTAGATGAGCATTGGCGAGAATCATGGTAATTATCACCGGATCGTCATGTCCGGGGGTAATACCCTGCACGTCTTCTTTGGTAAAACAAATGGTGGGGAGGTCAAGTAGATCCCTTCTGACTTGATAAACTTCCTTTAAATGCCTTTTACGAGATGATTTTGTGAGTCCCCCTCCAGCGAACCCTCCCGAGATCATGTGTATGTGTCATTCCGGGGTCCGTGGTGGTGGGTCTCTCCGATCTTTCTCATCTCGCCTCCTCTTTCCATGGTTGTCCGACCTTTCCATGAGATATCTTTCAAGCTGACCTTCCCTGGCCAGCTTTTCTATCACATTTCTTAGGTCATAAAAATCATTTGTTGAGTGCCCATATAACTTGTGATATTCACAGTATTCGCTACCACTTTCCTCCTTTTTGTTCTTGATGGGCCGGGGGGAGGTAGCTTTTCAGTGTGACATATTTCCCTGTAGATGTCGACTAGGGAAACTCGCAAAGGAGTATAAGAGTGATACCTCCTGGGCCTTTCATACCCAACTTCTTCTTTTTTCTTGGGCTCCCTCTCCTTCTCCTTTGATGAGTGAGAGTGCCCAGGTCGCCAGCTTGGTTCTCGCAGCCTGGCATTTTCCTCCATATTGATGTAATTTTCAGCTTTTTCTTGTACATCACTCAAAGAAGTCGAATGCCTTTTCGAGATGGACTGAGAAAAGGGGCCTTCTCGAAGTCCATTTACTAGGCCCATGATTACTGCTTCTGTAGGTAGCTCTTGCATTTCCAAACACGCCTTGTTGAACCTCTCCATGTAGTCTCTCAGGGGTCCTCCGATCTCTTGTTTTACTCCCAGGAGAATAGGCGCGTGCTTGACTTTGTCCTTTTGAATTGAAAATCACATCAGGAACTTTCACGCAAGGTCTTTGAAACTGGTGACCGACCTTGGGGGGAGGTTTTCGAACCACTTCATCGCCGCTTTTATCAAAGTCATTGGGAAGCTTTGTAGTGGGTAGCATCAGAGGCGTCGGCCAGATACATTCGACTTTTGAAGTTGCTCAGGTGATGCTTTGGGTCGGTGGTCCCGTAGTAGAGATCCATGTCAGGGCTTTTGAAGTTTCTTAGAACTTTTGCCCTCATGATGTCTTCACTGAACGGATCTTCTCCCCCTAAGGGGGGAATCTTCTCGGTCACTGCGAGAGTTCTTACCTCGGAGATTGGATTCTAATCTTAAGAGCTTTTTTTAAGCTCTTTTCATCGCTCAACCTCTCTCCTTAGGTTTCTCTCCGCTTCCCTCTATCACTCTAGTTCTTGTTCTAGCTGTTCTAGCCATCCTTGGTGGCCGTGAAGCAGCCCCATGAGGTCGGTGGCGTGAGGTTGCCCCCTTTCTCTGATTCGTGCACTTCAGAGGGGATTCCCTTTGGGTCTTTCACCCCTGAGGGGCCTTCTCTATGCTGGTTATCCGCTCCTTGCAGAGTTATTATGGTTCTGTCATTGTTGACTGCATCTTGGTGTTCTTGCTCAAATTTGAACGCAGTGTGTCCGTCCTCGTTCAGGTCATCCACCATCATGCGTTCATCTCCCAGGTCTCCGGCAACGTCGCCAATGTTACGTAGGTAACTTGAGATAGGTGGATTGGTCTTGAAGGATTGGCCCAAACGTCAGTGGAAGGTGGTCTCTGACTTGGTTTACGTTTAGGAGCTGCCGTCCGAGTTGCGTATGTGAAAGAATGGGGGGTGGTACCTGCAAAGACATTCTGATGCCTAAGTTAGCAAGGGAGTAAGCAGGTTTAGAGTATTGGAACTTGGTTTTACCTGAGTGTGTTAGTATATTTATAGTGGTGATCTAATAACCACCGTTGGAGTAGTTCCACTTCTGAAGGTGGATAACTATCCCTTTATCTTAGGGTTGTTAAGATATTGCTTCTGGAAGTGGATGTAAGATTTTAGGAGACAGTTACTTATTCGAATAATTGTTATCTGCCAGCTTATGTCGAGTCCGACCTCTTTGGAGGGGGGCTTATATCGTATCCGACCTCCTCGAGGAGGTCGTGTAGATGGTGAAGGCCATCCTCTGGATTGGACCTTTTTGATTTATTTGGGCCTGGATCAAAGTGTTGGACCAGGGTATGAACACTTATATTTATCAAAATTTATACACATAAATTAATATAGTTTATATCTATATTTTTAAAAATTGCAAACATAAATTAAAAAAAATTATTTACTCTAAAAATACTAAAATTTACTAGCTCCAAGAATTTCTCTTTTCTGATTTTGGTAACTGAAAAAAAAATTATTCTATTCCTTGTCTCATTTATCCTTTTTTTAATCTCTATTTTATTTCTTAAATTTTTACATTATCACCCACAATTTAAATATGTCCAGTATTTATAAAATATTTAAAAAACGATATGTATTTCATTTCAAAATGATCATGTGTAAGAGAGATTATTCAACAAATATTCTCCTTTTAAATTAAAATAATATTTTAATATTACAAAATAACTTCTTAGTTGATCATTTTTTTTCAAAGACATTAGATTTTATTGATGCAAATGAAGGAATGATGTCTACTGGTGGAGATTACAAAAAAGAAGTAGGGTAGTATACCCAAAGTTACATTAAAGAAATATAAAAAGATAAAAGATCTAATTGAGAAAGAAAGAACAAAGAGTGTGTGGCTGATAATTATTACAGTCTCTCAAGTTCTTAGAGCAGCTTGACCGAAGAAGAAAGGATCTTTGCCGAAGCCCGTCGATCACTTTCAAAGACCCAAGAATTAGGATTTTTTCAAATATTCCAGAGAATAATTACAAGATGCAGAGTTAGATGGGTTGAATTTATTTCTACCTTGACTACATTAAGAATTCTCAATCATCATTCATGAAACTTGTTGCTACCTCCAACAGCTCTTGGCATGTATGATAATAGCGGACTTTGATTTTAGATTTCTTCCATCATTTTGCATCTAAATAAACAGTATACAACTGTTTCATCTTTTTCTTAGCAATTTGGGCAGATTTTTGATGTGGAAGAGAACCGCCGATGGAGAAGGCAGAGCACATGGAGCTGTTCATGAAGACACTTCCACAAAAAAAAAATTGTGCAAAGTTCTAAGTCTCCAAATAGAGTTCCAAAGTTCTATTTGCACGCATGAGTGGGGGGCATAACTCAATAGGTTCATGGAGAAAATTATATACAACTAGGTAATCTGAGGCTATAGTATAAGACTTGTTCTTGTTCAGTGTCCATTGGATTTGATCCTCCTCTTCCTCAATTTTAATTGAAAAGATTCTATTGTTGATTTCTTTAGGAAAAAGGCTTTGAAACTAGTTGCTGATTCCACTGTTTTTCTTCATTTAATGGGTCTTTAACCCAAATGATTGTTATAGCTATTGCGTGGAGAGTTGAACTTTGGAAAATGGTGAAAAAGTATGGAGGAGGTAGCCAGGGATCGTCAAAAACTCTGATGGAGGAGCCCGAGCTAACTTGCCAGTTCAGGCCTTTCTCAACAACATTTTTACCATCTAGCAGACTTTGCCAGCCCCATGAAGATAATGTCCCTATTTATGCTCTCATTGCATCAGAATGTCTAAAATACTTTCCTTTGAGAATTCTTACTAGTAAGGACTTGGGTTGAGCAATTATTCTCGAAAACTATTTTTCTAGTAGAGCTAGGTTCTGAGATTTTAGGTCTTTGATTTCTAAACCACCTTCTTTCTTTGGCCTAGTCAGTGTATTCTAGCTTATCCAAACCATTCTCCTCTCAGAATTCCTTTGCCCCCACCAGAATTGTGAAAGCATGCTATGAATTTATAAAATTAAAGTGTCAGGGAGTTTGAAGCATGACAAGATATATATTGGGATTGCCTCACCAACTACTTTAAGTAAAACATATCGTCCACCCGATGAAGGAGAGCTCCTCTTTCACCCCATTATCTTCTTTCGAAATTTTTCCTTGATTAAAATAAATGTCGCCTTCTTTGATCTATTCACAATAGAGGGTAGACCAAGATACTTGTCCTGTGCACCAACATGGCTAATATTAGAGTCTCTGTCAGTTGAGTCCATAGTGATTGTGGAGTATTATTACTAAAGAAAATAGCGAATTTGTTGAGGTTAACCCGCTGTCCACTAAAGCTCCCATAGTGCTCCAACAACTCTAGAACTCTACCTGAGCTATTACTAGATACCTTACAAAATAAGATAGAATCATCTGCAAATAGAAGGTGGTTTACTCTTGGGCATCGTCTATTCACCTGGATACCTTGAATTGCACTGCTTTGTTCAGCATTGTGTAGCAAGAAGGAGAGGCCTTCTGCACAAAATAGGAAAAGATACGGGGATAGAAGATCATCTTGTCAGATACCTCTATTTGATTTAAAGAAATCATAAGGTTGACCTTTCAGAACAATATATCAAGAAACAATAGTTACCAATTCACGAATAGAATTCATCACAATATTATCAAAACCCAATTTGTCCAATATAAACCACAAAAAGTGTTATTCCACTCTATCATAAGCCTTGTTCATATCTAGTTTGATAGCCATTTCGTATTCCATCCCCTACTTCTTGGTTTTTAAGTAATGCATACACTCATGAGTTATCAGGATGTTATCAGATATTAGATGACCTTTGATAAATACACTCTGATTTAAGCTGACAAGCTTATTCATTAAACCTTGAAATTTGTGCAATATCACCTTAGATATAAATTTATAGACAATTATTGAGAGGTTAATATATCTCACCTGAGCCATGTTGCTTGCATCCGGTATTTTTGGAATGAGGCAAATATGCGTGTGGTTGAAACTTTTGAGAATTTGACCACCCGCAAAAAAGCTCCATATTGTCCAAAAAATATCACCATTCACAATATCCCAATAAGTCTGAAAGAATTTTGAGGTCATCCCATCATCACCAGAGGCACTTTAGAAATGTATGCTGAATGTTGTTTGTTTTACTTCCTCCATAGTAATAGACCTTCTGAGCTTTTGGTTCATAACAGCTAATACTCTAGGTTCAAAATCATCAAAGAAGGGATCTGGATCAGCATAACACTCTAATGAGAATATACCTTTAAAGTATTTTTCAGTAATTACGGTAATGGCAGCGTTAGAGGTAGCTTCCTCTCCATTATCATCAATTAGCTTCCATATCTTATTTTTTTTTATTCTCAATCTAAACTTTTGATAAAAGAACTTAGTGTCTTGACCACCCTCATTAAGCCATTTGACTCTTAATTTTTCTGTCTAATAAAGCTCTTCATCCGGAAAAGTAATTTCTAGCTTCCTTTCAAAGTCTGTTAATTTGGTGCCCCTAGAATCCCTGCTGCCCGAAGATCTTCAATGTGACTAGTGGGCTGGTCAATTTCGTTTTTAGAGTTATAGTTGCTCTCTTGTTGTCATTGAACAATTCTGTGCCTACATCTTTTTATTTTTGAGATAGGGTGAACATGAATGAGCCATCAATCTCCTCTCTCCAAACCTCTCCCACTATCCGTCTTATTTCCTCCATTGCACACCATCTGTTTTTGGAATTTAAAGCATTTTTTTTACCTTTCTGAATTCGGATTGGTATCAAGTAATAAGGGGGCATGATCCGAGCCTAGTTCAGAAAGTCTGATAACCATGGAGTTAGAATATTGCTGCTGCCAATCAATTCCTATTAATACCCTGTCCAATCTCTCCTGAATTAATTCATTTTCTCTATGTCTGTTTGATCATGTAAACGGCCTCCCAATCATACCTAGATCCAAGAGAAAATTATCATCAACAAAATCACTAAATGCATAAATGGTAGAAAGAGCTTTATCATATCCACCCTCTTTTTCTAACTAAGACAAAATAGCATTAAAATCACCCATGATAATAACCTTACCCTTAAACTGTTGAATAATAGGATGTAGCTCCACAAATTGATGAAAGCGTGTCTGTTCATTAGTGCTTAAATATACACCAATCTCATTAAGAGTCATATCCTAAACTTTGGAAGCAATGAAATATCAGTTTGATTAGGTCATTTGAACATTCAGCCCATCTTTCCATTCAAAAGCTATCCCATCTACTGTTCTATCCGACTCCATAATATGATGATTATAACCAACTAAATTCAACTTTTGTTCCACTTGTCGAACTTGGTTTTTAGTTTCACAGATGAAACCAAGCTCGGGAGGGTGAGATTCTTTAAGATTATGGATTGTTAGGGGTCTCCCAAAACCCTGACAGTTCTATGATATTAGCCTCATATCTCTTTGGGTGGCACTTGACGGCTATCACCCTCCACCTAATCATCCTATTGCATGTTGATTCCCAAACAGTTTTTTTTAAGTTGTCTCCATTCTCCTTTTCCATATATCTTCCTTTTTCCTCCAAAATTTCGGTTTCGGATCTAATCTTTCTGTCTTGCTAACTTCTTCAGTTTCAGATTTTTATTCATTTTGGGAGATCTAGAATAAGAGCTCAAAGTTGAGTCCTCCAGATTTTTTTGGTTTGTGATGCCTTGCAAGATTATTGCTTTTCCCATGCTGGCTACTGATATCAAACCATCAATCTCCCCTCCTCTTAAATCATCAGCCAAGATTCTGGGTGCCTTTTCAGCTATCTAATTCTTTTTGTCTCCCGTATCAACTACCTTCAATTTAGAAAAACCCTTCACCAATCAGTCAGGAGTGGGATTCTTCTTTGGTTGAGGAAAGCTTGTCCCAACTGTAGTTGAGGTAGCAAATCCTGGCTCCTTCTTATCTTCTATTCCCCCCCCCCCCACTTGGTTTATCTTTGTCCACTCTCCAATTTAGTTTCTTTTTATACAGTTCTAGACTGAATCTTCAGTGAAGTCATTACATCCTTTTAATTCATGGCCTATCTTTCTACAATAGACACAAAACTTTTCTACCCTTTCATACCAAAGGCAAATCTCCATGGAATTCTGTTTCGGTCCTACAATTGTAAGCTTGTTCATCAATCTTCGATCTCTACATAATTTCACCCTTTCCTTGAGAATTATGGTTTCTTTGCCCTTAATCTCAAAGAAACCAAGAGTACATCTCCCATGCTTCCACCCACTTTTTGCCCTACCTCCTTCGTTTTGAAACTCTCCGACATTTTTCAAAATTGTAGCCAAATCGAGAATGTCAAAATCACATCCCTTATAGTCTCATACTCATCCCTTTATTTTCTTACGTACAGAATGAAGCCTTTGAAAAACCATGGTGAGCCCCTCTCAATACGGAGCAGTTTAGATTCTTGTTCGAAAAAGAATTAACAACAATTATGCCTAATCGCACTCACCCGAAATTCCTCCGGGTTGCTCCATATTGCCTTCATTGGCATTCTATATTTTTCCAACAGAATAAAGTCTATTCGCAAACAGCCAGCGTTTCAAACTTTTCGTGCATGCATGGATACCATTCTGAATGTCTTCCTCTCCAAGAAACACGACTTCCTCATTTTTACCATCACTATTTGGCTCATTGTGATGATGATTCTCCTCTCTTCCATCCATGCTGATTACTGATGTGGTGAAAATAGAATAGCAGTTATGGTTTAGTAATCTGAACAAATTTGAATTTGAAGAAGAAAAGTCAAACCCTAGTGGGGCGCCTCGAAACCCTAGCAGAGCGCTTGGTAGCCCTAGTGCACTGCGTATATCTTCTTAGTTGATCCTCACTCTTTTACTTTTGACTTCTAATATGACTTTCATTTTAATATTTAAATTCTATATCTCTTTCCCTTAAATCTTGTTAAGTTAGTTTATCTTTATCACCACTTACCATATCATCTTAGAGCATAATATGGGTTAATAGTCAAATTCGTTTATGAAAGATCACCCATTCTTCAAATTAATCCTCAAATAATTTTTTTAGTCATATTAGTCCTTAAAAGATAAAACGTAAGTCAAATTGGTCCTTTCGTTTGTTAGACGATGATGTGTCACGTTAAGTGCCACGTGGCATGATAACGTGGTAGGTTAATGCCACATGTCACAATATGATTGGTTGACGTGTCAGTTCAGTGACACCTAGCACGTCACGTGTTACTTGACGTGTAAAAATGTTATTTATAATCAAAATAGTCCCTGAAAGTCCATACGTAAGTTATTTTTATCCCTAAAATTTTAAAAATTAATCACATTAGTCCTTATATAATTTTTTTTATTTTTTTCAAAATATTAAATTTAAAATTTTTTTGATAAGACTAATTTTAATATTATTTTTTAGACTTTAATAAACAAAATTTTTTTTACATAAAATAATTAAATTATTATAAAGTTATTTTATCATTTGTATTTTGAAATTTTACATTTTCAAATTATAAATTTTTTATAGTGAATTTTTTTTATTTAAGCAAGTTTATTAAATTATTGTTGATTATATATTTAAAAATTTAATATTTTAAATCTCACTAAATAATATAGTAGTTATTTTAAAATTTAAATCTTTAAATTTTTAAAATTATAATTTTTATTATTGTTTAATTTATATGGTTTAACTCAATAATTGAAAAACCGATTTGTGGGATCACTTGTTGAATCTTAATATTTTAATATAATTTTTTTAAAATAACTACTATATTTATTTAGTGAGATCTAAAATATTAAAATATTTAAAATAAGGGCAATTCATTTAAATAAAAATGTTTAGAGATCAATTTTACTAGAATACAACTTTCTAAACCGCAAGACGTAAATAGAACTTTTTACAAATCTATAGAAAACACTACTGACAGTAGCAGATTATAGAAATATGTAAACTACTAGTAGCAACCGCAGTTTACGTGAAGCAGTGTGCAAGCAGAAACCGTTATAGACAGCAACAGTTTGTGTATGATTGGACTTGGTCATAAACCGCTACAGGTAATAGCGGTTTATGTGTGGTTATATTCCTGTTTTCTCCATTGCATATGCCTGATATGCTGATTTCTATCCTGATCATCTTCCTTTATTTGGTGTAAAATCTGATCAACGTGAAGATTTACAATTTTTGCTAATGCTTGTTTTCATGCAGGCAAAAATTAACCGCCATTTCTCTCAGTAGTTATTAAAACTAGGTTTAATTATTTTGTTGGTTCTATAGTTTCGTGAAATTTTTATTTAGGTTTCTATTAGGTCCCTCTTGATAGTAATTCGTTTAGTTGTATAGGGACCCAAGTAAAAAAAATTGATGGAGGACCTAAATAAAAGGAAAAAAAAAAGTTTAGGGACCCAATTAAAAAAAATTGGTGCACGGACTCAATTAAAAGGAAAAAAAGTATAGGGACTTAATTAAAAATTCGGCGAAACTATAGGAACCAATAGAATAATTAAACCTTAAAACTACTATATTTATTTAGTGAAATTCAAAATATTAAAACTAGTTAAATATAGTATTTATTTTACTAAATATTTTGGATTTTACTAAATAAATATAGAAGTTATTTTAATATTTTAGATCTCACTAAATAAATATAGTAGTTATTTTTAAAAAATATATTAAAATATTAAGATTCAACAAGTGATTCCACAAATCGGTTCTTTATTATTGAGTTCTACCATATAAATTAAATAATAATAAAAATTATAATTTCAAAAAATTTTAAAGCTTTAAATTTTAAAATGACTGCTATATTATTTAGGGAGATTTAAAATATTAAATTTTTAAATATATAATCAACAATAATTTGATAAACTCGTTTAAATAAAAAAATTTCACTATAAAAATTATAATTTAAAATATTAAATTTTAAAATACAAATGATAAAATAATTTTTATAATAATTTAATTCTTTTTATTATTTTATGTAAAAATAATTTTGTTTATTAAGATCTAAAAATTAATATTAAAATTAGTACTATCAAAAAATAATTCAAATTTAATATTATGAAGAAAAATTAAAAAAATTATATAAGGACTAATTTGATTAATTTTTAAAATTTTAGGAATGAAAATGACTTACGTCTAGACTTTCAAAGACTATTTTGATTATAAATAACTTTTTTACACGTCAAGTAACACGTAGCGTGCTCGGTGTCACTGACATTGCACGTCAACCAATTATCTTGTGACACGTCATTGTCTAACTAACAGAAGGATCAATTTTGACTTACGTTTTATCTTTCAATGACTAACATGACTACAAAAATTATTTGAGGACTAATTTAAAAAATGTGTGATCTTTTAAGGATGAATTTAACTATTAACCCAACATAATATCAAATGAAAATTACTTATTTGACCAATAATAAAAATAATAAATACATACATTCTTTAAAGAAATGTTTACATAATATTTTTCTTATAATAAATTGAATTTAGTTAACATATATCCTGAAAACATATGAAAATTATTGATAACAAAAAATTTTAATTTTTTTAATAAATACAAAATAAATACATTAAAAAATATTTTTTTATATTTTTAATAAATTTTTTTCAATTTATAATCTTAGAGTAACTTGAATAGGTTACTTTTGGATATTATTTTATATATATATAAATATAAATATATATATAATAACTGAATTGATTTAAAACTAAAATTTATATTAGACATAATATCTGAAATAAGATCGATATTAATAAAGAGAGACTATATTACTTAAACAAAATTAATTAAATGTACTCCTTGTATAATTTATTAAATAAAATAATTAAAAATAATATAAAATCTAAATTAAGTTGAGATTAAGTATTGGAGTGACAAATTTTACATTAAATCTTAAATTAATTTTTATGATAAATAATCTCACACATTCTTATATAATATTTTGTAGGATCCAAAATAAAATTAAACTAAAACAAACATTGAAAATACTCTAATACATGTGTCTTTAGTATACAAAATAACAAAATTCTAATAAATTATACTACAATCAAATTATTTCAGCTATTCTTTTAGAATTATAAAATTAATTTTACATTCTATCAGTATACAAATATTTTATACAAATAATTAATTATATATTAATATATAAATAAAAATAACTAATTTTTAAATTTATTATTTAAATATATAAATATATTAATCATCGTATAAAATTTTTATATTATTATTATAATAAAATTAAATTAATTTTTTTTATAATTACATTATGTTAACACTAAAAGGTATTCCCTACATAAAGTACTTGCAGTGCATGAAAAACATCCATTAGTAAATTAATTATTTAACGAAAGAATTACAGTGTCATTATGCTGGATTGATTTTATCTTAGTAGTCCGTCGTACATGATGAGATATTTTTATGGGTCTAAAAATTGGCTAACAGATTAGCCCAATTTAAAATAAAAATTAATTGTCAGTAAAATAATAAAAATAAAAAAATTCTGTACTTTATATTTTAATTTTTAACGAGCCTAGATGTATTTACATGTAGAAGAAAACGCATAAAATAAGCAAATTCTAATTTCGCTGAAATTGAAAAGAGTGGAAGGTTAATGGTTTGATAGCAGAGTGAACTCAAGTAAGAGTAAGAGTGAGAGTAAGTCAGGAAGAGAGCAGGAAATCAAGATGTTGGGATCTAATAGACAAGAATGGAGACCCCACACTTCTCACCTGCCCCTCTCACTCTGTCGTCTTCAGCGCCTGCTTTCACCACGCAATGTCTCCATCCACAATCTCCCTAACCTTATTTATTTATTATTATTGTTGAGTCAATTGACAAGCCTCGTCCTCCATTTTATGCAGCCTTCAATGACTTTTGGGCCGATTGCGACTACAGAGTACAGACTTTTTTTTCTGTAATTAATTTTTTTTAAATGAATTTGAGTTCATTAATATAAATACAGTACATTTATCTATTTAAGTAAATATTAAGGTACTAAAATAGGAATCTAGAGTATAAAATTATAATTAAAAAAATAAAGATATTAACAAAAGACATAATTTATTTTTATTTTTATTATTTTTATTAATTTTTTATAATTATATATTTTTTTAAAATTTTTAAATAAAAAAACGAAAATAAATTAAATTTTTATAATTTGTTCTACTTTATCATTAAATAGAATATAAAAACACTAAATTTTATGTCTCTTTCTTTTATATTTTATTTTTAATATCTTATCTGATCGTATTCTAAAAAAGAAATACAACCTAAAAATTTTAAATTTTGTGCGTATTATATATACACGTAATAACCCATTAGTAAAGGATTAATTCTAAATAAAATTTAAATTTATAACTAATTAATTTTTGACTTATTAAATTAAAAAATATGTTAAAAAATAAAATATTTTTTTTATTATTTTTTTTAGGTGACAACAAATAATTGAGAACGTCTGACGTCTAGTGTCCACTTTACTTGGCAAAGTGTGTCAGATTGCCATTAACCATACACCTGGACCTAAACCATGGTGCCACACATCTTGTCATCTAAAGTAAATAACATATATTAATGATTAATCCAACTAAGAACTTGTTGCATACATCCCTTGATTGGAATTTTCCATTTGAGCCATGACATTGAATCAGTGAAGAATAGATAATATTAATTTCTTTAATCTTACTTAAAAAATAAGGTAATGTATCTAGATTATACAAACTTGAGTACATATGCATCAAATGGCAAATGCAGGCTCACCAGCTGAAAGAAAGGAAACCGAAAAAGATTTGGAAGCAACACATGGAACAGAGAAATACTTTGCCTAAAATGTTGATGATAAGAAATTTGGAAAAAGGAAAGAAATTAAGAAGACCATTCTTGAAGAAAATGAAGTTAAATATACTACAGAATTACGGAAAAGAACACAAGTGAAAGAGCTAATTATTGAATGGAAATCACCAAAAACAAAAGAGTATGTACCAGAATCAACAAGCATAACGCAACATGGCTATGACACAGAAGACACAAGATTAAGTCCCACAGATGAAGGAAACAGAACATCAGAAAATACTATTGATGAATTACCAAAGAAAAACACTGACACGGACCGAAAGTTAGTCGAGTCGGTAGATCCTTTGAAGATGAACGAGTTGATCTTTTCAGGCACATATTCCAGAAAAATATTTCTCTATTCCATGTGTTGCTTCCAAATCTTTTTCAGTTTCCTTCCTTCCAGCTGGTGAACCTGCATTTGATACATATTGTTATTTGGCTTCGGATATCTTTCTCCCTAATTACTTGAATCAACCTCAAAATTACTTGACCTCTCATATGCAAAAACGATACGGAATGTCTCAATTGACATTTTTACGTAAATCGAATTCATACAATTCGAATTAGGAATTTTAATAGTAAATCAAATTTATATAATTTGAATTACTCAAATTTTAAATCAACTACTAAATCGAATCAATAATGTTCGATTTAACCTCCTCCATAGTAAATTGAACTGATTGTTTCAATTTCATGAACTTGTAAATCAAATAAAGTAGTTTCGATTTACTACTTATAACATGTCTTAATTAAATCGAACCAAATAGTTCATTTACTATTCATAAGCCTTTTATAGTACTTCTAATATTTTTAAGTTATTTTTTTAAAAATTATTTTACATAAAATAAAATATCTTTTGTTATATAATTTAAATATATTTATTAAAAAATATATTTATTCAAATTTTAAATACAATATTCTTCTACATAATTAATAATTCTAAAATTAAAAAATTATTTTATTTTATACAAAGTAATTAAAAAAAGATTAAATTTAAATATAAATATTTATACATGTACTCAAATTTTAAATAAAATATTTTATATAATTAATAATAATTTAAAAATTAAAAAATTATTTTATTTTATATATTAAAAAGAAAAAATAAACTGACAAAATATTTAATTGTGAGATTTTTTTTTAAATTAATATTTATTTATTAAATTAAAAATAATATATAAAATAATATATTTTAATACTCTTTTTAAGTACTCTTAATAATAAAATTATTATATATGAATTGTTGATTTTTTGGACAAAATAAATAAAAAATTGATCATATAATAATAATAATAATAATAATAATAATATATTATTATTATTATTATTATTATTATTATTATTATTATTATTATTATTATTATTATTATTGAAAGTATTTAAAAAAATACTTTAACCAAGTGGGTATATTATTATTATTATTATTATTATTGTTATTATTATTATTATTATTATTATTGAAAGTATTTAAAAAGAGTACTTTAACCAAGTGGGTATAATATTTTTTTTCTCTCATAGAAATATTTTTAAGAGTTATCAATTTATTTTTATTAAAATTAAAAAATTTAATATAATTTTATATATTAATAAATATACAAATTTATTTAATTTTTATATATTTATATTTATTATAATATTTTTAAAATTTAATAATGATGCTACCAGCAGCATGATGAAGTTGGATTTTTAACTATATAATTTAGGGGTATAAGATTTTATTCACATTATCTTTCCTAGAAGAATAGTAAAAAATCAAGCTAAGATGATGCCAACTTAAGTAACTGACTAGACGATAGTTATACGATACACAATAATAATAAATATTTTGTTAGTTTATTTTTTTAATGTATAGAATAAAATAATTTTTTAATTTTTAAATTATTAATTATATAAAAAAATATTGTATTTAAAATTTGAGTAAATCTATTTTTAATAATTTTTTAAATAAATTTATTTAAATTATACCATAAAAAATATTTTATTCCATGCAAATCAATTTAAAAAAAAATGACTCGAAAAATGTTAAAAATACTATAAAAGGTTTAAGTAAATATAAAAGTTTAAGTAAATATACTTTATGAGTAGTAAATCGACTCTATTTGGTTTGGTTCGATTTAATCAAAATATATAGTGAAAATTATACTTTATAGTATTACTTGAAAAAAAATTGACAGGTTTTATTTTCTGAAAAAATAACTTTTAGAAGACCTCACAAGAAATTCCGGTAAATGAATAAAATTTAGATACTAGACCGTAACTTGAGAAAAAGATGCAGAAGTGTTTCGATGTAATCAATAACGTATGATAAACTGAAAATAGGAGAACACTAAACTAGTGTTCTCTCAAATTTTATTCGTGACTTAATTTTTCAAATTTGACGTTGTATAATCAAGCTAGTCCTTTTATCAGTTGTTAAGGTTCAACTTCCTCTTGACTCTCTGAGTTGCAATTCTAATCCATATTCCATTAGCGAGATATGATTTCCAGCAAAAAATACAATTTCTTCAGTCTAAGAACTTTCTTACAGCACATCCCATTTTCTGTAAGACTTTTATTCTGTTCTAGAGGACTAAAAGACCGACCTATCTAAGAACATAATGAAAAGAACGAGATTAAACAAATATGAGATGCAGAATCAACATATTAATCCATATAAAAGGTTAGAAGTTTCCTTCAAGAGCTTATCTTCTGACCCTGACAAGTGTTAGGGATATATCATGAATGTAAGAAAAAAAAAATCAATACTACATATTTTACAAGATTCTAGTAAACTAATAGCATACAAATGGTTGCACTGATATGATAGCAATGAACATGGACAACCTATTGGTTTCCGAAAGTCTACCAGCAAGTAGAACATATTGTCAGCTCAAAAAATATTCTGCCATCAGAATCCAATTCTATATCAATGGTTAAGAAATTATCAAGAAAGTTCAAGGCTTCCAAGCCTGGTACATGAGAGAATAACAATGAAAAAGGTAAGCGAGCAAGGAGCATAATGTGCTCAGCAAAGTTCTACAATACAGAAAAGTATAACTACTATGCATCATGGACTGCTATGCATCATGGAAAGATCTTAAGATACTTTCGTCACCTGCTGATGGGAAATCGGTGCGATGCAATAGCTGCTACACCTGATCATAACAAAATGGTTCCACTCCCATTTTTGTTCTTCGTTCTATCTGTTCCCTATGCAAGTTCAAATATGAAAATAGTGGTTAGATTGAGATGATCGACATAAGCCTAAATGATGATATTCCGATGAAATGTACACCGTAGAGCTGAATTCCCCATTGACAGGATCGAACTTCATCCATACATACAGGCACAGATATAGGCCTGAGAAGTTCATGTTACCTCACGGCAAACAAATGTCTCCTTTATTTGTTAAACATTGATCTAACTTACATCTTAGTTTATGCTACCACACTCTTCATATAGAATTGACTGCTAACAAATACTAGCATTCAAGTTCCAGTTAACAATTTGCATGAAAAAGTTGAAGATAAAATTAAAGGAAAAAAAGGTTCGGGTTCCTCCAACTACAGGATTTGCCAAAATGAACGACATATTTATCCTCCCAAACTCGAGCTTTATACTTCAGTCTAAGGAAACTTCTTCCCACCAAAATTTCTTTCCTTTTCCTCTCCTACAACTCTACCAGTGACCAGTTGCAATATTAATCACATCAAAGAAGTTCGAACCTCAGCCAATACTAAAGTGAGCATGCCTCTTTGCATCACGTTTTCAAACTATTTTATGTCTCTATTAAGTGTCGCGAAATTCGGTCAACAGATGGCTCCAACAGATAGAACTTAGAAAAGACCCCCTTACTTCAAGCTCCAAGTACCAAAACAGAGATACTAGACTAGGGGCTAACAAGCATTGGTGCAAATAGTTTGCAGAAGCTTGCGAAATCAAAGACCTTCTCCAGATATGATATGGCATTGGTATCTAAATCTAAAACTTTGAATTGTAACAAAGCCTAAAGCCGTTCTAATTCCCTGTTGAATCCACTATTCTTAGCAATACACAAAACAAAGCATAACAAATTAACATTATTTCATACCTTCATTCCATTGAAGCTTTTGCTCCAACCTCCTTGAGCTTGGCTATGATAGCCTCAGCCTCCTCTTTTGTCAAACCCTTCTTCAAGACCGTTGGCACCTTCTCCACCAAGTCCTTCGCCTCCTTCAATCCCAAGCTCGTGAAAGTTCTCACCTCCTTTATCACCTTGATCTTCGCCGCGGCGTCGAAAGCATCCAGCTTCACGTCAAACACCGTCTTCTCTTCCTTCTTTGCTTCCTCTCCGGCAGCACCAGCGCCAGCACCACCACCTCCCTTTGCCGCACGTTTTCTCAGAGCACCCTTCAATCCCCCGAGCTCCATTCCCGGGGTCATCAGCATCATTAACGGTAACTCGTTAATTCCCTTTTTCTTCTGCATAATCTCCACCAGGTCCACCACTTCCATTAGCGTCAGCGCTGTGAGCTCGTCGACGATCAACGAAGCCTTCTCGGATTTCACGACTGGGTTCGAATCCTGGGAAGAAGAATCGGTGCTGAAATTGCGAGCGAAGATCGCAGGACGAGATTGGAGCTGCGATTGGTGGTTGGATTTAGGGTTCTGTATTAGGATTCTTCGGATTTGTTGTGATACGTGTAGGAATCGCGAACACCTCATTCTTTCTTCTTTCTGGTGTAGGATAATTGAAAGGTTAATCGAAGAACATAACTCTAACCGAATCGTGAAG
Source organism: Arachis hypogaea (assembly GCF_003086295.3). NCBI lineage: Eukaryota > Viridiplantae > Streptophyta > Magnoliopsida > Fabales > Fabaceae > Arachis > Arachis hypogaea. The sequence continues at coordinate 129,987,576 of NC_092046.1, forward strand.
TTGAATTTCTTTTTCTATTTTTAATTTTGATTTAATGAAGCTGAATTTAAACCTAAAATGCACAAAGTTGTTGGAAGAATTTCAGGTGATTTAGAATCTCTGGATTTCGGCCATAAACCCTACGGGGAAGACGATGGTAGTTGATTTTACGTCTTTACCCCTATGCTCATGTTTTTGGATCTAGGCCCAGTTCTCACGTTGGGCTGGATTTTCTTTTTAGCACACATCTCAGGACAGAAGTCCATAAAAGAATAATTAAAAAAAAAAGGGAAAGAAAAGAAGCTATATCTTTATATGTGACTTTAAATTATGGATATAAAGTTGGCAATATAACATAACCACTAAACATTTTAATTTATTTTATAGAAGATGTTTCGTTTATCGTTTTATAAAAAGTAGAGGGGAATAATGTATATAGTGAACAATGATTTAAAAAAGAAGGTAAATTTAAAATTAAAAATCAGATTTTTAATTAATTAAATAATTATTATCATATTTTAAAATTTGAAAATATTAGAATTAACACTTAAACTATTATGTACGTTTACAGATTCACATGTTATACGTTTTTCATCTCATCCCCAACGGCGTCCATTTTTTTCACAATCATCATCGATGTCGCCACAAAGGTCTTGACACCACCGTTCTCTCACCGTCGCAGCAGATCCTCTTCTAACCCCGGTAGTAATGCCGTTTTGCACCACTCACCGGTGTCGATCTCTTCCACCTCCGCCAACTATTTCTCACTGAATGACGTCATATTGCGATGGAAATTTATGGTGTCACGGCAGTACCAACATTTTCTCGACAAGACCATGCTGCACATGTTCCGCCGCTGGATTGGTTCCTTGATCATCGCTTGTATCTACGTTCTGCGCGTATACTTGATCTAAGGTTCTATATCGTATCCTACGATCTCGGAATCTACATGCTCAACCTCCTCATCGGCTTTCTTTCTCCTCAGGTTGATCCTGAAATTCAGGAACTCTACGACAGTACCACTCTCCCTAGCTGTCAGGGGCTCCGATGAGTTCTGTCCCTTCGTTCGTCGCCTCCTTAAGTGCAAGTTTTGGTATTCAATTATGACTAGTTCAGGATGGTCATTTTAGTAGGTATGCGAATGGTTTCTTTTATTTTTTATGTAGATGGTTATTTGATTGGATTTGGTTTAGTTATATACAATTAAAATATGCTAGATGTTCAATTCACTAGATATGCAGATGATTATTTTTATCCTTAAGTGAATAGTTATTTTCACTAAGAGTGAGCGACTCCGTTTGTTTCCAGTCTGGAGGAGAGCAACGCCAATGAGGATCCTTGTTGACGAACCAACAACGGTGAGAAGGATCCTAACGGCGATGATGGGGGCTGGTTGGAGACCAAGTGACGGCGATGACAACAGAGAGTTTGGGAGAAAATAAAGTTGGTGTTTTGATAAATTAGGGTATAATGAATGGTTAAAATTTTTGAATTATTGAATGAGATTTTTTGGTTAGGTAATTCGAGTAGAGTATTTTTTTTATTTTAATAGACCAAATTTATAATCTATTATTTAGATTGTTCAAATTTTTTATTGTCTACCTAGCAGAATCGATCATTTTATGATTGTTAGGATCCAAATCCCAAATTAGACCGGGTTGCGCATATAAAGTCCATTTAGAGATGTACATGCCTAAATAAGAAAATGTATCCCACAAAAAGAATCAAATAGAGATTTTTTTAGATCTTTTCGGTCATCAAAGATTATAAACACTGAAAGCATCTCAAGGTATCTTTTTTAAATCTAATTTTTATATCTCTTGAATCTCAAACTGACTTAATCGTTAGAATCTTTGTAGACACTCACCTCTCATTCAGCTCCGAAGTAACAGGTGACTGATGACTTCTCTTCTTAATTCCCTTTTAATACTGTAAGTAGTTCTAGACCATAACAATGATTTTCTTTTATCAATCTTCCCACGTATGGCCATCATTTCCCTGGTGTACAATGTACAACAAAACCATTCATATTATTTCGTACTCAATTAACTTTGTACTATATATATAATTGTTTTCTTGCGGCTAACAAGGTGAAAGCAACTCAAGTATATATAGAACATGACAATAACAAAGGGCAATTCTACTACGATAAACTCGGGTGTGAAACTTGCTACTACTTTCTATCATTGTAATATAATGTGATATCTCCTACATTGACAATAATTTCTTCTCTGCCAATAAGGTCATTATTGCCAAGAAAAAAAATATTCTTGAATAATAGACTTTTAATAATACACTCAAGAAAATTAATTAATGGGACCCATTGATAAAGTTCATGTGTATACTCCTTTCTTTTTTCTTTTGAATATATATAAATATGAAGTGTGAAAAGTGCCTATAAAAAATAATTGTCGCTGTCCGAAAGTAATAGTTAATTAGTGGCTATTTGGTCCCCCTCCAACACAAATTGTCACTTGGGTACCACAAGTAAGATTGATGGATGACCAATAACTTCTAAATTTACAATTATAACCTCATATAACATATTTATAATTTTAGATGGATAATGCTGATAATCAAATGACGAAAATAGGTCAACTAACATAGAGCACCAAAAAGGAAAGAAGATAACCCTATTTATACTTGTGGTGAATATTGAATAATGAAATTTATATTGCTTGTTTTTATTTGATTAAATATAAGTCCTCATGTTACATTAATTACTCCACGTTTTAGTTAACTAATAACTATGAATATTTCATGGGAATGGTCTTTTACCTATGAGTTTGTTGTAATTATTGTTGAGGGATAATCAAGCTTTGACTTCCACTTAAAGTAAAATAATGTTTGGTATTTCAGCATCATTTCTATTTTCTAGCCATGCAGAAAGCATTAAGTGTGATTTTGATCACAAAATTAGTAAAAGACTTGACACATTGTTGAGATATATATATATATGTGCTGGTTTTCTGTTAAGAGAAGATGTGCTACCACTTTTAATTTGACTAACTTTTCTGATTAATTAGCTAAAGATATATACACATCATTACATAAAAATAGAAAAATATCAGAGATTTATGAAAAATGGAACAAACTTTTGAGATATTACTACAAACAATAATGTTTAGAAAAAAAATTAGTTCAAACAATCAAAATTAGCATTTATTAATTATTATTAAATTAACTAAATAAAATAAATTTAGACTATTTTGACTGATTTTTTTATTGTATTCCTTATATTATTGAATTGCTTTACACTTATAAACTATATTTAGATACGATATTATTGAGAAATATATACAAGACTTTTAATACATTGGTTGTCAATTTGAACCTCAGTTTATGCTTTGACAACTTTAAAATTTGATATAAATGTATGTGTTCATTGATAGATTTTCTTGAAAAAAAAGAAACTACTAAATAAATTTTTTCTTCACCATTATGAAGATTGTTGTCTCTATATGAATATTTCACATTATTATTATTATTATTATTACATGTGTGACTTTAATGAGGTTGTGATCGTGGATAAGAGAAAATGAACGACTACATTAATAGCAGCAGTGAAAAATTTTAGAGCTGGTGGATTTAGAACTAGATGACCGTAAATTTACTTGGTTCAGAGGCCAATCGTGCTGTCGCATTGATTGGGTTGGTTAGTGTGGAATAAGTGAAGAGTTTTCTGAGAAGCGGCTTAAAGGTGGGCAGAGAAGTTTATCTGATCATTGTCTGTTGATGAGTTTTGTGCTATCATCTAAAATATTTGGCTAAAAAGAAATGATAGGATATCCAAAAATCAAGAAGCAGGTGTTGCGAAGATTATCAACAAGTTGATTATGAGCTATAAATAAAGGGCTGATTTTGATTCTTATAGTTGTTAATGATAATACCAAAAAGAGCACCGCTAGGGAGACAATGAAATATGTATACAATGTATACAATGGGCTGTTTATTAGGCCCAATTAATATTAATAGAAAGAATTAATCAATTAATAACCCTAATCATATTTTAGCTGTTTATTTTAACATACCACCTAATTTCTTATATTCACAGTTTTTCTCCAAATCAATCAACCTCTTTGTTCTCCCCCCCCCCGCCCCCAAACACCCAAACCCTTGCTATTTCTGAACATTGCAGTAATGTGACAAAACCCAAACCCTCTCAATCCTTGATCACACACAATCCCTGTTGCAACCAAGGAAGGTCACCCATCAACCCATCAATCCTCACATAACGGCGCCGTCTAAGTCCTGGTCATCCCGCCGTCTCTTCAACGGAGCAGCTGGGCGCGACGCCGGCCATCGGGAACGCCCTCAAGGAGCCGTCACCCACGAAACATGCAGCAGCCGACTTCTTTTCGCCTGGGCGCTTTCATCTCCTACCATCGGAAGAAACCCCCACCTACTCGTCAACGTACAGATCACCGGAACCTCAAAGAACATGTGTATGAAACGTGACGTATTCTAGCTGACCATTGTTGAAAATGGATTGATATTTGTTGGATGGTTACTTTAACAGTATGTTGGATGGTCACTTTAATAGTATTTTGGATGTTCACTTTAAGTTTGCAAGTAGCAATTTATAAACATCTAACTCTTATATAAATAAGCATCCATGGTGAACAATTCATCGAACCATTCTCACCTTATTAGGCTGCTGACCGTCGGCAACAAAATGTTCGGGAGCTTCTTCCGGTGGTTTCAATGGAACCATTCTCACCTTATGATGCGGTGTCGCTGGAAGGAGCCACACGCTGGGAGAAGGGCGTTCACCAATGAGGACCTCAACGTCTCCGGGAGCGACTTCCGGTGAACACGAGCCAGTGAGAAAAAGAGATAGTAACGTCGGTGAGAGGGGTTGCGTTGTTGGTTGTGTCGGCGACGCCGTTCATAGAGAATAGGTCATGGTTTGTGTTTTGGTTTTACTGAATCCTAATTCTTTGAACCATTCAAACTAACAAATCTTCATAATTAATGATTATAATTCAGTATTAATTTCAATTAAACCCCCGGTATCCAAAATTTAATTTTAATTTTAATTAAACCCCATTGTATGCATTGTATAATAATAGCATTGGTTACTCATACTTTTCCTACCAAAAATGACTACCATTTAATTTTCTATTTTGTTATCTAAGAATTTTGCACTTTTTAGTTATACTCCACTTTCTTGTGTTGAATTTTTTATTAAAAAAAAATATTATTATTATTATTATTATTATTTACCACCCAAGCAAGCATATTGCTAAAAGATACAAAAGTACAACATGAAGTATTTAATTTTCTTTTTATCATGTGCGAATCCAAGAATTTGCAGAGAGGTTGATTGGGCCTAAATAGCATGACGTATTGGGAAAAAACAACCCTATATATTTGCCAATTGCTTTGCAACTTGATAAATAAACATCATATCCGGCAAGAAATGAGTGCACGTGGTGGTACAAATGCTAATAATAATAGCCTCCTTACATTTACATTTAACTCTTATTGATATATATATATATGTGGAAGAGAATGAAATAACCATTCAATTCATTTCAATATACAACGTTAGCATATATAGATATAGCCATAGCCATAATTTATGCTCCACTTTTTTTTTTTCTTAGATTTTTGTTCAGTTTCTTCAAATTTACGGTTTACCCCAATTTGTTCTTAAGGTCTCAATTATATTATGGCGACTCTTGAGATCGAATTTCGGACATCATATATAATACTTTTATAATTTTTTCGATGCTAACTCAGCAAACACAATTCTCTTCTAAATATCAATTAGAATCTCAATAATCAAATTAATGCAAATCGTGAATCCAAAGAAAGAAATACCGTAGATATTTAGTTGATATTTGTCTTTATGTATTGTTTTTTGAAATTTATATAACAAGAAATAAAAGAATAAGAAGAAATACATGTGTTGGAATAATTAAGATTGTCTTAATTAATTGAATGAAGAAGCTAAGCTCAAAGGGTCATCACATGGCTGAGCAAGCAAAATCAATAATGGCACAATGAACGTAACCATAGATGTTTGAATGGGTCAATTTGTCAATTGAAGAAGATGATGATAATAATAATAATGATGAAAAGCATAATCATTAAGTTTCTATTGAGAGATCCTGCTCTATTAGCTGTAGGGGACCCCGGTGCTGATGAAAGTCTATAGTCTAAACAGGAACATGTACAATCATTGGGACCCTTTATGTTCTTTTTTCCCCTTTCTTTTATAGTCTAAATAGACCATATTGCAAGCGACAAAAGCGAATTTTAACACGAGAAAAATCAAATTGTTATAATTTGATTTCAAAATTTATAATACTTTTAGTTTTAGTTTTTTTTTTTTTAATCATAATTGATTTATTAGTATCTGTATTCTATAAAATTATTGTTTAAAAAATAAAAATAGATAAATTTATACTAAAATAATGTTTAATAAACAAAAAAAATACAAATAAATAACAATTATATATAAAATATGAAGATACCATGGCCCATGTCCTCCTTTAGGTTTTGTTTGGATGGGAAGATGGAAATAGAAAGGAAGAAAATAGAAAGAAAAGAAAAGAAAGGAAAGAATTTGAATGTATTTTTATTTTCTCTTGAGTTGTTTGGATGAAAGGAAAATGAAGAGAAAGAAAAGAAAAGAAAGAATAATTTTTTTTGTTTGGTTAGAAAGAAAATTAGGGAGAGAGAAGAATAAATTAGTAGTAAATGACATTTTTGTCCTTATATTATAAAAAGAGTAATTTATGTATATGAATTTATTATTTAATTTAAAATAATTAAAATAAAATAAAATAAAATATATTAATTCCAATAATAATTTGAAGATAGATTATGAATCATAGTTTTTTTATGTTACAATAAGTTTGAATCATACGAAATAAAGTTATACATCATATAAAATATCACTTCATGCAATTTAAGACAAAATATAATGCATTGTTTAAATTATTAAAAAAAATAACAACTCGAGTCCTACTCATGCAAAGCATGATGGATAGCTAATAGAAATTCTATTGAATTCTCTTCATACACATCAAAGATAAAACAGAAATTCTAAAACATGTGCTTGCTCTTAAAAAGAAATTCTAAAATATGTGCTTGCTCTTTTAATAGTATATATATTTTGAAAGATTTGAAGTTTCATATATTTTATAGCTAACTTATAAATTTGTTACCTTCAACAAGAAAACAATTCCAAGCACAATACTAATCTACTATCCAGTTAAGATATCAACAACACAAATTTATCAACACCAAATACTTTGATACCACCTTTGGAATTTTAGCATTCTCAGTATAATTAATCACATAAATTCTTGTACTTCTCAAGGGTCTATTAATCAAAGAGCCACTACAACAATACCAATATTATAATATGCACTTTCTGACGGATTAAATATACATTTCAGTCAATAAGCAAGATATATAACTATATATTCAAAATGCATAAGCCTATACCAACCGTAAGCCTCTTTTAAGAGTTTGATGAGTATATTAATTACAAAATATAGAGGCTTTACTAAGATTATACAACATTAGATCCTAAAATCATAAACATGCACAAAATATATATTACCATTACTGATTGCATTCCTCTTAAATTGCACCAGCTTCCTTCATTAAGTCGTAAATGCACCGTGGCAATCTTCAAAGCGAACACCAAAAAATTCTCGTTTTGTTCTTTCATCTCTATAGAGAAAACGATAGCAACTCCAAAAGATCTCTTTGACAACACCCAATTTTTTTAACTCGTTGTATACATCATTTTCAGAGTAAACTCGAGTCCTACTTTATTTTAGGAATGTAATTCCTATCTCACCGGCTTGAGCTTGAATCTTGGCAACTTGAATTTGTTCTTCAGCTATCAGAACTTGTCTTTCAGCTAGCATAACTTGTTTTTCAGCTGTTTCAGCTTGCCTTTCAGCAGTTAATGCTTGCTTCGTAGCAATATCAAGTGATTTATCATAATAACTATTCCCATCCTTCAACATATCTGTCAATCCTTGGATACCTTTACTCATTCGTTCCATATCAGCTTCAAATAAACCACTCATTGGTGCTTTACGCTTAGAACCTCTATGATTCTCTTGTGTTCCATTAGACTGGTTTGAGTTACCTAAATTTGGACTTTCCTCTGCAACAAAACTAGTTGAATGAGTAGTAGGCTGCCAATCATTTCACTCACAGTCCCCTGATATTCATCATCATTCAAATTAATTGGCTCCTTCATCTTGGCCATACTTTTGTTTCTTTCTTTGGCACTTCCAGCAAGATTTCCAGTTGCTCTGTCTTGACCGTATATAAAATATAATTTATCATAATGTTTAATGGGAGTTCGCATCCACTTTTTTGCATCTGGTCTTGTCTATATAAAACAACGATGCATATATGTTAATTCAAATATACGGTTTTCTTTCCTTAAGTTGTGACTAGTTTCATAAATAAATATATACAAAAGCAATAGCTTCATGAAAATCTAGTCCTCACATATAAGTTATTTGTATACATTTTTTAGATGAAGGAAGCATATATTGTGTGTAAATATAACTCTTGTGAAGAATTCTAATAATTTAGAATCACAGGGCAAAATAATTTCATACTGCAACTTATCCTGCGCAAAGGAATCTATAAACTTTAGAAGCAACTTATCATGATACTAATTACCTTAATTAAATCCGCCCAAACTTCAGGTTCAGCGGTAAAGAGTTTGGTATCTGGGTTCCATGAAAATCCACTTAAGTTATGAAAGAGATCATAACAAACTCCAAAGTGATCCTTCAAAGTCTTCAGCCCATTCTTAAGATTATCTTTACGAAGATAGTTCCCGAACGAAGCTTTTAGAGTTGCAAGGACGTTGTCATATGCAGTTGTTGTAAAAGTACCATCAACTCTGTTTCCTTTGCTACATTCCTCTATCAAAGTATCAAGAAAAGCTGCATCCATTTCTTCAGTCCATCTTAAATTGTCTTTGCTTGATGTGTCACCTTGAGATGCCATCTTTTTTGCCATTAGATCTTAACCTGAAAGTTTAAGAACTAAATTATAAAAACAATCTTCTATAAAATAAATTCAATGGAATAATAATGTAAAAAGTGTTAATAAGGAATTCATCAATTAAGCAGGAATATTACCTTCAGAAGTAATTCCTATAATACAAGTAATTTAATTAATTTCAAAAAATAATTATCATCATAAGTGAATGTTTCAACTGCACACTGCATACATAGTAATATCATGCTTTTCATGATACTCATGAGAATTACACCTTTCAAAATATTAATTTGACACTTAATACTCATAACATTCACATGATATTCACACATTACATTTAATTTGGTTCAAAAAATTTCATTCCCCTTCATAAGGATGAAGGTTCAAATAAATCTCATCTTTCCATTTGATAGTCAGCCCATATTTGAGCCGCCATGTTATCTCTAAGCGCTGCACCTCGCCTGTAATCTTCATTTACTTCTTCTCTTTCCTCATTAGTGGCTTATGGATTATTATTTTGTAATTCTCGATCGACTTGAGAAATTAAGTGTTGGTCAGGATCCACACCCATCAAAAAGTTGTGGAGTATAATGCATGCTAGGACAATGTCAACCATAACCTCTATGTCATAATATGGTTCTGTACCACCTGCTATAATTGCAAATCTTTTTTTCAAAATTCCAAATGATCGTTCGATCACATTTCGTAACGAAGAATGACGGAGGTTAAATAATTCATATGCATTTTCAGGTTCACGTCCAGCAAACTCCTTTAAATGGTATCTTACGCCTCGATATGGAGTTATTAGAGCATGTTTAAGCATGAATCCAGCATCCCCAAGATAAAACTTTTCTAAAAAAATCATATAGAAATACTATACTTTAGATATCACCACTTTATTTAAACATTTCAAAGTTTTTTTTTATTAGATAAACCTCTTGGAATTTTGAGCCTATCATCCCTTGATAGTGCACTTTTAAGAACTTTAGAGTCAGATGCGGTACCTTCCCATCCTGCTAAAGCATATGTAAATTTCATATCAAAGCCACACGCAGCAAGTACATTCTGAGTTGGCCATTCTTTTCTACCACGAAATCTAGGTTGATCAGCTATTGGAACCTTGACTCTGACATGTGTACCATCAATGGCTCCAATACAGTCCTACATATATAACTTAATTAAAAAGAAAAATTTTGTACTGTATATTAATTATGATTGTCTACTTCAATGAACAACTAATAATACCTTAAAATATGGATAAAATCTATTGCTATGAAGAATCTCTGAAGGAATGGTTGTTCCGGAAGGTTGCTAAAGAAACTCTTCTTCAAGTGATATTACAGCTCTTAGAACAGCATGAAAATTACGATTGATTGTCTCTCCAGACCGGTGGAAGAAAAATGAAATGGTTCTATTTTTAACATTATGAGCTATAATGTATAAGAATCTAGCTACTTGCTCCTCAACTGTGACATATATAGTATCTTTGACATGACCGGTTGCCCTTAATTTTGTGCATAACTCTAGAAAGGCATGTGGGTCCATTCGTAAAATATCACAACACCTATTAGTTTCGCGCAACTGTTGTAACAGAGTGGTTCGAATCTGTTCTCTCCCAATAATGTGATCTCTTATGGGTTTCTCAACTTTCTTGGCCATCACTTTCAGTAAGTATAACATGTGTACAGTATAACACAGCATTGTTACTGTACAAAGTTGCTTATCCCTCTTCCAATTTTCTTTGAGAACAGTTAATAAATGTTCTTGACTCTCAACCGTATATATAAGTCCCTGGTTACCTATGGAAACAACTAATCTATGCTCTTGATTTTCAACTGTAATAGGATTCTATATTTGGAATAATGAAAAATCATCGAAGAAAATGTTTTCCATGCCGTACTTACAATTAATATTATGTAGTAAAACAACTTCCAATCTTCATCACCAACGTATATTACATGCCCAAACTACAAGAATAATCAAACCATGTTTAAAGAAAACAATGAATGAAAAGCAATTTTTTTTCTATATTCGTAATGAATTTTAAATTTGGATCCTGCATTACTATTTTTCGGGTACAAAAGCCAAAACTTAACATATAACATTAACAACAACAGAATACCCAATGCGCATATGCAAAAGATTAAATACCCATATCTAAAATAGATAAAATCCTAACATTTTATTTGTAACCAACAGATTTAAAAAGTTTTGGATTTCTTAGTATCACAACTTTTGATTTTTTAGTTATGACAGAACAAAACAAAATATAGCGCTCAAATCACAAGGCTGGTAGCTCAATGCAGAAAAGAAGGAATAAACTAATATAAAAAGATAGAGCAGTAATGCTATCAATACAAATTAAAGAAGAAAAAATTTCAAGAACTACCATAGATTCATACATACAGAAGTAGTTTCACATATGAAAGGAAAAAAAAATTATAACTTTTTCACATCAGAGATCGTAAAACCCTAACCTGTTTGTGTAAAGTTAGACTGAGAATGATTGTAGTACAATGTTGATTGTAACAACAAGATTGAAGAAGAAATACGCTTTGATTCTGTGGTGGAAGTAGAACCTGAACGCTTCTATGTGATGCTCAAGTTTGCCATTTTTGCAGAAGAACTCTTCTATTTTTTGTTCTCCGTTTTTTTTTATGAAAGGGCAAATATGAGATAATGCTTTTGGGTTTTCTTTTCCTCTCTGTTTTCTGTCCATAGTGGGAGAGAAAAATTGAGTGGGACCCACTCTAAATTCTAAACTATTTTAGTTTTCTATTAACAATTTCATTCCAAACAAACAAGGGAAAATACATATTTTTCCTACCACTTCCTTCCTTTTATTTTCTTTCCGTTGATTTTCATTCGAAACAAACAATACCTTAGTTTTTGCCTTTGATTATAATCGAACTTATTACAATTGAATCAGTTGGAGTATTAATTTATCATATCACTAATTTAACTAGAAGATTATCGATTGAACTAATTGATTAAGTCATAATTAAATTAAATAAATATACATAAAATGTTAGTTATACAATTAGGCTTTTTTTAATTATATGAAAAAATATTGATGTTTTTTTTAAAAGTAAAATTATTTAATGTAATTACAGATAAATAAATATTACAAGTAAAATAGGGACAACATACAGTAGGTGTGCTGAGTTAGTTAGCACACGAGACATGTGTTGTCTACGGGATGAGATCGAGTGCAACACGTGAGGAGCGTGGTGCCATGTGTAAAGAACGTGTTGGACACGTGTCACGTGTTAATTTGCTGTTGTTTCAACACGTGACTGCATGTTGGGTACTCTACTTATATAAGATGAAGTTCGTTACTATTTTATTGTGAAGAAGAGAGTTGTTTGAGTGTGTTGATGGTGTGATGGAGGATACCGTAAATATGGTGGTTTATCACAACGGTTAGATTATACGAAATACTAATGCGGGGGTGAGCTTTGCGTGTAAGAACCCGTTTTTGTTTGTGGTTCCATGCACTATGACGTTCGTGGAACTATAGTACGGTCTTTGTCAAAGCATAAAGAGCGATATCTTAAAGAGAGTGAGCAATGTTCTATACCGAAATCCCGTCATCATATTTAATAGCCTAATACAATTTGATATTATGCCGATCATTGACGAAGCAAGTATGCTGCATATATTCCATATTAATTGGTAGACTCAAGTTAATTAGCCAAAAATTGAGTTGTATGTCGAGTTTGAACATATACATATATATGAGATTCAACATGACTCAAACATGGAAGATGATAGAGTTGAAGTGTAAGAAGGAATGAACAGTGATAGTAAAGAGGATTTCAAAACTACCTACGAAGCTGGTGACAAGGACGATAATAGTAATGGGGGAGGTGAGAAAGTCATGAAAAATGTTGTGGTTCCACTTATAATTAGTCAACTGATGGACGTTCCACCTTTTATGCATAGCTTGGATCTTGACGCCATGCATGTACCGAAATTTTTCAAATATACGAACATAGGTATGTAAAGAGTGAGTAATACGTTTTTCTTTAATCTATATTTTGGATTGGTCAATGAGTGACAATTTATTTTTCTGTAGGTGTTATTGATCCTGAGGACAGAGAGTTTAGGATCGGAATGAAATACAAGTCTAGAAAGTCGATCGTTGCAACAATTAGGAGTTACACTATATATATGTGTCAACTGATCACAATATCTCCATCAATCAGTAGGCCATATATATGTGTCAGGTCTTCTAGTGTAACAGTAACCTAACTCATCGGCAATACGAAGGTGTGAGTCTTTAGCCTCCACCTTTTCACAAGAGCAACTAGTAAGGAGGCATGTCCTTTGATCTTCCAAATTATCGAGAGACGTAGTAGAATCCCGTTGTCCATAAAGCGTCATTTACTATCGGATTTCACATTTCTGGTCGATTAGGTTTACAGATAATAAAGTTTTTGTTAGCCTTGTACAACCAAAATATATTTATTATTATATGAATAATATAATTAAATACATTTTTAAAAAATAGAATTAAATATATTTATTAAAATAAAATATTAATATTTTTAAAAATAATAATATTTTAATCATAAAAAATAATAATATTATAATAGAAAATTAAAAAAAATATTTATTAATATTTATATTATTTACTAATTTAAATAAATATAAATTAAAATGAAAATATTAATTATAACAGAAAATAAAAATATAAAAACAAAAAATCGAAAAAAATTTATTTATTAATATTTATATTGTTTATTAATTTTAATAAATATAAATTAAAATAAAATAATACTATAATAGAAAAATAATAATATTAAAAGAGAAAATTCGAAAAAAATACTTATTAAAATTTATGTATTTTATTAATTTAAATAAATAAAAATAAAAATAAAAATATTATAACAAAAAATAAAAATATAATAATAGAAAATTAAAAAATATATTTATTAATATTATATTATTTATAATTTAATATTATAAATTTAAATAAAATAATATTATTACAAAAAATTAATAACATTATAACAGAAAATCTGAAAAAAATTATATATTAGTATTTTTATTATTTATTTATTTTAATAATTACAAATAAAAATAAAATAATATTATGACAGAGAAATAATAATATTATAACAAAAATCAGTTAAAAAATTATTTTTAATATTTATATTATTATTAATTTAATAATAAAAAATTTTAATAAAATAATATTATAACAGAAAATAATAATGTTACACGGAAAAAGCCAAAAAAATTACTTTTTAATATTTATGTGACTTATTAATTAATAGTTATAATTTTTTTAATATTGAAAATAATACAATATTATAATAAAAATTATCCAAAAAAATATTAATGGTAATTAATTAAAAAATATTAATCAGTATTTAATTGAATGTTAATCATAATATAATGCTAACACTAAAAATAGTATTAACTAAACAATTAGCTTTAAATACACTAAATAAGCAAAAATAATAAACTTACATAATTAGAGTGATTCAAATAATTGATAATATATTCTCCCGCCACCATATAATCACATATTATTTTTGCTAAACACATATTTATAATTTTTTTACATATAAAATCTTAGACTATACTATTTGTCTCTCACTCTAAATCTTTCTCAAAGAACCACACCTTTTCTAGTAAAGCAACTCTCAATCTCTCTGAATCTCTCTCAATTTTCCTCAGTACCTCACCCTACTTCCACCCTTGATTGAATTTAAAGGCTTGAAGCTATTATAAACTACTGCTCTCGGAGCGCACATGCTTGTTTTCTGCATGCAGGCAAGTCTAAAAATCAGTCAACACGCTCTCCGCGTGTTATTGTCGTCGCACCACGTGGTAAATTTCTGTAATAAATTTTTGGTTAAAGTTGTGATGAATTTCTGAAAAGCAGTCAACACGTTTCGTGCGTATTGTTTTGGTCGCACCACGTGACAAATTTTTATGACGAATCTCTATAAAAATAGAAACAAGCTCTTAGCGTGTTGCTTCGGTAACGAATCTCTGACTACGCAATAGTAACACATTCCTGCGTGTTATGTTAGTATTTTCTTAATTTGCATATCTATAATACTGCAAAATACTCCAAGTATCAATATTTAGCAAAAACACCACCGCCTTTTTCATATTACAATAATTTTTGACACACACACACACATATATATATATATATATATATTATTGCTTTTATATCCCACAGAACTAGTATGAAGTAGAATGGTAAAACTACTATAAATATACAACAAGAGGAGAACATGGTTTCAAAGAGGCCAAGTTAGTCCGAATTTCATATCCGCGACTTCCATTCTAGTTTGTATCTTGTAATAACTTTTAATTTTTTTAAAAGGATAACCCAATGCAAATTAAATTGTTCTGGTAAGTTATTACAATAAGTGTTATAATGGTAATGTTAGGAAGATAGAAAAAAAAGTCAGAATTTATCTTATTTAATATTTATTAATTATTGTTAGAATTAATAAATACTAAATAAGATAAATTTTGACTATTTTTGGCAAATTTGTTTTGTTACTAAATATTTTTACTCCACTTTAATGTTTAGAGTTAAACAATCACATAAGAGAGGGTGGAAAAATAAAAAAAAAACTGAAATTAAAGAATATATATATATAATCAACGGACCAGAGCTCAAAATAAACTAAACTGAAACTATTCTAGAGAATTTATCTTATTTAGTATTTATTAATTATTGCTAGAATTAATAAATACTAAATAAGATAAATTTTGACTATTTTTGGCAAATTTGTTTTGTTATTAAATATTTTTACTCCACTTTAATGTTTAGAGTTAAACAATCACATAAGAGAGGGTGGAAAAATAAAAAAAAACTAAAATTAAACAATATATATATATATATATATATATATATATATATATATATATATATAAAATCAACGGGACCAGACTGAAACTATTCTAGAAGAGAAGATGCCATAGCATCAAACAAAAAGTAAGACAAAATACGAGAAGGTAAATTAAAGAAGAAATGACAATCAAATTGCAAAGTATGCCCTTTAGCTGCAAGCCGATCAACACAAGTATTATTTATGGTAAAGCTCCTAATTTAAAAATCTGCTAAGCATAATTTTAATAGCATTGATAAGCGTCTGTGCTACATGAAGATCATTATTACCTTGCAAATATAACAAAACTACAGCTCTAGAATCAACTTCAGTAAACAGATTAGGAATACTCATGCTAATGGCCAACTCCATACCAAAAAGAATACCCCACAATTCAGCTATTGTAACATTACAGAAAGCCAAATTAGCGCTAAAGCAAGCCAAGAAATCTCCCTAATTGTCCTTTAAAATTCCGCCACACATAACCTTTCCTTCCTTTGAAGCTGAGCCATCTATTTTCAGTTTGATGAAAGGGGGCGTTGGGGGGGGGAGGGGACCAGTGAATTTGTTTTTCCATAAAAGAACCAATAGTTTTCCTTGTTTTAACGAACTTAGATGTGCAACCAAATAATCCATAGCTAATCGAAGAGCAGCGAAATGGATAGAACCTTTTGGCATGGATCAGTCATTATAAAAAATATATTTATTTCTATGGAACCAAAGAGTGTTCATGATGCAAGAGAAGAGAAGTAGGGACCAAGGAATACCTTGGTAAGTGGATTTGGACGATAGGTTCTCCAAAAGCCAATGTCAAAGAGGTTTGTTGAAGAATTTGTTAGGATCCAATAAATTATTTATGCTCTTCCATGTCATGCACGCAACTTTGCAGTCACAGAGGACATGGAGTACAGTCTCAGAGGAGTTGTCACAAATGCTACAAATATTATCTTAATCCATCTCCCTTTGAAACCGAAGAGCATTAATGAGTAAAGCATCATTTGCAACCAACCAACAAAAAACTCGGATTCTTTCGAAGGCATTGAGCTTCCAGACCTTCAAAAACAAAGTTGCAGCCAGGTCCTCAAGAGGATCAATATACATGGTGCAAGCTGATTTAATGGAAAAGGAACCATCGGGAGAGTGCAGCCAAGCTACTTTATCATCACCAAGACTCGCTTCTAGAGGCTTCATGGCAACAAAGATGGGAGTCCAGTCATCGCCAAGCAACTCCATAATGGTTGATCCCAATCAGAGCCCCTTACATAGTCAGAAACTTTATCCTCCATCATATCATCTGGTAGATCAGTCTGAACAAAATTAGCAAGCCGATGAACACCAAGCAACCAATGATCAATCCAAAACCAAGTTATATTTCCAGCACCTAACCTTCAAATAAGGTTCCTTTTAAATTGTCGCCAAATTGGTGCAGAATTTACAATCCACAACTCATCAGCAAGTGCACTGGATTAATGATCCTTTTCACACACTTTAATCATGCAGAGATTCAATTCATGACAAACTTTAATTGATTAAACCCTAATTTTTTAGTAATTTAATCTCCTCTAACCCAATCAACTACCAATTTCGTGGTCACTTAATTTAAATTAGAGAATTAGGTCTAGTTCTAGTTTATGAGCCACACAAACCCTAAGTACCCAAAGATAAGATGATTATATATCACATATCACATTAAGTCTAGGTAATTAGAGAGTTGTGAGGAATTAATTCAAGATGTTATTCAAGTGATTTAACTTTTCTAAGATTCAACAAGAATTCAATTAGAAAAGAGTTATCTTCCAATATACTCTAATCCCTAGGATGAAGAACGAAATTAATCCTTGATACAAAATTTAAATTCTAAAACCTACAAATATCTTTTCTTCATTCAAAAATGATTTAAAAATTAGATTAGAGCAAATGATTTAGTGCTGATTCACGTGGGGACCACTCTGGTTCGTGTTACTGGTGCCAAACATTGGGTTGGTGGCATTTGGCACTACCTAGGCAGCATCCTTTCACGCTCTTTGAGGTCCCTGGCGCCAAACACCGAGTTGTGGCATTTGGCACCACCATGGCAGAAATGAAGAGGAGCTTTTTGTGTCCCGGAGCCAAACGCCGGTGAAATGGCATTTGGCGCCACCCTGGCAACTTTGAATTTGAAGTTTTTCCTCTCTCTGAACTCTGCCAAACTCACTCGAATGATATCTGTGATCAATCAAATTGCAAAACAATTCAAAGTAGCATTCATGGTGGCTTAAAACACCTAAATCTTAAACTAATCCAACAAATTTGCATGCAATTCACTAAGAAAAGATGAGAATGATGCTCACGCATCACAAATGTGATAGATTCCCTTCCAAACATTAGAACAAGATTGGGGTTTGGTTACCTTTGAAATAAGAGTATCACCACTGCTATATTTGTTTCTGAGAACCCTCACCCGTAAATTTCCTTTTTATATATTAACTTCCATGCTAGTTTCATCATGTTTGCATTGTTAAGAGTTCTGGTCGATCTTAGTCCCATACCACCTTGCTATTTAGGTAGGTAGATTTGATTCTAGCTAATTAAGTTAGGCTTTCGCCCATCAGAGTTACCACCCCAAATAAAAAGTTTGGCAAACTTTGTCAATTTTGTCATAAATATTCAAAGGGAGCTTCAACGTCTGCATAATATATGAAGGAATGGTAGCTATGGCAGATTGTGTAAGTGTTACTCTACCTGCTAAAGGTAGATTTCTCGCCTTTCAAACAGTCAGCCTGCTCTGCATCCTTTCCACAATAAAATGAAATTCTTCTTGTTTGGTACATTTATGAAGCAACGGAATGCCAAGATATTTTTTCAAATTAGAAGTTAGACGCATTCCAAGGGCCTCACTCAAATCCAATTTCCTATTAACTGACATATTATCGGAGAAGAACACACAGGATTTCTCATAAGTCACTTTTTGGCTAGAGCTACAACAAAAGAAATTCAAAATACCTTTAATAAGTTCCACCAGCTCCATAGATGCCTAATCAAATAAATCAATATCATTAGCGAAGCAGAGATGCGACAACTTAGGTCCTCCACGGCAGAGCATAATCGACTCTAAAAGATTATTTTGCACTACAACAGAGATAATTTGAGATAACTGTTCAATGCAGAGGACAAAGAGGTATGGTGAAATTGGATTGCCTTGACGAACAGCTCATGATGGAGAGAAGGTAAAGGAAGAGATCCCATTCCAAAGAACTTGCATTTTAGTCGAGGAGTAGCATTGAGCAATAAGATTTGTCAAATTCTCAGGTAACCGGGCTTCCACAAGAGTATCATGAATAAAATTCTAGTTGAGGTGATCATACGCCTTCTCCAGGTCTATTTTCATCGCCATATAGCCGACAAGTCCCTTTTTGCTCTCATAGTGTGAATGGCTTCTTGGGCTATTAGAATATTATCCGTACTTTGTCTACCTGGTACAAAAGCACATTGAGATGCACTGATCAGCTTTGCCATTACCACCTTAAGTCTTTGCACAATAATCTTGGTGACAAGCTTATACAAAACATTGCAGAGTCCAATGGGCCAAAAATGGTTTAATTTCTCAGTGTTGTCTCTCTCTGGAATAAAAAAAATGAACGTCTTATTGACCACCTTTATATCATCATAATTATTAAAGATATTCATCACCTAACCTATAAGTGAGGATTGCACTACACTCCATTTAGTTTCATAAAACATAGCAGGAAGCCCATCCGGTCATGGGGCCTTCCAAGCTCCCATTGAAAAAAGAGCAGAAGAAATCTCTTACGGAGTCACCCCTTTGCCTAGCTCACCTTTTTCTTCCGTAGTTAATTCCAGGAATAGAAGACCAGAAGCCTTTAACTTTACATAAGTACTATCCTCAGTATAGAGATTTTGGAAATTTTAAACCCTGAGGTTACAAAGCAAATTAGAATCCTCCACCTATTGCCCCTCAGAGTTCTGAATCATATTAACTCTATTTTTCCTTCTTTTTGCTGTTGCCATACTAAGAAAATAGGAAGCATTTTTGTCTCCAAAATTTATTGACTTACATCATAAACATTGCTTCCAATGAATTTTCTCCTGAATTAAAATAGCTTCCAACTCTCTCCAGAGAGTAGACTATAAATCATCAAAAAAATATTAATATGGAACCAAAGTTGCTTAGAAATACCATTTAATCGAGCTAGAATTCAAGCTTTTCGACGATCCAAGTTGCCAAACACATCCTTATTCCAATTTTTTGCCGCTTTTGTAAAATTTCTCACATTTGTTTCTAGAGAAAAATCATTCTTCCAGTTCTGTCCAAGCAAATTATCAAAGTCCTCATCAGAAAGCTAGGCTATCAGAAAGAGAAAAGGCCGAGTAGTAGTAGTAGAGTTATAGCAAACTTCCAAATTCAAAAGAATTGGGATATGATCAAACTTCAACTTTGGGAGATGCTTGACTACTTCTTGATTAAATCTTTGGGACTAGGCATCATTCGCAACATACCTATCAAGCCACCTCTGAATGTTACCCCACTGCCAAGTAAAAAATTAACCATGAAATTTAATATCCTAAAGACCACACTCTAAAAGGCAACCAGAAAAATATTGATAATTCGGAGATAGGCCAGAAGTCTTGCCAGTATCTGCTGCTGAGAGAACACAATTGAAATCACCTCCCACACACCATTCTCCTGAAATCTGCCTAGCTAAATCCTTCAAACCACTCCAAAGATCAGACCGGAGGTTAAGATTAGGTGAACTAAACCAGAGTAAGATACCAAGATGGTTCCTGCCCATAAGAAATTTTGAGATGGACAAACTGTTTATGAGATTCAATCATTGAAATATCCCATTGAGAAGATCTCCAAAGACACCAAATGCCACCTATAAAACCAGCTCCTTCCACTAAATACCAATTCGAAAAACCAAATTTTCTTGTAATATTACTAGTTTTTGTGCCATTCATATGAGTTTCCAAAAGGCAGATAAAATTAGCATGATCATGAAAAGAAAATTTCTAAGCAAAATAGAAAAACCCTTACTCCCTACACCTCTACAATTTCATGTAATGATATTCATAAAAAAAAATAGAAATAAAAAATAGGGGGTCATCGAACATGAACTTACTGGGCAGAGAAGACATTTGTGGTGGCTGAATCAGCCACCATGCTTTCCTGATAAATCCCGGAAGTAGATCACTCGGAACTAGTACTAGAAGATATACCAACAGCGCCATTACCAGGATTTGGGGGTTTAGATTCCCTCATGGAGCCAACTACATTGTTATGAAGCAATCTCGCCACTTTCATATCTTCCCTGAAACGATAATGGGCTTGAACAAAAGGACCCTTCCACAAACATAAAGATTCACCTCCCAGCATGTTCCTCGCTTGCTTTATGAGCTCCAAAGAGAGCCAATAGTCATCATTTTTCTCATTCAGGGGTTTGGTAATAATATCAATTACCTTGTCTTTCCCTTTGTCACTTTGTAATTTTAGTTCATTAGAGTTTTCAGTTGATGACACGTCATCTTAAGCATTTTTAAGGGTCCTTTTTCATCTGTTTTCTTAGGTTTTCTTAGATTCTTTTTATCAAATTTCTTATGTTATCTAGTGACTTCTTATAACTAATTAAATATTTAGAGTTATATTATTATTATTGTATTTTTATGGATTTTTGACTTAAAATATGCAATAATTAAGGTTTTTTTAGCAAGAAAACACAATCGGTTCAAGGACGGTTCAACGGGACCTAAGAAGCATGTGAACCCGACGCCTGACCTTCAACATGGATGCCTAGCATTCACATGCATGCTCAGTGGCTGTCCACACAAGCCTGTCATGCCTCCCTTCCTTACACACACATGCCCGATGCCCCCTCCAAATAAACATGCAAAGCCAACGTTTCTCATCACAAACCCGGCATCTAATGTCCCTGGAAGGTGCAAATTGGGTCACGCCCAAAGTAGAAGATCACAAGCCCTGTGTGCCTCAAGCTCAACTCCCAGGATTCAATTCTTCAATACTTGGGAATGCCCATATTCAGTTATCAAATCATTAGAAGCCTTAATCACATCCAAAGGCTGAAGGTTCAAGAGATTAGTTATCATTGATTCCTTCTAGAAATATAAGAGATTTGGTTGTTAGAATTTGTTTCTAGATTAGATTTGAAATATTGTTTTGGTTTAAATTAAAAGTAAGTAGTTAGCTATCTTATCTTTTCGAAGGACAAGATTAGGGTTAGTTTTTAAATTCTAGAACTTCAGATATAAATAAGTGAATCTTGTTTGCAAGAGGATCATCGAACCACCCTTTCAGTAGATCACTTTCTCATAATTAGGATTAGTTTCTTTCATTATGAGTCACTAAACCTCCTCATTAAAGGTTAGGAGTTCTGTTTGGTTTTAGGATTAATAATATAAGTATTTTTTTATTTTAATTTATACTTCTTTACCTTTTCAAGATTGAGTTTTATTCTTCATCACAAGGGTAAAAACTATTGGGAAATATTTTAATCTATCTTGGATACTGATTTTATATTTGGAAAAATTAATTTTGGAATTAGCTTAAAACTCATCTCATAATCTTGACTTATCTAGATCTAGTTCGAATATGTGACATATAATTCGACTAGTGATAGTTCTTGAAGGTTGTATGGCTTAAAATCAAAATTGTTCTTCACCTCTTCTCTCGATTGGTTGACCAAGGAATTGGCGATTAATTGGGTTTTGAGAAATTAAATCACTAAGGAATTGGAGGTTAGTTATAAATGATTTGCTGTGAAAATATTTTTGCATGAATTAAATAAGAAATCATAAGCATTGTTCTTTCAAGAATCAAACATCTCCGAATCTTCAACATTCTCATAATTAGTTTTCTCTTAACTACAAGCATCCTCCCGATTCTATTCTTCTATTTCTTCTTTTATTCGAGATCCACAATCCAAAATTTAAGGTTTGATCGATATAATTAGATATTTAATTAGACGTTGTGTAACACCCTAAATTTTTATACCAAAATGATGCTTTTCGAAATCTTATTTTTTCGTGACTAGTTTTAGTTTGACGAGCCAGTTTCGAATCTCAAGATAAAATAAATAATAATATGATATTATTATTACGTTATTATTTTATTTTATATGTTATAATAAAAATATAATTTTGATAATAATATTATTATTATGTTTAATATCTACCGATATAAGTAAATATCGGTACTTTTTGATGGACTTAGTTTCGCTAATGCTTCACCATGGATTTTATATCCTTGCGATCACCAAGTTACTAATATCATTTATATTAGTAATTCATATATATATTTATCCCTATAAGTATTATTACTTGTGTTTTAATACATCTAGCTTTCGTAATTATCCGTTTAAAATATTTATAACTTGAACCGTTGTCTTAGCAGCTTAAGAACACGACACGTGACCCTTTAGTGACACCTAACCCTTCTTAATACACATTATCATCATCTAATCTCATTCTTCTTCTTTCTTCCTCCAAGAAACCGAAGCTATGAGTGAGAGAGAGAGAGAGAGAGAGAGAGAGAGAGAGAGAGAGAGAGAGAGAGAGAGAGAGAGAGAGAGAGAGAGAGAGAGAGAGAGAGAGAGAGAGAGAGAGAGAGAGAGAGTCTATGGAACCGTAACCTTTCGAGCTTGATTTCTTGAGTTCTGTAACTCCTGAAAAAAATCTAAACCGATTAAAGTATTCGTCTCTTCTTCCTCTTCACAATGGTATCTTTTTTCTTCAAGGGAACCAATGTGTGGAGCTGCTCCTTCTCCATGCATAGCTCGGCCAACTTGGAGCTTGTTCTACAAGAAAAACGCTTTGAATTGTCAAAAAATGAATAAAATCTGATGGTAATTTAAATACCATCAGAATTACTGTCGAAAATAATCAGACGATATAAACCTCACCTGTAAAAGTTGCGACAGATTATCAGATTGAAAATCCAATTGGTTATCAGCAGATTCTTCAGACAGTATTGTTGGCGCAAAAAATATTGTTTCGCGCACTGTTGCCATCAGATTATTCCTATGGTAGTTCTAATGGTATTCTCAATTTTTTTTAATTTGAAATAAATGGTCAATTTTAATTTTAAATTTAAATTTTTTCACACAATTAGTGGTCTATTCGTAAATAATGAAAAACTGTTATTTAATTAAAATAAATAATACACTGTTTAAATATATTAAAAGTCAACTACATCAAATATGTACAATAAAACAATAAAATGGAAAACAAATAATTACAGATGTAGGTCGTCGTCATCGTTGTCGATCCCGTGGCCCTGAGTCGGCGACATGAAAGGTGGTGATGTTCGTATGCCATCAGCAGGACCGTTGCCTCCTGTAATCGGACCGCTGCCACCAGCAAGGTTGATGCCATGGCCAGCGGCGCGCATCTGGGCCTGGTACACCTCCATCTGATCCTCCATATGTTGTATCCACTACACCGACCCCTGGAACTGTAGCTTGAGCTCATTAGTAGACGTCACGCGATTAAGGATCTCTTGATACCTCTCCCAATAATCGTTAAGCTCCTGAGCTTGCTGTTGAAGATTGCATTGGAGCTCCTGCACCTACAGCCTCAAATCCATGCCTTCCTCGGGCTCGACGGCTCAACTGGTGGCGAATCTTGACAACAACCTCAACATGAATGTGTGGAGGATGCTGGCGAAGAACCTTCCGTATACACAGTTCTTGTACGGCGTTGAGGTGGTCTCGCGCCAAAACGCATCGGGATCGACAACTACAGTTGCAGATCCATCGGCAGCGTCCTCCTCACCTTGCTGAGACTACTGACTCATGACCTCTGGTCTTTGTATGTAGGACTTCTGTGTAATTAACACAAGTTATTGTGATTACTATGCCGGTAGATATACAGTTAATCTCTAATAATTTTATAGCAGAAGATAATTAGATGTATGTTTTCTCACATAATGGTCCTGAGACCGCTGATAAGCAAATGTCTCTTTGTTCTCCTTCAATGTGTGGGTGTACTTGATGTCTCCGCCAACGTCGCTTGACAATCCAACGACTTCGACTACACATGTTGTATTGAAACAATATGATTAGTATGCCTAGTATTGATATGCAGAAAAATATAACTAAGTTGTTAAAATAATTAAAAGTCACTTTACATACCAGCCTGGTTTTTGTCTTCATGAAGGTTTCTGAGCCGCTAGTACACTTGGATGACCTGGCCGAGGCTTTGTTAGCTCTGTGGTGAGATGCCAGTGCCGAAACCCTCACCGGTCTCCTAATGAACAAACAAAGACTTTTTTATGTCTGATCTGAGCCACTGTGTCCGTTGGTCCCATCCCTGACGAACATCATCCAGAAGCTGTTGGAGCCGCCGACCCATTCTATGGTCGAATATCTTTCTGATGGAAAGATCGTACTCAAGGGCGCATATAAAGTGCAAATGCAACAAAGAAACTTTAAAATTAGTTAAGCAAGATAGAGGATATAAACTAGCTAAAAAGGTTTGAAAATTAAAAAAGTAATTACCACCATTTCTGAAACCATTGTTTCCTGGTATCAGCGGGAATCTTCGTGTAGCTGGGCCTGGGATGGTCATACATCAGCTTGATGACATTGGTCATCTCCAGAGTATAGGCATTGTTGTTTGGCGTAAACCTAACAACAACCCACAAACAAGAATCAACGTAAATCCACTAAAAAGGAATCATAATCATTGGAACTTAAAACAATAATCAAATCAACCTAAATCCACTAAACATGAATCATGATCGTTGAAACTTAAAATAATAACCAAATCAATCTAAATCCACTAAACAGAAATAATAATCATTGTAACTTAAAACAATAACCAAATCAACCTAGATCCACTAAATAGGAATCCTGATTGTTGAAATAGGAATCATAATCATTGAAACTTAAAACAATAACTAAATCAACCTAAATCCACTGAACAGGAATCATGATCATTGAAACTTAAAATAATAACCAAATCAACCTAAATCCAATGAATAGAAATCATAATCATTGAAACTTAAGACAAAAACCAAATCAACCTAAATCCACTAAACAGGAATCATGATCGTTGAAACTTAAAACAAAAACCAAATTAACCTAAATCCACTAAACAGAAATTATAATCATTGAAACTTAAAACAATAACCAAATCAACCTAAATCCACCGAACGGGAATCATAATAATTGAAACTTAAAACAATAACCAAATCAACCTAAATCCACTAAATAGGAATCACGATCATTGAAACTTAAAATAATAACTAGGCAACCATAAACAGGAAAAACTTGAGACTGAATACCGTACTTACCTCGTGCCACCATCAGGCCAAATGGTCAACCATACGATGGGAGGTGGTGGAGGGGCATCAATTGCTGCCTGATTTTGGTGGCTGGCGTTGAGCGAATATTTTATACGCTTTTTGGCATCATTTTCATATAGTTTTTGTTATGTTTTGTTTAAGTTTTATTATATTTTCATAGATTTTAGTGCAAAATTTATATTTTTGGATTCTACATTGAGTTTGTGTGTTTTATGATGATTTCAGGTATTTTCTGGCTGAAATTGAGGAGTTTTGGTAAAGTCTGATTCAGAGACAGAGAAAGGACTACAGATGCTGTCAAATTCTGACCTCCATGCACTCGAAAGAGCATTTCTGGAGTTACAATAGTCCAAATGGCATGCTCTCAACGGCTGTGGAAAGATAACATCCAGGGTTTTCCAGAAATATATAATAGTGTATACTTTGCTTTGGAAATAAAGGCCCAAAACTGGCGTTCAACGCCAGCCACCAACCCCATTCCTGGCGTCCAATGGCCAAAAGGGAGCAGCTGGCGTCCAACGCCCATTTAGGAGTCCAAAGCTGGCGTCCAACGCTCCAGAGGGAGTACCAACTTATGGCTTCACTCAAGCTCAGCCAAACACTCACCAAGTGGGTCCGGAAAGTGAATTTTTGCACTACAAGACTAGTTTATATTATCTCTGTAATTCTTAGTTATCAGATTAGTATTTATAGGAGAAGATCACCCTTGTTTAGGGGTTTCACCAATCTTCTTCCCCCGCTTTTACTTTCGAACATTATTGTAAGCTACGAGTCACTAACCTTCTAGGTTAAGGTTAGGTGCTCTGCTGATTCTTATGGATTAATAATATCACTATTCTATTTCAATCTATGCTTGATTCCATTCTAAGATGTATCTTCATTGTTCATCCTAATGAATTGGGAGTGTAACTTGACCATCATCCCTATTTCACATCGGTTCTGGCGAGTCCTTGACGGGATAGTATTGAACCACAAGCTTGATTATACATATCTTAGACGGATAATCCACGACTTCGTTGGGTACTTGGAGACATCAGCGCAGCGGAAGTACAGGGCAATTAGGGCCTTTGTGGTATAGGCTAGAAACAGGACGCAACATTCTCTGGTCCAGAAGATCCGACCTTGTCTGTGGCACTTTGAGTAGGATCACCAAGGGAATGGACTGCAGGAGCTTCACTCCCGTTCAGATTGGATGACCGCTGACCCGGTGTTTGATCTGAAGTAGAGGAGATTAATGACTGCTGACCCTGCGTTAATCATTTACAGCCTACCATGGAATAAATCATCAGAAGTTGGAGTGGATGGTGAGAAAAGTTGATCCAGAAAGAAAAAGCATCTTCGAAGTCTCAACTGTTCTATCATCACTGATTTCACACTTATTCAGTAACGTTTTATTTATTTATCTGTTTTATACATTTTTCGTGACAACTATCCTCTTTTCTAATCGCCTGACTAAGATCTACAAGATAGCCATTGCTTGTTCAAACCAACAATCTCCGTGGGATCGACCCTCATTCACCTGAGGTATTACTTGGACGACCCGGTGCACTTGCCGGTCTATCTGTGCGAATATTACGGAGTCAATTTCGTGCACCAGCTGGACTTTGGGGCCGCGACATTGCCGTGGATACAGGCTGCTGACCGGTAGGAGGCGACATCATCGCTGTAGACGGAGGCACGTAGTTCGAATTAGGGACCATGATGAACGGCTGGTCTGCTAAACCTGTAATCTATGATGTCATCGGTGTGGTCGGAGTAGACGAAGAGGATCCAGAAGTCCCAAGGGTACCAGAAGAAATCCTCTCTCTACCCTGACCACGGCTATAACCATGACCAGTAGCCTGATCCACAGCACCTCTGCCTGTTGATACATGAGTATCTTATGTACTTTTATTGAGTGTTTCTTAGGTGAAATTGATGACTTTTTTGTTGATAACTATGTGCTTTTATATGTTATTCTATTAGTACTTTGAGTACTTGAATTTCTTGTTAATTGTAGGTGAATGATAGCAAAAGAAGAGAAAAGTATAAGCAAAGGAAAACAACCAGGAAAGCACTCCCCAAGAAGCAGAGGAGAGGGCGTGTAACACGTCAAAAAGGGGACGTGCCACACGCCTAGGAAGCCAAAAAATAGTGACTTGGCATGCCACACGCCAACATGAGGGTGTGGCACGCTGGGCCAAAAGTCTAGGGGTAATTTGTGCACAAAGTGGGTGTATAACCCTGACCTTTTCATACTCCCATAAGGATAACTTGAGTTATAAAAGTCAAAATAAATCCTTCCAATGGCATTAGAAAGCTAACATCCAAAGTTTTCTAACGATATATAATAGTCCATGGTGTATGTGCATAAAATTGGGCGTGTAACATGCCAAAGCCAGGACGTGTCACACGCCGAAAAAGCATTTTCCAGGAGGCCAAGAACCGTGGCATGTAACATGCCAAGATGAAGGGGCGTATCATTTTGACACGCCTTCCAAGGAACAGTTATGCGTATGCATCTCCATGCGTACTCACAATGCTTAAAAGTTTGAAGAATCATGCATACGCATTCCCTATGTGTACAAACAAGGCTTGAAAGTTTGACAGATCGTGCATACACATCCCCATGCATACGCACAAATGCGAAATTTGACCAAATCATGCGTACGCATCCCTCATGTGTACGCATCCCTCATGCGTGTACATAACCCCATTTCAAGGTTAGGCGTGCCACACGTCTATATACATGGGCATGCCATTTTGGCATGCCTTTGAGGCTCATTCCCATGCACACAATTGGCGTGCAACACACCGTACATAGGGCGTGCCGCACGCCCAAATCGCACCTCCCAGGATTGAAGAAAAATATGGCGTGCCACACGCAGGTTCAAGGCGTGGCACACTGGGATAGAACTCCAGAGGGCCAATTTGATGCAGCATTGAGCGTCCCACATGCCAGCCTGTAGGCGTGCAACATGCCAGGAGTAGTGCTCCCAAGGGTGTCAAACAGAGTAGCGTGCAACACGCCAGTAGATGGGCATGCCACACTCCCCAAAGGCCCAAGATCACACACTCGAGGAAGGCTCTCCTCAAGCCCATAATGAACCACCAAGTCAAGGATTAAATCATCAAGTCATTGACCTGAATAACTTGAAGAATTGAAGATTAATTGTGGAAGATTTGATTAGTTTTTGTTTTAATTAAATTTGCATTTAGTGCTTAGGTTTTTTTCTTAGGTTTTAGTATATAAGGAGAGAAGTCACATACGTGAAAGCTCCCTCCTTCTTCGGTAGTTTACAATTCATAATTTTTTGAGGTTTTCTTTTGAAGCATGAGTCACTAATCTTCTCAGTTGATTCCTATAAAAAATGTTATAACTTTTCTATCATGATTAATGCATTGATGTTTTCTTAAAAAAAAGTTTTCGTTCTTCATTCTGTTGATTCCTATAGACTAATGCTATAGCTTTTCTATCTTGATTAATGCATTGATGTTTTCTTAAGAAAAAATTTTCGTTCTTCATCCAAAGGATTTGAATGTGTTGGGAAACACTTCTCTTCTGACTTGAATTCTCTTAATATCTTGGAAAAGTTAATTAATTAAATTAAGCTTAAAAACTTCTTCCCATGATTCTTATGTTTTGGACTTGGACTTGATAAGTGACATCGAATCAACTAAGTTTGGTTCTTGAGAATTGTATGGTTTTTTAATCAGTGAAGGCACTTAACCTTCTATCTCAATCAATTAATCAAGGAATGATAATTTATTAGGATTAGAGAAATTAATTACCAAGAAATTAGAGTTTGATTACTAATGAATTGCCATAGATACATCATTGCTTGATTAAGGTAAAAAGTGAAAAATGTTTTTCCAGAAGTTTCAACATCTTTGAAACTTTAACTCTCTTAATTATATTACTTTCTCAAACAATTTCAGTTTGCTCATGTTTAATTCTCTGTTTTCATGTTATTTGCTATTGAAACCCTAAGTTTGTATTTGTCTGACTAGAATAATCAATTGACTATTACTTGCTTAATCCGTTAATCTTCATGAGAACAATAACCCACTCCTGTGGTATTACTTGGTACGATTCAATGCACTTGTGGATCGTTTGTGGTTTTATAAGATCCGTATCAAGCTTTTGGTGCCATTGCCAAGGATTAATTGTGATTAACAACTACCCGTTAATTGATTACCTAGATTAAACTCTTTTATTTCCGTTTATTTTATTTTTGTTAGTTGCCTCACTTGGAATTCCCCTCTCTTTGATGTAGAAAATTATACTTTTTCTTTTTTTTTCTGTGTGTTTATGTAGAGAAATAAAGATTAAGAGCCTCTTCTCTACGATTTAGAGATTGAAAAAACTCTTTGGCAACAAAAAAAGCAAGCTAGAGACCACCATTTTGAAGAAGTCAGTGAAGAAAAAATTGAGGAAGAGTAGGAAGTCAATATGGAAGCTAACAACAACAATGCTATTGCCCCCAATGTCATTAATGATCCATGGTGCGCGGAATTACACTTCGCACAACTGAACCAGCAAGTGCACTGGGTCGTCTAAGTAATACCTAAGTGAGTTAGGGTCGATCCCACGAGGATTGTTGGCTTGAATCAAGCTGTGATTATCTTGTAGATCTTAGTCAGGCGGATAGAAAAGTTGTTTGTTTGTTTAAAGCGTAAAAAAGTAAAATAAAAAAAATGTTACTCAATTGAATGTGAATGCAATGATAAGAAGATGATTAAGGATTCGGAGATGCTTTGTTCTTCTGGATTAATTCGGTCTCACTGTTTACACTAACTGTGAATGATTTCTTCTATGGCAGGCTGTATGTGATCAACGCCTTTCTTGAGAGGTCGCTGATTCTCCTCCAGGCTGAACACCAGGGTTAGTGCGCATCTAGTCGGATTGATGGTGAAGCTTCTGCAGTTCATTCTCCTTGATGATCCTACTCAAAATGCCACAGACAAGGTCGAATCTTCCAGATCAGAGAATACTGTGCCTTTGGTTCTAGCCTTTACCACAAAGACCCTAATCTCCCCATACCTCGGCTGAACTTGTGTCTCGAGAAGTCCCCAATGAAGTCGTGGATTAACCGTCTAAGAGATGTATAATCAAGCTAATGGTTTATTGATATTCGATGAAAGAAGCTCGTTGAACCCATGTAGAATAGAGATAACCTTGTGCCGGTTCAACTCATTCATAAGGTTGAAGAACAAAAATACATCTTAGAATAGAAAATCAAACAAGGATTGAGATAGAACAGTAATACTTTTATTAATCCATAAAATTCAGCATAGCTCCTCCCCTTAACCTAGGAGGTTTAGAGACTCATACTGATAGGAAATACAATGAAAACTTGTAAAGTGGTGGAAGAAGATCCTAAAAAAGGGTGATCTTCTTCTATATATACTAACCTAATGACTAAAGATTACATAAATATGATAAGCTAGACTATTAGTGTGAAAATATACTTCTGGGGCCCACTTGGTGAGTGTTTGGGCTGAGTAAAAAGAGTAAGCCACGTGCTAGGACTCCCTAGGGGCATTGAACGCTGGCTAGGGGCCCCCTTTTGGGTGTTGGACACTGGTCACCTCCTTGTGCGCGTTGAACGCCAGAATAAAGTTGGTGGCTGGCGTTGGACGCTAGTTTTGGGGCTTCAATTTTAAAGTAAAGTATGGACTATTATATATTTTTGGAAAGCCCTGAATGTTAGCTTTTCATAGCCTTTGATAGCGCGCTATTTTGACTAATGTAGCTATAGAAAAGCTCCTTCGAGTGCACAGAGGTCAGATCCTGACAGAATCTGCAGTGCTTTCTCTGCCTCTAAATCAGACTTTTGCTCTAGCTCCTCAATTTCAGCCAGAAAATACCTGAAATTGCATAAAAACACACAAACTTAAAGTAGAATCCAAAAATGTAAATTTTACACTAAAATCTATGAAAATATAATAAAACTTAAACAAAACAGGCTAAAAACTATATGAAAATGATGCCAAAAAGTGTATAAAATATCTGCTCATCAATCCACCAACAAGGAGGACTCTTAGCTCCTTCACTACCCGAAATCCTGGGCATTATGGTAGTAGCATTGTCACTCCTACTGAAAATGCTAATAACTTTGAGTTGAAGTCCTAACTCATTACCTTGGTTTAACAAAATTGTCAATTTGGTAGAAGTCCTCAAGAGGATCCTAACCAACATATCTCTAACTTTTTCCAAATCTGTAACACAGTCAAGACTAATGGATTCCCTACTGAGGTTTATTAGTTATTGTTATTCCCATTCTCTGTGAGAGACCAGGCCAAGCAATGGCTTGAAACTCAACCCAAAGAGAGTATAGCAACATGAGAGGATTTGGTGAGTAAGTTTTTAACTAAATTCTTCCCACCTCAGAGGTTGACAAAGGTGAAAATAGATATCCAGACATTCAGACAACAAGACAGAGAGTCTCTTTATGAGGCCTGGGAGAGATACAAGGATATATTGAGGAAGTATCTTCTGGATATATTCTCTGACTGGGTACAACTCCAGATCTTCTATGATAGAATTACCCCAGTCTCAAGGAATTCCTTGGAAAAGTCAGATGGAAGATCTCTTCATATGAAGAAGAGCACTGATGAAGAATTGGAGTTGATTGAAATTGTGGCTAATAATCAATACTTATACTCTTCTAAAAGAACAATGAGAAAATGAGTGATAGAGTTAGATGCACTGGACACTCTTCTAGCCCAAAATAAAGCCATGTCCCAACAAATTAATGCCACTACTTAACAACTTGGGAACATGCAAGTCTCTGCAGTGAATACACAAGATGCTTCTTATGACATGAGTGGAGGAAGTTCTCAAGGTGATGGATATGAGTTTGGTCAATCTTCTCTGGAGCAAGTGAATTATATGAAAAATTCTTCTAGGCCACCCAACAATGATCTTTTTTCTAAGACCTACAACCATGGATGGAGAAATCATCCTAACTTTGGGTGAAAAAATTAAGGTCAGAGGCAAAATACCTTTAACAACAACCCTCACCAAAACAATTTCAACAACAACCAATACCAAAATAACTTCAACCCCCATCATCAACCTAGCAACCCTCATCACAACCATCAAACCTCACAACCTCTCCAACCATCACAAGAATCCCAATTTCTTCAAAAGCTTTCTCATATGGAAATTTTCATAGAAAAACTCTCCCAACAAACCTCTACTTTTGTCGAAAATACTCAAAATTTCATGCAGAAAACTAAAGCCTACATTAGAAACATAAAGATACAAGTGGGACAAATTTCTCAAAAATTAGCAAAACTTACAAATATTTTTTTCAATAACACAATTTTAAATCCAAAAGAAGAATGCAAGATTATTATAAGTTTAAGGAGTGGCAAAGTGGTTAGCAAGGAGACTACAGGTACTGACGAGCAAGAGGAAGAAGCAATGAAAAATGTCAAGCCTTAAAGGGAGCACGTACCTACTAGTCCCCCATGCACCCTCACTTCAAACGTCAAAAGAGGCATCAATTGAGAAGGTTAAGGTGCCAGAATATAAGCTAAGAATCCCATACCCTCAAAGGCTCAAAGGGGAGAACAAGAAAAAGTAATACTTCAATTTTTTGGAGATATTCAAGTCACTACACATCAACATTCCATTCATAGAAAAATTGAACAAATGCCACTGTATGTTAAATTCATGAAGGAATTATTATCTAAGAAAAGATCCTTAAAGGGAGGCCAAACAATGGCAATGACTAGAGAGTGTAGTGTAACTATTCAAAAGAATTTGCCAAGTAACAAGAAAGATCCTGGAAGTTTCAAAATCCCCTACATCATTAGAAACATAACCCGAAAGAGAATTGAGTGATTTAGGGGCAAGTATTAATTTGATGCCTCTCTCTGTAATGAAAAAGCTTCAAATCCAAGAGATGAAACCCACAAGAATAGCTCTACAAATGATAGACAAATTCAATCAAGCATGCACACTGAGTGGTTGAGAATGTCTTGATTAAGGTGGGAAAGTTTTTCCTCCCAGCAGATTTTGTGATTTTTGACATGGAGGAGGATGAGAATGCCTCCAACATTCTAAGGAGACCTTTTCTAGCTACTAGTAGAGCCTTAATTGAGGTTGAACAAGGTGAATTGATGTTGAGGGTGCATAATGAGCACTTAGTATTTCATGTTTTCAAAATCATGCATCACTCGAGTGACAAAGAGGATTGCATGAAGATTGAATCATGTAATCCAAGCCTTAAAGAACACCCTGATGAAGCACCATTAGAAGCTCAACCACCTTGCTTGAAAGAAAAAGATGAAATAGAAGTAGTACAGCAAGTTGGAAGCATAAAAGAAGCTAACAAGAATTCGCAACCTAAGTCCCCCTTTGTGAAAACCAACAAGACTCCCCCTGACATCAAGCATAAGTTTTGTGTTGAGTGTGTCCAATCACTTAAAGGGGAAGAGAAGATTATGAAAAAGCCCAGGGGTGGAGTAAGAAGAAAATTCTCATAAATAACTTATCACCTGGACAACAAGTGATACAATTCCCTTCCACACCGTGGATATGGCCAGACAAGTCCAACAAATGGTATGAACCTTACACAGTAAACAAGATCCTCTCCTTGGAACATATTGAACTCATGAATGAAGACAATGGGAGGACATTCATAATGAGTACGGAAGTATTGGAGCATTATGATCAACCTCCACCTTAGCAAGAAACAACCGCCAAACTAGTGACATTAAAAAAGCGCTTGTTGGGAGGCAACCCAACATTCGGTATTTTCTTTTCATCCTTCTTTTTGCTTTGTTTAAAGTTGTGTATGTATTTCATAGATTAAGTTTAGTGTTGCTATACAAACATGAGGCTTGCATCGCACTGGGTATTTAGCCCAGCCTCACATTGATTGTGTCACACAAAATTTGGTATTCTCACACTAAATTTGGTGTTGCCACACTTCACCCATGCAAAACACATTAGCAACTCATTTATTTTAAGTGGTTTGTTATTCATTTTGTTTTGTTTGTTTATTTCATTTGTTTTATTTGAATAAGCTTCTGCATTACTTGATTGCTTTCGCTAGATAATCATGTTTATTCATATTTCCATCACCACTATTTTTCTTTGTTACTTGAGAACAAGTAACTATTCTAAGTTTGGTGTTGGAGGTTATGCTCTTCATAGCCTAAAAGGTGATGAAGAGGACAATGAGAAAGATGATGAAGAAGATGGCAATGATCACTAATGTTGTTGAATTCTATTTGTCTCCTTTCTTTTTTTTTTATTATGTGCATATGTGTTATCCTGTCCTATCTTATATATAACTGTGATTCCTGTCCTTTGAAGTGTTTATCATGACTTGTTCACCACAACCCATAATTATAATTGTGCTTGCTACATAAAGCAAGAAAGGATCATGTGCTAAGAAAGAAACAAAAAGGAACAAGGTGTTGAATATAGATAGCATAACAATGTGAGTTTGGAAAGCCAAACTAACTGAAATGTTCAACACTTATTGAGCAATATTGTTTGGGGCCTTAATCTAGAGGACTATTATGGGATTCTTGCACTTGACAAAGCCTTGGAGAAGCACACATACAATGAATAATACTTAACAAAAAAGGGGTTGAAAGAGAAGCCAAAGGCTTTGAACACCACTGACTAGTGATGTTAAAAAGAAACACAAGCTCAAAGAGCTTCCTAGTCAAGTACTTGTGGTGCTTATGTATCAAGAAAAAGCTTAAAAATAAAGCATTTAGAGTCATAGTTAAGCTCAAAGGTGCAAAGCCCCCTCCCCCCTAAAGAAAGAGAAGCCAAATGCTATGAGCACCTCTGATTGGGAATGTTAAAAGGGCACTGTGAGCTCAAAGAGCTCCCCGATCAAGTGCTTGTAATGTTTTTGTGTCGAGCAAAACTTGAGATAAAAAATTTAGAGTCACGGCTAGACTCAGGTGCAAAGTATCCAACAAAAATAAAATGTGAAAAGAAAGTAAATAAGCTTGTTTCAAGGTGATGATTCAAGGAAGGATTCCATAATCTAACCCGAATAGAGGCTTTGAAAGATTATAACTATTTGTTTTGAATTGTGTATAAGTGAAACGGCTAACTAAAACCATTTGAATTTCTACCATTCACCCTCTTCATTTTAAGCTTTAAAACTTTGATGATTAAGGCATGATTCTTTGCTTGCTTGAGGACAAGCAAGAGCTTATGTTTGGTGATATGATGCATGAGCATCTTACATACTTTTCATGAGTGTTTCTTAGGTAAATTGATGACTTTTTGCTTGATAACTATGTGCTTTTATATGTTAATTGTAGCTAAATGATAGCAAAAGAAGAGCAAAGCATAAGTAAAGGAACACAACCAAGAAAGCACTCCCCAGGAAGCAGAGGAAAGGGCGTGCAACATGCCAGAAAGGGGGCATGCCACACACCCAGGCAGCCAAAAAATAGAGACATGGTGTGCTACATGCTAACATGAGGGCGTGGCACGCTGGGCCAAAAGTCCAGGGATAATTTGTACACAAAGTGGGCGTGCAACTCTGACCTCTTCATATAACTTGAGCTACTGAGGTCCAAATGAAGCGCTTTCAGCGGCGTTAGAAAGCTAACATCTAGATCTTTCCAACAATATATAATAGTTTATGGTGTATGTGCATAAAATTGGGCGTGCAATATGCTAAAGTCAGAGTGTGTCACACGCCCAAAAAGCATGCTCTAGGAGGCCAAGAACTGTGGCTTGTAACACACCAAGATGAAGGGGCGTGTCATTTTGGCTTCAAAGTTTGTAGAATTATGCGTACGCACAAGGCTTGAAAGTTTGACAGATCAGGTGTACGCATCTCCCATGCATACGCACAAATGCGGATTTTGTCCAAATCATGCATACGCATCCCTCATGCGTACGCACGACCCTATCTCAAGGTTGGGCATGCCATTTTAGCATGCCTTCAAGGCTTATTCCCATGCACACAATTGGCGTGCAACATGCTGTACATAGGACGTGCCACACACCCAAACCACACCTCCTAGGATTGAAGAAAAATAGGGCATGCCACATGCAGGTTCAAGGAATGGCACGCTGGATCAGAACCCCAAAGGACCAATTTGATGCACCATTGGGCATGCCACACGCCAGCCTGTGGGCGTGCAACACGCCAGGAGTAGTGCTCCCAGGGGTGTCAAACAGAGTGGCGTGCAACACGCCCAACACACAGGTGAATGGGCGTACCACATGCCCCAAAGGCCCAAGATCACGCACTCAAAAAAGGCTCTCCTCAAGTCCATAATAAACTACCAAGTCAAGGATTGAATCATCAAGTCATAGACCTGAATGACTAGAAGAATTGAAGATTAATTGTGGAAGACTTTATTAGTTTTTGTTTTAATTAAATTTGCATTTAATGCTTAGGTTTTGTTTTAGGTTTTAGTATATAAGGAGAGAAGTCACATACGTGAAAGCTCTCTCCTTCTTCGGTAGTTTGCAATTCATATTTTTTTGAGGTTTTCTTTTGAAGCATGAGTCACTAGTCTCCTCAGTTAAGGTTAGGAGCTCTGTTGATTCCTATGGACTAATGTTATAACTTTTCTATCTTGACTAATACATTGATGTTTTCTTAAGATAAAGTTTTGGTTCTTTATCCAAAGGATTTGAATGTGTTGAAAAATAATTCTCTTCTGACTTGAATTCTCTTAATATCTTGAAAATATTAATTAATTGAATTAAGCTTGAAAAATTCTTCTCATGGTTCTTAGGTTTTGGACATGGACTTGATAAGTGACATCGAATCAACTAAGTTTGGTTCTTGAGAATTGTGTGGATTTTGAATCAGTGAAAGTATTTAACCTCCTATCTCAATCAATTAGTCAAGGAATTGATAATTTATTAGGATTAAAGAAATTGAATTACTAAGGAATTGGAGTTTGATTACTAATGATTTGCCATAGATACATCATTGCTTGATTAAGGTAAAAAGTGAAAAACATTTTTCCGGAAGTTTTAATATCTCCGAAACCTTAACTCTCTTAATCATATTACTTTCTCAACCAATTTCAGTTTGCTCTTGTTTAATTCTCTGTTTTCATGTTATTTGTTATTGAAACCCTAAGTTTGTATTTGTCTGACTAGAATAATCAATTAATTATTGCTTTCTTAATCCATTAATCCTCGTGGGAACGATAACCCACTCCCATAATATTACTTGGTATGACTCGGTGCATTTGCCGATCGTTTGTAGTTATATAAAATCTGCATCACCTGTCGACATGTCTGCAAATATCAAATTATCAAACAATTAACAACATTTTTCTTAGCAAAACAGTCATCCACGCAGCAATTAACACAATTAGACAATTCTAAACAGTTCAACAATTCAAAACCTAATGTATTGAATCTAACGTAACTTAATCAACCTAAATTCACTAATTTTAAAAAATTAAACTGAACAAACTTCGAAACTGATTGAAAATTAAAATTGAAATTCTAATCAAACCTAAACTAAATTAAAATAAAATTAAACAAATCAAATTTCATAGGATAAAGTGCATCAAACTTGTAATATTAGGTAAGAAACCTCAAAAATTCAAAATTAAAAAATATCGGTCAATGAAAAACAACAATTAACTGAACAGTCTAATTAATTCAAAATATTTCATAGGTTTAAGTATTAAAAATAGTTTCACTCTATCGTAATTGTCTCAATAAAGTTAGTGCCAGAAAATAATAGCTAATATCAATAGAAAAATTAGAACAAAAAGCAGAACATTAAATTTATGTACCTTTCTTCAGCACTATCTATCAAAACAATAAGGGTTCTAGAATTTTAGTGTAGATAAATAAATAAAAAAACCAATCACCACACTTTATCAAGTCTACAACTAACTTCAATTTCAATTTCAGCTCAGGCAAGAAGCAG
The DNA here is from genome assembly GCF_003086295.3 of Arachis hypogaea. Classification (NCBI taxonomy): domain Eukaryota; kingdom Viridiplantae; phylum Streptophyta; class Magnoliopsida; order Fabales; family Fabaceae; genus Arachis; species Arachis hypogaea. The sequence continues at coordinate 130,026,614 of NC_092046.1, forward strand.
CATCTTAAAAAGTCCTAACATCATTAACCTTATTCAACACTAATAATCCTTCACAGCAATTAAATAAGCTCAATGTTCAAAGGAGACACAATCGTGTATTTTAACAACCCCAAAGAAACAAAAATCTAAACCTGCAAAAATAGGGCAAAACTCAGAAACACAGTCTAACAAATTCAAACTCTCACTCAAATCTCTTATAAACCTAAGCATAATTGATAATTCCATAAAAAAATACACACAAAAACGAAAACAAAAAGGGAAAGAGGGAAAAGATACATACCAGTTGCTTGGTGCTAAGAGGGAGGGAAAGAAGGAGAAGAAGGAGCTATCGGCGAGGGGGTTGACGGCGACGGAGACGGGGTGGTGAGGGCGGCGGCTGGAACGCGCGAGAGGGAGGGATGATATTGATGGTTGTGATGGTTCGAATGAAGGGGAAGCGAATCATGATTTGAATTTACGCCACCTTTATCGTCGGATTTTTCGATGGTAAACTAGTCTAGGTTACCAAAATGTATCGTTTCACTAAATTGAGTTACCGTCAGATTAATCCGACAGTAAAGTCGATCGTAAAGGACGTGCCAATTTAATTTATTTTCCCTCCAAACATTACCGGCAGATTTACCATCGGAAACCATAATCCGCCGGTAATTAAAAACCTCACGAATTTGACGTGGTTACCGACAGTAAATTTGCCACTATTCTGCGACACTAAATCCGACGGTACTCAATGTTTTTCTTGTAGTGCTGGTGGTATAGTCGATTTTTGATATTTTCTTCTTCGATTTCTTGGTCAGAGATCTTCCCTAGAGCTTTAGTTTTGGTGGTTGTCATACAAAAGTAGAGTTTGGTAATTTTTGTGATAAATAAAGGTATTGATGTTGTCTGATTGTTGGGCTGTGAACATGTGCTTGATTTTGAGTATTATTATGTTTGAATTATGTTAAAAGTTGATGAAATAATTTGGTTTTAAGAAACTGCAGGAAAATAGAACTAAACAACCATGTTTAATGGTGAATATTAGCTAGAATCATGATGAAAATAATGTGATTTGGTGGCTGGAAATTGGATTTGAGCGTTAAGAAAAATCGGTTATTGAAAAGATTGAAAAACTAGTTAAAAATCAAGTAAAATCTCATGAATTTTTTATGAGTTTGCTTCGGTTCCTTAAAGAACACAAAACCCTCATGTTTTTTATTATTTCGTGGCCAAAATATAATTAAGAAAGAGTTTTAGGACTGAAAATTAATTAAAGGAAAATTTGGGAGTTAAAATAGAATTTTTAGAAGTTAAGTGGTTAAAGTGAAATATCTGAAACGTTTGGGGGTCAAAAGGAATTTGCAAAAGTTTTAAAGATTAAATATTATTATTAACTAAATTTTAGTTCTAAAATATTATATTATTATTTTATTTAAATAATTATCCTAATAATAAAAGATATAATATAACTAAAAGCGATAAACAGACAAGTTTTTCTAAAAAGTTTTAGAAAGACAAAGTTAAGTTAAGAATCTTTGATACTCTTTTCATAAGACACTTAGGAAAAGGCGAGAAAAGAGTGCAAAAATAATGTATATTATTGAAATGTAAGAAGGTAAAAGAGAATGATAAGAAAGAAAAGAAGAAAAAAGAAAAGAAAAGAAAAGAAAAAGATTAAAGGAATCTCTGCCACGGTAGAGTAGAGAGTAAAAACTAAAAGAATTTATAGAATCTCTGTCACAAGAGAGTAGAGGCGAAAAATAAAAGACTCTAAAAGACCATCTGTTACATGAGAGCAGATGAAACATGATTGTTATTAGGGCCTCAGTTCTAAATGTATAATGGGATGCCCACACATTGTGAACTATTTTTCATATGTAAGTATATTACAATACATTTAAAAGTCACATTGTATGCATTTGGAAAGTCATATCTAGGACCTGTGCCCATGTAATGTCGGGAGCAGGTAGGCAACCGACACATGAGCTCATGGCTTGCGTTAGGCTAGACATGCATTATACTTGTTTGTGCATATTCCTCTGTGATGTGTTTTCTGTGTATATGTGTAGATGCTTTGTATGTACTATATGATTATTTGACTTCTGTGTTCTTTATTTGTTAAGTTGAATGTATTCTGTTGCTTGTTGCTGTTGGCTAATAATAGTAAAATGAACTTAACTTCTAACGCTGACCCTACTAAGGACTCCCCAATTCTTACCCCCTCTTTCCATCCTTTTCAGCTACAGGTGTGAGGGCTTGTTGTGAAACTGTGGAAGCATAGAAGAGTTTGTTTACGAGTTGAGTTGTTGCTAGAATTTATTTTTCCCTCACCTTGTTAGTTGAAGCTTTTATTTCAGAGGGATAGGCTTGTATATCTTATTAATTGACTAACTATAATGTATTACTAGCAATTATGTGATTATTATTGATTGGAAGTCTTTGTTAAACGGTTATATTAACGAATAAAAACAAAATTTACTAGCTTTCATCCGATAAAATTGGGAATGTGTTAATATTGTAAAGGCTTAATATTAAATAGATAATAAAGGAAAATAGGTCAGTAACACCTTACTTTTGGTACGATCATGACGTGCTAGAAGTTGGGTCGTTATATTATAGTATCAGAGCAATCTTTCCTATAGAGTCTTGGGAGTTGACTGACTATGGTTTACTGCATACTTTGAGTGTCTATCATACAATAGGACTTGTCCAAATGACAAGAATTTAAGTTTTAGATGCATGACTGTCTATTGATTGATGTTGTTAGTCGACCGTTACATCTCTCATGGTATTAGGTTTGGTCAACTTGATACTGATGATTTGTGTACACGAAAACACTAATAGGTCATCATAGGCGAAATAGCAGTAATAGGTAATGTGAATCATGAGGTTTGGGAACGTATTAATGTCGTAAAGGCTCAATATTAAATAGATAATTATAAAAAACAACTCAGTAACATCTTCCTTTTAGTAAGATCATGATGTGCTAGAAGTTGGATCGTTACACATTGCTTGCTTCAATCCGTTAATCCTCGTGGGAATGATATCCACTTACCGTGGTATTACTTGAACGATCCGGTGCACTTGCCGGTATCCGTGAGCTTTAATATTCTCTCATCACCAACTTTAATAACCTTGGACCTCGAAAATTCTACCAAATTACTTTTTAGAGATTAATTTGGGCCGCTTTGTTTGGAGTGACTACAGAAGAGCTTTGCTCTTATTAACTTTTTCCTGAAAGACTTTTTTGTATTGCATCACGGTCTTCACTTTTTTGGTAAACTAGGCCATTTGCTTTTGGTTGCTCCTAGTCCAAAACTTCGAACCTAGATCCTGAATTATTTGGTTTAGAAGTTCCAACATCCAAGCTTTGTCTATTTCTCCCGTTACGTTTTTTCATCTTCTTAACCAACATCCACGGCTCAAAGTAACGGGAATCCTCATGATTGGATACCCCCTTTGAATTACCTTCATTTACGGGATTTGGCTCCACAATATCCACTTGTATCGGGTTCGAATTCGAATTATGGCAGCTAATTTCCCCTAAAGGCTCCACAATATCTATTGCTCCGCGTACAATTTCACCGAAAGGCCTGGGATCCAAATCCAGATCTTAAGCCTTTGTACTGATTGAATAGAATGAAGAAAAAATGGCCTCCATCTTTGCACAAGAAGGTAGTGATCCGCCACCTGCCTGGGACTCGAAGAGAGCATGGTGATAATCTCCTTCATATGAGAAACAGACCAGGAAAAAATCTCCTATAAAATCCATAACTCTCACATCCCTTTTCCATGACCAGACTTTCCTTATCCAAGCTTCAATAGCACGATACCCGATCTTTTTTCCTAGGAGTTTAACAATCAAATCTCTTTTCCATAGTATGCACCACATGTCATATTGCTCTAAAGAGACATCAACCATAGGTTTTGGATTGAAGGGAGCTAAATTTGTATAACCTCTCACTGTCATATCTTCTAGATCATAATCCTCTGTGATGATTTGGACTATTTCATCCGAGAAAAGGACCATTCCAGCATCACCATGCATCAGACTATCCATATAAGATAAAGCTTTTTGCATTACCCTCCTGACACTTCAGCACGCACCATTTTCTTAGATGAAGGTGGCACTTCTTGTTTATTATGGGACTCAATCTCCTCAGGCCTTGATTTTTCATCCATTTCTGGGTTTTCCATACACATAGCTTCCGTCTCATCCTCCTCATCCTCAATAATAATTTCATCTCCATTTGGTTTCACTTTTTTCATGCTTTGCCGCACCAAATCCTCTTTCTCTGTAGACTTTTTACCACCCCCGTTGTGCAGTCGCTCATGATGAGAGAAAAATCCTCTCGTTTTTTTTAGTTTATATTACATATATAACATTTTGGTTAATATTGTGAGAAATATTTTAAATAATTATATTAGGTGTATACTAAAATTACCCACCAATATTAGTTATTAGTGTAGAATATATATTAAAATATAAAATATAAATAAAATACACAATAAAGATAAATTAAACTACATATATATTTTTATATAAATATATTATAACTAATTTTGTAGCTGATTTTTTGTGTTGAGTAATACTAAGTAATCAATTTTTTCAGTCAACATCAATAAACTTTTTTAAATTATTTTATTTATCTTAAATTTAGATCCTAAATCATAAACTCTTTAACTCTAAATTTTAAATTATAAACCTAAACCTTAAAGTTGGCTAATGTTGACTAATTAAAAGTTAGTTTCCCATACTTTCTCTTTTTGTAAAGAATAAAGCTCTACATCCAAGTAAAATACTTAACTAAGTCTAACCAAGTTGTTATAACCGCTTTTCAAATTACACTCCTCCTCCTCCTCCTCCTCCTCCTCCTCCTCCTCCTCCTCCTCCTCCTCCTCCTTCTTTGTTTCCTTCTCCTTCTCCGTTTCCTTCTCCTCCTCATCCTCCTCTTTTTCTTCTTTATCTTACTAACATCTTAGTTACTGTTTTTCTTCTCCTTTTTTCTCTTTTTTTTTTGTTATCATTGCTACTACCACCTTCTCATCCTTTTTCCTTTTTTCATTTTATTTTTTTATTTTCATTCATTTTTTTCCTTCTCCTTATCCATCATCATCATCATCGTTATCATTGTATCGCCATCGTCATCATTGTTATCGTCATCTTCATCTTCTTTATCGTTATCGTCGTTATTATTATCGTTATTGTTGAATTTTTACCATATTAATGATGTTATCTGATCCAAAATTAATTTGGATGTGTTTTGTTCATGATTCAGTCTTGTTTGTGTGCTTGTTTCAAACTAAGTTTGTGTGTCGCAATCATTAAGTAATTTCGATGTAAAAACTAAGAAATTTATGTGTATTTGTTAAGTAATTTCGGTGTATTTTTATTCTGATAAGTTTTGCATAATTCAAAATTCAGCACATCGATGAGGGATCCAACCCTTCCTTCTTCAAGGTGAGGGAGAATATTATCTACAACTCGACCAAAAAGCACATAATTTATCCGATTATTCCTACACATTAACTTGCTAATGAGATGTCACAATACTAAAGTGTTAATCATTCTATAATTATTTGCGTTAGGCCATGATAAATTGCTCTAGGTCTTGCAACTGCTTCTTCTTCTTCTATTTCATCATCATCATCTTTTTTTTTTCTTATTCATCTTTTCCTTCTTGTTTTACTTTCTCAAGTTTCTTCTTATTTTACTCTTTTAACAAGAATAAAAACAATGAACCTACATTCATTCAACTAAAAAAAATAAAGAAAAAAAAATACAGCATTAAAGAAGACATTTTTGTACTTTTGTAGCAAAGTTTCGGTATAAAAACTAAGAAATTTATGTGTATTTGTTAAGAAATTTTGATGAATTTTTATTCTGATAAGTTCTACATAATTCAAAACTCTTCCTCTTTCTCATCTTCTGCTTCTTCTTCTTCCTTTTCATCATCATCTTCTTTTTTTATTCATCTTTTCCTTCTTGTTTTACCTTTTCAAGTTTCTTCTTGTTTTACTCTCTTAACAAGAATAAAAATAAATAAAATAAATAAAATAAAAAAGAAGTAAAAATACAGAATGCTATAAAATTACTAGATAGAGGATAAACCTACATTCATTCAACTAAAAGAAAGAAAGAAATAGAGAAAAGAAGAAGAAAAAATATAGCATTACAGAAGACATTTTTGTGCTTTTGTAGCAAAGTTTTAGTGTAAAAACTAAGAAATTTATGTGTATTTGTTAATAAATTTCAGTGTATTTTTATTTTGATAAGTTCTTCTTAATTAAAAACTCTTCCTCTTCCTCCTCCTCATCTTCTGTTGCATGCATCTTCTTCTTCTTTTTCATCATCATCTTTTTTTGCTTATTCATTTTTTCTTCTTATTTTACCTTCTCAAATTTCTTCTTGTTTTACTCTCTTAATAAGAATAAAAACAAAAAAAACCAAACAAAGAAGAAAAACTAAGAAATTTATGTGTATTTATTAAGAAATTTTGGTGTATTTTTATTTTGATAAGTTCTGCATAATTCAAACCTCTTTCTCTTCCTCCTCCTTATATTATGCTACTTCTTCTTCATCTTCATCTTCTTCTTATTTCATTTTCTCATAATTCTTCTTGTTTCACTCACTTAAGAGGAATAAAATAAAAAAAAAAGAAAAATCAATGCTGCAAAATTACTATGAAAAAAAGGAGGAAAAGGAAAAACGTAGCAACAACAGCAGCAATAAAAGAACGACGATGAAGAGAAAACACGCGAAGAAGAAGAAGGAACGCGACGAAAAAGAAAGAAGAATGCGAAAAAGAAGTAAGAAGAAGGCGAAGAAGAAGAAGAAGAAACGCGAAGACGAAACCCGAAGATGAAAAAGGATATGTTTGCGTTAGTGAAGTTCGCGTGTGTACACACTCTGTGTAATGAAAGTGGTTGTTGTGGAGTTTAGACCAATTTAGTTGGACTTGATTGTCAAAAAAACTTAGATATGTAACAAGACTGTTGTGTAAAAATGTGTATAGAACAAAATATTTTTAGAATTCATTTGATTTAAAAATAATTGACTTGGAAATGAATTATTATATTTAGAATTAATTATTTAAAATTGATGGTTTGATTCTATGATGTTATCCTTTATTTACCAGAATCATATATATGAAGACACCTGACCTCTACCTCCTCTTTCTTATTTTAAATCATTATCTTTGATATTAATACCTAGAGGTGAAAATGACTTTTGTATTTTTAACATATCAAATTATTTTCATTTTATTCAAATTCTATAAAAAAAAAATTAGTTATAATGTAAATAATCTATCAAATTTACAAATCATCAATTCAATTTTTACTTTTTTTTTAATTGATTTAAAACAAAGAATTTAATTTTAGAATCCAATTTATTCCAAACACGCCATAAAAGGGGGAAAAAATCTTTATCTTTTCAAGGGGAAACAAAACCCACCAAAAATCAATTTTGCGATATATGCTTATATTATTATTTCTCCTGATAATATTTTTTATTATCATTTCTCCTAATAATTTGCCGTACGTATAAAGTAGTAGTGTATATATAGTTCACTGTAGATAAACAAAAAGTACATTTTCAATCATTGGTAACTAGAAAAATCAAATTTCCAGATGGATAATTAAGATCAAGTACTTTGCTCCGTGTGTCTTCGTGACACTTTACTACTTTAGAGGATGAATCAATGCAAATACTTTGATCATCAAAGACTAACACGAGTTTCACATGCAGCTTGTGATGCTTGATAATAAACATGTACTTTGACTATAAGAAACGTTAGATATAAATTTTCAAAAAGCTTTAGGGAAAGGATTTTTTTTATACATTTGTGCAAGGATAATTAAAAAAAAAAATATAGGTAACCAACAACATTTTTGAATAATGTGTAAAGAATGTGAATTAATAAGGTTAAAAGAATAAAATTTGGTAAAATTACGTTTAGTGAATTTTTTGTGAGCGACAAAAAAAAAATTTAAAAATTAAATTTTATTTTTATTTTTTATACACTTTTTAAATAATTATTAAATATTTGTCAAAAAAATTTCTTGAATTTGTCACACATAAATATTTGTCAAAAAAATTTCTCGTCATGGATTTTCGCGTTGAGCAAAAGTTGAGGAAAAAACATCATACGAAAAACCCAAGGACGAGGTGGTGGCGGATGAAAGGTGAGGAACAAAGAAGCTTCCTAAGACGAGTAGGAGAAGAGGCAAAGTGGGATGGGAACGGAAGCGTGGAAGAGATGTGGAGGGAGATGGCAGAAGTTATTAGAAGAACAGCAAAAGAAAATTTTGGTGAATCTAAAGGAATATGACCAAGAGACAAGGAGTCCTGGTGGTGGAATGCGAGTATACAAGAAAAGATAAAGATAAAAAGGGAATGCTTTAATGAGTGGTCTTTATGCCGCAATGCAGATAACTGAGAAAAATATAAGGCGGCTAAGAAAGAGACAAAAGTGGCTGTAAGTGAAGCAAGAACAAGAGCATATGAGGGTCTCTACCAGTCTTTGGGCACGAAAGAAGGAGAAAAAGGTATATATAGAATCGCAAAGAGTCGGGAAAGAAGAACGAGAGATTTGGATCAGGTTAAGTGCATAAAGGATAAGGATGGAGAGGTGTTGGCTCAAGAGGAGAAGATTAATGAAAGGTGGAAGAGCTACTTCTACGAGTTATTTAATGAGGGACAGAAGACTCTTCCGAGCCTTGGTCGATTATGCACAAGGAAAGAAGATCAAAACTTTGACTACTATCGAAGGATCCGAGACTTCAAGGTAAAAGAGGCTCTAAAGCAGATGAAAAGTGGCAGGGCAGTAGGACCTGATAATATCCCGATTGAGGTTTGGAAGGGTCTTGGAGAAAAAGGAATCAACTGGTTAACCAAGCTTTTTAATGAGATTTTAAGGTCAAAGAAGATGCCTGATGAGTGGAGAAAGAGCACCTTGGTACCTATCTATAAGAATAAGGGGGATATACAAAGTTGCGGAAACTATAGAGGGATTAAGCTTATGAGTCATACTATGAAGTTATGGGAAAGGGTGATAGAACGGAGGTTGAGAAAAGAGACACAAGTAACAGAGAACCAATTTGGATTTATGCCAGGCAGATCTACCACTGAAGCGATATACCTATTAAGAAGGATGATGGAGAGGTATCGTAGTAATAAAAGGGATCTACATATGGTGTTTATTGATTTGGAAAAGCGTATGATAGGGTACCAAGGGAGGTCTTATGGAAGGTTTTAGAAAAGAGGAGAGTAATGATCGTATATATTCGGGCAATTAAAGACATGTATGATGGGGCCACAACTAGTGTGAAGACTCAAGGTGGTGTGACAGAGGAATTCCCTATTGGTATAGGATTACACCAGGGATCATCCTTAAGTCCATACCTTTTCACATTAGTCTTGGAAGTACTCACAGAGCACATCCAAGAGCCTATGCCATGGTGCATGCTTTTTGCCGATGATATCGTCCTTATGGGAGAGTCAAGGGAAGACCTAAATAAAAAGCTGGAGTTATGGAGAGAAGCTCTAGAAGTATATGGTCTGCGCATAAGCCGTAGCAAGACGGAATATATGGAATGTAATTTCAGTTTGAGAAGGGAAAACCCCAATATAGAGGTGAAGATTGGAGAAAACATCCTACAAAAAGTTAAAAGTTTTAAGTATCTTGGGTGCATCATACAGGATAATGGAGAGATTGAACATGATGTAAATCATAGGATCCAAGCAGGTTGGTCAAAATGGCGGAGTGCATCTGGTTTTATATGCGACAAAAAGGTGCCTTTAAAACTTAAAGGTAAATTCTATCGCACCACTATAAGACCGGCTATGCTGTATGGTACGGAGTGTTGGGCGGCTAAAGGGGAGCACGAACATAAGCTGAGTGTGGCAGAGATGAAGATGTTGAGATGGATGAGTGGCCATACGCGATTGGATAAAATAAGGAATGAAGATATAAGGGAGAGAGTTGGAGTAGCACCCATTGTGGAAAAGATGGTTGAATCGCGTCTCAGGTGGTTTGGACATGTGAGAAGAAGACCGATAGAACATCCAGTCAGGAGGGTAGATGAGATGGAAGATGGACAAAGGGCGAAAGGCAGAGGAAGACCTAAGAAGACCATCCATGAGGTGGTCAAACGAGATCTACATGTAAACGGTCTCTCTGTAGACATGATACATGACAGAGCACAATGGCATCGTTTGATCATGTAGCCGACCCCACTTAGTGGGACAAGGCTTTGTTGTTGTTGTTGTTGTTGTTGTTGTTGTCACACATAAATAAATGGAGGAGAAAATAATTAATGAACTTGTTGAATGAGCAGTCGTTTTGGACTACTACTTGAGGGAGGAGTACGACTCCCAGCTACTTAGCTTTAGGAAAGTTGAACGAATAAAACTACTAGAAATTATAGGGACCATGGAAATTTATTATTTTAAGTTGTTATTTTATTTTATATTTTTTTTGTTTACGGTATTTTTTAATTTAATAGGTTAAAGACTAATCTGTCACGAATTTGACTTCTATTTAAAGATCTCATACTTTATTTAATATTTTAAATATTGATAACTAACTTATAACTAAAAACAATAAATTATAATGGCTCTCTATTATTTTTCTTGTTCATATTCTAGCTCATTACAAGAGTTAGGCCCAAAATAATTAAAGTCCAACTAACTTTTTACACAACGATCTACCCGACTTCATAGAGGTCAGACACAACTACGCATGTCTATTATTCCTGCTTATCTAAAGGAGTAATCAACTCCTACAATCTCTCCTATTAATCTAGATAGGAGATCTCAATAACCTCTCTAATAAAAAGAGACAATTATCCACCATTAAAGGTGGAATCACTTCATAAAGTGGTTATTGGCTCACCTACAACTATAAATATCTTGACACTCTCACGTATTTTTTGAACTCCAATCTACTAAAAATCTGCCTAAAATCCTTGCTAACTTAAGCATTAGAGTCACTTGCAGGTACCCTCTACCATCTTCTCCAAAGATCTCGGATAACATCACCTTGTTGAGGTGTCACGGAGCATCTCCTATCAAAAGGAATCTGAACCTCACGTTCAGGTCAAAATCCATCCGTTTCAAGTAAGTCTCAGAATATTTGCGCCATTGCCAGGGACTTGGAAGTGCACACCCAACCATGGCAGACCAAGAAAAACATTGCAAAACTTTAAAACTACTCATATTAAATGAGTCAGACAAGGTTGTAGTTGGTAAAGTAAAGTGATTTGTACCGAAACAAGTCGTATAAAATCAAAGTATCGAAAATGATTCGTACTAAAACAAATCATATGAAATTAAAACAGTTCTAGAAATAATTTGTATCAAAATAAATCCTAATAACCAAGATATGCGAGCCAAATTTTACGAATACGACTTAGATAAGAGTAAGTCGTACAATATAGGCAAGTCGTTCAAAAGCGACTTATAAACTGCCCCTCTAAATGAAAGTATGCTATATCCTAAAAATGATGCAAGAATCATAAAAATAAATCATGGAAATTGCAAAGAAAACAATAGGAGCAAAATATTGTACCAAAAGTCCAAAGAAGGGAAAAATAGTATCAAAATATTACAAAATAAGAATTGTTCATGTAAAGACCAACAAAGTCGGGCCATCAAACTAGAAGATGAAAAATATTAAGAGGCAGCTTCAGTACTAGCAAAATGAGCGACTTCCTCCTCGAGCTGAGGAGCTCCCACCTCAGTACCTAGTACGACCTCCTCACTAGGAGCAACTCCGACGACCTCTTCAGCAGAAGTCAATTGAGAAAGCTTTCAAATTTTGAGGAGGTGGAATAGTTCTATCATCCTCTGGAATTAAGATAATTTCACCACCAACGACGACCTTGTCGAGGTCAATGACGCAGAGATCAACTCCAAGGGAAACCACCTGAAACTAGGTCTTCAAATTCTCTACTATTTCATCTATACCCTTCATAATGGACCCCTCCAACTCCTCATCTTGAAAATTCAACTCCTCCAGCTCGAACATCAATTCAAACTTCTACTCATAGACCCGAGTATAGCTCTCCTTTGCTTTCTTCTTCAAAGACTTAGCTTTGTCAAGTTTGGTGTCAGAATATTTCACTATCTCCCTCAGCATAGCAGTGTCCGACTTGAAACATTCCTCTCAGCCTCCCATTTGGCTTTGGCCTTTTTTAAATCGTCCACCTCCTTGCGAAAGTCGGATACTTCTTTTTGGGTGGTGGTGAGAGATGTCTTGTGAAGCTTCTTGAGGAGAGCACTACAAATCCCACCAATACGGATACCCCCTCACTACCATTTCAATATTCTTCTCCAAGGTAGCATCATCCATTGCAATAGAACTCCCAAGGAGGATATAATCCTCGCTAAAGGAGACAGCATCAAAACCTTGGTTGTAGACACTGTCGTATTTGTTTGAGCGGGAGACGCCCGAGTCTAACTCCTTCTCTGGTTCTAAAAAAGGAGGCACAAGCATAATAACTTAGGCACCAGAGCTCTTAGAGGGAGGAGAAGCCTGAGTAAGTTGTCCGGGTTGAGAGGAGGCCGGTCCCTATTTTGGAGAGGAAGTAGGGAAATCTGCCAACTTCTCTGACTTCTCGAACCCTTTGAGCTAGACCTAGCGAGACGCAGCATTCTTTTTTGCTTGGCGGAGTCTATTGTAATGATATGATCCACTGATCATTTTCTCTATAAAAGGATTGCAAGATATAATAAAAAGATAAGCATATAAAAAGATATTTAGAAATTAAATCTATCTAGCTAGCTCAGTTCGGACATAGTTAGGTTTAGAAATTAGAAATTTCTTTGTATCTAGGTGAGGAGTTCGACCCCAACTCTCCTTGAAGAAGGCCACTAAACTCTGCTCCAACTTAGTTAGATCCCCAAAATTATACTCCATAACCATAGAGACCTCCTCCCAGTACAGGCAAAACATGTACTACCTCCTCTCTTTCCTATAAAAATGCCAGGTCCCATTAGCCGAGTAGACCTTAAAATAATAATTTTTAAAGTTGTGAAAGAAATCCTCAAACATTGAGAAAACCTTCCTACTGAATGGCTTTAAATGAAGCCCATTGCTAATTTTTGGAGCCGAAAGGTTTGGTCAATTGAAATAGATAATAGAAAACCTTCAAAGATATAGGGAGATCAAGCTCGCGTCAGATTAACTGATAAATCCTCATAAAACCCCAAAAATTCGGGTGGATTTGGGTAGGGGCAACTTTGGAGGTAAAAAAAATCCATTTTAAAATTTGTAAAGGGGATTTTTACGCCTAGCCTAGTGGTGCACGAATCCCCACGCTTCGTACAACTGAACCAGTAAGTGCACTGGGTCGTCCACGTAATACCTGAGCGAGTCAGGGTCGATCTCACGAGGATTGTGGCTTGAAGCAAGCTATGGTTATCTTGCAGGTCTTAGTCAGGAGGATGGAAGAGTTATTGGTTTGAATTTAGTTAAAATCATAAAAGGAATGAAAAGGGTAATCAGAACTCAGAAGTTGTGTAAACTAGGATAAGAAGGTGGTTAAGGCTTGGAGATGCTTTGTCCTTCTGGATTTACTCTGGTATTACTGTCTTCTTCAATTATGAATAATTTCTTCTATGGCAGGCTGTATGTGATCAACACCGTACGACTGCGGTCATTAATCTCATCTGCTTCAGATCAAATGCCGGGTCAGTAGTCATTCAATCTGAACGGGGGTGAAGCTCTAGCAGTCTATTCCCTTGGTGATCCTACTCAAAACACCACAGATAAGGTCGAATCTTCCGGATCAGAGAATGCTACGCCTTTGAGTTATAGCCTCTACCACAGAGACCCTAATCTCCCCACACCTCGGCGGAAACGGTGTGTTGAGAAGTCCCCAACGAAGTCGTAGATTAGCTGTCTAAGAGATGTATAATCAAGCTGGCGGTTCGATGCTTTCCAGTCACGTATTCACACGAACCCAAGAAGAACACGGGTGGTTGTCAGGCATGCGATCTTAGTATGAAGAACTGAGCTGATTGTCACAGATCATCCTATTCATCAAGTTGAAGAACGAATATACATCTTAGAAATGAATCAAACACGGATTGAAAAGAAACAGTAATACTTATATTAATTCATAGAACTTAGCAGGGCCCTCCCCTCAACCTAGTAGGTTTCGAAACTCATACTGATAGAAAATACAAGCATGGAATTCGAAAATATGGCATAAAGGTCTCTATGATTATGTAAAATATCCCTTAAATACTAGACTAATGACTAAGAATTACATAAGAAAGGGTAAAACAGTCTTTTAGTGCTAAAATCCACTTTTGGAGCCCATTTAGTGAGTGTTTGGGCTGATCTTTGATGAGATCCAAGTGCTATGAGGCTTCTAAGGCATTGAACTCTGGCTAGGGGTCCTCTTTGGGCGTTTGGACGCTCGTCTCCTCCTTTGGGCGCTGGACGCCTGGAATGGGGCAGGAGGCTGGCGTTGGAAGCCAGTTTTGGGCATTCTATTCTAAAGAAAAGTATAAACTATTATACATTGCTGGAAAGCTCTGGAAGTCAGCTTTCCATAGCCGTTGAGAACTCTCTATTTCTACTTCTGTAGCTCCAGAAAAGCTCTTCCGAGTGCAAGGAGGTCAGATCCGGACAGCATCTGTAGTGCTTTCTCTGTCTCTGATTCAGACTTTTGCTCCAGCTCCTCAATTTCAGCCAAAAAATACCTGAAATTTCATAAAAATACACAAACTCAAAGTAGAATAAAAAAATGTGAATTTAACACTAAAACGTATGAAAACTTAATAAAAATCAAACAAAACATACTAAAAACTATATGAAAATGATGCCAAAAAGCGTATAAAATATCCGCTCATCACAACGCTAAACTTAAACTGTTACTTATCCCCAAGCAACTAAAAACAAAGTAGGATAAAAAGAAGATTAAGATACAATAAATCTCAGAGTTTCCAATAAAGCTCAGTTTCAATTAGATGAGCGGGTCTTAGTAGCTTTTTGCTTCTGAATAGTTTTGGCATCTCACTATCCATTGAAACTCAGAAATGTTGGTCTCTTTAGGAACTTAGAATCCAGATGATATTATTGGCTCTCCTAGTTCAGTTCTTTTTTATTCTTGAACACAGCTTTCAGAGTCTTGCCCGTGACCCTAAACACTTTGTTTTCCAGTATTACCACCGGATACATAAATGCCACAAACACTTTAATTGGATGAAACCTTTAGGATTATAATTCAGCTTTGCTAGAATCTCCAGATAGAGGTGTCCATAGTTCTTAAGCACTCTCCTTTTGCTTTGGACCACGACTTTAACTGCTCAGTCTCAAGCTTTTCACTTGACACCTTCACACCACAAGCATATGGTTAGGGACAGCTTGGTTAAGCTACTTAGGCTAGAATTTTATTCCTTGTAGGACCTCCTAACCATTGATGCTTAAAGCCTTGGATCCTTTTACCCTTGCCTTTTGGTTTAAAGGGTTACTGGCTTTTTTCTCTTGCCTTTTGATTTAAAGAGCTATTGGCTTTTTCTGCTTTTTATTTATTTATTTATTTATTTGCCTATTTTATTATTTTTCGCATGCATATATATATATTATTTTTTTCTTTTGCAACATGCCTTTTCTTTTTCTTTTTGTTGCTTTTTCTTGCTTCAAGGATCAATTTTTGGATTTTTTAGATTACCAATAATAATTCACTTTCATCCTCATTCTTTCAAGAGCCAACATTCTAAAGTTCCAACTTCAAATATGCACTGTTTATTTATACATTCAGAAAACAAAGGCAATGCCACCACATCAAAATAATTGAACTATTCTTATTATATAACTTGAAATTTATGTATCTCTCAATTCTTTTCAATTAAAAATTTCTTTTAAGCAAGGTGAGAGATATATAGAACATTTTATAACTTTAAAACATAGATAGAAATGATCATGCAATAAGAACAAGAGAACAGACAATACAGCATAACAAAAAACAGAAAAATAACAAAATAAAAAGAGATAAAGAGAACGAATCCACCTTTAATGGTGGCGGCTAGTACTCCTCCTTGAGGATCCAATGTGGTGCTTGATCTCTTCTATGTCACTCCTTTGCCTTTGTTGTTCTTCCCTTATAGCCCTTTGATCTTCTCTAATGGATCTTTGGTCTTCCCTTATTTCATTGAGGATGGTGGAATATTCTTCATGCTCCAACCTCAATTGCTTCATTTTAGAGCTCAATTCTCCCATGGAAGTATGCCATTGATCCCAATAACTTTGAGGAGGAAAATACATCCCTTGAGGTATCTCAGGGATCTCATGCTGAGGCGGTTGCATAGGCTCTTGTGCATGCTCACTAGTTTGCTCCATCCTCTTCTTAGTGATGGGCTTGTCCTCCCCAATGGAGATATCCCCCTCTATGATAATTCCAGCTAAATTGCATAGATGACAGATGAGATGTGGGAATGCCAACCTTGCATTGGTGGAAGGCATCTCAGCTATCTTATACAATTCTTAAGGGATCACCTTATGTACTTCCACCTCACATCCAATTATGATACAATAGATCATGATGGCCCTTTCGATAGTCACTTCTGACCGATTGCTAGTAGGGATGATAGAGCGTTGGATGAATTCCAACCATCCTCTAGCTATGGGCTTGAGGTCGAGCCTTCTTAATTGAACGGGCTTGCCTTGGGAATCTCTTCTCCACTATGCTCCTTCCACACAGATGTCTGAGAGCACTTGATCCAGTCTCTGATCAAAGTTAACTCTCCTAGTGTAAGGATGTGGATCTCCTTGCATCGAGGGCAAGTTGAATGCCAACCTCATGCTAAGCTCAAGAGAAACTATAAAGTTGAAGAGGAATAATAGAATGTATGAAATGCATCCTATGAATGCAACTACATGCTAAATGCTTTTACTTACTTGGTTAAGAGTAAATAAGTTCTCCAAGAATAAATATGAACTGGATTTCACTAATTCAAATCATAAAAATGAAGTACAAATAGACTTGCAGAAGAAAATAGCTTATGAAAGCAGGGAACAAGGAATTGAGCATCGAACCCTTACTAGTAGTGTATACACTCTAATAACTCAGGTGTTTAAGGTTCGATCTCTCAATTATCTACTAACCTTGCTTTCTAAGGCTTGCTCTTCATCTAACAATCAACACAAATTTAATGCACAGATACACATATCAAGAGGTCTTTTAAGGGTTGTAATGGGGTTAGGGTCAAGGTAGGATTGTATTTGGCCAAGTGGACTAAAATCTGAATCCTTAATTAACTTAAACTTTCCACCTAACTTAAATAATCCATGTAATCATAATACAAAACCTAACTGTCCATTAACCATGTTTTCCACATATTCATGCATTCAAATTTCAAGTACAGTACATATGCATTGTTTTCACTTACTTTGGGGCATTTTGTCCCCTTTCACTTATTTTGCTCTCTCTTTTTTTTAATTATTATTTATATATTATTATTATTATTTTTTTTTCTCAATGCATATGATTAAATTATTGAATGCATGAACATGTCCTAAATATTTCTTTCACATTTTCAGAAAATTCTAACATACTCCATTCTCAAACTAGATGTTTCCAAACCCACTTTTCCCACACTTAAATCATAAGCACTCTCACTAGTCTAAGCTAACCAATGATTCAAATTAAGGACATTATTGTTTTTCGCTTAGAGTTAATGATGTGATAAAATAAAGAACAGAGGGGTAAAAATAGGCTCAAATTGATTTGCAAGGGATAATGAAGGGTTAAGGTCATATGGGTATGTAAGCTCAGTGAAACAAAGGCCTCAATCATATAAGTGCATGCATACATTAAATAATGGAAATATAGAATTAAGCAAGACAAAGATCACAATTTTAGAGAAAAAAATACACACTAAAACAAAATTTTGGTTGATAAAATGCAACCAATTCATATAGGCTCAAAATCTCACAGGTTTTGTGTGTTCGAACTCTAAATGATGTTCCAAAATAATATTTCTTCAAACAAGTGTAACATTAAATTTTTTTTTTTCAAATTAGTGAAATGCTCTAAAAGGTTTCTTGAAAAAGAAAGTATTACTTTAACCAAGTGGTAAAATATGCAAAAATCAAACAAATATGTAAATGCAACAACTAATCTACAAAGAAGATTTAAACATTGGTGTTGAGACAAGAAAGTACTAACCCATGGAGATCGGTATCGACCTCCCCACACTTAAAGATTGCATCGTCCTCGGTGCATGCTGAGATGTGCAGGTGGACGGGTTGTTCCAACTGATGCTTTTCTTCAAGATTTTGCAGATGGACTTGTCTGTCTCCCCATGTAAACTTCTTTCAGTTCCCTTCCTGGTGGCCATCCTGAAAGAAAAATAAAAGAAAAGTAACCCAAAAATAAAGATAGAAAATAAATAAAATATGGGTTGGGTAATGCCAAATGATAATGGTCTCATTTACATGGAAGCTTCAACATGTACGTGAGAAAACAATAGAAGCCATGGCATACCAGTGGTATAAAATTTGTAACATACAGGAGGAGTGTGGGTAATGGAAGTATCAATACAAGCTCATGTCAATGCAAAAGGAGTGCAAGTATCATAAAAGATTGGCATTGGCATATAATTAACATCATCCCATAGTGTAAAACAAGTTACCAAAATAAATTCAAGAAAAGAAGCAACAGTTGAATAAGAAAATTTTTTAACACCAATGGAAAAATAAAAATTCAGAAAATAAAATAAAAATATGCACAAATTAAAATGCAATGAATGAAATATGCAAATAAATTAAGTAAAATAAAATAAAAGAAAGAAGATGAGAAGTGAAAGAAATAAAGTAAGGAAGAAAAGATAGAAGAAATTAGGATTGGAAGAAAAGATAAGATATTTGGCTCATCTGGATAAGTTGTGCGTCGCTTTCGACGCGGACGCGTGGGGCACGCGGTCGCGTGACTTGCGCTTTTAAGTTAATCGATGCGGTCGCGTCGGTCACATGGTCGCGTGACACGTTTTGTGCTACTGGCGCGAGGGCAGCCTCGCGCTCGCACAACTCTCTGTTCAAAACTCATTTTGCCAAATCTTAGGGTGACGCGGTCGCGTGGGTGACGCGATCGCGTGAATGGCCTGATTTCCAATATGACGCGGACGCGTGGGGCATGCGATCGCGTGAGTGGGCTTGTGCTGCTAGCACGAGTCTAGCCCAATTCCAGCTCAACTTTCGGCCATACACCCTTTTTACGTCGATTTATAGGGCACGCGGCCGCGTGGGTGACGCGGTCGCGTGGGGTCAAATTATGCTAAAGGCGCGCCTCCAGCCACGCTTTCGCGTGACTCTCTGTTCGATTTTTTTCTTCCCAATGCACTGGCAACGCGGACGCGTCAGCAACGCTGCCGTGTCGCGTGCGTGTTTTCCCTTTTTTTTATGCAAAATGCAGAATGCGGTATGCAGAATACAATGAATGCTATTGGTGCACGAAATTGTGATCTCCAGGCTCGAACAAATCCTGGTAATGGCTCCAAAGCTTGGTGCTCTGATCTTAATTCATAATTGTCACAACTTCGATACAACTAACCAGCAAGTGCACTGGGTCGTCCAAGTAATACCTTACGTGAGTAAGGGTCGAATCCCACGGAGATTGTTGGTATGAAGCAAGCTATGGTCACCTTGTAAATCTCAGTCAGGCAGATATAAAGTGATAATGGTGTTTTCGAATATTATATAATAAGATAGGGATAGAGGTACTTATGTAAATCATTGGTAGGAATTTCAGATAAGCGAATGGAGATGCTTTTCGTTCCTCTGAACCTCTGCTTTCCTGCTATCTTCATCCAATCAGTCTTACTCCTTTCCATGGCTGGCTTTATGCAAGGGCATCACCGTTGTCAGTGGCTACATCCCCTCCTCTCAGTGAATAATATGCTCACGCACCCTGTCACGGCGCGGCTATTCATCTGTCGGTTCTCGATCATGCTGGAATAGGATTCACCCTCCTTTTGCGTCTGTCACTAACGCCCAACAATCGCGAGTTTGAAGCTTGTCACAGTCATTCAATCATTGAATCCTACTCAGAATACCACAGACAAGGTTTAGACCTTCCGGATTCTCTTGAATGCCGCCATCATTCTAGCTTACGCCACGAAGATTCTGGTTAGGAGATCTAAGAGATATTCATTCTAGCTTAATTCATGTAGAACAGAAGTGTTTGTCAGGCACGCGTTCATAAGGGAGAAGGATGATGAGCGTCACACATAATCATCACCTTCATCACATTCTTAGGTGCGAATGGATATCTTAGAAGCGAAATAAGAAGAATTGAATAGAAAACAGTAGTACTTTGCATTAATCTTTGAGGAACAGCAGAGCTCCACACCTTAATCTATGGAGTGTAGAAACTCTACCGTTGAAAATACATAAGTGAAGGTCCAGGCATGGCCGAGATGGCCAGCCCCCTAAAACGTGATCAAAGGATCATAAGGTAATCCAAAGATGTCAAATACAATAGTAAGAGGTCCTATTTATAATAAACTAGCTACTAGGGTTTACATGAGTAAGTATTTGATGTATAAATCCACTTCCGGGGCCCACTTGGTGTGTGTTTGGGCTGAGCTTAAGTGTTGCACGTGCAGAGGCCATTTGTGGAGTTGAACGCCAGTTTTTGTGCCAGTTTGGGCGTTCAACTCTGGTTTTGGATCCTTTTCTGGCGCTGGACGCCAGATTTGGGTAGAAAGCTGGCGTTGAACGCCAGTTTACGTCGTCAATTCTTGGCCAAAGTAAGGACTATTATATATTGCTGGAAAGCCCTGGATGTCTACTTTCCAACGCAATTGGAAGCGCGCCATTTCGAGTTCTGTAGCTCCAGAAAATCCACTTTGAGTGCAGGGAGGTCAGAATCCAACAGCATCAGCAGTCCTTTTTCAACCTCTGAATCTGATTTTTGCTCAAGTCCCTCAATTTCAGCCAGAAAATACCTGAAATCACAGAAAAACACACAAACTCATAGTAAAGTCCAGAAATGTGAATTTAACACAAAATCTATTAAAAACATCCCTAAAAGTAACTAGATCCTACTAAAAACATACTAAAAACAATGTCAAAAAGCGTATAAATTATCCGCTCATCACAACACCAAACTTAAATTGTTGCTTGTCCCCAAGCAACTGAAAATCAAAATAGGATAAAAAGAATAGAATATACTATAAATTCCAAACTATCAATGAAACAGAGCATCAATCATATGAGCGGGACTTATAGCTTTTTGCCTCTTGAATAGTTTTGGCATCTCACTTTATCCATTGAGGTTCAGAATGATTGGCATCTATAGGAACTTCAGATTTTGAATAGTGTTATTGACTCTCTTAGTTTAGTATGATGATTCTTGAACACAGCTTCTTTATGAGTCTTGGCCGTGGCCCTAAGCACTTTGTTTTCCAGTATTACCACCGGATACGTAAATGCCACAGACACATAATTGGGTGAACCCTTTCAGATTGTGACTCAGCTTTGCTAAAGTCCCCAATTAGAGGTGTCCAGGGTTCTTAAGCACACTCTTTTTTTTTTTGCTTTGGACCTTGACTTTAACCGCTCAGTCTCAAGTTTTCACTTGACACCTACACGCCACAAGCACATGGTTAGGGACAGCTTGGTTTAGCCGCTTAGACCAGGATTTTATTCCTTTAGGCCCTCCTATCCACTGATGCTCAAAGCCTTGAGATCCTTTTTATTTCCCTTGCCTTTTGGTTTTAAGGGTTATTGGCTTTTTGCTCTTGCCTCTTGGTTTTAAGAGCTTTGGCTTTTTCTGCTTGCTTTTTCTTTTTCTTTCTATATTTTATTTTATTTTATTTTATTTTATTTTATTTTATTTCGCCTATTTTTTTTTCTGCAAGCTTTGTTCTTTGCTGCTTTTTCTTGCTTCAAGAATCATTTTTATGATTTTTCAGATTATCAAATAACATGTCTCCTAGTCATCATTCTTTCAAGAGCCAACATATTTAACATTCTTAAACAACAACTTCAAAAGACATATGCACTGTTCAAGCATACATTCAGAAAACAAGAAGCATTGTCACCACATCAATATAATTAAACTAAGTTCAAGGATAAATTCGAAACTCATGTACTTCTTGTTCTTTTGAATTAAAACATTTTTTATTTAAGAGAGGTGATGGATTCATAGGACATTTATAACTTTAAGACATAGTTACTAACTACTAATGATCATGTAATGAAGACACAAACACAGATAAGCACATAACATAGAAAACGAAAAACAGAAGAAATAAGAACAAGGAATGAATCCACCTTAGTGATGGTGGCGTTTCCTTCTTGAGGAACCAATGATGTCCTTGAGCTCTTCTATGTCTCTTCCTTGTCTTTGTTGCTCCTCCTTCATTGCTTTTAGATCTTCTCTGATTTCATGAAGGATGATGGAGTGCTCTTGATGTTCCACCCTTAGTTGCTTCCAATAATTGTGTGGAAGAAAATGTATCCCCTGAGGTATCTCAGGGATCTCTTGATTTGCAGTCAAATGTTCTACCACTGAGCTATAGACCCTTGATGGAAGCTTTTGTCTTCCCTTTCCTCTTTCTAGAGGTTTCTCTGGCCTTAGGTGCCATCAATGGTTATGGAAAAAACAAAAAAAAGCTATGCTTTTTACCACACCAAACTTAGAATGTTGCTCGCCCTCGAGCAAAAGAAGAAAGAATAGAAGAATAAGAAGAAGATATGGAGGAGATGGAGGGAGATGTGTATTCGGCCATATGGGTGGGATTGGGTGGGAAAGATATGTTGAATTTTGAAGGAAAGTGGGTGTTTGGATGTGAGTGGTAAAGAGTTAATAGCTAAGAGTGTTTATTGGGAATAGAGGATGATTGAGAAGAGAGAAGAGAGTGAGTGGAGGTAGGTGGGGATCCTGTGGGGTCCACAGATCCTGAGGTGATCCTGTGAGGTCCACAGATCTTGAGGTGTCAAGGCATTTACATCCCTGCACCAATTTAGGCATGCAAAATGCCCTTGCACACAACTCTGGGCGTTCAGCGCCAGGTTGGTGCCCATTTTGGGCGTTCAACGCCCATTTGCTGCCATTTCTGGCGTTGAACGCCAGAACCATGCTTGTTCTGGGCGTTCAGCGCCAGGATGCTCCCATTCTGGGCGTTCAGCGCCAGAACTATGCTCTGTTCTGGCGTTTGAACGCCAGACAGATGCTCCTCCAGGGTGTGATTTTTCTTCTGCTGTTTTTGATTCCGTTTTTGATTTTTATATTTAATTTGTGACTCCACATGATCATGAACCTACAAAGACATATAACTAAGAAAAATATAGTTAGATAAATAAACATTGGGTTGCCTCCCAACAAGCGCTTCTTTAATGTCAATAGCTTGACAGTGGGCTCTCATGGAGCCTCACAGATGTTCAGAGCATTGTTGAAACTCTCCAACACCAAACTTAGAGTTTGGATATGGGAGTTCAACACCAAACTTAGAGTTTGGTTGTGGCCTCCCAACACCAAACTTAGAGTTTGACTGTGGGTGCTCTGGTTGACTCTGCTTTGAGAGAGGCTTTTCATGCCTCCTCTCCATGGTTGCAGAGGGAGATCCTTGAGTTTTAAACACAAGGGAGTCCTCATTCCATTGAAGGACTATTTCACCTCTGTCAACATCAATCACAGCTCTTGCTGTGGCCAGGAAAGGTCTTCCTAGGATGATGGATTCATCCTCTTCCTTTCCAGTATCCAGGACTATGAAATCAGCAGGGATGTAAAGGCCTTCAACCTTTACTAACACGTCCTCTACTTGTCCATAAGCCTGTTTTCTTGAGCTGTCTGCCATCTCTAATGAGATTTTAGCAGCTTGCACCCCATAGATTCCCAGTTTCTCTATTACAGAGAGGGTCATGAGGTTTATTCCTGAACCAAGGTCACACAGAGCCTTAAAGATCATGGTGCCTATGGTACAGGGTATTATGAACTTTCCAGGATCCTGTCTCTTCTGAGGTAATGTCAGTTGATCCAGATCACTTAGTTCATTGATGAACAAGGGAGGTTCAACTTCCCAAGCATCAATGCCAAATAATTTGGCATTCAGCTTCATGATTGCACCAAGAAACTTGGCAGTTTGCTCTTCAGTAACATCCTCATTCTCTTCAGAAGAGGAATACTCATCAGAGCTCATGAAGGGCATAAGGAGGTTCAATGGGATCTCTATGGTCTCTAGATGAGCCTCAGAGTCCCTTGGTTCCTCAGAGGGAAGCTCCTTATTGACCACTGGACGTCCCAGGAGGTCTTCCTCCTTGGGATTCACGTCCTCTCCTCTTCTCACAGGTTCGGCCATGGCGCTTATGTCAATGGCCTTGCACTCTCCTTTTGGATTCTCTTCTGTATTGCTTGGGAGAGTACTAGGAGGGATTTCAGTGATCCTTTTACTCAGCTGGCCCACTTGTGCTTCCAGATTTCTAATGGAAGACCTTGTTTCATTCATGAAACTTACAGTGGCTTTAGATAGATCAGAGACTAGATTTGCTAAATTAGAAGCATTTTGTTCAGAGTTCTCTGTCTGTTGCTGAGTTGATGATGGAAAAGGCTTGCTGTTGTTAAACCTGTTTCTTCCACCATTGTTAAAGCCTTGTTGAGGCTTTTGATCCTTCCATGAGAAATTTGGATGATTTCTCCATGATGAGTTATAGGTGTTTCCATAAGGTTCACCTAAGTAGTTCACCTCTACTATTGCAGGATTCTCAGGATCATAAGCTTCTTCTTCAGGAGAAGCCTCTTGAGTACTGTTGGATGCAGCTTGCATTCCATTCAGACTCTGAGAAATCATATTGACTTGCTGAGTCAATATTTTATTCTGAGCCAATATGGCATTCAGAGTATCAACTTCAAGAACTCCCTTCTTCATAGGCGTCCCATTACTCACATGATTCCTTTCAGAAGTGTACATGAACTGGTTATTAGCAACCATGTCAATGAGTTCTTGAGCTTCTGCAGGCGTTTTCTTTAGGTGAATGGATCCACCTGCAGAAGTGTCCATTGACATCTTTGATAGCTCAGATAAACCATCATAGAATATATCCAGGATGGTCCATTCTGAAAGCATGTCAGAAGGACACTTTTTGGTCAACTGTTTGTATCTTTCCCAAGCTTCATAGAGGGTTTCACCTTCTTTCTGTCTGAAGGTTTGAACATCAGCTCTAAGCTTGCTCAGCTTTTGAGGAGGTTGGCTAAGAAATCCGTGACCAGCTTATCCCAAGAGTTCAGGCTGTCTTTGGGTTGAGAATCCAACCATAATCTAGCTCTGTCTCTTACAGCAAAAGGGAAAAGCATGAGCCTGTAGACTTCAGGATCTACTCCATTAGTCTTAACAGTATCACATATCTGCAAGAATTCAGTTAAGAACTGAAAAGGATCTTCAGATGAAAGTCCATGAAACTTGCAGTTCTGCTGCATCAGAGAAACTAGTTGAGGTTTCAGCTCAAAATTGTTTGCTCCAATGGCAGGAATGGAGATGCTTCTTCCATGTAAATTGGAATTAGGTGCAGTAAAGTCACCAAGCATCTTCCTTACATTATTATTATTTTCGGCTGCCATCTCCTTTTCCTGTTTGAAAATTTCTGAAAGGTTTTCTCTGGATTGTTGTATTTTAGTTTCTCTTAATTTTCTCTTCAAAGTCCTTTCAGGTTCTGGATCTGCTTCCACAAGAATGTTCTTATCCTTTCTCCTGCTCATATGACAAAGAAGAAGGCACAGAAAAATAATAATAATAATGGAGATCCTTTATACCACAGTATAGGGATCCTTGTGTTAGTAGAAGAAAAGAAGGGAAGAAAATCTGAACTCAGAGAGAGAGGGGGTTCGGATTTTTGGAGAGTTGAAGGAAAGATGTTAGTATATCAATAAACAAATAGAAGAAGATGAGAGGGGGAAGTGAATTTTCGAAAACAATTTTTGAAAAAGAGTTAGTGATTTTTGAAAATAGTTTTTGAAAAAGGTTAGTATTTTTTTCGAAAAATTTTTTTTTTAAATAAAAAATAAAAATAATTAGTTAATAAAAAAGAAATTTTTGAAAAAGAGGGAAGATATTTTCGAAAATTAGAGAGAGAGAGTTAGTTAGGTAGTTTTGAAAAAGTTAAGAAACAAACAAAAAGTTAGTTAGTTAGTTGAAACAAATTTGAAAAGATAAGAAGTTGGGAAGTTAGAGAAGATATTTTGAAATCAAATTTTGAAAAAGATAAGATAAGAAGATATTTTTTTGAAAAGATATGATAGAAATTAGTTTTGGAAAAAGATTTGATTTTTAAAATCACAATTAATGACTTGATTCATAAGAAATCACAAGATATGATTCTAGAACTTAAAGTTTGAATCTTTCTTAACAAGCAAGTAACAAACTTCAAATTTTTGAATCAAAACATTAATTGATTATATTATTTTCGAAAATTTGATATAGAAATAAGAAAAAGATTTTTGAAAAATATTTTTTAATTTTCGAAAATAACTAAGAATTTTGAAAAAGATTTGATTTTTGAAAAAGATTTTGAAAAAGATAAGATTTTCAAATTGAAAATTTGATTTGACTCATAAGGAACAACTTTGATTTTTTTAAAATTTTTGAAAAAGTCAACTCAATTTTCGAATTTGATGAGAGAAAAAGGGAAAGATATATTTTTTATTATTTTTTTTTTTGAATTTTTATGATGAGAGAGAAAAACAAGAAAAATGATGCAATGCATGAAATTTTTAGATCAAAACAATGAATGCATGCAAGAATGCTACGAATATCAAGATGAACACCAAGAACACTATGAATGTCATGATGAACATCAAGAACATATTTTTGAAAAATTTTTTAATGCAAAGAAAACATGCAAGACACCAAACTTAGAATTCTTTAATGCTTAGACACTAAGAATTCAAGAATGCATATGATAAACATGAAAAGAAACAAAACAAAAAATCATCAAGATCAAACAAGAAGACTTACCAAGAACAACTTGAAGATCATGAAGAACACTATGAATGCATGATATTTTCGAAAAAATGCAAGATGCATATGCAAGTGACACCAAACTTATGATATGACTCAAGACTCAAACAAGAAACACAAAAATATTTTTGATTTTTATGATTTTCTAATTTTTTTGTATTTTCTTTTAATTTTTTTTTTCAAAAATTATTGTGAAAATTAAAAAATAAGGATTCCAAAATTTTTAATATGAATTCTAGGAATCTTGCCATGTTAGTGTTAAAGCTCCAATCAAAGGGTCAGGCATGGCTTAATAGCCAGCCAAGCTTCAACATATAATTACATGGACTGGAGTGATTAGTTGAATACCAATCCCAAAGCAGTTTGGGTATGGCTTTACAGCCAGATAGGATTCAACATGTTTCATGAAACACTAGAATTCATTCTTAAAAATCCGGAAGAAAAATATATTTTTGAAAACTTTTTTTTTTCGAAAACAAAGAAGAAAATTTTGAAAGGTTTTTGAAAACTTTTTTGAAAACTAAAACAAAAAGAAAATTACCTAATCTGAGCAACAGGATGAACCGTCAGTTGTCCAAACTCAAACAATCCCCGGCAACGGCGCCAAAAACTTGGTGCACGAAATTGTGATCTCCAGGCTCGAACAAATCCTGGTAATGGCTCCAAAGCTTGGTGCTCTGATCTTAATTCATAATTGTCACAACTTCGATACAACTAACCAGCAAGTGCACTGGGTCGTCCAAGTAATACCTTACGTGAGTAAGGGTCGAATCCCACGGAGATTGTTGGTATGAAGCAAGCTATGGTCACCTTGTAAATCTCAGTCAGGCAGATATAAAGTGATAATGGTGTTTTCGAATATTATATAATAAGATAGGGATAGAGGTACTTATGTAAATCATTGGTAGGAATTTCAGATAAGCGAATGGAGATGCTTTTCGTTCCTCTGAACCTCTGCTTTCCTGCTATCTTCATCCAATCAGTCTTACTCCTTTCCATGGCTGGATTTATGCAAGGGCATCACCGTTGTCAGTGGCTACATCCCCTCCTCTCAGTGAATAATATGCTCACGCACCCTGTCACGGCGCGGCTATTCATCTGTCGGTTCTCGATCATGCTGGAATAGGATTCACCCTCCTTTTGCGTCTGTCACTAACGCCCAACAATCGCGAGTTTGAAGCTCGTCACAGTCATTCAATCATTGAATCCTACTCAGAATACCACAGACAAGGTTTAGACCTTCCGGATTCTCTTGAATGCCGCCATCATTCTAGCTTACGCCACGAAGATTCTGGTTAGGAGATCTAAGAGATATTCATTCTAGCTTAATTCATGTAGAACAGAAGTGTTTGTCAGGCACGCGTTCATAAGGGAGAAGGATGATGAGCGTCACACATAATCATCACCTTCATCACATTCTTGGGTGCGAATGGATATCTTAGAAGCGAAATAAGAAGAATTGAATAGAAAACAGTAGTACTTTGCATTAATCTTTGAGGAACAGCAGAGCTCCACACCTTAATCTATGGAGTGTAGAAACTCTACCGTTGAAAATACATAAGTGAAGGTCCAGGCATGGCCGAGATGGCCAGCCCCCTAAAACGTGATCAAAGGATCATAAGGTAATCCAAAGATGTCAAATACAATAGTAAGAGGTCCTATTTATAATAAACTAGCTACTAGGGTTTACATGAGTAAGTATTTGATGTATAAATCCACTTCCGGGGCCCACTTGGTGTGTGTTTGGGCTGAGCTTAAGTGTTGCACGTGCAGAGGCCATTTGTGGAGTTGAACGCCAGTTTTTGTGCCAGTTTGGGCGTTCAACTCTGGTTTTGGATCCTTTTCTGGCGCTGGACGCCAGATTTGGGTAGAAAGCTGGCGTTGAACGCCAGTTTACGTCGTCAATTCTTGGCCAAAGTAAAGACTATTATATATTTCTGGAAAGCCCTGGATGTCTACTTTCCAACGCAATTGGAAGTGCGCCATTTCGAGTTCTATAGCTCTAGAAAATCCACTTTGAGTGCAGGGAGGTCAGAATCCAACAGCATCAGCAGTCCTTTTTCAACCTCTGAATCTGATTTTTGCTCAAGTCCCTCAATTTCAGCCAGAAAATACCTGAAATCACAGAAAAACACACAAACTCATAGTAAAGTCCAGAAATGTGAATTTAACACAAAATCTATTAAAAACATCCCTAAAAGTAACTAGATCCTACTAAAAACATACTAAAAACAATGTCAAAAAGCGTATAAATTATCCGCTCATCAGCTATGCATGATTTCAGGTTCAATAAAATAAAATAAAACTAAAAAAAACAAACAAAACTAAATAAAATTAAAATTGCAAAATGGAACAATCACACCATGGTGGGTTGTCTCCCACCTAGCACTTTTAGTTAAAGTCCTAAAGTTGGACATTTGGTGAGCTTCCTATTATGGTGGTTTATGCTTGTACTGATCTAGGAATCCACACCAATTCTTGTACCTCCAGTAACCTCCGGGGTCCCAAATCTTGCTTTTGCGCCCATCCTTGTCGGGATCTGTATTTTTCCAACTGGGTGATAAGTAATTTGAATTCTCACTGCAGCTACCAAACAACTTCCTAGACCCATTCAATTGAGCTCTACACCAACCTTTGCGTTTAAACTTAAAGCTACCAACCATAATGAACCTTGCAGGACAATTCTTACCACTGACCATCTTCCTCTTACTCTTAATGTTACAAAGAGCTCTAAGTTGACCATTCGTCTCCAGTAGCCCATATTCAAGTGGAATTAGAAAGCTAAGGGATATGAATTTTATCCACTTGAATGTTGTGAAGGATGATGGCAATTTAGGGGGAGGTATTTTTAATGAAATTGCAAGCTCCACTCCCTTGTGCTCTTCTCTGATAATTACCACCTCTTTGCAAGCTTCTTCACTTTCAAACTCTTCCTCTTGGTAGCTTTCTTCCAATTCAATCTCCTCTTCATTGCTTTCCAAGGGCATGGGAGGTTGTGCTTCTTCTTCTTGAATCTCCATCTCTTGATCAACCTCTTCCAAGTCTTCAACTGTGATATGCCTTGGAGGTTGTACACCCTCCTCTGCATCAATTTCAAACGTCTTGGAAGGGGGTTCTATGACTGGACTTTCCCATGGAGGTTCTGCATCTCCTAAGTCTTCAACCACTTCTTCTTCTTCAATAATTCCGGCTTCCTCTACTTGTTCCAGTACAAAGTCATGATCCGTACTGTTCACTGGAGTTTCTAGTATCTCCTTCATACTACATTCTTCATTAGATTGTCCACATGTAGCCATGGGGGTTCCTTGAGTGTCCGAACATCAGGAAGCTAATTGACTCATTATTGCTTGCCCCAATTGATGAATGGTTGCCTGACATCGATCCACTGTTCCTTTGAAACGATCCTTTGTCTCTTGATGCACTCGGCTTTTATAAATAGGATCATAGTGCTCTTGGATTGATGGATATGGAGATGGTGAATATTGAAGTGGTGGTTCTTGTGAGTAATTGGGTTGAAATTGGGGTGGTTCTATATATGGTTCATATGGCTCATAAGGTGGTTGGTATGGTGGTTGAGGGTTAGGGTCATATGGAGGTGAATGGCAGAAAGGGGCTTGTAAGTATGGTGGTCCAAAGTCATGTTGAGGAAAGGGTTCATAGGCATATGGTGGTGGTTGTTGATAGTCCACTGGAGGTGGTTGTTGCCATGAAGGTTGATCAAATCCTTGTGGCTCCTCCCATTTTTGATTGTTCCAACCTTGATGCCTGTTCTCATTGTAATTTCTTCTTCCTGCAACATAATTGTAACTAGACTCGTAGCCAAAGGGGTGAGAGTTCATAGTAGCAAATAAAAAATAAAAATAAAAATAAAAATAAATTTAAATTAAAAGGTTATTTAAATTTTGAATTTGAAAATTAAATTTTGAAATTTAAAATTTGAAATTTTGAAATTTGAATTTTGAAATTTGAATTTTAAATTTTTGAAATTTGAATTTTTTGAAATTTGAAATTTGAAATTTGAAAATTTTTAAATTTAAATTTTTAAATTTAAATTTTGAAAAATTTTAAATTTGAATTTTGAAATTTGATTTTTGAAATAAGATAAGATAAGATAAAAAATTTAAAAATAAAAATCTGAAAATATAATTTTTTTTTCGAAAAAAATTAATAAAAAATATTATTGAATTTAATGAAGAGAGAGAAAAACAATAAAATGACACCAAATTTCAAATTTTTAGATCAAAACGAAGAAAACAACTAAGAACAGCTTGAAGGTCAAGATGAACGCGAAGAACAAATTTTTGAAAAATTTTTTTAATAACTAAATAAAAACCAATAACCTCTTAATTTATGAAAAAGAAAAAATAAAAACAAAAATAGAAACAAATAAACAAGTAAAAAGCAAATATTTACAATAACCAATAATAAGGCACACGTTTGCAATTCCCCGACAACAACGCCATTTTGACGTTAGGATTTTTGCCAGTAAAGAATTTCATAAAAACAGTCGCGTTGTAGATATAGTCTCTAAACCGACAAAAATTCCTTCGTACAAACGTTTTGGTTGTCACAAGTAACAAACCCCTATAAAATTGATAACCGAGTATTTAAACCTCGGGTCGTCTTCTCAAAGAATTGCAGGGAGGTATGTTCTTATTATTGGTTATGAGTTTGTAAATTGGGGTTTTGGAAGTAAGGTGGGAATATGTTATATGACAAATAATTTAAATGGCAATTAAAAATAAATAAATACTGTAAAGCAAACTTTTGGGCAAGGTATGAGAAATTGGAAGTCCAGACTTAGTTATCCTTATCAATAACAATGAAAGTTGAATCTTAATTCCACTTAGTTAACCTTTACTAAAGCAAAGGAAAGTCAATGGACAAATTGGTTTGATCTTCGAATCCTATTTATTTCCTAAGAAAAGATTGGGATTATTGAAGTTCAACTCAATTGGCAAGATAACAATTAACAATTATGCTGTTGAATTAGATAACTCCTGAGTTACTGATTTCTTAACTAAAACCAAAAGGAAAATAGTAAATCTACTGGAATAAAAATGTCTTCAGATGGGAAGCAGTAATCATGTAAATAAAAGAAAGCAATCATGAATTGAAATACCTCAAATAACATTGATTAAGAAAATTATATGTAACATGAAAGAGTTCATAAATTAAATAAAAATAAAGAACCTGGGATTGAGAGTCACTCTTAAAACTAAGAGAAGTCCTAAATCCTAATCCTAAGAGAGAGAGAGAGAGAGAGAGAGAGAGAGAGGAGAGAACCTCCCTCTCTAAAACTACATCTAAAACATGAAAAGTGAATTGTGAAAGCCCTTCTGTGAATGGATGCAATCCCCCACTTTATAGCCTCTAATCTGTGTTTTCTGGGCCGCGAACTGGGTCGAAAACAGCCCAGAAATCGCTGGAGAAGAATTCAAACACGCTGATTTCCGTCACTGCGACGCGGCCGCATGGAGCACGCGGTCGCGTCGCCTAGCTTCAGGGAAACTATGGCATATTATATATCAAATCGAAGCCCCGGACGTTAGCTTTCCAACGCAACTAAAACCGCATCGTTTGGACCTCTGTAGCTAAAGTTATAGCCATTTGAGTGCGAAGAGGTCAGGCTGGACAGCTTAGCAATTTCTCCAACTTCTTGTATTCCTTCCACTTTTGCATGCTTCCTTTCTATCCTCTGAGCCATTCCTACCCTATAATATCTGAAATCACTTAACACACATATCAAGACATCTAATGGTAATAAGAGAGGATTAATAATAAGCAAATATAAGATCAAAGAAGCATGTTTTCAATCATAGCACAAAATCAGGAAGGAAATATAAAACCATGCAAATATTATGAATAAGTGGGTAAAGAGTTGATAAAATCCACTCAATTGAGCACAAGATAAACCATAAAATAGTGGTTTATGAGAGATCACATTGACCTGCTGGGTCAAGATCTTGTTCTGAGCCAATATGGCATTCAGGCTGTCAACTTCAAAAACTCCTTTCTTCTGAAGTACCCCGTTACTTACAGGGTTTCTTTCAGAAGTGTACATGAATTGGTTGTTTGCAACCATCTCAAAGAGTTCTCTTACTTCTGCAGACATTTTCTTCAAGTGGAGTGATCCACCTGCAGAGTTGTCCAATGAGATTTTGGACATCTCAGACAAACCATCATAGAACACACCTATGATTGAGCATTCTAAGAGCATGTCAGGAGGACAGCTCTTGATCAGTTGCTTGTATCTTTCCAAAGCTTCATAGAGGGATTCACCTTCTCTTTGTCTGAAGGTTTGAACTTCCACTCTGATTTTACTCATCTTCTGAGGAGGAAAGAATTTAGCCAGGAAATCATTGACCAGTTTTTCCCAAGAGTCTAGGCTCTCTTTTGGTTGAGAATCTAACCATATATTAGCTATGTCTCTTACAGCAAAGGGAAAGAGCATCAGTTTGTAGACCTCAAGATTTACTCCATTGGTCTTAACAGTATCACAGATCTGCAAGAATTCAGCTAAGAACTGATGTAGATCTTCCAGTGGAAGTCCATGGCACTTGTAATTCTGTTGTAGAAGAGAGACTAACTGAGGCTTAAGCTCAAAATTGTTAGTTCCAATGGCAGGTATAGAGATGCTTCTGCCATAAAAGTCAGAAGTAGGCATGGTGAAGTCACCAAGAACCTTTCTTGCCTCTCCCTCAAGTTCGGCCATGTCTTCAGCTTCTTGTTCAAAATTTTCTGAGAGGTCTCTTCTGGAGTGTTGTGCTTTAACTTGTTGTAAGCTCCTCCTTAAAGACCTCTCAGGTTCAGGATCAAGATTAAAGAGAGGTTTTTTATCCCTGTTCCTGGTCATAAACAAGAAAAGAAGAAACCAAGGATAGAGGAGAATGGGAGCTCTATGTTCAAGAACAGGGGAGTCCCTGTGAGATGTGAAAAGAAGAGGAAGATAGAAGAATGAAGATAGAAGAAGGAGAAGAAGAATAATTCGAATAAATAGAAGTAGAGAGGAGAAGAATTAGAAAGAGAAAAGATAAACAAGAATTAAAATATTTTTGTTTTTGTTTTATTTATTAATGCAAATCAAAAATAAAGGTTAATAAATTAAAAAGATTTGAAAATTTAATTATGAATTTCGAAAAAGAAGAGAGCGAAATAGAAGAAGGATTTTTGAAAATTAGGAAAGAGAATAATTAGTTAGGAATTTTTGAAAAAGAAGAGAGAGTAAACAAGTAACTAATTAAGAAAGATTTAAAAGCAAGATAAGATATAAGATTAGAAAAGATTTGAATTTTAAAAATTTGAAATTTGAAAATTAAATTTTAAATTTTGAAGTCTGAAATTGAATTTTGAATCGTGAAATTTGAATTTGAAATTTTAAATTTTGAAATTTTGAATTTTAAAAAAGTCAACAAGATAAGATAAAGATTTGAAAAAGATATGGTTTTTGAAAATGTTTGATTTTGAAATTTGAAATAAGATAAGATAATATTTTTGAATTTTAAAGAAAGATAAAATGATAAGATTTTTGAAAAGATTTGAATTTTGAAATTTAAAACTAAGATAAGATAAGATCTAGGACCCTAAGTTTTCGAAAATTTGAAGACAAACACCAAAAACACACCAAACTTAAAATTTTTAAGATTAAAACAAAAAGAAAAACAAGAACACTTTGAAGATCAAGAAGAACACCAAGAACAAGACTCAAAGAATTCAAAGAACACAAGAACATGTAAAAGACACCAAACTTAGAATTTTTTGAAAATCAAACACAAAATTTTCGAAAAATTTAAAAAAAGACACAAGACACCAAACTTAAAGATTCACACAAGATTTAAACAAAGAAATTATTTTTAAAAATTTTTAGAAAGAAAGACTTAAAAATTTTGAAAATTTCAACAAGAACAAAAACAAAAGACTCAAACAAAAAACAAAGATTAAACAAAGAAAAGAAAAATATTTTTTTGAAAATTTTTTTTGATTTTTCAAAAAAATAAAATAAAATAAAAAGACTCTAACAAAATTAAAGACAATACCTGATCTAGGGAACAAGATAATCCGTCAATTGTCCAAACTCGAACAATCCCCGACAATGTCGCCAAAAACTTGGTGCACGAATCCCCACACTTCGTACGGCTGAACCAGCAAGTGCACTGGGTCGTCCAAGTAATACCTGAGCGAGTCCGGGTCGATCCCATGAGGATTGTGGCTTGAAGCAAGCTATGGTTATCTTGCAGGTCTTAGTCAGGTAGATAGAAGAGTTATTGGTTTGAATTTGGTTAAAATCATAAAAAGAATGAAAAGGGTAATCAGAACTCAGAAGTTGTGTAAACTAGGATAAGAAGGTGGTTAAGGCTTGGAGATGCTTTGTCCTTCTGGATTAACTCTGATATTACTGTCTTCTTCAATTGTGAATGATTTCTTCTATGGCAGGATGTATGTGATCAGCGCTGTACAGCCGTGGTCATTAATCTCCTCTGCTTCAGATCAAATGTCGGGTCAGCGGTCATTCAATCTGAACGGCGGTGAATCTCTAGCAGTCTATTCCCTTGGTGATCCTACTCAAAATGCCACAGACAAAGTCGAATCTTCCGGATCAGAGAATGCTGCGCCTTTGGGTTCTACCCTCTGTAACACCCTAATATCCAAATCCTTATGCTTGAGTCATAAGTCAATGATAATAAGGTGGTACGAATCTCAAGGTGGATTTTTATTACATAAATAAAGTATAATTGAAAGGAGTATTAATTGAGAAGCCTGAAAAGAGTAAAAATAAATTCGCGAAGTCGTATCACTCACGCAATGACAACTAAAAGATAAAGCGTGAAGTTGAAGATGATATACAGATAAAGGCATTAAGGAGAATAAGAGAAGGACAGTATATAGATATATAACATAAGTAAATAGCCACTAGTCGCGACCCGCGAAGTTTAGGCCAGCTAGGGTACAGTATGAAAGTAGTTGACAACAGTATCTCCTAATCTCTCTGAAAAGAAACATAAGAGCCTCTATAGGCAAGTTTAAAAGAGTTCAATACATAATATAAGCTTTTCAAAATAAAGGTGGAGAGATTCTAAGCAAAATATAAAGTAGAGAATATAAAGATCTTCGCCATCTCTCAGATGAACCACAGCTCACTTCTGAACATCTGGACCTATATGTGAAAAACAAGAGACATATACGGAATGAGAACCCCCGACCCATGGGTTCCCAGTATGATAAAAGTGCCAAATAAATACAATGCATTATAATAAAAACTCACTAAGCATCCTAAACTTCCTTTCACCAAATATTCATCATATGTTCTTGCTAATCCATAAATAGGCAACTGTCATAAGGGAATGCTAAATCTAATTCGTATCTTTCATGCTTCTCAACTTTCTAATTCTCCAACAAATCAGAATAAGAATCATAAGCCAAACCATCACCAGTTATTTTGTCTCAGCAATTCTATAGCGTTACCTCATATCCTCACCTGGAGCAAGTGAAAACACATCACTGCGTCTACCCAGGAAGCTCAAATATCTCATTATCAACATGGAGCAGTGAAATCACTTCACTGCGTCTACCTAGGGAACTCCAATTATCCCACTCTCTACCTGGAGCAAGTGAAATTACGTCACTGCGTCTACCCAGGGAGTTCAATTTCCTCATTCAATAATCATCATCATTATTCAATTATATCATCAATTCATCTCGTCAAGAACAGCTCTCAGCGTCCACTGACACCAACATGAGGGATCTCTCAGTTGTACAAACACAAGCAATACAAGCAAGTAATACACAATTAAAGTATAAGTAGAACAAGTAGCACATAATCAGGTAACATAGCATATATGATATAGCAATCCAAAACAAATAGGCAAACCCAAACAATTCAAACATATGACAATGATGTATGCATGCCCTATGGCTGATGAGTCTCATCTGTTGGTTATAAAGCTAACCCAACAAGTCCTGGTAGTTAACCATTGGACTGTCCCTCTGTCGTACATCCCCAACTTGAGTTATTCACAATCATAATCATAATCACACAATACCCACACTGGTGTTTATTCACGGGGGCGATCTCATCCGGAACTTTCACAGTATCCGGCCACACTTACAACATATGGTCAGCAGAATCTCGAATCTCAACTTGGAGCAAGTGGAGCCGACCCACTGCATCTACCCAAGGAAATCCGAGACTCATATAGTTTCAATCTCAAATCATACTCGACTGGGAGCAAGTGGGGGCTAACCACTGCATCTACCTCAGGAGTTACAAACTAAACCCGGAGCAAGTGGATCAATGCCACTGTATCTATCCAGGCAGGTATATCTCACCACATCACGGAGCAAGTGGGACGAACCACAACCCTTGCGTCTAACCAGGGAGCCTCTATACTAACCAACCTGGAGCAAGTGGGGCGCAACCACAACCCTTGCATCTACCTAGGAGGTACGTTTTCATTTGCCCAGGAGGAACCAAGGAGAGGATCCTAACCTTCCACCATCTCGCTGGGAGAGATTTTACAATACCAGGAGGAACAAGGAAGGGGATCCTCACCTTCCTTCATCTCTCTGGGGTCGCACTTTTGAGAAAGAGAGCTCAAGATAAAATAATCATTCAAAGCCATATTTTCATTTCCATTCATAAATTAATATTTATCATAGCCATCCGGCTCATAACATAACCCATAACCATCCAATAATCATTATTAAATACAGCTTTTTGGCCCATGGCATACACTGTACTTCCATCATCACCCTCAGCAATTCATACAATCATCATTACTCATCATTCCTCATTGATTCTCTCTTTACTTCATCCACAAGTTGCCACATGTCCTAGCTTCTTTCCAGAAAAACAAAGTGACGCGTGCGCATCGCCCACGCGCACGCGTGGTAGTCAGAAAAGTAGAGCGATGCGTACGCGTCAGCCATGCACACACGTCAGCCACACGTACGCGTGGGTGTGTTTTGTGCTCCTCGCACAAAACTAGCACAGTACCCGCGCAACTCTCTGGATTTTCTATGCGGCATTTGCAGCAGTACAGCGATGCGTACGCGTCGGCCAGGCGCACGCGTGGGGTGGTAAAAATCGAGACTGATGCGTGCGCGTCGTCCATGCGTGCGCGTGGAAGCACAATTTTCCAAAAATTTTACTAAGTTAAAAAGCTGCAGAATTACATTTTCAAACCCCAAACTTCCAACACACATAACTTCTTCTTCAAAATTTCTTTTTCAATCATTTCTGAACCGTTGGAAAGATTGTTGAATAAACTTCCATAAAAATTCAATTTTGAAGAATTCCAAACTCCGTGGACCGAGTTACGGACCGCCAAAGTTGGTCAAAAATAAGTTTTTACCCAAAACTAGAAATCACCAATTTTTTTCCAATGTTCACAAGCCAAATTCATTTCCACTCATCCAAATGACTACAACCCAACCACATTCACATAATTACACTAAACTAAAACCAAACCTACCTCATCTACACAATTTCACCCAAAACTATCAAATTCATCACCTCAATTCCTCAAACCTTATTATTCAATAATCAAACCAATTATTCACACATTTAATATCTAAAATCCATCCAGTCTCTTATATCATCACACAATACACACATCAACTTACCTTTCTTACCTCTTCCCGGCCTATGACCCAAAATTCATAGCTTCCAGCCCAAATTCACAATTTAAATGCATATTCCACAAACTAATATTCATTATCCAATTGATCAAATTTTCAACACACCAACAAACAAATCCACACAATTCTCAACTCAATCATTAATTCACACTACATATCAACTACGCATATTAGCACCAACCGTTTATACAATCCAAACTTAATTCTAGGGGCATCTAGCCTAGGAATTCTTATTACACCACACAGTACTTAAATAAAACTCAAACTGTACCTCTTGTAGCCAAAATAATTGAGCTTTTTCTTGGAAGTCTCCACCAACTCTTAACTCCAAGCCTCACCAAAGCTCCACAAGCAATATCAATCTTCCAATTGTGCACTAAAATCACCAAATACTCTAACATAATCAATTTTCACACTTATAATCAACCTAGGATTCATAAAATTAATAAATCACAAGGGTTAGAGGGTTCCTTACCTTAACCCACGAAATTGGTTGATGAAACTCACCAATGGCTCATACTACAGCACTCCTAAATAACCAAAATTACAAGATTTCCTCAAAACCCAAACCAAATTCGAATTTAAAGAGAAAAACAAAAACTGGGCAGAGGAAAGTAAATTACTCACCACAAAACTTAGATAGAATTGTAGAGGATGAGAAGATTAATGCGTGGCCGCAAACAGCTCGTCAATCGGAGTTTCGAAGAGAAAGTTATGATTATATGAAGTTGGAACTAGGATTAGGTTTTCTCCTTTCTTCTCTCTTCTCTCAATTTCGGCCCTCACCCACTAAATGGGAGTTGTGGCTGGTGAATGACCTTAAGTTAAGGCTTATATATACTGGGCTTGGGTCCACTTGGACCCAATTCACTTGGTTTAGTCCGTTGGCTCAATTTTTGGCCAAAACCTTTTTAGCGCTTTAAATCACATTTTAAATATTTCTACCTTGCCTAATTATAAATCCTAATTTCTTAACCTTATTTACTTATAATCAATTTTCTCAGTTGCAGTACCAGACAGATCTCAGTCGGTACTGCTGGTCAAAATTCCAGTGCGCGTTTTTACGCAGAAAACTATGTTTTCCGACTCAAAAAAATCCACTGAGTCCAAATATCATATTTAAATTATCAAATTCTAATTGCTAGATTTTCTAACCATATTCGTTCCTATTTGATTTATTATTTAATTAATTACAGTTTGACTGGGTTTTACAGCCTCTACCACAGAGACCCTAATCTCCTCATACCTTGGCTGAACTGGTGTCTCGAGAAGTCCCCAATGAAGTCGTAGATTAGCCGTCTAAGAGATGTATAATCAAGCTGACGGTTCGATGCTTTCCAGTCACGTATTCACACTAACCCAAGAATAATATGAGTGGTTGTCAGGCACGCGGTCTTAGTATGAAGTACGGAGCTGATTGTCACGGATTATCTCATTCATCAAGTTGAAGAACGAATATACATCTTAGAATTGAATTAAACACGAATTGAAAAGAAACAGTAATACTTTTATTAATTCATAGAACTCAGCAGGACTCCTCTCCTCCACCTAGGAGGTTTAGAAACTTATACTGATAGAAAATACAAGCATGGAATTCGAAAATATGGCGTAAAGGTCTCTATGATTATGTAAAATATCCCTTAATACTAAACTAATGACTAAGGATTACATAAAAAAGAGTAAAACAGTCTTTTAGTGCTAAAATCCACTTCTGGGGCCTACTTGGTGAGTGTTTGGGCTGATCTTTGATGAGATCCACATACTATAAGGCCTCTAGGGCATTAAACACTGGCTAGGGGATCCTCTTTGGGCGTTTGGACGCTGGTCACCTCCTTTGGGCGTTGGACGCCTGGAATGGGGCAGGAGGCTGGCGTTGGATGCCAGTTTTAGGCCTTCTATTCTAAAGCAAAGTATGGACTATTATATATTGCTGGAAAGCTCTGGAAGTCAGCTTTCCATATCCATTAAGAAAGCTCCATTTGGATATTTGTAGCACCAAAAAAGCTCTTCCGAGTACAAGGAGGTCAGATACGGACAGCATCTGCAGTGCTTTCTCTGTCTCTGAATTAGACTTTTGCTCCAACTCCTCAATTTCAGCCAGAAATATCTGAAATTGCATAAAAATACACAAACTCAAAGTAGAATCCAAAAATGTGAATTTAACACTAAAACCTATGAAAGCTTAATAAAAATCAAACAAAATATACTAAAAACTATATGAAAATGATGCCAAAAAGCGTATAAAATATCCGCTCATCACCTAGTAAAAAGGCATTCATAAACGAACGAAAAATGTTCATCCGACATGTTATATTGGGCATAACAAACCTTTTCTTTAGGGTCGGGAGCCTCTAAAACATACTTCTCTTCCTCTTGATTACTACATATCCTATGCTTAAGACAAAAGTCATCTAACATCTCCCTATCTACTACGATCACGGCAGCCAAAATCGTGCACCATCATTTCAGATTGACAGGAATGTTAAAAGGCATTATTTGCACTATAAATTGAGATATACACTATACTTACAAAACAAAAAATGCAACCAAGTTACTACAAATTCGATAAACAAACAATTTATTGGTCATGTTGTTAAACCTACAAGGATAAAAAACATAACTGTTCAGATACAGATCGGGCATGTAGATGAGCGGATATTTTATACGTTTTTTGGCATTGTTTTCATATAGTTTTTAGTATGTTTTGTTTAAGTTCTATTAAGTTTTCATAGGTTTTAGTGCGAAATTCACATTTTTGGATTCTACTTTGAGTTTGTGTGTTTTCATGCAATTTTAGGTATTTTCTGACTGAATTTGAGGAGCTTGAGCTGGAGTCTGATTCAGAAGCAAAGAAAGGACTGCAAATGCTGTAAGGATCTGACCTCCATGCACTCGAAAGCATTTTTCTGGAGATACATAAGTCCAAATGGTGCGCCCTCAACGGCTATGCAAAGATAACATCCAGGGCTTTCCAGAAATATATAATAGTCTATACTTTATTTCGGAAATAAAGGCCCAAAACTGGCATTCAACGCCAGCCACCAGCCTCATTCCTAGCGTCCAGCGCCCACAAGGGAGCAACTGGAGTTCAGCGCCCAAAAGGGGGTCCCTAGCCAGCGTTCAACACCCCTAAGGGATACTAGCACATGGGAGACACTCAAGCTCAGCCCAAACACTCACCAAGTGGGCCCTAGAAGAGGATTTTTGTACTATTAGACTAGTTTATCATATTTATGTAATACTTAGTTACTAGACTAGTATACATAGGAGAAAATGAACCATGTTTAGGATCTCTCTCCAGTATATCATATTTTCAAATACTATTATGTACAGTATGAGTTACTAAACCTTCTAGGTTAAGGTTAGGAGCTCTGCTGATTTTGATGGATTAATAAAAGTACTACTGTTCTATTCAATTCGTGTGTGACTCTATTCTAAAATGTATCTTCGTTGTTCAACCTTATGAATGGGATGATCCATGAAAATCATCTTCATTCTACATGGGTTCATTGTGAGTCCTAACCAGAGATCACTGAACCACCAGCTTGATTATACATCTCTTAGACGACTAATCCACGACTTCGTTGGGGACTTCTCGAGACACCAGTTCAGCCGATGTATGGGAGATTAAGGTCTTCGTGGTAAAGGCTAGAACCAAAGGTGCAACATTCTCTGATCTGGAAGATTCGACCTTGTCTGTGGCGTTTTGAGTAGGATCATCAAGGGGATGAACTGTAGGAGCTTCACTCTCCTTCAGATTGGGCGCACACTAAACCTGGCGTTCGGCCTGAGAGAGGAAGATTCAGCGGCTGCGACCGTATGGTGTTGATCACTTACAGCCTACCATGGAAGGAATCACTCACAGTTGGAGAAAGATAGTAGGAAAGGTTAATCCAGAAGAATGAAGCATCTCCGAAGCCTCAACCGTTCTCTTATCACTGGTTTCACTCAAATTAAGTAATTTCATTCCTATTTATGTTTTATGCGTTTATCTCAACAAACTATCTTTTCTAATCGCCTGACTAAGATCTACAAGGTGTCCATAACTTGCTTCAAAACAACAATCTTCGTGGGATCGACCCTGACTCACCTCAGGTATTACTTGGACGACCCAGAGCACTTGTTGGTTCAGTTGTGCGGAGTTAATTTCTGTGCACCAAGTTTTTGGCGCCGTTGTCAGGGATTGTTCGGATTTGACAACTAACGGATTATCTTGTTGCTTAGATCAGGTATTGTTTTTAATTTTGTTTGAGTCTTTTATTTTTCTTTTTCAAAAAAGAAATAAAAAAAAATCAAAAACATTTTCAAAAACATTTTCCTTTCTTTTTGATCTTTATCTTTTTGTTTGAGTCTTTGTTCTTGTTCTTGTTAAAGTTTCGAATTTCTTGTTTTCTTGTTCCAAAAATTTTCAAAAATTAGTGTCTTTTGTTTGGTCTTGTGTCAATCTTTAAGTGTGGTATCCTTTTTGAGTCATCTTGAGTCTTTAAGTTTTTTCTTTTCTTTTCTAAAATTAGAGTCTTTGATTTCAAAATTCTTAAGTTTGGTGTCTTTGAGTGTTTTTCTTTAAAACTTTCGAAATTAGTGTCTTTGATTTTCAAAGTTTTAAGTTTGGTGTCTTTTTATTGTTCTTTATTTGCTTTGAATTTTTGAATTTGTTCTTTGTGTTCTTTCTTGGTATTCAAGTTGTTCTTGTTTCTTTTCTTCTTTTGATCTTAAAATTTTTAAGTTTGGTGTCTTTTGGTGTTTTTCTCTTTCAATTTCCGAAAACTTAGAGTCTTAGATCTAAAAATTTTAAGTTTGGTGTCTTTTGGTTGTTTTTCTCTCTCTTCATTAATTCAAAAAATCAAATAAAATATCTTTTTACCTTAATTTTCGAAAACTCCAAAAAAGATTTCAAATTTTAATTTCAAATTATTATCTTATCTTATCTTAATTTCAAATCTTATCTTTTTAAAATCTTATCATATCTTTTCCTTTAATTTAATTCTATCTTATCTTATCTTTCTTTTAAAATTTAAAAATTCAAAACTTTTTCAAATCATTATCTTTTCTTATCTTATCTTTTTATTAAATTTTAAATTATTATCTTATCTTATCCTAAATTTGA
Organism: Arachis hypogaea; assembly: GCF_003086295.3. NCBI lineage: Eukaryota > Viridiplantae > Streptophyta > Magnoliopsida > Fabales > Fabaceae > Arachis > Arachis hypogaea. The sequence continues at coordinate 130,070,305 of NC_092046.1, forward strand.
ATTTCAAAATCAAATCTTTTCAAAAAATCAAATCTTTTTCGAATATTTATCTTAACTTGTTTCAAATTCAAAATTCAAAATTTAAAATTTAATTTTTAATTTCTTTTCTTATCTTAAATCAATTTCAATTTTCAAATTTCAAATTTTAAAATTTAAAATTCAAATTTTAAAAACAAAATCTTTTTCAAATCTTATCTTAATTTCAAATCTTTTTTAATTAGTTATTTGTTTTCTCTTTCTTCTCTTTTCAAAACTTCCTAACTAATTCTTCTCTCTCTCCTTTTTCGAAAACTACCTTGTAATTTTTAAAATCTTTTTTATTAATTAAGCTTTTATTTTTGAATTTAATTAATAAATAAAAATAAAAACAAAAATAATTTAATTTTAGTTTCTCTTTACTTCTTTCTCCTACCATTCTTTCACTATGAATCCAAATGGAAATGAACAGTTTAGAAGAAATTTGGGATCCTACATGGCCCCCAATCCTGACTTCTATGGGAGAAGTATTAGTATACCTCCCATTGGAGCGAGTAACTTTGAGCTCAATCCTCAGCTCATAACTCTGGTGCAGCAATACTGCCAATACTCTGGACTTCCACAGGAAGAACCTACTGAGTTCCTATCAAACTTTTTACAAATTACTGACACACTACACACTGAGAGAGTAGATCAGGATGTCTACAAACTGCTACTCTTTCCTTTTGCTATAAGAGATCAAGTAAAGAGGTGGTTAGATAACTAACCCAAATCTAGCTTGAAAACATGAAAGCAGCTAGTAGACAAGTTTCTGAATCAATACTAGGGGTGGCAAACGGGCCTAAACCCATCAGGTCGGTCAGCGTAACCCGCCAAAAAAGGCGGGCCGGGTTGGAAAATTGGGAACGCCAAATAGCAAAAGCCCGCCTAACTCGCACCACTTAAACCACGGGCTTTGGCGGGGCAGGGCGGGCTTCCCCACCGGGCTTAGTATTTTTTTAGCAAGGTGTATTTTTACAATTTTTTGCCAAAACCCAACTTCCCCCAGCCCAACTTACAAGAGAATGAAGATGAAAATTGAGTAGTTTGGATTATGTTTATTTTGTTTTAGAGACAATATTTATAATTATGTTTTGGATTATGTTTATTTTGCTTTGGGAACAAAATTTATAATTATGTTTTGGATGAAAACTTGGTTTATAATTATGTTTATTATATATTTATAATTACAAAGACTTTAATGTTTGTGAATATAAAAATTATAATTTGTTTATACCTTTAGAAATTATAATAGTTAATAGTAAAAAGCAGAAGAAAATTTTTTATGCCTTTATATATATTATTTAATAGTTAAAAGTAAAAAAAAAAAGAGGATATTTGGCGGCTTAGCCCGCCGGTCCGCCAGCCCGCCGTTAGGCAGGGCGGGGTAGGATTCTGGGACCGCCTCACTAGGCGGGGCGGGACGGGCCAGCCCGCCAAAAGGTGGGCTTCTGGCGGGGCGGGCTTCCCCACTTGCCACCCCTAATCAATACTTCCCCCCAAGGAAGTTGACCCAGTTAAGACTGGATATTTAAGGCTTCAAGCAAGAGAACAGTGAATCTCTTCATGATGCCTGGGGGAGGTATAGGAGAATGCTCCGAAAATGCCCCACTGAAATATTTTCAGAATGGGTGCAATTACACATCTTTTATTATGGCCTTACAGACATGGCCAGGATGTCTTTAGACCACTCTGCTGGTGGCTCTATACATATGAGAAAAATAATTGAAGAGGCTTATGAACTTATTGAGACAGTTGCCATGAACCAGCATCTGTACTCGGGTGATGAGACTTCCATAAAAGGAGAGGTTAAGGCAGTATCTGCTGAATCTAACCCTCCAGAACAAGATGACCCATTGACTCAGCAGCTACATGCCCTTGCACAGTAGTTGCTATACCTACAAGAGGCTCTGCGAGAAACTCAGGCTTCCAATAGGAATGTAGAAGCCAAGCTAAGTCAAACAAGACAGCAATTATCTAAGCAGATAAAAGATGAATGTCAAGCTATCCAACTGAGGAGTGGGAAAACATTGAACACCCAACCTTAGAGCAACAGGAAACCAGAAGAAGAGAAGCTGAAAGAGAACAACCAGACTACTGTCCAGAACACCTCTGAGGACGTTGCACGTCCTAGAGGAAATGACATTGGCGTTCAACGCCAAGAAGGAATACCCACCATTGGCATTGAACGCCCACAAGGGAACAGTGTTCCAGGCATTAAACGCCAGGAAGGGGGCAGCAAGGGTGTTGAACACCCAACTATGAATGGTCAGACAAATGCAAGTGCTGATAAGACCCTTCCTAAGAAAGCTACTAACTCCCCTTCCAATTCTGTAGGCTGGTGCAGAATTTAAACCACAAACTAACCGGCAAGTGCTCCGGGTCGTACCAAGTAGTACCTCAAGTGAATGAGACTCGATCCCACGAGGATTAATGATCAAGAAATAATGGTTGAGTGATTGGCTTAGTCAGAGAGATAGAAAAGAGTGTTTTGGTATTCAAAAGAATTAAACAGTAATTCAGAAATTAAAACAGCAAGCAGTAAATTGATAAGAATAATATATGGAGAAACAGTTAAGGCTTCAGAGATATCTATTTTCCGGATTGACTTTTCTTACTAACTAATTTAATCATGCAAGATTCGATTCATGGAAAACTATATATGACTAAGCCCTAATTTCTTAGACCTTCTTAGTCTACTCTAACTTTCATCAATCGTCAATTCCTTGGTCACTTAATTCCAATTAGAGGATGAAGTTCAATTCTAGTTTATATGCCACAAAAATCCTAATTATCCAAATATAAGAGGATTATATGTCACGTATCCCGTTAAGTCCAAATAATTAGAAATTTCAGAGAATATGTTTTCAAGCTGTTGTTCAAGTAAAGAGCTTTTCCAAGTTATACAAGAACTCAATTAGAATCAAGGTCATACTTCCGTTCCACCCAGATTCATAAAATAAAGAACGAAAATAATTCTTGAAATAGAAATCAATACATGAATTAAAATAGAAAAATAATAGTATCAATCCATACAATAGATAGAGCTCCTAACCTTAACAGTTGAAGTTTAGTTGTTCATGGTTCAGAGAGAAAAACTAGGATTCATAAAACTGTAAAGTGCGGAATGCGATAGAAGAGAAGAGAGGCCCAAAGGGCTTATTCTTTTTCCCTTTTATATCTAATCCTAATTAATGTAAATTATAATTTCTAAAACTAAATAATATCTTTTCCTATTTTAAAATAAAAATTAAAGTTTAATCAGAACCAATCAAACAATCCGCGCGAGCCTTGTAAACGAGGAGACCACTAAACCTTACTAAGGATCACGCCTAACTTGGCAACAAGTCACGCTTTACTTGAGGGATGCAGTGAGAAAGAGTGTGTTGCTCTCATGTGCTGTGCCTAACTTGAAGATTTATTGCGCCTTCCTTGGATTGAAGGCAATTGTTGTATGTTATTGTTAATGTCTTGCGCCTAACTTGAGAACTCTCAAGTTAGGCGTAGCCTTGGCAGCGTTCCTTGGAGGAGAAGTATGGACTATTACATATTGTTCGAAAGCTCTGAAAGTTAGCTTTCCAACGCCACTGGAAACACGTCCATTAGACTTCTGTAGCTCGAGTTATTCAGGTTTGAGTGCAGAGAGATCAGGGTTAACAGCATAATTCGCCTTCTTCTCTTTTTCTGCGGAAACTCCATCAAATCCAGCTGAATGCTACCTGAAATAAATAGAATTGCACACGACTCAAAGTAGCATCCATAGTGGCTAAAAGATAATTAATTCTTGATTAAACTCAACAAATTGAATGCAAATTCACTAGGGAAAGATAGAAAAGATGTTCACGCATCGCAACAAAAACTAATACAGGCTTAGGATGTGAATTTGCATGAGAAGTGACAGTTCAATTAAACTCATGTCTCTTCTTAAAGTGGGGTTTATACACTGCAATCTTAAATAGTTTTGGCATCTCACTATCGTTTGAATCAGAAGAATACCACTGTCATTCAGAATTAGAATTCGGATAATATTATGAATTTCTCTAATCTTTTATTCTTCAGTTTAATCCTTGAACACAGCAAATTCCTTTTAATTCTCTTTTCTTTGGTGCTTTGCATGTTGAGCCTAGCCGTGACTTTAAATATTCTGTCTCAAGGGTTAATTGACACAAGAACACCACAAGCACTTAACTGGGGAACTCTTTTGAAGTTCTGATTTTTCTTTCAGCTACTCCCAGACAGTGGTGCTCAAAGCCTTTGGCATACTCTACTAAATGCATTTGATCTCGACTCTAAATGTTCTGTCTCAAGGATTACTTGAGACAAGAACACCACAAGCATATGACTAGGAAAACAACTCTTTGAGCTTTTAATCATGTCTAACCTTCCTAATTATTGATGCTCAAAGTCTTGGACTTTGCTTTTTATTTTTTTCTTTGCTATTTCTTTTTGCTTCAAGGATTAACTTTCACTAATTTCAGAGAATTCATAATGGTTCTCTAAATTCTTGTTTCTTATACATTAACATCCTTTGATTCAAATTCAAATATGCACGGTTTATGTCATGCATTCAGAATCACAAAGAATACCACCACATTTAAGTAACTAAGACTATTCTTTGTTATAAACTCTATTTCTCATGCAATACATCTTTTTTTTTTAGATTCAAGCTCAGTAAACAATACATGAGACACTTTTCAGAATTAAAATCAAATAACAGAATATGAATAGCAAATTAAACTGGAACCTAGGAATTGAAATAACAAAGAATCATGCAGAAACCAAGTAAAATAGCAGAAAATAGGAATATAACATAATAAGAATGGGAGAAAATATAGAATGAAAGGAACTCAACCACCTCAGCTATCCTAGTGGCCGTCTCATTCTTCAAGCTGTGCTCCTCCGTGAAGATGATTCGCCTCTCTTTGGTGCCATTAAAATAAACAGAAAAGCCACAAGCGAAGCGACAACACCAAACTTAAAAATTTGCTTGTCCTCAAGTAAAGAAAATCTGAAAACAGGGAGGGATATAAAAGGTGCACGGAGGAGTAAAAACAGAAATTATTACAAAAAAGAAAAATGATAAAAGGACAAGAAAAGTAAAAATTAGTTAAAATCTTTTTTTTTGTTTTTTTTGGATATATATATATAAATATATATTTTTATTATTTATATATATAGTTATTTATTTATTTATGTCGTTTATTTATTTTATGTATTATTTATTTATCTATATATAGGTATATAAGAAAGAGGGCGGAAGAACGTATATATATATGTATATAAGGGCGGGGGAAATTCTTTAGTAAATGAAAGAAAACGAAGCTGAATCAAGTAGGAAGGAATTAAGGTAGGGGCAAGGAATCAAGGATTGGCGTGAAGGATATGAATTTGATTTAGTTCAGGAATATGTTGGATTTGGTTTGTAATTATAGGAAGATAGTGTAGCTGGCACCCAACGTTGGCAACACGGCGCCTAACTTGAAGATGCTCCCTTTTAGCGTCTAACTTCAAGCTCCTTACAATTCACAGCGCCTAACTTGAAGCCTCTCGAGTGTAACTTCTGTCCTGGTGCCTTACTTGATCCTCTGTGCGCCTAACTTACATTGGATCTTCATACCTTGCGCTTATTCTCAAGTTACGCGCGGACCAGGTAGAGAATAATCTCCATTGTACGCGTCATGTGGCGCCTGACTTGAGATTTTCAAGTTAGTTGTCACCCAAATATGAATTAATATCCTCTCGAGTCTCCGAAACTCTGTATTCAGGAATCTGTTTCTGTTTCAATGACTCTACATGATCCAAACACACGTAAAACAAAGGAAAAATAATAAAAACTCAACTAAAACTAAATAAATAACAAAATCAAACTAACAGAAATCAAACTAAAGGATACGAAAATATTGGGTTACCTCCTGACAAGTGCTTCTTTACCGTCACTAGCTTGACGGTTAGCTCCTCTAGGGAGGAGGATCATAGGGGCTCAGCTCTTCACCCCTCGCTTTGAACTTTTTTCCTGTGTCTCCATAAAGTAGCTCAATATGCTCCAGAGAGAGGATTCGGTTTACTGTATAAGTCAACACTGGATTGCTAGTCAACACCACCTTCATTCTTGGGGAGAAACCTTCAGTGGGGATCTTTTTGTTTCTCCATCCTCTGGGTACTTTCTTTTTAGGACCCTCCTCCTTGGTGGATGATGCATTCCCGACACCAAACTCAGGTTTGATGTCAGGAGGAATTTTATTGATTGTCACCAAAGGAGGTTTGAGCTGCAGATTCTGCTATGCATCATCAGAGTGTTCTTGAAGGTTTGGATTAATAAGCTCAGTCTGCATGCACCTCTCTTCTTCACCTAATGAATGTATATCTTTGAAGACATGAAAGACCAATTGCTCATTATGCACTCTAAGCACTAATTCACCCACTTCTACATCAATTAGAGCTCTCCCAGTGGCTAGGAATGGCCCTCCTAGAATTATAGAGGCATTCTCATCCTCCCCCGTGTCAAGAATCACAAAATCTGCTAGGAGGAAGAACTTACCCACTTTGACCAAGATATTCTCTACTAATCCATATGTAGGCTTTATAGATTTGTCTGCCATCTGTAATGCTGTTCTTGTGGGTTGTGCCTTTTGGATTTGCAGCTTCTTCATCACAGACAAGGGCATTAGATTTATGCTTGCTCCCAGATCACATAATACTTTCTCAAAGGTTGTGCCCCAATGGTGCATGGAATTTGAAAGCTCCCTGGATCTGGCATCTTCTTTGACAAGTTATTCTGAATGATGGCACTACATTCCTTAGTCAGGACCACTGTCTCATCTCCCTTTAAAGGCTTCTTCTTTGATAATAGCTCCTTCATGAACTTAACATAGAGAGGCATTTGCTCCAAAACCTCAGCAAAAGGAATATTTATTTGCAACTTTCTGAAGACTTTCAAGAACTTTGAAAACTGATTGTCTTTGGTCTCCTTTTGAAGTCTCTGAAGATATGGCATTTTAGGCTTGTACTCAGGAGCCTTTGGCAATGTAGGATAAGTGTCAAGAGAGTCTGGGAATGGGTTGTCCGCACGCTTTGGAGGGACGTGCTCTACTTCTTCCTTCTTCTCCTCTGGGGCTTCTTTTTCAACTGGCTCCTCATTAACTTGTACTTTCGTACTTGCCACTTGTCCACTTATCAAGGTGATAGCCTTGCATTCCTCTTTTGGATTTGGAATTGTGTTACCAGGAAGGCTATTAGTGGTTCTCTGATCAATTTCATTAACTTTTGTGGCTAATTGACCCATCTGAATCTCCAAGTTCTTGATTGATGCTCTGGTTTCCTGTCTAAAACTTGCCAATATTTCTTCCAAATTATTGTTTTGATGGGGCTGAGAAATTGCTTGCTGAGATGACTGAAACTGGTGGTTATTAAAATTATTCTGTTGAAAACTACCCTGAGAATTATTATTAAAATTTTGTGGCCTCTAAGGTTGCTCTCTCCACCCAAAATTTGGGTGATTTCTCCACCCTTGATTGTAGGTCTTAGAGTAGGGATCATTATTGGGATTTCTAGGAGCACTCCCTATGTAATTGACCTTTTCAAAAGAAGATTGAGCATAATCATAATATTCATTTTGCATAAAATTACCTGTCATGTGATGAGGGACCTCTTGAGGTGTATTCTGGGTGTTGACAGTTGAAACTTGTATTCCACTCAACCGTTGGGTAATTAGATTTATTTGCTGAGATAAAAGTTTGTTCTAAGTAAGAAGGGCATCAACAGCTTCCACTTCCAAAACACCTCTCTTCTGAGAGGTCTCAGAGTGCAAAGGATTCCTGTTGGAGGAATATAAGTATTGGTTGTTAGCAACCAACTCAATAAGCTCAATAGTCTCCTCCGGTGTCTTCTTCATGTGCAAAGAACCACCTGCAGAATTATCTAAGTGCATCTTGGACATTTCACATAAGCCCTCATAAAAGATACTAGCTGAGTCCATCTAGAGAACATGTCCGGAGGGCATTGCCTAGTCAGTAGCTTGAATCTCTCCCAAGCTTTATAAAGGGTCTCACCATCTTTCTGTCTGAACGTCTGAACCTCCACCCTTCGCTTAGTCAGCTTTTGAGGTGGGAAAAATTTAGTCAGAAATCCGGTGACAACCTTATCCCAAGTATCCAGACTCTCCTTGGATTGAGAATCTAACCATAGCTTTGCTCTATCCCTCACAGCAAATGGGAAGAGCATGAGTTTGTACACCTCAGGATTCACTCCATTGGTCTTCACAGTATCACAAATCTGCAAAAAATCAGAAATAAATTGGTTCGGGTCTTCCTGAGGAAGTCCATGATACTGGCAATTTTGTTGCACAAGAGTGACAAGCTGAGGCTTCTGTTCAAAATTGTTTGCAGCAATGGGAGGAACCACAATACTTTTTCCATAAAGATCTGCATTAGGAGCAGTGTAAGAGCCAAGTACTCTTCTAGGTTCCTCATTCCCAATTGGATTTGCCACATTGGCATTAGCAGCATGATTATTATGATCCATGTTGGACTCTGTAGCCTTGTAAAGTCTTGCTTGCTGTAAACGCCGCCTAAAAGTCCTTTCAGGTTCAGGATCAAAGTCTAACATAGGTTCCTTGTCCCTGTTCTTGCTCATAAACAGACAGAAGACAAGAAAAGATGGGATTCTCTATGTCAGAGTGCAGAGATTTCCCAGTGAGGTAACCTGTGTAAAATAAAAAAATAAAAATACTAAATAAAATAATTAAATAAAATTCAAAAATTACTAGTAAATTTAGGACAAACTTTTCAAAATTATGGAGGTAAATAAAGAAGAAAAATTAAAATAAAAATAACTAGGGAACACCAAACTTAATTTCAGAAATTAAGGAAAAACAAATACTGCAATATTCAAAAATTAGGGACAAATATAATTAAAACTAAAGCAGAGGCGCCTATAAAAAAATGAAATATTAAAAGAGGAATAAATAATAGGAAAAGAACGAAAGTCTCTTTTTTTTATTTATTTTATATATATATATATATATATATATATATATATTAAAACTAAACAATAAAATAAAAGAAGAAGAAAGAAACAGGGGATGGGGAAGGCTAACGAAAAAAAAGAGAATAATTAAAGGAACAAAAAGAAATGGAAAATAAAAATTAATAATGCTAAAAGAAACTAATTAAAAAAAATTATCTAATCTAAGCAATCAAACAACGAGTAGTTGTCAATCACAGTCAATCCACGGCAACGGTGATAAAAACTTGGTGCGGAATTTAAACCACAAACTAACCGGCAAGTGCACCGGGTCGTACCAAGTAGTACCTCAAGTGAATGGGGGTCGATCCCACGAGGACTAATGGATCAAGCAACAATGGTTGAGTGATTGGCTTAGTCAAACAGACAAAAAAGAGTGTTTTGGTATTCAAAAGCATTAAACAGTAATTCAGAAATTAAAACAGCAAGCAGTAAATTGATGAGAATAATATATGGAGAAACAGTTAAGATTTCAGAGATATCTATTTTCCGGATTGACTTTTCTCACTAACCATTTTAATCATGCAAGATTCAATTCATGGCAAACTATATATGACTAAGCCCTAATTCCTTAGACTTTCTTAGTCTACTCTAACTTTCATCAACTGCCAATTCCTTGGTTACTTAATTCCAATTAGAGGATGAAGTTCAATTCTAGTTTATATGCCACAAAAATCCTAATTACCCAAATATAAGAGGATTATATGTCACGTATCCCGTTAAGTCCAGATAATTAGAAATTTCAGAGAATATGTTTTCAAGCTATTGTTCAAGTAAAGAGCTTTTCCAAGTTATACAAGAACTCAATTAGTATTAAGGTCATACTTCCGTTCCACCCAGATTCATAAAATAAAGAACGAAAATAATTCTTAAAATAGAAATCAATATATGAATTAAAATAGAAAAATAATAGTAACAATCCATACAATAGATAGAGCTCCTAACCTTCACAGTGGAGGTTTAGCTGCTCATGGTTCAGAGAGAAAAACTAGAATTCGTAAAACTATAAAGTGCGGAATGCAGAAGAAGAGAAGAGAGGCCCAAAGGGCTGATTCTTTTTCCCTTTTATATCTAATCCTAATTAATATAAATTATAATTTCTAAAACTAAATAATATCTTTTCCTATTTTAAAATAAAAATTAAAATTTAATCAGAACCAATCAAACAATCCGCGTGAGCCTTGTAAACGCGGGGACCACTAAACTTTAGTAAGGACCACGCCTAACTTGGCAACAAGCCACGCCTTACTTGAGGGATGCAGTGAGAAAGAGTGTGTTGCTCTCATGTGTTGCGCCTAACTTGAAGATTTATTGCGCCTTACTTGGATTGAAGGCAATTGTTGTATGTTATTGTTAATGTCTTGCGCCTAACTTGAGAAATCATAAGTTAGGCGCAGCCTTGGCAGTGTTCCTTGGAAGAGAAGTATGGACTATTACATATTGTTGGAAAGCTCTGAAAGTTAACTTTCCAACGCCACTGAAAACACGTCCATTAGACTTCTGTAGCTCGAGTTTTTCAGGTTTGAGTGCAGAGAGGTCCGTGTTAATAGCATCATTCGCCTTCTTCTCTTTTTCTGCGGAAACTCCATCAAATCCAGCCGAATACTACCTAAAATAAATAGAATTGCACATGACTCAAAGTAGCATCCATAGTGGCTAAAAGATAATTAATTCTTGATTAAACTTAACAAATTGAATGCAAATTCACTAGGAAAAGATAGAAAAGATGCTCACGCATCATAGGCATTCAAGACACTTGAGATCAAGATCCCTTTTGTAAAGGATCTTGAACAGATACCTTCTTATGCCAAGTTTATGAAAGACAACTTGAGTCATAAAAAGGACCGGAGAGAGGCAAAAATAGTTTTTCTCACTGAAGAGTGCAGTGCAGTGATCCAAAAGAGTTTACCAAAGGAATTTAAGGATCCTGGAAGTTTTATGATACCCTGCACCTTAGGGATGCCTGTACAAAGACAGCCCTATGTGATCTCGGAGCAAGTATTAACTTAATACCTGCATCCTTAATAAAGAAACTTTGTTTAACTCATGAGGTTAAACCAACCCGCATATATTTTCAACTTGCTGATGGCTCTATTAAGTTTCCATCAGGCGTGATTGAGGACATGATTGTTAGGGTTGGACCCTTTGCTTTTCCCATAGACTTTGTGTTTTTGGAATGGATGAGCACAAAAGTGCAACTCTCATTCTAGGAAGACCCTTCCTAAATACAGGACGGACCCTCGTTGATGTCCAAAAAGGGAAAGTAACCCTGAGAGTCAATTAGGATGAGTTCGTACTAAATGCGGTGAAAGCCATGCAGCATCCAGACACTCCAGAGGAGTGTATGAGTATAGGCATCATTGATTCCCTGGTGGAAGAAGTGAATATGGCTAAAGGGCTTGAAGAAGAGCTGAATGACATCTTTTATGATGCTCAGCCTTAGTTAGAGGAGTCAGAGGAGATAAAGGAGCCTCTGAAAATACCTAAGGAGGAGGACAAGCCTCCTAAACTCGAGCTCAAACCACTACCATCCTCCTTGAAATATGCATTTCTTAGAGATGGAGATACTTATCCTGTGATTATAAGCTCTGCCTTAGAGCTATAGGAAGAAAAAGCACTAATCCAAGTGCTAAAGACGCATAAGACAGCTCTTGGGTGGACAATAAGTGACCTAAAGGGAATTAGCCCAACCCGATGCATGCAGAAGATCCTGTTGGAGGATGACGCCAAACCTGTGGTACAACCACAAAGGTGACTGAATCTAGCCATGAAGGAAGTGGTGCAAAAGGAAGTCACAAAATTTTGGGAGCTGGGATTATCTATCCCATTTCTGACAGCCCTGGGTAAGCCCTGTCCAAGTTGTTCCCAAAAAGAGAGGCATGACAGTGGTTCATAATGAAAAGAATGAACTGATTCCTACAAGGACAGTTACAGGGTGGCGTATGTGCATTGACTATAGAAGGCTCAATAACGCCACCAGAAAGGATCATTTTCCTTTGCCTTTCATAGATCCAATGCTAGAAAGACTAGCAGGGCATGCATTTTATTGTTTCCTAGATGATTATTCCGGTTACAATCAAATTGCAGTGGATCCACAGGATCAAGAAAAGACAACATTTACGTGCCCATATGGCGTGTTTGCTTATAGGCGAATGCCATTTGGCCTGTGCAATACACCTGCCACCTTTCAGAGATGTATGCTCTCCATCTTCTCTGATATGATAGAGAAATTACTTGAAGTATTCATGGATGACTTCTCCGTATTTGGAGATTCATTTAAATCGTGTTTTGACCTTCTAACCCTTATTCTCAAACGATGCCAAGAGATAAACCTAGTTTTAAACTGGAAAAAATGTCCCTTCATGGTGACTGAAGGAATTGTCCTTGGGCATCGGATTTCGAACAAGGAAACATAAGTGGATCAAGCTAAAGTGGAGGTAATTGAGCGATTACCACCACCCACTAGTATCAAGGGAATTAGAAGTTTCCTTGGACATGCAGAATTCTACAGGAGATTTATTAAGGATTTTTCTAAAATTGCTAAACCCCTGTGCAACCTACTGACTACTGACACTCCATTTGTCTTTAACCAAGAGTGTCTGCAGGCCTTTGAAACTCTAAAAGCTAAGCTTATCACTGCACCTGTAATATCTGCACCCAGCTGGAACACCATTCGAGCTTATGTGTGACGCCAGTGACCATGCCATTAGCACAATCCTGGGGGCAGAGGCATGACGAGCTTCTGCATGTCATTTATTATGCCATCCGTGTTCTAAATGACACGCAGAAATATTATACTACCACTAAAAAGGAATTGCTTGCAGTGGTCTATGCCATTTACAAGTTTAGATCCTATCTAATAGGATCTAAGGTCATTATCTACACTGACCATACTACTCTCAAATATCTGCTCACCAAGCAGGATTCTAAGCCCAAGCTTATAAGATGGGTATTACTCTTGCAAGAGTTTGATATAGAAATAAGAGACAGAAAGGGGTCAGAGAATCAAGTGGCTGACCACCTATCTCGGATTGAACCAGTAGAAGGGATATCTTCTCCCTCTACTGAGGTATCTGAAACCTTTCCAGATGAGCAACTCTTTACCATCCAGACGACACCCTGGTTTGCAGACATTGTAAACTACAAGGCTATAAGATTCATCCCCAAGGAATACTGTAGGCAGCAAGCCCAAAAGCTCATTCATGATGCTAGATACTACTTGTGGGATGAACCATATCTCTATAAGAGATGCTCAGATGGGATAATCCGGCGCTGTGTATCTGAGGAAGAGGCACAGAAAATCCTATGGCGATGCTATGGCTCCGATTATGGAGGACACTTTGGAGGAGAGCGGACAACCACTAAAGTCCTCCAAAGTGGTTTCTACTGGACCACACTCTTTAAGGACTCCCGAGAGTTTGTCCATCGCTGTGACAGTTGCCAAAGCACTGGCAACCTCCCTCATGGTCACGACATGCCTCAGTAGGGAATCTTAGAGATTGAGCTATTTGATGTATGGGGTATACACTTCCTGGGTCTATTCCCACCTTCATACTCACACACCTACATTCTTGTAGCAGTAGATTATGTGTCTAACTGGGTTGAGACATTTGTATCACCCACAAATGATACTATAGTAGTGATGAAGTTCCTTCAGAAGAACATCTTCAGCAGGTTTGGTGTTCCTCGGACACTGATCAGTGATGGAGGAACTCATTTCTGCAATAGACAGCATGACTCTATGCTAAGCAGATATGGAATTTGCCATAAAGTGGCCACCCCATATCACCCACAGACAAATGGACAAGCTGAGGCTTCAAATAGAGAACTCAAGAGAATCTTAGAAAGAACGATGAACACCTCTAGAAAAGATTGGGCAAGAAAGATTGATGATGCTCTCTGGGCATACAGAATAACTTTCAAGACCCCTATAGGAACATCACCATATCAATTGGTGTATGGGAAGGCATGCCACCTACCAGTAGAACTGGAACACAAGACCTACTGGGCAACCAAACTCCTGAACTTTGATGCAAAGAGAGCAGGAGAGAAACAATTGCTCTAGCTAAATGAGTTGGAGGAATTCCGACTTGCTGTATTTGAGAATGCAAAGATTTATAAAGAAAGGCCAAGAAGTGACATGACAGAAAGATTTCTTCCAGAGTCTTTGAACCAGGGAAGAAAGTTCTATTCTTCAACTCTAGACTCAGATTATTTCCTGGGAAACTCAAATCTCGTTGGACGGGACCATATGTGGTTACAAGGGTATCACCCTATGGGCACATAGAACTACAAGGTAAAGACTCAGACATGAAGTTTACTGTTAATGGACAAAGAGTCAAGCACTACCTTGAAGGAGCTATTGAGCAAAAAGGCTCAACACTGCTACTAGAATGAGTACAGTACTATCAAGCTAGTGACGTTAAAGAAGCGCTTGATGGGAGGCAACCCATCAATAATTAATGTTTTCTTGTTTTCCTTTACATCTATTTTTAAGTTATTTTAGTTTAATTTTCATATTTGTTTAAGTTTGTGATCATGTGCAGTAGTTAGAATAGAAACAGAAACAGTCAGAGCAGAAAACAGACCACCTTGGAAAAGGCCCCTTGCTGGTGTTGAACGCCAGACAAGAGGAAAAGAGGGGCGTTGAATGCCCCCAGGAGGTAGCAAGACTGGCGTTCAACGCCAGCCAGGAGGTACTAGCTGGGCGCTGAATGCCCCCAAGGTGCAGTAATCTGGTGTTGAACGCCAGCCAGGGGGCACTGGCTGGGCATTCAACGCCCAAAAAGGGAGGCAAGACTGGTGTTGAACGCCATCTAGTAGGCACTGGCTGGGCGTTCAACTACCAGAAAGGAAGAACAGCTTGGCGTTGAATGCCAGAATGGATGTCATTCTAGGCATTCAACGCCCATAAGGGTGAGCAGCTTGGCGTTGAATGCCATAATGGATGCCATTCTGGGCGTTCAACGCTCAGGGTAAGGAGGATTTTTTATTATTTTTTTCTTTCTTAAAAACACATCTTTTCTATATCTTATCTTTTTAACCATATTTTTTAAAACAAGATTCTTAAAACTATCATATTTCAACCTCAATTTCATTTCAAATTTAAAATCTTTTCAAATTTCTTCAAAATCTTTTCAAATCTTTTTTGCAACTTTATATCTTCTTCCATTCTTTTTCAAATCTTTTTCAAAATTTCATATCTTTTGCAATACTTTTTTGAATCTTTTTATTTTTCTTTAAAATCTTTTTCATATCTTCTATCTTATCTTTTTATCTTTTTCATATCTTTTAATTTTAAAAACTTATCTTTTTCTATCTTATACCCAAATTTGAATCATATCTTATTTATCATTTATCTACTTAAATTTCGAATTTCCACCCTCCCCATCCCTATTTATACCATTCGGCCACCTCCCCCCCTCACATTCGAATTATTCTTTTCTTCTTCTTTATCTTCTCTCCTTTCTTTTGCTCGAGGACGAGCAAACCTTTTAAGCTTTGTGTGGAAAGAGCCCTTCCTTCTCACCCTATTCGAATTCCTTGGCTCCAAAAAGTGGAAATTCCACTTCAAGAAACAATAAAGAAGACAACCAAGTAGTTGTTTTCAAACCTTTCCGATTCTACACAAAGCAGCATGAAGAAAATTTTTACAAAAATCATGTGCCATAGGACAGCGATCCGGAAGCCAAACTTGAATTGAAAGAAGATGAGTACCCGGAGATCTAGGAGCAAATTCAAAAGAGAGGCTGGGAGATTCTAGATAATCTTGAGTTTAATGTTGGAATAACAATGATCCAAGAATTCTATGCAAATATGTGGATGACAAATAAGCAAAAAAAAGATGGACAAGGATTCCATATTTTTTTACACCATAGTGCGAGGGAAGACTCTCTATTTTCATCTTGACAAGGTGAGAGAGATCTACAAGCTTCCTCCCCAAAAGGATGATCCAAAATCCTTTAACAGGAGGGTGGTGACTAATCCCAAGTTGGATAAGATTCTAGAAGACATATGTCTTCCTAGAATTAAGTGGATTAATAACACAAGAGGTAACCCAAACCAATTGAGAAGAGTAGATCTCCAACTAGTTGCTAGGGGCTGGTTGGACTTTATTGAGCGTTCCATACTCCCTACTAGCAACTGCTCTGAAGTTACCATCAGAAGGGTTGTGATGATTCACTGCATTATGAAGGGAAATGAGGTGGAAGTCCACCAAATAATTCCTTTTGAGCTATACAAGGTGGAAAATAGGATGTCAACTCATGCCAGATTGGCCAATCCAAACCTTATATTTCGCTTGTGTAAAGAGGCTGGAGTCATGATTAACAAAGATTCTTTCATCCCAGTAGAAAGCCCAATCACCAAACGGGTGATGGAAAGCGCCCAAGTACCAGCTGATCCACCCAAAAGGAAGGCTCCTGAGCCTCAAGAGATCCCTCCATCTGAATATTGGACCCAGCTGGAAGCATCTGTTACCCAATTGCAAACCAGCTTGGATCAGTTAAGAGAAGAGCAAAAGGACCATACTAGCATGCTTTGCAAACTAGTCAAGGAACAACAGAAGCAGGGGCGTGAGATAGAAGAGTTATAACGTTAGAAATTATCTCCTGAAGAGCCTAATGCCTCCCATGATTAAGGTGATTGAGTTCCACCTCCCTACTTCTGTGGCTATTCTAATTCTTATTTCTTATTTACATGATCACTAGTAGTCTTTAAGTTTTTATGTTTTTTTAATTTTCTGTCTTTTAATTTAAGTATTGCATGAGTATTATTAGGATTTAAGTTCTTATTTTTTATTTTTCCAATTAGCTATAAAATGTTCCTCTTATCATCTCATTGAACTTGAATAAAATTTGGATTTTTTAGAAGCAGTAATGATGCATGAATTTCGAGTTATATATTAAGAATAGTTCAATTATTTGATGCGGTGGCATTGCTTTTGTTTTCTAAATGTATGAATAAATAGTGCATATTTGAGGTTGAAGTTTAAGAATGTTGTCTCTTGAAAGAATGATGATAAAAGTGAAATATTATTGATGATCTGAAAAATTCAAAAATTGATTCTTGAAGCAAGAAAAAGCAGCAAAAAAGCAAAAATAGAAAAAGAGAGAGAAAAAGAAATAAAAAGTAGAAAAAGCCAATAGCTCTTAAAACCAAAAGGTAAGAGCAAAAAGCTAATAACACTTTAAAACAAAAGGCAAGAGAAAAGGATCCAAAGCTTTGAGCATCAATGGTTAGGAGGGCCGAAAAGAAGAAATAGCTTAGCCTAAACAGTTCAATTGAGCTGGTTCCCTAACTGTATGCTTGTGGTGTGAAGGTGTCAAGTAAAAAACTTGAGACTGAGTAGTTAAAGTCGTGGTCCAAAGAAAAGAGTGTGCTCAAGAACTCTGGACACCCATGGCTGGAGATTCTAGCAAAGCTGAGTTACAATACGAAAGGGTTCACCTAGTTAAGTGTCTGTGGGATTTATGTATCTGGTGGTAATACTGGAAAACAAAGTGCTTAGGGTCACGGCCAAGACTCTAAAAGCTGTATTCAAGAATCAAAAAGAGTTTAACTAAGAGAATCAATAGTATTATCTGGATTCTAAGTTCTTAAAGATGCCAACTATTCTGAGCTTCAATTGATAGTGAGATGCCAAAACTATTTAGAAGCAAAAAGCTACTAGTCCCACTCATCTAATTATAACTAAGCTTCATTGAGAACTCTGAGATTTATTGTATTCTTCTATTTCTTTTTATCCTACTTTGTTTTTGGTTGCTTGGGGACAAGCAACAGCTTAAGTTTGGTGTTCTGATGAGCGGATATTTTATACGCTTTTTGGCATTGTTTTCATAAAGTTTTTAGTATGTTTTGTTTAAGTTCTATTAAGTTTTCATAGGTTTTAGTGAAAAATTTATATTTTGGAATCTACTTTGAGCTTGTGTGTTTTCATGCAATTTCAAGTATTTTCTATCTGAAATTGAAGAGCCTGAGCAGGAGTCTAATTCAGAAGCAGAGAAAGGACTGCAGATGCTGTCAGGATCTGACCTCCGTGCACACGAAAGAGTTGTTCTGGAGCTACAGAAGTCCAAATGGCACGATCTTAATGGCTATGGAAATCTAACATCCAGAGCTTTCCAGAAATATATAATAGTTTGTACTTTATTTCAGACATAAAGGCTCAAAACTGGCGTTCAACGCCAACCACCAGCCCCATTCCTGGCGTCCAGTGCCCACAAGGGAGCAACTGGAGTTCTTTGCCCAAAAGGGGGTCCCTAGGCAGCTTTCAATGCCCCTAAGGGACACTAGCATGTGGGAGACACTCAAGCTCAGCCCAAACACTCATCAAGTAGGTCCCAAAAGAGGATTTTCGTACTATTAGACTAGTTTATCATATTTCTGTAATCCTGAGTTACTAGACTAGTATATATAAGAGAAGATCAACCATGTTTAGGATCTCTCTCCAGCATATCATATTTTCAAATACTATTATGTACAGTATGAGCCACTAAACCTCCTAGGTTAAGGTTAGGAGCTCTGCTGATTTTCATGAATTAATAAAAGTATTACTGTTCTATTCAATTCGTGCGTGACTCTATTCTAAGATGTATCTTCGTTCTTCAACCTTATGAATGGGATGATCCGTGACAATCATCTTCATTCTTCATGGGTTCAGTGTAAGTCTTAACCAAAGATCATTAAACCACCAGCTTGATTATACATCACTTAGACGGCTAATCCACGACTTCGTTGGGAACTTCTCGAGACACCAGTTCAGCCGAGGTATGGGGAGATTAGGGTCTTCGTGGTAGAGGCTAGAACCAAATGCGCAGCATTCTCAGATCCGGAAGATTCGACCTTGTATGTGGCATTTTGAGTAGGATCATCAATGGGATGAACTGCAGGAGCTTCACCCTCCTTCCGATTGGGCGCACACTAAACCTGGCGTTCGGCCTGAGAGAGGAAGATTCAGCGGCCGCGACCATACGGCGTTGATCACTTATAGCCTGCCATGGAAGGAATCACTCACAGTTAGAGAAAGACAGTAGGAAAGGTTGATCCAGAAGGAATCACTTACTTGGACGACCCAGTGCACTTGCTGGTTCAGTTGTACGGAGTTAATTTCCGTGCACCACATGCTTGTAAGGAACTTGGGCACTACAACAGTGCAACTATACACATCTCATCATCATCAACTAATACTACAGAACATAAAGTGTAGCCACAATGTGTATGAATCTCAAATGGCGCCATTCTCAAAATCAATAATGGCACCATTTGGGGGGCAAAATACATTAAAGCGTATCCCAGATTCACAAAGCAACAAAGAAATGCAAGAAGGTATTTCTACAAACAAAGAGGCTTGAGCTGTAAACCGTGTTGTGCATTATCAGGAGGTTCTTGAAGGGTTAGAACAATAACCTACCTCAGCTTGCATGCATTTTTCCTCTTCACTTGATGAACGCATATTTTTGAAGACATGAAAGACCAGTTGCTCATCATGCACTTTAAGTACTAATTCACCCACTTCTACATCAATTAGAGCTCTCCCAGTGGCTAGGAATAGTCTTCCTAGAATTATGGAGGCATTTTCATCCTCCCCCATGTCAAGAATCATAAAATCAGCTGGGAGGAAGAACTTACCCACCTTGACCAAGATGTTCTCCACTATTCCATGTGCATGCTTCAAAGATTTATCTGCCATTTGTAATGCTATCCTGGATGGTTGTTCCTCTTTGATTTGTACCTTCTTCATCACAAACAAATGCATTAAATTTATGCTTGCACCCAGATCACATATGGCTTTCTCAAAGGTTGTGCTCCCAATGGTACATGGAATTTGAAAGCTCCCTAGATCTGGCATCTTCCTTCGCAAGTTATTCTGAATTATGGCACTACATTCCTTGGCCAAGACCACTGTCTCATCTCCCTTTAAAGGCTTCTTCTTTGACAACAACTCCTTCATGAACTTGACATAGAGAGGCATTTGCTCGAAAACCTCAACAAAAGGAATATTGATTTGTAACCTTCTAAAAACTTCCAAAAACTTTGAAAACTATTTATCCTTGGTCTCCTTTTGAAGTCTCTGAGGATATGGCATCTTAGGCTTGTACTCTGGAGCTTTAAGTAATGTAGAATATGTATCAAAAGTGACTGGAAATGGACTGTCTGCACGCCTAGGTGGGGCATGTTCAACCGCCTCCTTTTTCTCCTCTGGAGCTTCTTTATCAACCGGCTCCTCACTAATCTTTACCTCTGAACCTGCCACTGCTCCACTTATCAAGTGAATAGCCTTGCATTCTTCTCTTAGATTAGGAGGCCTCTCAGGTATTTACTTGCTCAACTAGCCTACTTGCATCTCCAAGTTTCTGAGTGAAGCTCCAGTCTCCTGCATAAAACTTGTAACTAGCGATTCCAAGTCAGTGATCTTCTGAGGCTGAGAGGGTTAGAACCAGTGGCTATTGAAGTTTTTCTGATTAAAATCACCCTGAAAATTATTGAAATTATGCTGTCTCTGAGGTTGATTTTTCCACCCAAAGTTTGGGTGATTTCTCCACCCCTGGTTAAAGGTTTTGGGTGATGGATCATTGTTGGGGTTTCTAGGAGCATTCCTCATAAAGTTGACCTATTCAGGAGAAAATTGAGCATATTCATAATTCTCACCTTGAGTGAAGCCACCATTCATGTCATAGGAGCCTCTTGAGGGGCATTTTGAGTAGTAACAGCTGAAACTTGCATCCCACTCAAATGCTAAGTAATCATACTGATTTGTTCAGAGATACCTTTATTCTGAGCAAGAATGGCATTCAAGGTATCCAGCTCTATGACTCCTTTTTTCACAGGATTCCTCTCAAAAGTGTATAGGTATTGGTTATTATCAATCATCTCAATCAGATAATTGGCCTCTTCAGGAGTCTTCTTCATATGCCGAGAGCCACTTGCAAAATTATTGATGAGCGGATAATTTATACGCTTTTTGGCATTGTTTTTAGTATGATTTTAGTATAACTTAGTTAGTTTTTAGTATATTTTTATTTTTTTAAATAAAAATCACATTTCTGGACTTTGCTATGAGTTTGTGTGTTTTTCTGTGATTTCAGGTATTTTCTGGCTGAAATTGAGAGACTTGAGCAAAAATCAGATTCAGAGGTTGAAGAAGGACTGCAGATGTTGTTGGATTCTGACCTCCCTGCACTCAAAGTGGATTTTCTAGAGCTACAGAACTCCAAATGGCACGCTCTCAATTGCGTTGGAAAGTAGACATCCAGGAATTTCCAGCAATATATAATAGTCTATACTTTGTCCGATTTTAGACAATGCAAACTGTCGTTCAACGCCAGCTCTCTGCCCTATTCTGGAGTTAAACGCCAGAAACAGGTTACAAACTGGCATTTAACTCCAAGGAAGACCTCTACACGTGAAAGCTTCAATGCTCAGCCCAAGCACACACCAAGTGGGCTCGGAAGTGGATTTCTGCATCATTTACTCATTTCTGTAAACCCTAGTAACTTGTTTAGTTTAAATAGAACTTTTTACTATTGTACTAGGGGTCTTTTTCCCTATTTTCGAATTCATATGCCATTTAGGGAGGCTGGCCATTCGGCCATGCCTGGACCTTGTTCTTATGTATTTTCAACGGTAGAGTTTCTACACACCATAGATTAAGGTGTGGAGCTCTGCTGTTCCTCATGAATTAATGCAAAGTACTATTGTTTTTCTATTCAATTCAAGCCTATTTCTTCTCTAAGATATCCATTCGCACACAAGAACAAGATGAATATGATGATTATGTGACGCTCATCATCATTCTCACTTATGAACGCGTGCCTGACAAACACTTCTGTTCTACATGCAAACAAGCTTGAATGTGCATCTCTTAGCCTCCTGATTCATGACGCATGGTTGCCTCGCCTGACAACCGAGCCTTCCATTCCATGAGCTCAGAGTCTTTGTGGTATAGGCTAGAATTATTGGCGGTCATTCTTGAGATCCGAAAAGTCTAAACCTTGTCTGTGGTATTCCGAGTAGGATCTGCGAAGGGATGGCTGTGACGAGCTTCAAACTCGCGAGTGCTGGGCATAGTGACAGACGCAAAAGGATTACTGAATCTTATTCCAGTATGATCGAGAACCGACAGATGATTAGTCGTGCGGTGACAGTGCATTTTGGACCATTTTCACTGAGAGGATGGGATGTAGCCATTGACAACGGTGAAACCCAACATAAGCTTGCTATGGAAAGGAGTATGAAGGATTGGATGAAGACAGTAGGAAAGCAGAGGATCAGAAGGGACGAAAGTATCTCCATTCGCTTATCTGAAATTCTCACCAATGAATTACATAAGTACCTCTATCCGTATTTTATGTTTATTTATATTTTAATTATCAATTCACCATAATCATTTGAATCCGCCTGACTAAGATTTACAAGGTGACCGTAGCTTGCTTCAAGCCGACAATCTCCGTGGGATCGACCCTTACTCACGTAAGGTTTATTACTTGGATGACCCAGTACACTTGCTGGTTAGTTGTGTGAAGTTGTGACAAAGAATCAAGATTACGATTGTGCGTACCAAGTTGTTGGCGCCATTGAGATCACAATTTCATGCACCAATTATCTAGAGACATTTTGGTCATATCAAAAAGTCCATCATAGAAAATATCTATCTTGATCCACTCTGAGAACATGTCAGGAGGACATCTTCTGAGCATCGGCTTGTACCACTCCCAAGCATCATAGAGGGACTCATTTTCTCCCTACCTAAAGGTCTGAATATATATCCTCAGCTTAGTTAGTCTCTAAGGGGGAAGAACTTGTTCAAGAACTTATTGACTACTTTATCCCAGGTATTCAAGCTTTCCTTCGATTGAATATCAAGCCACTCCTTTGCTCTATCCCTCACAGCAAATGGGAAGAGTATTAGCTTATAAACCTCAAGGTCCACTCCATTTTTCTTCACAGTGTCACAGATCTGCAGGAAGTTGGAGATGAATAAATTAGGGTCTTCTCGCAGGGAGTCCATGAAACTAGCAAGTTTGTTGCACCAGAATGATCAGTTGTGGGTAGAGCTCAAAATTATTTGCTCCAATGGGAGGCACACTAATACTCTTTCCATAGAAATCAGGAGTAGGTGCAGTATAAGAGCCCAAGGTCCTTCTAGGTTGTACATTCCCATTCGGATCCATATTGAACTTTCCCTGTTCCTGCACACACAAATAGAAAACAAGAAAAAAATGGGAATCTCTACGTCAGACTGCAGAGAATTCCCAATGAGGTAACCTATGTAAAAGAAATAAAATAAAATAACTGAATAAATTAAACAGAAAATTTAGACAACTAATAAGTAAAATGGAACACAAAATTTCAAAAATAAATAAATAAAAAAATATAGCTAGGAAAAAATAAAACAACTAAGGGGACACCAAACGTAAATTCAGAAATTACGAGAAAAAATTTTAAATAAAATAACACTAAATTTTCGAAAAAAAAATATAGAACAAGAACAAACAAAAACTAAAATTAAGAACGCCTAAATTAAGGGAAATATTCTTTTTCTTTTAGCTAATTTTCGAAAAAAAAAAAAAGAAAACAAGAAATAAAATTAAAGCAAAAACATCTAATCTAAGCAATCAAACAATTGGAAGTTGTCAATCACAGTCAATCCCCGGCAACAGCGCCAAAAACTTGGTATGGAATTTAAAATCCACAAGCTAACCGGCAAGGGCATCAGATCGTACCAAGTAATACCTCAGGTGAGTGAGGGTCGATCCCATGAGGATTGATTGATCAAGCAACAATGATTGAGTGATTGGCTTAGTCGGACAAGCAGAAAATGATGTCGAGAGTTCAATTGCATAGAAACAGTAAAATCAGAGAATTAGAAAGCAAGCAGTAAACGGGTTGTGAAGATTATATGAAAGAACATTTAAGGTTTTAGAGTTATTTATCTTTCGGATTAACTTTTCTTACCAACTATTTTAATCATGCAAGATTCAATTCATGGCAAACTATATGTGACTAAACCCTAATTACTTAGTAATTTAGTCTCCTCTAACCTAGTTAACCGCCAATTCATTGGTCACTTAATTTCAGTTAGAGGTTTAAGTCCAATTCTAGTTTATGTGCCACATAAACCCTAATTACCCAAATATAAGAGGATTATATGTCACATATTTTGTTAAGTCTAGATAATTAGTGATTTAGGAGAAATTATTTTCAAGATGTTGTTCAGGTAAATTGCTTTTCCAAGGTTTACAGGAACTCAAATAGAATAAGGGTTATTCTTCCGATTTACCCAAATCCTTAAGATGAAGAACGAAAACAAATTCTTGAAATTGAAATCCAAACAGTAATTAAAATAGAAGAGTAATAGTATCAATCCATACAATAAACAGAGCTCCTAACCTTAACAGTGGAGGTTTAGTTGCTAATGGCTCAAAGAGAAAACTAGGATTCTGAAAACTGTAAACTGTAGAATGAGGTGCGTAAAAGTGTATATCATTTGAAAGCTCTGGAAGTTACATTTCCAATGTTGCTAGAACCGCGTCAATTGGATCTTTGTAGCTCAAGTTATATCTGTTGGAGTGCAATGAGGTCAGGGTTGACAGCATCATTTACTTTCTTCCTTTTCTCCTACACAAACCTTGTCAAATCCATCCGAATGCTACCTGAAATAAATAAAATTGTGCACAACTTAATGTAGCATTCGTAGTGGCCAAAGAGCATTTAAATTTTGATTAAACTTGACAATTCAAAAAAGGATGGAGGGAAAATTATGATGGGAATGTTTTATTCATGACTGTGAGATCATTAATGCTAAGTTTCGTAGCACTTAACTCCCTAAAGAACTCACTTATTCTGTGAGGTATTTTTAGATGTTGGTTGGAAGTTCTCTAAATGCGACTAAAAGCAAAGACTCCATGAAGAAATGACAATCATGACTCTTTAACCTAGCAAGCCTATCCTGTGACACGTTTGCACACTTGCTCAAGTTAGAGGCATAACCATCAGGAAACCTTAATCCTCTAATCCACTTACAAACATTTTGTCCCTGGTCCTCGTTAAAGCAAACTCCACCTTTTGTTTAGTCTACCACCTGTTATCAAGTCTCTTTAAGTTCAGATTTCGCCGCATGGAAATGTCCACCAACTCTAACTATGCCTTATCATTATCCTTTGTTTGCTCATCGTCCATTACTGTGTGCATGATATTATCAAATACATTTTTTTCAATGTGCATCACATCAAGCAATGTTGAATCAAGTTGTCTTTCCAATAATGCAACTCCCAAAATATACTTTATTTAGTCCAATTATGCGCCCTGCCATATCCTGGAGGTCTCATACCTACCCCATTATCGACGATCCTTGGGATTCTACTAACACAATGCCAAACTTGCCTACTAACCAATCTCACAGGTGCCTCTTGTTATTCAGTTGTATTCTTTTTGAATATGTCCTTGTTGCGCCAAAAAGGATAATCCATGTCGAGAAATCTTTGATGAAAATCAAACCACGAATTTTTACCGCCATTCATCAACAAAAATGCCTTTGTATCCTCCATACAAATGGGACATAAGCCCTGAGTGTACCAACCTGACAATATCTCGTATGCCGAAAGTCGTTAATGGTCCACATCAACGCAATACGCAGTTGAAAGTTTGTCTTCGTCAAAATATCATATGTTTCTACACCATGAATGCAAGTTAAGAACATGTATAGGTCCTTCATGTACATATGGGACTCAGGTTATAAGGTGTCACGACTACAGGCCAACAAGAGTATGCGTTACTAAAATTGAAATTCGGTGCGAACTCGTCAGAGCACAAAGCTAGTCTAATGTTTCTTGGCTCGCTCACAAATGTAGGATGGACCCAATCAAAATACATCCAGGATTCTCCAGGTAACAGATACGTCATTATTCCATCATCTCTCTTGATGTTACTATGGCAGGTCATGTGAGGGGCCGAACTCATCGATGCATATAATCATTTCAGCCTAGGAAGTAGTGCATCCGTTTCATTAGAACTCTTTTTAACCAGGGTTTACCAATTTGTTCTCTCTCGACTTGGAACCTTGGTGATTTATAGTATCTACATTCAGCTACGTCTATATCCCTCTTATAATACAACATACAACCATTCAAATAACAATCAATTTTCACCAAATTTAGATCCAATTTCAAAACTAGCCTCTTTACTTCGGAGTGGTTTTGGGGGATGCCAATGGTACCGACAAGGACCAGTTCATTGCAAAGGTTGGTCCACTTATCAAAAGACTCTTCGGTATGACTTGACTCCAACTTAATACTTATCATTCTAACACATACAGACAACTTCGAATGAATGCACCCCTCGAACAACGATCTCGTAGCAGATTCTGACAGATGATAAATTCTCTTTGCCTCTGGGTTAGGCTCTTGTTTAGCCTCTTCCAATTCCTTAACACCTGTTTTATTAAACACCATCTTGTTGTATATTTCTTAAGTCACCCTCCCAAGTTATTTCTTCCATGTATAGTTCTCTCACCACCCAAACCCTCATTGATCGACAATCAGACCTATTCAAATTCGAGGTAGAGTGGTTAATTTCCTGCTCATCCACTTCTCCATGTTTTATCCATATTTAATACCCATTCTTGAACCCATTACGGTAGAGGTGAAGCATTATATCTGCAGGTCCTAACTACTTAGTCAGCCGACACTTTTCACACGGACACCTAGATACCCCTTCAGACCTAAACGGTTCCATGATGAAGACATGCGCAACAAATACGTCAACCCCGTCAAAGAATTCAGGTTTTAATCCCCCTGTAATGACCTAGTTTTTTGCAAAACAAAAATTTTCCTAAAGAAACGAAGATTTTTCGGAAGTTCAGTGAAGCAGGCACCTCCAAGCACCTTTACTGCATCATCAAGCACCTCAATCTGCATCATCATTATGTCATCAATAAGCCAGCACCTCTACTGAGTTACGCTTGACAGCACAGTCACGAAGAACCTAGTTTTTGAGCCGCGTCAATTAGGAATTCTAGATTCTGGTTGCCGTAATTAGTCTCAGTGTGACGAGCTGAACTCGATTCGCGAGAAAAGAGAAATAATAAAATAATAATATTATTATTATATTAATGTTAGAGCTGCTTGAGTAATATTATAATATTACTTGATCTGCTTTAGTTAAAAACAGGAGATAGCTTAAACCGGGCTCATAGTCTACTGGTGCAGGTTAACACCAGCACTCTCTGATGACTTTAGCAATGTTAATGCCTCATCATATATCTTCTATTCATAATTTCACATGATTATCATGTTACTAGTATCATTTATACTAGTAAAGCTCACACTTATCCTTTAGTAGTGTAATCTAAAGTATCTAGTTTTAGTAATTATCTCCAGAATGATATTTTATTATTAAATTTTGATGAATCATCACCTTATAATACATGGCACTCCCAGGACCAGCCACCACATGCTTCCTTTCCTCCATCCAACCTAGGATTTCTTGAGAGCAAAGAAAATACTTATGTTCTAATACAACTAATTTTAGTAACTATCCACCTGAGACATTTTTCAAACCATCTCCCAAACTGGCCAATCACCATGAAGCACGCCTTTCCCCATTCTCCAAGTCACTTCTCAGCTGCACATTTCCTTTCTTCATGGCCAAAAATCAAGAGAGAAGAAAAGAGAGAAAACTCCATGAATACTTGATCTTCCAAGCTTGATTTCTTTCACACTAAAACTTAAATCAAAATTTTGAACCGATTAAAGTGATCCTCTCTTCTTTCTCTTCAAAATCATGTGACTTATCATGGCTCAAGTTCAAGTGAGATGGCTACTCTCCCTCCCACTTTGGTTTGGCCTCAAGAAAATTAAGTTAAACTTGTGTTTTCTTGATGTTCTTCTATAGATCACTTGCTTAGCTTGACTTGTGGGCCAAGAAACTTCATTTTTAACAAGTTTAAGGTGAGGACAACCTTCTTATATGGCTGTTGAAGTTTTGGTTAAGCATGCTTTATGAGATTTAAAGTTGTTCTTAATTATATTTAGGAGGAAAGATGAGCTAGAAAAGCTTTAAGGTGCAGTTAGTTTTTGGAGCTTCAGAGAGAGGTAGGGTTTGGTGAAATTAATATTGATTAATTGTATTTAAGTTGTATGCTTTGGTTCTGCTTGAAATTAATTGTTTATATGAGTGATTTTTGGTAAAAATTTGATGATATTCAAGTTATGAATTTGTATTCTTGGTGCAGCTGGAAACCAAAACCAAAATCCTCAAATTAGTGATGAAATTGTGTTAAAATCAAGTGAAAACATGGGGATATGGTAGCTGCAATTTTATTTTGAATTTTAGAAAAGTTCAGTTACCAAAAAGATTGAAAAACGGGTCAAAATCAAAGAAAGAATTTGAAGAATTTATGAAAGAAAGATTTTCAACAAGGGCCCCTTTCTGTAACAAGCTGAATTCTCTTGGCTTTCTTCTGCTCCTCGAGAAGGATGTCAAATTTTAGGTATTCAATAAGGGGAGTCATCCATCTGAGGTTTAAATCGGAGACAGGTAGGACATCTGATTTGTTATCCGACTTCAAAACTGAGGGCTCCTTGAGAGTCTTTTGTATCGGACTTCTGTTATTTCCCCAGGCTTGGTACTTGTTAATTTAGAATGGGCATCTGCTCGGCTATTAAGTTTTCGAGTTATATGTCGGACCTTGGTATCATTAAATTGTTGAAGATGCTCAAGCGTTTTCTCTAGGTATCTCTTCATATTAGGATCTTTTGCTTGGTACTCTGCATTGATTTGTCAGGTTACTATCTGAGAGTCACTAAAGACTACTACTTTAGTTGCCCTAACTTCTTTGGTGAGTTTCAGTCCTACAATCAGGGCTTCATACCCGACCTGGTTGTTGGAAGCATGGAATTCAAATTTCAAGGAAACCTCTATTTGAGTTCCTTCGTCATTGACCAGTATGATACCCACACCACTTCTGACCTTATTAGAAGATCCATCTACATAGAGGTTCCAGGTCGTGAAAGTTTCAGTCTTATCGCCTGTATATTTTGCTATGAAGTCGGTGAGGTATTGAGCTTTAATGGCTGTCCGAGTTTCATATTTCAGGTCGAATTCGGATAGTGCTATAGCCCATTGCACTATCTGGCATGCTATGTCTGTCTTCTGGAGCATCTGCTTCATGGGTTGATTCGTCCGGATTCTTATGTTGTGTGCTTGGAAGTAAGGTCGGAGTCTCTTGGATGCCACAATTAAGGCGTATGAAAATTTCTCTATATTTTGATACCTTAACTCTGACCCTTGTAAGACTTTGCTAGTGAAATAAATAGGATGATGTCCAACCTTATCTTCTTGTATCAGCACTGACGCTATTGCCTTCTCAACAACAGCTAGCAGCTAGGTACAACATGAGCTCTTTTCCTGTTTTTGGCCGGGTGAGAATGGGTGGTTTACTTAAGAATTTCTTGAATTCTTGAAAGGCTTCTTCACATTCAGAAGTCCACTCAAACTGGCATCCTTTTCTAAAAAGGGAAAAAAGTGGCAAGGATCTTAAAGCTGATCCTGCCAAAAATCTAGACAAAGTTGCAAGTCGGCTATTCAGCTATTGGACTTCTTTTAAACACGTCGGACTCCTCATTTCTAGGATTGCTATGCACTTGTCGGGGTTAGCCTTGATCCCCCCTTTGTGTGAGCATAAATCCTAAAAATTTTCCTCCTTCTACTGCAAAGGTGTATTTGGTGGTGTTTAATCTCATCCCATGTCTTCTTATAGTTCCGAAGACTTAGGAGAGGTCGGATAGGAGACTGGCCTCATCCTTGGTTTTTATTAACATGTCGTCCACATATACCTCCATTAAGTTTCCGAGGTGAGGTGTGAACATCTTGTTCATCAACCTTTGATATGTGGCTCCTGCATTTTTTAATCCAAATGGCATGACGACGTAGCAGTAATTCGCTCTGGATGTTATGAATGACGTCTTCTCCTGGTCCGACTTGTACATCGAGATTTGGTTATATCCCGAGTAGGCATCCGTGAATGACAGGTACTGATACCCTGAGGAGGAATCCACCAAAGCGTCGATATTGGGCAGGGGATATAGGTCCTTCAGATAGGTTTTGTTAAGGTTGGTGTAATAGACACACATCCTCTATTTCCTATTTTGCTTTTTTACCAGTACCACATTTGCTAACCATGTCGGATACTTGACCTCCCTGATGAATCCGGCTTCATGTAGAGCTTAAACTTGTTCTTCGACCACTTGAGCTCGCTCTGGTACGAGCTTGCGCCATCTTTGTTGGACAGGTCGGGACCCGGGGTAGACCGCTAGCTTGTGTGTCATGAGCTCGAGGTCTATTCCAGGCATATCAGCAGCTTTCCAAGCGAAGAGGTCGGAATTCTCCTCTAGGAGTTGTACAAGTTCCTTCTTCAATTCTATTCTTATATTAACTCCTATGTTGGTATTTTTTCCGACTTCTTCCCCGATTTGGACTTCTTCTGTCTTTCCTTCAGGCTGTGGTCATAGCTCTTCTCTTCCTCGGACTTCTCCTAGCTCAATGGCATTGACTTCTTTATCTTTGCCTCGCAGGTTCAAGCTTTCATTATAACATTTTTTGCCAGTTTTTTATATCCCTTAATGGTAGCGATTCCTTCCTATGTTGGGAATTTCATGCAGAGGTGAGGAGTAGAAACAACAGCTCCCATCCGATTTAGTGTTGTCCTGCCAATTAGGGCATTGTAGGCTGAAACGACATTGACAACGATGTAGTCAATATTTAGGGTTTTCGACTCCAATCCCTTTTCAAAGGTAGTATATAGGGAAATGAACCCTAGTGGCCTAATCGGCGTATCTTCTAGCCCAAAAAGGGTATCTGGATAGGACTTCAATTCTTTTTCTTCCAATCCTAACTTTTCGAATGCAGGCTTGAACAGTATGTCAGCTGAGCTTCCTTGGTCCACCAAGGTTCTATATAAATTTGCGTTACCAAGTATCATAGTAATCACCATGGGATCATCATGCCCCTGTGCAATTTTCTGCGCGTCTTCTTTTGTAAAAGAGATGGTAGAGAGATTGGGAGACTCTTCTCCAACGTAGTAGACTTCATTCAAGTATCTCTTTCGAGACGACTTGGTCACTTCTCCACCAGCAAAACCTCCTGCTATTATGTGAACATGTCGCTCCGGAGTTTATGGGGGCTGACCTCTTCGGGTGAATTCTTTGTCGTCTCTCTTCCTCTTTCCATGACCATCTGACCTTTCCATGAGATATCTATCTAACCGACCTTTTCTGGCTAGATTTTATATCACATTTTTTAAGTCATAAAAGTCATTTGTGGAGTCTCCATACAACTTGAGGTACTCGCAGTACTCGTTGCAGCTCCCCCCTTCTTATTTTTGATCAGACGCTGGGGGAGAGGGAAGCTTCTCAGTGTGACAGATTTTCCTGTAGACATTCATGAGAGACACTCATAGCGGGGTGTAATTGTGATGCCTCCTATGTTTCTCCGAGTTGTATTCTTTTTTCTTCTTGGGCTCTTTTTCTTTTTCCCGTGTTTGGTGAGGGTTCCCTAGTCTCCAGTTCGGTTATCGCAACCTAGCATTTTCTTCCATGTTGATGTACTTTTCAGCTTGTTCTTGTACATCACTCA
Source organism: Arachis hypogaea (assembly GCF_003086295.3). Lineage (NCBI taxonomy): Eukaryota > Viridiplantae > Streptophyta > Magnoliopsida > Fabales > Fabaceae > Arachis > Arachis hypogaea. Next base: position 130,101,973 of record NC_092046.1, read on the forward strand.
AGAAAGTCGGGTGTCTCTTCGAAATAGAATGGAAAAAGGGGCCTTCTCATAGACCATTGACTAGTCCTATTATTATTGCCTTAGTGGGTAAGTCTTGGATTTCTAAACATGCCTTGTTGAATCTCTCCATGTAGTCTCCGAGGGACTCGCCGACCTCCTGTTTGACTTCGGATAGACTGGGCGCATGCTTGACCTTGTCCTTCTAAATTGAAAATCGCATAAGGAATTTTCGCGCAAGGTCGTCGAAACTGGTAACCGACCTAGGTGGCAAGCTATCAAACCATATCATAGCCGACTTTGTCAAGGTTGTCAAGAAGGCCTTGCAGTGAGTAGCATTGGAGGCGTCAGCCAAGAACATCCGACTTTTGTAGATGCTTAGATGGTGTCTCAGGTCAGTGGTTCCGTCATATAGATGCATGTCTGGGCTCATGATATCTTCGGTGAAAGGATCTTCTCCTCCCAACGGGGAGTCTTCCCGAGTTGTACGTGAGCTCTTTCCTCGAATGTCGGATTCTAGCTTTGTGAGCTTTTCCTCCAGCTCTCTTCGTCGTTTGATTTCTCTTTTCAGGTTTCTCTCTGCCTCCCACTATCGTTCTAACTCCTATTCTAGTTATTCAACGTGGCCATGATGTCCATGTAGCAGCCCCATAAAATCAGTAGAATGGGGTTGTACTTCTCCTTTCAGGTGATGAACCTCAGAGGGGATCCTTCTGCGGTGGTGATCGTTCAAGGTGCCTTCACCGCGTGTGGTGCGCACGAATCCCCATACTTCGTACACTAAACCAGCAAGTGCACTGGGTCATCCAAGTAATACCTAAGAGAGTCAAGGTCAATCCCATGAGGATTGTCATTTGAAGCAAGCTATGGTTATCTTGCAGATCTTAGTCATTGGATAAAAGTTATTGGATTTGTTTAAAAGCATAAAAGAAAATAGAGAGAACTTAACTAGGTTGATATGTTTATAATGATAAGAAGATGGTTAAGGCTTGGAGATGCTTTGTTCTTCTGGATAACTCTGGTTTTACTATCTTCTTCAATTGTGAATGACTTCTTCTATGGCAGGCTATATGTGATTGACGCCGATTGAGAGGTCGCCAATGCTCCTCCAGATCTGAACTCCAGGGTTAGTGTGGATCCATTTTGATTGAGGGTGAAGCTCCTGCAGTCCATTCTCCTTAATGATCCTACTCAAAATGCCACACACAAGGTCGAATCTTTCAGATCAAAGAATGCTACGCCTTTGGGTTCTAGCCTCTACCACAAAGACTCTAATCTCCCTATACCTCGGCTAAACTGATGTTTCGAGAAGTCCCCAACGAAGTCATGGATTAGTCGTCTAAGAGATGTATAATCAAGCTAGTGGTTCATCATTGTCCGATGAAAGACGCACTCTGAACCCATGTAAAATGAGATAACCTTGTTCCAGTTCAACGCATTCATAATGATGAAGAACGAAGATACATCTTAGAATCGAGAATCAAAAACAGATTGAAAAGAAACAGTAATACTTTTATTGATCCATAAAACTAAGCAGAGCTCCTCCCCTCAACCTAGGAGGTTTAGAAACTCATACTGATAGAAAATACAATGTAAAATTCGAAAATATGCTGGAAGAGCTCTCTAGCTATGTGATCTTCTCCCTTAAATACTAAACTAATGACTAAGGATTACATAAAAAGGGTAAAACAGTCTTTTAGTGCTAAAATCCACTTCTGGATCCCACTTGGTGAGTTTTTGGGATGAGCTTTGATGAGATCCATGTGCTAGGAGGCCTCTAGGGCGTTGAACGCTGGCTAGGGGATCCTTTATGGGCATTGGACGTTGGTCTCTTCTCCTTTGGGTGCTGGACGCAAGAATAGAGCAGGAGGCTGGCGTTGGACGCCAGTTTTGGGCCTTTAATTCTGAAGCAAAATATGGACTATTATACATTGCTGGAAATCTTTGGATGTTAGATTTCCATAGCCGTTGAGAATGCTCCTTTTAGACTTCTTTAGCTCCAGAAAAGCACTTTCGAGTGCAAGTAGGTCAGATCTGGAAAGTATCTGCAGTGCTTTCTCTGCCTCTGAGTCAGACTTTTACTCCAGCTCCTCAATTTCAGCCAGATAATACCTTAAATTGCGTAAAAACACACAAACTCAAAGTAGAATTCAAAAATGTGAAGTTTGCACTAAAACCTATGAAAACTTAATAAAACTTAAACAAACATACTAAAAACTATATGAAAATGATGGCAAAAAGCGTATAAAATATCCGCTAATCAGAACACCAAACTTAAACTGTTACTTGTCCCCAAGCAACCAAAAACAAATTAGGATAAAAAGAAGAGTAAGATACAATAAATCTCATAGTTTTCAATGAAGCTCAGTTTCAATTAGATGAGCAGGACTTAGTAGCTTTTTGCTTCTGAATAGTTTTGGCATCTCACTATCCATTGAAACTCAGAATGATTGGCATCTTTAGAAACTTAGAATCCAGAAGATATCATTGACTCTCCTAGTTTAGTTCTTTTTTATTCTTGAACACAGCTTTTTAGAGTCTTGGTCGTGGCCCTAAGCACTTTGTTTTTTAGTATTACCACCAGATACATAAATGCCTGATAAACCACTATTTTATGGTTTATCTTATGCTCAATTGAGTGGATTTTATCAATCTTTCATACACTTGTTCATACAAAATGCATGTTTTACATTCTCCTTCCTGATTTTGTGCTATGATTGAAAACATGCTTCTTTGGCCTTATATTTGCTAATATTAATCTTTTCTTATTACCATTTGATGCCTTGATATGTGCGTTAAGTGATTTCAGAGATTACAGGGCAGGAATGGCTTAGAGGATGGAAAGGAAGCATGCAAAAGTGGAAGGAATACAAGAAGTTGAAGAAATTGCTAAGTTGTCCAGCCTGACCTCTTCGTACTCAAATGGTCATAACTTGAGCTACAGAGGTCCAAATGACGCGATTCTAGTTGCGTTGGAAAGTTAATGTCTAGGGCTTCGATTTCATATTTAATTTGCCATAGTGGCCGTACAGCTAGGTGACGCGAATGTGCGCTTCACGCGGACGCGTCGCAGTGACGAAAATCAGCATGTTTAAATTCGCAACCAGCGAATTCTGGGCTGTTTTTGGCCCAGTTCTCGGTCCAGAAAACACATATTAGAGGCTATAAAGTAGAGGAATTCATCCATTCATGAGACACAGCTCATAATTCATAATTTTTAGGTTTTTAGATGTAGTTTTAGAGAGAGAGGTTCTCTCCTCTCTCTTAGGATTTTAGGATTTAGGATTTCTATTAGTTTTAGACTATTTCTACTTCAAAGCCAAGTTCAATGTTCCTTAATTTATGTTTCTCTTCTACTTTCAGATACTCTAATGCTTTTACTTGTTAATTACTTATGTTGCCAAATTGGCTTATGAACTTTTCCATGTTAAGATTTGAATGTTCTATTTAATATAATTTGAGGTATTTCAGAATTAGGATTGCTTTGATTTATTTATGTTATAGATATTTTCAATTTAATTTAAGATTTATTCCCCTTTTGCTTTGGTTAAGTAATTGGTAATACTTGAGTTATCAAACTCAGCTGTTGATTGAGATTTGTAAATTGCTAATTGATTTGAATTCCAATAACTCTAGTCTTTCCGTAAGGATTTGACTAGGACTCGAGGATCAAATTGATTTATCCACTTAACATACCTTCATAGTTAGAGGTTGACAAGTTGGGAGCAAACGAACAATTCTCATCACTCTTGATAAGGATAACTAGGATAGGACCTCAATTTCTTATACTTTGCCAAGAGGTTTTATAATTATTAATTTATTTCTTTTGCAATTCACTCTCTTCCTATCTCTTAATCCAAAACCCCCCAATTTACAAGACTCATAATCAATAATAAGAACACCTCCATGCAATTCCTTGAGAGACGACCCGAGGTTTAAATACTTCGGTTATCAATTTATTTAGGGGTTTGTTACTTGTGACAACCAAAACTTTTGTAAGAAAGGAATTCTTGTCGGTCTAGAAGCTATACTTACAACGCGAATTTATTTGTGAAAATTCTAGATCACGCGAGAATTTTGTTCTTCAAAATGGTGCCGTTGCCGGAGAATTGCAAACGTGTTCCTTATTATTAGTTATTGTAAATATTTGCTTTTTGATTTGTTTTTATTTTTATTTTTATTTTTACTTTTTCGTAAATTAAGAGGTTATTGGTTTTTATTTAGTTAAAAAAAATTTCAGATTTTTATTTTAAAATTTTTTTATCTTATCTTATCTTAGTTTTAAATTTCAAAATTCAAATCTTTTTTTCAAAAATCATATCTTTTTCAAAATCTTATCTTATCTTATTTCAAATTCAAATTTCAAATTTCAATTAAATTCCAAAATTCAAAATTCAAATTTAAAAATTTAAATTTAAAATTTTAAAAATCAAACCTTTTCAAAATTTAAATCTTTTTCAAATCTTTATCTTATATTGTTGAATTTTTCAAAATTCAAAATTCAAAATTTAAAATTCAAAATTCAAAATTTAATTTTCAAATTCAAAAATTTAAATTTCAATAACCTTTTAATTTAAATTTGTTTTTATTTTCGTTTTTAATTTTTATTTGCTATTATGAGTTCTCACCCCCATCGCTTTAAGTTTGGTTCTAATGTTGTTGTAAGGAATGAAAACTATAATGAAAATAGGCATCAAGGTTGGAAGAATCAAAGATGGGAGGAGCCACAAGGATTTGATCAACCCTCTTGGCAACAACCCCCTCCAATGCACTATAACCAACAACCATTCTGTGATGCATACCAAAATGATGACTATGGTGGACCCCCTTGTAGTTACCAACAAGCTCCGCCATATGCTTATGAACCATCTCCTCAATACAACTTTGAACCACCATACTCACAAGCCCCTTACCACGAAACACCACCATATGACCCTAACCTGTATCCACCACACCAACCACCATATGAACCACACCCAGAACCACCACCTCAATATTCACCATCTCCATATCCTTATCAAGAAGAACCACCTTCCTATTATGAACCCTTTCTCCAAAATAATGAACCCTCATATCCACCCCAATCTCCAATGGATGACATCCTTCGTGGTCTTCTTCAAGGGCAAGCGAAGATGAAAAGGAATGTACTAGAATTAGTGACTGCCTTAACTGAGGTAGTAAATCAATTAGCTTCCCAACATCTGAACACTCAAGGAACCCCCACGGTTTCATGTGGAGAATCTACTGAAGAACGTAGCATGAAGGAGACACTAGAAACTCCGGTGGACAGTGAGCAGCACGACTTTGTATTGGAACAATTGGAGGAAGCCATGATCGTTGAAGAGGAAGAAGTAGTTGAAAACTTGGGAGATGCGGAACCTCCATGGAAAACTCAAGTCATAGAGCCCCCTTCTAAGGAGTTTGAAATTGATGTCGAGGAGGGTGTACAACCTCCAAAGCATATCATGGTTGAAGACTTTGAAGGGGATGATCAAGAGATGGATTTAATCATTAATGAATTCTTATCTACAATTGAATCCTCTCCCATTGGACTTGAGATGGAGATTCAAGAAGAAGAAGCACAACCTCTTATGCCCTTGGTAAGTAATGAAGAAGAGACTGAATTGGAAGAAATTTACCAAGAGAAAGAGGATGAAATTGAAGAAGCTTGCAAAGAGGTGGAAGTTGTCAAAGAAGAGCCCAAGGGAATGGAGCTGGAAATCACCTTGCCAAGGTTGCTAGAGACCTCTTCCCTAAAGCCATCACTATCCATCCCTTCATTCAAGTGGGTAAATCTCTCATCTCTAAGCTTAATTAGCTCACTTGAATATGCTTTGCTTGAAACAGTTGGTCAGCTTAGAGCTCTTTGTGGCTTTAAGAGTAAGAGAGAGATGGTTAGTGGTAGGAGTCGTCATGAAAGATTCAATATGGTGGAAAGCTCAAAGTTTAAATGCAAAGGTTGGTGTAAAGCTCAACTGAATGGGTCTAGGAAGTTGTTTGGCCGCTTTAGTGAGAATTTAGATTGCCTGCCACCCGGTTGGAACAATAATGATCAACAAGAAGACGGGTGCAAAAACAAGGTTTGGGACCCCGGAATTCAGTCTAGAAATAAACACTCTTGGGGCCTTGTCACTTGCTTTAACCTGCTTGAAGGCTTCTGCGCCTAGTTTGGGACCCCGGAGGCCATTGGAATCACAAACATTGGTGGAGATTCCTGGATGAGTTCAAGCACAAGCCACCATAACAAAGGACTCTCCAAATGTCCAACTTAAGGACAATAACTAAAAGTGCTAGGTGGGAGTCAACCCACCATGGTATGATCTTTCATTTTTATTCTTAGTTTTATTTTGTTTTATTTTCATTTTTATTAGTGGTCATTCATAAATTTTGTATAAGCATCTGCATTCTGCATTCTGCATTTTTTTTTTTACATTAAAAAAAACGCGCACGCGACGCGTAAGCGTAGCTGACGCGTCCGCTTCACAGGTGCATTAGGAAGAAAAGAAAAGTGAACAGAGAGTCATGCGAAAGTGTGGCTAGAGGCATGCCTTAGGCACAAATATGATCACGCGACCGCATCGCTGACGCATTCGCGTCATCTGCAAAATAGCCTCCCACGCGTCCACGTCAACCACGCAAACGCGTGGCTCTGTAAAATTGACGTAAAGGGGTGTATGGCAGTATGTTGGGCTGGAATGGGGCTGGACTCGTGCTAGAAGCCCAAGCCCTCCCACGCGAATGCGTTCCCCACGTGGCCACGTCGTTTTCCAAAAATGGCCATCCACGCGATCGCGTCAATCACGCAACCGCGTCACCCAAAAATTTGGCAAAAAGAGTTTCGAACAGAGAGTTGCGTGAACGCGAGGCTGCACTCGCGCCAATCGCACAAATCAGGCCACGCGATCGCGTGACCCACGCATCCGCGTCACCTGACCTTATCGCACACCACGCGACCGCGTCACTCACGCGTCCGCGTCGCCTGCGCCACACAACTTATCCAAATCAGCGCCAATTATCTTATCTTTTCTTTTCTAATCCTAATTTCTTCTATCTTTCCTTCTTTCTTCTTTCTTTCTTACTTTATCTCTTTCACTTCTCATTCTTTTTCACCTTCATTCTATTTTACTTAATTTGTATACTTTCATTCATTGCATTTTAATTTTGTGTATATTTTTTTTCTTTTCTAAATTTATTATTTTTCCGTTAGTGTTAAATTTTTTTTTTTAACTGTTGCATCTTCTCTTGTATTATTTTGGGTGCTTAGTGACTTGTTTTATTCTGATTGGGTAATATTATTTAAATCAATGCCAATCTTTTATACATGTGCTCCTTTTTGCATTGATATGAACTTATACTGTCTTTCATTACCCACACTCCTCCCCTTTATTACAAATTTTGCACCACTGGTATGCCATGTGCTTCTATTATTTTCTCACTTGCATGTTGTAGCTACCATGTAATTGAGACCTTTATTATTTGGCATTAACACCCATATTTTATTTATGTTCTTATCTTTATTTCTGGGTTACTTTCCTTCTTTTTCTCTTCTTTCAGGATGGCCACCGAGGAAGGAAAAGGGAAAGCTTCTAACTGGGGAGAGAGGCAAGTCAATCTGCATAATCTATAGAGAAAGGCATCAGTTGGAGCAGCCCGTCCACTTGTACATCTTAGCATGCACCGAGGACGGTGCAATCTTTAAGTGTGGGGAGGTCGATACCGATCTCCGTGGGTTACTTACTTCTTTTTTCAACACCAATGTTAATTTGTTAATTGCTGCATTTGCATGTTTGTTTGATTTTATGCATTTAGTTACTACTTGGTTGAAGTAATATTTTCTTTTTCAAGAAATTTTTATAGTATTTCACTAATTTAAATTGAAAAAATTTTTTCTGTTAAAACTTGTTAGCTCAAAATCTCACAAGTTGTATTTGGAACATAGTTTAAAAAGCTAAGAACACACAACCTGTGAGATTTTGAGCTTATTTATATGGTTACATCATTTAACCATAAATTTTTATTCTTGTGTGTTTTCTTCTCTATAACTACAATCTAGATTTTGTTCCAGTCTATATGTCCAATATTTAGTGTATTTACATGCTTGCATATGATTGAGGCCATTATTTGATTTTTGCTCACTTATCCCAAATAAGCCTACCCTTTCAAATTACCTTTGTTAGCCACTTTGAGCCTTTTAATTCCCATTTGTTCCATATTTTACCACATCACTAGCCTTAAGCGGAAAAACAAGTAATCACCCTAATTGAATCTTTGGTTGGCTTAAGATAGAGATTGTGTATCAATTAAGTGTGGGAAAACTGTGGGAACATGGGTTAATAAGGGAATGTGTTATGTTTTTACTTTGATAAAATATTAGGAACTTGGGTACCTACTCATGTGAGACCAGAAAAATTAAAAAATCCATGTGCATTGATAAGTTATGTTTATTTTTCTATTAAAAAAAATAAAAAGAAAAAAAATCCAAAAAAAAATTCAATAAATAAGTAAATAAATAAGGGGACAAAATTACCCCAATGTTAAGTTAATGAAAGATCAATGCATATGTGATAAAGTTAAAGAAAAGTCTATACATGAGTATGAGATGCCAAAGTGGAAATTTTGGGTAGCTAAGCATGATTTTAGAGTTACATAGAGAGTATGTATATGTTAGGTGAGAACTTAGGTTAGTCAAAGATTCATATTTTAGCTCACTTGGCCATACATATATCCTCACCCTTACCTTAGCCCCATTACAACCCTGAAAAGACCTCATGATGTTTGCATTGGTACATTAAATTTTTGTTGATTGGTTAGATGAAGAACAAAGTTTAGAAAGCATGACTAGAGAAGAGTAGAGTGATTAACCCTAGACACTTGAGAGATTAGAGTGATATACACTACCAGTGAGGGTTCAATGCTTGATTCTATGTTCCCTGCTTTCATGAGCTATCTTCTTACAAGTTTACTTGTCTTTTATTGTATAATTTGAATTAGTGAAATCAGATTTATGTTTGTCTTGAAGAGCTTATTTACTTTTAACCAAGTACGTAGAAACATTTTGCATGTAGTTGCATTCATATAGATAGGTTGCATTTCATGCATTTTACCATTCCTCTTCACTCCTTTATAGCTTCTCTTGAGCTTAGCATGAGGACATGCTATTGTTTAAGTGTGGGGAGGTTGATAAACCACTATTTTATGGTTTATCTTATACTCAATTGAGTGGATTTTATCAATCTTTCATACACTTGTTCATACAAAATGCATGTTTTACATTCTCCTTCCTGATTTTGTGCTATGATTGAAAACATGCTTCTTTGGCCTTATATTTGCTAATATTAATCTTCTCTTATTACCATTTGATGCCTTGATATGTGCGTTAAGTGATTTCAGAGATTACAGGGCAAGAATGGCTTAGAGGATGGAAAGGAAGCATGCAAAAGTGGTAGGAATACAAGAAGTTGAAGAAATTGCTAAGCTATCCAGCCTGACCTCTTCGCACTCAAACGGTCATAACTTGAGCTACAGAGGTCCAAATGACGCTGTTCTAGTTGCGTTGGAAAGTTAACGTCCAGGGCTTCGATTTCATATTTAATTTGTCATAGTGGCCGTACATTTAGGCGACGCAAACGTGCTCCACGCGGACGCGTCGCAGTGACAAAAATCAGCATGTTTAAATTCGCAACCAGCAAATTCTGGGCTGATTCTGGCCCAGTTCTCGGTCCAGAAAACACATATTACAGGCTATAAAGTAGAGGAATGTATCCATTCATGAGACACGACTCTTAATTCATAATTTTTAGGTTTTTAGATGTAGTTTTAGAGAGAGAGGTTCTCTCCTCTCTCTTAGGATTTTAGGATTTAGGATTTCTATTAGTTTTAGACTATTTCTACTTCAAAGCCAGGTTCAATATTCCTTAATTTATGTTTCTCTTCTACTTTCAGATACTCTAATGCTTTTACTCGTTAATTACTTATGTTGCCAAATTGGCTTATGAACTTTTCCATGTTAAGATTTGAATGTTCTATTTAATATAATTTGAGGTATTTCAGAATTAAGATTGCTTTGATTTATTTATGTTATAGATATTTTCAATTTAATTTAAGATTTATTCCCCTTTTGCTTTGGTTAAGTAATTGGTAATACTTGAGTTATCAAACTCAGCTGTTGATTGAGATTTGTAAATTGCTGATTGATTTGAATTCCAATAACTCTAGTCTTTCCGTAAGGATTTGACTAGGACTCGATGATCAAATTGATTTATCCACTTAACATACCTTCATAGTTAGAGGTTGACAAGTTGGGAGCAAATGAACAATTCTCATCACACCTGATAAGGATAACTAGGATAGGACCTCAATTTCTTATACCTTACCAAGAGGTTTTATAATTATTAGTTTATTTCTTTTGCAATTCACTTTCTTCCTATCTCTTAATCCAAAACCCCCAATTTACAAGACTCATAACCAATAATAAGAACACCTTCATGCAATTCCTTGAGAGACGACCCAAGGTTTAAATACTTCGGTTATCAATTTATTTAGGGGTTTGTTACTTGTGACAACCAAAACTTTTGTAAGAAAGGAATTCTTGTCGGTCTAGAAGCTATACTTACAACGCGAATTTATTTGTGAAAATTCTAGCTCACGCGAGAATTTCGTTCTTCAATGCCACAAACACTTAACTGGGTGAACCCTTTTGGATTGTGATTCAGCTTTCCTAGAATCCCCAAATAGAGGTATCCAGAGTTCTTAAGCACACCCTTTTTGCTTTGGATCACGACTTTAACTGCTCAGTCTCAAGCTTTTTTACTTGACATCTTCACACCACAAGCATATAGTTAGGGACACTGTCCATTTAGAGTGCTTAGGCCAAGATTTTACTCCTTTTAGGCCCTCCTAACCTTTGATGCTCAAAGCCTTAGATCTTTTTACCCTTGCCTTTTAGTTTAAAGGGTTATTGGGTTTTTGCTCTTGTCTTTTGGTTTAAAGAGCTATTGGCTTTTCTACTTTTTATTTCTTTTGGTTTTTTCGCATGCATATATATATATATATATTTTTCTCTTTTTTTTTCTTTTGCAACATGCTTTTTCTTTTTCTTTTTGCTGCTTTTTCTTGCTTCAAGAATCAATTTATTTAGATTTTTCAGATTACCAATAATACTTTTCCATTTTCATCATTCTTCCAAGAGCCAACATTCTTAATTCCAAATTCAACTATGCACTGTTTATTCATACATTCAGAAAATAAAAGCAATGCCACCACATCAAAATAATTGACTTTTCTTATTATAGAACTCGAAATTCATGTATCTCTCAATTCTTTTCAAATAAAATTTTCTTTTAAGTAAGGTGAAAGATATATGGAACATTTTATAGCCTTAAGACATAGATAGAAATGATCATGCAAAATGAACACGAGAACAGACAATAAAACATAACAGAAAAAAGAAAAATAACATAAGAAAAGGGAATTAAGAGAACAAATCCACCTTATTGATGGCGGCTACTACTCCTCCTTGAGGATCCAATGTAGTGCTTGATCTCTTCAATGTCACGCCCTTGTCTTTGTTGTTCTTCCCTCAAAGCCCTTTGGTCTTCTCTATTTCATGGAAGATGGTGGAGTGCTCTTGATGTTCTAACCTCATTTGCTCCATGTTTGAGCTCCACTCTCCCAGAGAGGTATTCAGTTGATCCCAAAAAAAAAAATTTTTTTGGGCGGAAAATACATCACTTGAGGTATCTCAGGAATTTCTATTGAGGCGGCTCCACATGCTCTTGCTGTGGTCCATGTGCCGGCTCTCTAACATGCTCCATCCTTTTTTTAGTGATGGGCTTGTCCTCTTTTATGAAAATTTCAACTGAATTGCATAGGTGACAAATGAGGTGAGGGATGTGCGGGCAAGTGCCTTTCCCTTCCTCTTCCTTGAGGTTTCACCAGTCTTTGGTGCCATACTTAGGAGTGATAGAAGTCAAAAAGCAAAAGCTTTTGCAATACCAAACTTAAGAGTTTTGCTTGTCCTCGAGAAAATATGAACAATGGGGAAGAATAGGTTAGAAGAAGGTGGGGTAGGTGGAGATTCTGTGGGACCTACTGGTCCTGAGAGGCTAGGGAATTTAAATTCCCTGCCCTCCGTATGGGCGTTGAACGCCCAGCTTGTGCACCATAGCTGGCGTTCAACGCCATCTTGCCTCTCATTTGTGGCGTTGAACGCCCAGAAGGAACCTCCATCCTGGCGTTTAACACCAAGTCTTCTACCTTTTTGGGCATTGAACGCCCAACCTGGTTCCTTGTCTGGCGTTCAACGCCAGCAAGGTTTCTGCTTCAGGGTGTTCTGTTTTTAGGTCTGGCTATTTCTGTTTCTATTCTAACTACTGCACATGATCACAAACATTAAAAAGCAAGAAAAAACTCTAAAAATAAACTCAAATGAAAATAAACAAAAGAAATAAGAACAGAAATACTCTACTCATGGTTGGGTTACCTCCAGATAAGTGCTTCTTTAATGTCATTAGCTTAACAGACAGCTCCTTTCAAGGAGGAAGATAGTCATAGAGGAATAAATCCTTACTCCTTACTGGGAGTGTCCTTCCTGTGCTCTCATGGAACATAATACGCTCAAGAGACAGGATCTTGTTCACTGCCTGAGGCAGGGTTGGGCTTGCAGCAATATGCTGGTGTCCCTTAGTACCATTTCCCTCTTCCATGGTGAATACCATTATGAGATAAGTGAACATTACTATTTTTCATGGTGAAAAGCCTTCAGTAGGGATATTTTTGTTTTTTCAGCCCCTAGGTATCTTCCTTTTGGGACCTTCCTTCTTTGTGGATAGTGTACATCCAACACCAAACTTACGTTTGGTCTTAGGAAAGATTGAATTGGTTTCATCCAAGGGAGGAGGCTTGGATGCTGAATCCTTTATGCAAGTGCCTCCCTTGTCAAGGGGTAATGGAGGGTCAAGAACCTTGAACACCATCCAATTCTTATGCAAGGTAATCCTTGTTTCTTGTGCTTCTTGGATTTCCAGCTTTTTCATCACAGATGAAGGTATCATATTTAAACTCAAGCCAAGATCATACAGGTCTTTGTCGAAAGTGATCTTTCTAGTAGTTCATAGGATTTGAAAGCTCCCTGGATCTGGCATCTTTCTTGGCAGCTCATTCTGAATTAGGATACCATACTTCTCAGTAAGTACCTCTATTTCATCTCCCCCCTTAGGTCCTTCTTTTCAAATACCTCTGTAAAAGAGATATTGACTTGCAGCTTCTTGAATGCTACTTGGAAATGAGCCAGTTGCTCATCTTCTGGTTCTGTTTGCACGCCTAGGAAAGGTAGCTCTTGAGACTCTTTCACCTCTGCAAGGGCGTGCTCTGTAGGAGTCACAGGCTCCTCTTGCATGCCCAGAGAAGAATCAACTTGAGGTCCCTTCTCCTCTGTAGGGGCATGCTCACTGGCATTCTCAGGATCCTCCTGGATCTTGATTGCCTTCAGTCCCTTAGTAGCATGCTCCTGAGGTTCGACCTCCTTGGTGAAGACTACTATCCCACCTTCTTTTAAGGTCTCCATATCTAGAACTTCTGTCCTAGCTGATGTCTCCTCACAGGAGTATAAGTGCTAGTTATTGGCAGCTATCTCAATGAGCTCATCTGCCTCTTCATGTGTCTCTATAAAGTACAAATGACCGTTTGCAAAGTGATCTACTGTCTTCCTGGCTATCTCAGAGATTGTTTCATAGAAGATCATTGTCTTGCCCCATCCTGAGAACATATGGGGAGGGCAATTCCTGAACATTAGCTTGTACCTCTCCCAAGCATCATGGAGAGACTCGCTCTCCTTCTGCCTAAAAGTCTGAACATCTGTCACCAGCTTAGTTAATCTCTGTGAGGGAGAGAATCTGTTTAGAAATTTGTTAACAACGTTATCCCATGTGTTCACAATTCCTCTAAGTTCCATATGCCACCATTCATTTGCTTGATCACACAGAGCAAATGGGAAGACTTTTAGCCTGGGGACTTCAGGGTTCACTCTATTGGCCTTTACAATGTCACAAAACTGCAAGAAGTTAGAGATGAACTTACTAGGGTCTTCCTGTGGGTGTCCATAAAACTGGCATTTTTTCCGTAATAGCAGGACTTGGTCTAGGTTGACCTTAAAGTCATCTGAGTCAATAGGAGTGTCAAATGTATAGGAGCCCAGAGGTCTCCCAATTCGTGCATTTTTCTTTGAATCCATAGTGACTCCGGTGTCTCTGCATACATAAATTAGAGGAAAAAAATGGGATTCTCTATGTCAGAATATAAAGAACTCCCTGTGAGATGTGAAGAAGAAGAAGAATGAAGATGGAGAGAAGAGAAGAAGAATTCGAATAGAAGAAAGGAAGAATTCGAAAGTTTAGAAGCAAAATTAGAAACTAGAATTAAAATATTTTTGCTTTTATTTTATTTATTAATTAAATTCGAAAAACAATAGGAAAATAAAAGCTAATTAACTAAAAAGATTTAAAAATTTAGAAGAAAGTTTTCGAAAAAGAGGAGAGAGGAATTATTTAGGAAGTTTTGAAAAAGAAGAAAGAGAAATCAAGTAACTAATTAAGACGATTTGAAAATAAGATAGAAGACTAGAAAAGATTTGATTTTAAAATATTTAAAAAAGTCAACAAGATAAGATAAGAATTGAAAATATTTGAAAAGTTTTTAAAATTAAAATTTAAAAGGAGATAAGATAGAAAAGGTTTTGAATTAAAAAGAAGATAAGTTAGGTAAGAAAGATAAGATAAGGAAGTTAAGAAAAGATAAGTTTTAATTCAAAAAAATTTGAAATTAAAATAAAAAAGATAGTTTCTAATTTAAAAAGATTTGAAATTTAAATTTTAAAAGAAAGATAAGATAAGAAAGAATCAAATTTTAAAAGAAAAGATTTGAAAAGAAGTTGAAGAAGATATGATTTGAAATTTGATTTTTGAAAAAGATTTGATTTTGAACTTTTAAATTTCAAATTTTAAAATTGAATTTTAAAATTTGAATTTGAAATAAGATAAGATAAGATTTTGAAAATTGAATTTTAAATTTTTGAATTTTGAATTTGAAACAAGATAAGATAAAGATTTGAAAAAGATATGATTTTTGAAAAGATTTGATTTTGAAATTTAAATTTAAGATAAGATAAGATAATAATTTTAAATTTAATGAAAGATAACCAAAGATAAGATAAAGATTTGAATTTTAAAATTTAAAAGAAAGATAAGATAAGAAAGAATCAAATTAAAAGAAAGATAAGATAAGATATGAAAAGATAAGATAAGATAATAATTTTGAAATTAAAAATTGAAATTTTTGTTAATATTTTCGAAAATAATTTTGAAATAAAGATAGAAAATATATTTTTTTATTTTTTGAATTACTGAAGAAAGAGAAAAACAACCAAAAGACACCAAACTTAAAATTTTTAGATCTAAAAGTAATAATTTTCGAAAATTGCAAAGAAAAAACACAAGGAGACACCAAACTTAAAAGTTTTAAGATCAAAACAAGAAGAAAAACAAGAACACTTTGAAGATCAAGAAGAACACCAAGAACAAAATTCAAAGAATTCAAGGAAAACAAGAACATGCAAAGGACACCAAACTTAAAAATTTTGAAAACCAAAAACACAAATTTCGAAAATTTTAAAAGAAAAGATTCAAGAAGAAACCAAACTTAAAGATTGATACAAGACTTAAACAAAAGACACTATTTTTAAAAAATTTTTGGAAAAAGAAACAAGAAATTTGAAACCTTAACAAGAACAAGAACAAAAGATTCAAACAAAAGATAAAGATTAATAAAGAAAAGAAAAAGTTTTGAAAAAAAAATATTGAAAAAGAAAACAAGAAATAGGTAAGACTCAAAGTAAGAAAATCAAAAGAAAATACATAGCCAAAAACAGAAAAGGTTTTGAAAAAAAATTGAAAAGAAAAATAAAAGATTCAAAACAAAAGTAAAAAGTACTTAATCTATGCAACAAGATAATCTGTTAGTTGTCCAAACTCGAACAATCCCTGGCAACGGTGCCAAAAACTTGGTGCGCACAAATCCTCACACTTCATACATTGAACCAGCAAGTGCACTGGGTCGTCCAAGTAATACCTGAGTGAGTCAGGGTCGATCCCACGAGGATTGTGATTTGAAACGAGCTATGGTTATCTTGCAGATCTTAGTCAGGTGGATAGAAGAGTTGTTGGATTTGTTTAAAAGCATAAAAGAAAATAAAGAAAACTTAACTAGGTTGATATGTTTATAATGATAAGAAGATGGTTAAGGCTTTGAGATGCTTTGTTCTTCTGGATAACTCTGGTTTTACTATCTTCTTTAACTGTGAATGATTTTTTCTATGGCAGGCTGTATCTGATTGACACCGGTTGAGAGGTCGCCAATGCTCCTCCAGATCTGAACCCCAGGGTTAGTGTGGATCCATTCTGATTGAAGGTGAAGCTGCTGCAGTCCATTCTCCTTAATAATCCCACTCAAAACGCCACAGACAAGGTCGAATCTTCCGGATCAGAAAATTCTGCGCCTTTGGGTTCTAGCCTCTACCACAAAGACTCTAATCTCCCCATACCTCGGCTGAACTGATGTTTCAAGAAGTCCCCAACGAAGTCGTGGATTAGTTGTCTAAGAGATGTATAATCAAGCTAGTGGTTCATCATTGTTCGATGAAAGACGCACTCTGAACCCATGTAAAATGAGATAACCTTGTTCCAGTTCAACGCATTCATACTGATGACGAAAGAAGATACATCTTAGATCGAGAATCAAACACGGATTGCAAAGAAACAGTAATACTTTTATTGATCCATAAAACTCAGCAGAGCTCCTCCCCTCAACCTAGGAGGTTTAGAAACTCATACTGATAGAAAATACAATGTAAAATTCAAAAATATGCTGGAAGATCTCTCTAGCTATGTGATCTTCTCCCTTAAATACTAAACTAATGACTAAGGATTACATAAAAAGGGTAAAACAGTCTTTTAGTTCTAAAATCCACTTCTTGGGACCCACTTGGTGAGTGTTTGGGCTGAGCTTTGATTAGATCTATGTGCTAGGAGGCCTCTAGGGCGTTGAACACTGGCTAGGGGGTCCTTTATGGGCGTTGGACGCTGGTCTCTTCTCCTTTGGACGCTGGACGCCAGAATAGAGCAGGAGTCTGGCGTTGGACGCCAGTTTTGGGCCTTTAATTATGAAGCAAAGTATGGACTATTATATATTTCTAGAAAGCTCTGGATGTTAGCTTTCCATAGCCATTGAGAACGCTCCATTTGGACTTTTTTAGCTCTAGAAAAGTTCTTTCGAGTGCAAAGATGTCAGATTCGGACAGCATCTGTAGTGCTTTCTCTGCCTCTGAATCAGACTTTTACTCCAACTCCTCAATTTTAGCCAGAAAATACCTGAAATTGCATAAAAACACAAAAACTCAAAGTAAAATCCAAAAATATGAATTTTGCACTAAAATCTATGAAAACTTAATAAAACTTAAACAAACATACTAAAAACTATATGAAAATGATGGCAAAAAGCGTATAAAATATCCGTCCATCAGCGTGGTTCCTCCGTTATTGGAGGAGGTACCATGAGAGCTTGGTCGTTGTTGACCGTGTCTTGGTACTCGGGATCCGATTCCAACGCTATGCATCCGTCTTCAAAGTGGTCGTCCGTCATGGAGTGTCGACTTCCAAGTCTCCGACAACGGCGCCAATGTTTTAAGGGTTACCTGAAATTGGATCGTGTTTGGGTTGGACATGAGGTCCAAGCCCTTAATGAGGTGGTCCCTGACTTAGCCTGCGTCAAACAATCGCCGTCCAACTTGTTTGTGAGGAGATGGGTGATGGTACCTACAAAACACTCCAATGCCTAAGTCAGCAAGGGCCTTAGCAGGTTTTAGTGTATTGGGACTTGAGTATACTTGAGGATTATTAGTGTATTTATAGGGAATGAGCTAATAACCACCGTTGAAGTAGTTCTACTTCTGGTGGTGGATAACTTTCTCTTCTAGAAGTGGGTGAGAGATGTTAGGGATAAGTTATAGCTCCTTCAGGGGGAGTTATCACCCTGTGACGTTCTGTCTGACCTCTCAAGAGGTCGGTCATATGGTAGATGCTTTTTGGGCTTTTATATACTTTTGGCCCTGACTTATGTTTTTGGGTCAGATATAAACAGTAATCTTGATATTACTTTTATTATTTAACTAAGTAATACCCTTAATACACATGATCAACTAAGTAATTAAAAAATGAATAGTATTAAAAAATATCTTTGAGCACTCTGCATCCATATTACAATAATATATATATATATATATATATATATATATATATATATATATATATATATAATGTAATATTTTGATGTATTTTGTATTTTTTGTAAACAAACTTTACCCGGTATTACATGTAATGGATAAATTACATTGTATTTTGATTTGTGTTGTTTGGACTAAAAATATATCTAGCCTATAATATAAAATTTTTTATCTAGATTTTTTGAATTTCTCATTTTTAGATTTATTTTGTGATTATCATAAATTTGGGATGTGATTATGCTTTAAAAAATAAATCTTATAAAATAGAGTAGGCTATAGTCACGATTTTAAAATAGGATGACCATAGATAAGACTATGGTCATGGTTTTAAAGAAGGGTGACCATAGATAAGCTATGGTCAAGGTAAAAATCGTGACCATAGATAAGGCTATAGTCATTATTTTAAGGTGGAGTGACCATAGAGGCTATGGTCACGGCGAAAAACCGTGACCATAAATAAGGCTATGGTCACGGTTTTAAGGAGGGATGACCATAGAGACTATGGTCACGGCGAAAAATCATGACCATAGATAAGGCTATAGTCACAGTTTTAAGGTAGGGTGATTATAGAGGCTATGGTCACGGCTTTAGGTGGGGTGACCATAGATAAGCCTATAGTCACGATTTTAAGATGGAGTGACCATAGAGGCTATGGTCCCAACTTTCTTCTTTTACTTAATATCTCTCCTGGCTTTCCTACCAGGAATTTAGTCTGCTTTCCTTATACTTTAAATATTATTTGGGAACTCTCGGGAGAAGACTTAGCAGCATTCTTATTCCTAGCACGGCTCTCGAAAGAGGAAGATTCGACTATTTCCCAACAATTTGATAAAAGAAGGTCTCTCAAGTGTCCTGGTGAATGCAATATTCGTGGACAAGTTCCCTTAGTCGGTGCTCCATAATACGACATCGTGACCATAGATTAGACTATGGTCACGGTAAAAAAACGTGACCTAAAGTGTCAGAATTTGAACACTACAATCGTAATTATAAAAACTATGACTATAAATTAAAAAAAAACTGTGACAACAGATCTATGACCACAGCAGAATAGATCATGATGAAAAAACCGAGACCGTAAATAAAAATCGTAACCAGGTAATGTTAATAGCCGTAATCAATTAACGTTTGGATGTTTTTTTTTTTTTTTTTGTCGAAATTTTAAATTTTTTAAATATTATTTTATCCTTCGAGTTATTCAAGGATGTTTTTGTCGGTTTTATAATTAACTTTTATATATATACACACACAACATCCAACAGCACTAGTTGTTTTGGTTGGTTTGCACTAAAGTCCGTCCTCGACCAATAAGGAAAATAGAGTACTCTTACATGTTCACTTCTTAAAAATGGATAAGAGTCAAGTTGTGTATTCATCAAAATACAGTTTTGAAAATTGAATAAAATAAAATAAAATTTTAGCATGTATAGTGCTTTGATTAACTAAAGTTTATTATTAAAACACGTGTAATAATCGTAGGTAGTTAAGAAGAAGAAGGAGAAGTCACAGCAGAGTGCTGCCAACTAGAAAAGCGGTTGGAAATTTTAATTTAGAAGAATGTGATGTTGTAAGGGAGCTTGGTGATCTGAACTAGACCTAGTACAGTGTATTCCTCGGAGTGCAATAGAAGGTGTTACATGGTTGCTGCAAAGGATGATGATGAGATGAGTAATCTGCGGTTCATAACAATTACTAACATACTTCTGACTTGTCCAATCGCAACTTGACACGTCTCATCTCACTATCTGACTGTGGTTTCACTCCAACAACCACTGGTCTTAGATTGTTCCTGTTCCCCCAAATTCAAATTTTATTATACCAAGATATCAAACTACAAGTTATTCAAACGAGGAAAAATCTATCAAGCTACCTAATTATAGATGAGTTTGATTTTGTTTATTGATAGTATAAAATTTTTTACACAGTTATTTAATTATAGAGAAAAAATTCAAACGATTTTTTATAATTATTTTAAAAAATAACGAAATTTTTGATAAAAAAATATATTTTTTGATTTTTTATCTTTATTTTTATGATTGTAGTCTTTTTGTCAATATTTTTTATCTGTATTAATGAAATAAGCTTACATGGCATGTTATACTGTTAATTTATTCATTAAGAATCAATAGGATTAATAAATTCTTTTTTTGTTAGAAATTTCGTTATCTTTTAAGGATAATTATCAAGATTGATTAGTTTTTTTTTTTTTAAATATATTAACTAAATTTATTATGTAAAATTAAAAAATATTAATAAATTTTAAATTATTTTTATTTATAAAAATTAAATAGAAAATATATTAGTGATGATTAACGTGTCACACAAGTATGTTTTGAAGAGAAATTATTGACAAATGGATTAATCAATCTCATGAAGTTAAATATCAAGGGTCGGAAAGGATTTTTTTTTTTGGGGGAGTTTTCGTAGCCCTTCAAATAAATTATAGAGACCCTATTGGGTATTCACTCTTAATTATATCCGTTAATTTAGATGACTACTTAAGAAGACAATATAAAAGGTCACTATTTGTATTAACGCGATGTTATGTAATTGTATTTTTTTTTTGTTCACATTATTTTTCAATCCAATAGATCAAGAACTAATTCATCGCGGATCTAAACTCTATTTAAATGTATATACTTGTAAAACTGCTTTATATTAAAAGTATATTAAAATTAAATTTATTATAAATTAAGAAAAAGAAATTAAATTATGCACTTAGAAAATTTTATGTAACAATAATGCGCCATGTTTATGTCTTGAAAAAGTATATGGAACCAAAAGGTGATCAGCCAAAAAGTAAACAAAACCGTTTAATTAGAATCACTTTTTGAATAATATGTTTGAAAACTGCTCTTAGGATTACGGAGCACAAACCAAAACCCAATTTTTTATGGAGCCGAAACACATTTTGGCTGGTTTTTGGCTGATATGCTTTTGGTTCTCTAGTTGTTCTCTTATGTCTTTTATTTCGAGGGTAATCGTAAAATATAATTAGCAAACCAATATAGGTAATAAAATTTGGAGAAATATAATGCTATCCCAACAGTTCAGTTAAAAAAAAAAAAAAGGTAGATATACTCCTATTTTGTCTAATTCTAAGATTCTTTTTTTTTTTTCATGTACAGCAAATGCACTTTTTTCTGATCTTTTTTCCTTTTCATAGTTACCTAGCACAATAGGTTTTTTAAATTGAGTTCCTGGTGACATATCATTTTTTTTTTTAGAAAGAAACTATTATAACTGTTGATCTCTTTTTTTCTTAAGAAAAAATAAACTCAAGCTAATGGGGTTAATAAATTGGAACGTGCGTAAGCATATCCTTTAAGACAAATCAATTAGGTATCTGATTCATCAGATGAGTAAATGTTTTGGCTTAAGTGCTTTTAGAATAATTGTTTTGTTTGGCTTATAATAATGCGTTAAGGACGAAAAATTGGATTCTTTCCCTAAATATATTATAACAAAAAAATTTTATATACATACAAAAATTAACTATTAATATAAATTAATTATTATATATTTATATATATTAACTTATACATTTTAGTAATTAAATAATCAGTCATTAAAATAATTAAATTTATTATAATAGACAAATAATCAAATTTATTTATAATAATATTATAAATTTTTTTAGAAGATATCAAATACATATTTTATATATACATTTATAAGAGTATAATTTTTTCATCTTCATTTAAAGGTTTCGAATTTGAGACTCATTCTTAATTTTTAAAAAAATATATTTTATACATACATTTATTAATTATTGATTTTTTATACACAGTTAACCTAATTGTAATACAACGTAATCCCTGACTCAGTTAGAAGGGAATAAAAAGAAATAAACAAAGCTTTAGAAAAGGTACTGCATTACACCTCTATAGACTATAGTATGTATATGGAAATATTTGATAATAAAAAAATATTAGTAAAAAATTATTAAAATTTATTATTCTTGTTTTTATTTAATGTATTTTATAATAAATAAATATTAAATAAGATAAATTTAAATTATTTAAATTGATTGTTTTTTGTTTTTTTAATATTAGTGAGTTGCTTATTTTTTATTTTTCTAATATTATTGACGGACATACACAAATATATATATAATTTAATTTTAATGCACTATCAATATAAAATAATTTTATATGTACATTCAAGTACATAATACCATATGAGTAAAAATAACTACCTTTTATATTAATTTTTATATTAATCGCATAAATAGACATCATCTAAAAGAACAGATACCATTATACAACTATATAAAATATTTTATATGTACATCAAAATTACACTCATATATATATATGAGCAAACTACCGAAAGTGGAAAATAATGCTAATATATAGGCCTACTAAAAACTCTCCGTTGCAAATTAATTATAGTTAGTTTACGTACATCCTTAATTTATCTAGAGCTAAGACTAAAGAGACCAGACGATGCAGCAATCTGGCTTCAATGAAGTCTCCACCAAACATCAACATGCTCTCAGCTGTTTGTTTGAAAAAACTCTACTTTTTAATTTGGATGCCCAGCAACTCTTTATTTGCCTTTGAGATTGGTGCATGTTTTGTCCAACACAGGGATATGTTCTCCCTTGCTAGGTTGCTAGCTAGGTGTTCAACTTTACTAGAGATATAATTATTTATGTATTTTTTTTAACTATTAATTTAAATTTTTTAGAATAATTTTATGATATAATATCAAAATTTGTATGACCTAAAAAATTATAATTCGATCCTTGTTAACTTTCAAAAAGATAATTTCAGCATAACACCAATAACAAAAAAAATACAAAAATATTTATACTACTTTTTTTTATTAGTTTAAATTTTTTTAAAAAATAATTTTATGACATAATTGATATAAAAAAAATTTTATCCAAAAAAACGTATTAAAAATATAATTATTATTAAACTTTTGAGAATGAAAAACCATTTCGTTTCCTTCTAAAGATCAAGCTAGGAATTTATGTTGCAATTTTAATTTTTTTTATTTTTTTATTTTAATATGTATTTCATATAAATTTAAAATATTGACAAGTCTCATGTAATAAATTTATTATACTTTTCAACTAGCTTCTTCTCTTTAATTTTGGTATAAATTTTAGGGCCGGTAATAAATAAGGTGAAATAAAATTATGAGTTAAAAAATAAAAATATTTCTAAAATTCAATTCTATCTTATCTGAGAATTTAAAATTTCTTAATTCAAATTCTATTTGAATCCTAAAGGCCTATCCGATTCTACTCGATTTGACCCCAAAAAAATATTAAAAAAAAACACAATTTCTAATCATACAATATTTAATAAACATACTAGCTAGTAATATAAAATCCATTAAATTAAATCTATATTAAAATTAAAAATAATAAATCATAATTAAATCTACGTTAAAATTATAAATAACACAAATATCAATTCATCATCAAGTTCTTATTAAAATCAATAGCACAAACAACAATAAAATGATTGGATTAGTAATTTGAAGAAATTATACAAAGAAGCATGGGTGTATCCAAACCTCACAATTCATAGTATATGAATAATATCTTTCATAAAACACACTAACATATTAGAAGTGCAGGTAGATTGGTAAGATTAGACTTAAATTCGTATTCTACTCGACTTGCAACTCAACTCGCTCCACCTTTAATGTTATTCAACCTTGCAGCAAGCTGTGTTATTATTAACCCTACTCAAAGCGAGTTAAATTGTCAATCCTACGCAAATAGATTAAATCAGATTAGGTATTTATAGACAGAATTAATTTTTTCAGCCCTAAGTATAACGGATTGTAGATTTTTACATACCACAAAACACCAGTAAGTACACCACGTCGCATCAAGTAATAAACTCAGGTGATAAAATCAGGTGATAAAATCAGGTGAATGAGTGTCGATCCCACGAGGTTTAACGGATTAAGCAAGCAATAGTTAATTAATTATTCTAGTAAGACAATTAAAATTTGGGTTTTGAAAACTTTAAAAAATAAACAGCAATGAAAACTTCCGGATTAATATTTTTTACTTTTCACCTTAATCATGCAAAGATACTTTTATGGCAAATCATTAGTAATTAAACCTCAATCCCTTTGGTGATTTAATTTCTCTTTAACCTAATTAATTGCTAATCCCTTAGTCAATTATTTAAGAAAAGAGTTGAAGAATGCCCACTAATTTATAAAACCACACAATTCATAAGAATCTTCCCTAGTCGATTTTATGTCACTTATAAATCTAATTTCAAAACTTAAGAATGATGAGAATCAGTTTTTAAGCTTAATTCAATTAATCAACTTTTTCAAAAGTTAAAAGAATTCAAATCAGAGAAGAATTGTTTCTCAACATATTCAAACCCTTTAAGATAAAGAACGAAAATCTTTTCTTAAGAAGTAATCAATTGTATAAATTAAAGGTAAAAAAGCTAATGTATTAAACCATGAAATTAACCGAGCTTCTAACCTTAGCCGAGGAGAATTAAAAAAACTCATGTTCTTCAAAAAATTCTTAAGAAATTAAAATTATAAATTTTAGAAGAAGAGAGAATGAGAGAGGCAAGAGAGAGCCCCTTTCTCTGTAAGTGATCTCACTTATTTATACTAAAATTTCTACTAATTCAAATTCTAAAACTAATCTTATCTTAATCACTCTGGTTAAGATAACGTCCTAATTTAAATTTAAAAAATCTAAATAATATCTTTTTTTAATAAAAAATAAATTTAAATATAAATTAAATACACGAGACTGCATTACTGAGGACGTAGGACCACCCTGGGTGCAGGAACTGGCGCCAAATTTAAAGTTGTGGTGTTTGGCACTAAGATTACTTCGCGAACTGGTGCTAAACGCCAATGTCACGGCGTTTAGCGCCATGATGCCAAAGAGAAAGTATGACTCATTATATATTGTTGAAAAGTTCTAGAAGTTGGCTTTCTAATGACACTGAAGCCATGTCATTTGAACTTCTGTATTTCAAGGTATGCTCATTAGAGTGTGAAGAGGTCAGGATTAACAACATCCACAAATTCTCTTTGTACTTGTCTTCAATTTTTGGTTCCTCCTTGTGCTTTTATTTTTCTTTTCCTAAAATTTTTCTACAAGAATCATGAAACTAAGAAAATTAAAATACTAATAAAATAATCTTAAAAATTATATAATTATCAAGCAAAAATCATAAATTTTCTATGAAAAATGGCAAAAAAAAAAAAAAAAAAAAGCTTAAGATGCTCATGCATCAATAATTATTTCGAATATTTTTCTGTTAAATTGACTACATGACACCTATTAATATTTGAAGTTATATTAATTTTTCTCGAAGAAACTAAAAGTAATTTTTAGAAATTATTCCTCTTAATTTCATTGACATAACAAAGGAAAACAAGACATGATGTGGAACACTTATAGTAACATTTGGGAGGTTCAACTTGAGTTTAATTGGCTTCAGGTGTGTCCTATGTGATGGATTGGTGAAAAGAAAACTTAGAAACCTAACTAGCTACCTTTTTTATTATCATCATTTTTTTATTTTTCTCCATTATTAGTACGCCCTATACTTAGCACCTAGTAATTGTGGTATACAACACTAGCCAAATTTAAAGAAAATTAAATTGAACATTTTGAGGTACAAACATAAAGTTAAAAACCATATATACTAATACTAGCAACGAAAACATGAAAAATAATTTGGCATTTATTATTGGTTAAGCCAATTAAGCGTATGTATATTTTTGTGGCTGTAGAGAAGAGAAGATAGTAGTAGTAGAGTATAGTACACCAAAGAATACAGATATTATAAATAAAGAAGAGATAGAAGAAGAAAGCACCACTACTAATAAAAGCAGGAGGGAAACCCTTTATTATTTCTACTTATATTTGTTGAATTGCACTACTACTACTACTACTTCTACTATTGTTGTTTTATCCCTTTTGGTACCCCTAGCATAGAGGGCTTTTAAGAAAGGACTCTCTTCACTTAACCAATAGAGGAAAGAGAGGAGTTGAAGACATGGGAAGGGGTAAGGTTGAGTTGAAGAGGATAGAGAACAAGATCAACAGGCAAGTTACATTTGCAAAGAGGAGAAATGGTTTGCTCAAGAAGGCTTATGAACTCTCAGTTCTTTGTGATGCCGAAGTTGCCCTCATCATCTTCTCTAATCGCGGCAAACTCTACGAGTTTAGCAGCACTTCCAGGTATATACTTTCTAATTTTTTTTTATAGATATGTAATTCATTATTATTGGGATAGCTATCGATTTTTTGAAAATAAAAAAATAAATTTTTTTTTTAAATTAAACAAAATCTTGAGATGTATCCCTTAATTATTTTTGGAATGTTTTAGTGTGTGCCTAAATGTTTGTGCATAAACTAAGTTGCAAAAGAATGTTCTTTTATGTACAAGTGTTTTTGTTTTGGTCATTTTTGTGCAAGATCTGTGTGTTCTTTTACTCAACTTAACTACTTGCTGTTTTTGAATATAATCAAGAACAAAAAACTATGTGTGAAGTGTGTTCAAGTTCCGATCTTTCCAGTTTTTTTCACTTTTTTTTCAAGAATTTAGATATTTTTTTTTTAAAAAAAAATTGACAAATGAAATTGTTAGATATTTCTAGTTTTTACCCCTTTGATGAAGATCTGAAATCATTGAAAACTTTGCTTTATTTAAAGATGAGTCATGTTCTTGAAATAGCTAGGGTTACAAACATACTTTTCTGGACACCAGGTGTATGTAGTAATATAATGGTGTATGTTACAATAATTGATTTTTCTTCTTTCTTTCATATTTTTTCAAAAAATAAAAATAAAAATAAAAATTTTGTTCAATAATGTATGTTCGCTGAATTTAAAGGTCAATCCTCTCAATTCTTTTCTCCCAAGTTTATTAAACTTGTTTGGAAATTTTCTATTCATTCGGATAAAATCAGGAACTAATTAATTCATTATTTAACCCTTAGCTTGAATATAGTAATCCATCTGTTTTGATTTTTTTCCCTTAAAAAAATAAAACACTGCATCTGATAAGAGATTGATTAATGGCTTTCTTCTTTCTCTCTTCTTCCTCTTCTTTTTTTAAAAATAAAAAATAAAAAAAGAAAACCATACACTAAAATTCTATCATTTAGATCCTCTCAAATTTTTTGCCAGGTTAATCAAATTTACAGAATATTTGGTATTCAATTCCTTATTAAGATAAAAACCGGGAATTATAATTTATAACCCTCACAAAACCATCCGTTTTGAGTTTCTAACTTTTAGTGTGTTATTTTGTTAGTCAACAAAAGTTTCACTAAATGTGATTATTATAAATAAATTATTAATTAATTAAGAATGGAGGGTTTACTGTTATGATTTTGGTGTCAGATAGATGGGATGTTTGATATGATAAAACCTGTTTTAGCTTTCTAAAGCTGCAAAAATTACCGGCAATCCTTTAAACCGTTGTTTAATAGTTGTATTTGGTTTTTCATATACAACTACTACTACCACCTTGTCCTCATCAGGTTTTGCAGTGAAGCACTACAGAGTACACAAGACAATTATGTGCACCTTTCAATAATGTTTGTCTATAAATATTATAACTATAAGTATGTATTAAAAATCAATTTTTATGTATTTATTTATAAATATATAATTTATTTTATATATTTTTAATGTATATGTTGTATTTTGTTAAAGATAATTATTTATATATTTTTTTATCAATTTAAATTTTTTAAAAAATGATATCATAAAGTAATATCAAAATTTCTATTTTTAAAATGTTTTGAGTTTGAATCTTATAAGATTTTATTAAAAGAAAAAATTTTGACATAAGATAAATAAAAAAAATTATACAAATTAAAAATTGTATGATGATAATATTTTAATATTTATTTTATACAAATAATTAAATTTAATGATTAATCTTCAAAACATAATTGACACATATTATCGCAGTATAATCCAAGTCAATACATTGTTTTTACTTACTAGAATACTAGCAATTATTATTATTATTATTTGTCTTGATCTAATGAAGTCTACTTGTAAATGCAGTTGTCAGGGTGTTCGTTAAATACTCAGTTTTTGTTTATATTTACATATTATATATCATCTTCGTATTGACCATTGGATCATTATAGGCTCTCTCTAAAACGTTACCTAAGTTCGGTTAATTGGTGATACCATAGAAGGTTGTTATTATTGTCAACTGTTAAAACTTAAAAAGTATACATAGGTTAAGTGCTAAACTTGCTTTCGTAGCTTAGTTCTTTAACTTTAATATGCCATTATTATAACAATAATTTTCACAGTCATGATCCCAAATATTGTTGCACCTCTAACTTAGACATATAAAATCTAGTTTTATATTTTCCGAAAAGATTAATATATAAAAGATTTTTTAATACAACTATTTTATAAAAGGTTAACATTGTTAAATAATTAAAAAATGTTATTTTAATTTTAGCAGTATTATTTTTAAAATATCATAGCCAACTGTAACATATATAAGTCTACTAGAATATACATATATATATGTTTTACAATCATTTTAAGGTTGAGTTTGTATAACTTGCTTCTTTCAAACGAAGAATTGCAGTAAACTTTATGCAGAAAGTTGTGAGATCGCAACATCCTTTAATTACCATCAGTCCATCATGTGGAAATATTGCCATAAATTAATTACACATTGATTGAAGCTTAGCTTTAGGTTGAGTTCACTTAATTAATTAAATGTTGATAAGGTTTAAGTAATGTTACATATTTCAGTCTTTTTAATCCAACTAAATTAAATAATAAAATCTATAATAATTTTTGCTATGATTTTCATCCTGTCAGACTAATTTGATAACTAAAATAATTAGCTAAAAACAGTTAGAATTTATTTTAGAAAAAGTTTAGGAGGCTAGCAACTTTGTTAAATTTTGGCCAGTATGTAACCAGTAAAGAAAAGTGAGTCATTGGATGAAATCTCACACCAATCTTACAACATTAAAACCATCATTGATGACTATTTGATGGCTATAAATCACAAAAATTACTGGCTCCTAGCATTCCTCTTTATTTTATTTGACATTCATTCATTATTATAATAATTAATAAATAATAAATAAAATAAATTATGATTATTTTTTTTTATTTTCCTAACATTACCGACCAACCATGTTAATGTGTCATATATATTTGTACACACTCACGTCAAAGCTAAGTTTGTATATAAATTAGTAATTGTGTATTAGATAGACTAAGTGTGTGTACATATTGTGAATATATATTGACCAAAAGATTAAAGATAAACTGTTAAACTCTAGTTTATAGTAAAAATATTTATTTCAAAAATATAATTATTTATATATTTTTATTTATCTATAATTAAAATGCTTAGGATAAATAATAATTTTATGACATAGAATTAAAATTTTTATATATAAAAGCCTTGAGTACAATTCTGGTTTAGTTTAAAAAATAGTAATTTAAAAAAAAAAAAAGTGGCATACAAAAGATAAGTTAGTGTCTAATATTTTATTTTTGAAAAAATAGTATGGTAAAGAAATTACATCATTCAAAAGACAAAAAGAGTAATTTGTTATTTTATTTATTAAAAATTAGTTTGTTTTTTGCTATTTGAAAATAATAATAACTAAATTTTAGAGTGATTTATGTGTGACAGCATGATGAGAACTCTGGAGAAGTATCACAAGTATAGTTACAGTGCTCTCGAGTCTGGTCGACCAATCAGTGACACGCAGGTAATCAACTACTTCCTCACAAACATTATTACATACATTTTGTTACAAACTTGTTTTGTGGAATTCTGATTTGTGATGAGTTGGGTGACAGACAAATTACGAGGATTATAAGAGACTAAAAGACAATGTAGAAGCTCTCCAACGTTCTCAGAGGTATAATATAAATATACCATAACAACATTTAATAAATAAGGTCATATATATGTATGTGTTAATAATTATTATTAAAAAGGAACCTACTGGGGGAAGATCTTGCTCAAATGAATACAACTGAGCTGGACCAGCTTGAGAATCAACTTGAGGTAGCACTCAAGAATATTAGGTCAACTAAGGTATTCATCATTCCAATTCTTTAATTGGACTAATGTCATCATAACATATTCACATTTAATAATTAACTTTGCAATGCTGTTATGCTTAAATATATAGTTAGTAGACTTGAATTTCTTTTACTGCTGGCTAGTCTGGACTCTGGATATCTAGTCTATCTTTAAAGTTTTGAAGGTATTTAATTTCCTGATTATTTTGGTTTTTTCTCTAAATAATTCTTTTCTATATTTTTTTAGACTCAGTTTATGCTTGACCAACTTGCTGATCTTCAGAACCGGGTATGTGCTATTGGTTTAATTTCTCTTTTTTCTTAATATTAGACAAGTTGTGTTACTTGCAATAATACTCCTTTTTTATACACTTCCCACTTTTAAATACAAAAAAAACTATAATTGAAAAAATAAAAAATAAATGTATACTATTTTCTAAATAAAAAAGTCATTAGGTTAAGATATAACAAAAAATAGTGTAAGTATTACTTCTAAATGTTAGAGTTGCTTATAGGTGTCAAACAAGTTGGTCTGGTCCATTTAGGCCTGCTTGACTAATTATATTATGTATATGTGTCTCTAAAATGAAAGCTTAGTCCATTTATTTTTTATTTTTTATTTAAATAGGCAGTTTTTTATTAAAAAATAAAAAATGGGCTAAAATAACTTAAGATACTTTGGTTAAAATATGAGATATTTGGATTCAATTATTAAAAACATTATTAAAATATTAAAAAAATGAAAAAAATTTAAACGAGTTAAACAAATTGGATCATTCTATTTATTTTATGAGTTAATCAAGTTAAACTCGTTAAAAATTTTAGATATTTAAAATGTAAAATAAATCAATTCAACAAACTCAACTTATTTTAACCGTTATAAATTTAACTTATAATTGATTGACACCTTTAATTTGGCATTATTTTACTGAATGTGATGCAGGAAATGGCGCTTGTTGAAACAAATAATGTGCTAAGGAGTAAGGTAACACATTGATTTTAACAAATAAAATTCAGTAATAGCTAAGAATAATGTTGTGTAAGGGTAAGAAAGCAAAGGGAGTAGTGGAACAAACAAGAATATGATTAGGAAATGAGTAATGAGTAGTGTTATGACAGGTGGAAGCTAAGATAGTGAATGTTATGTCATACATAGAATCATTCTGAATTATTATTATTATTATTATTATTTGTAACTGAAAGTGAAAGAGATAGATAGATGAGAAGCTAAGGTAGTTGTCGGTTGATACTGATGAGAATTGAAAATGCATGATTCTGTTTAGATGAAACAGTTAGAAGAACTGAATAATCACTCATCAGAAGTGGCTTTGGAAGACGTGGGCCCCACCATTCACTACAACCGCTTTCCTTCTCAATCAGATCACCCATTTTTCCAACCTGTTCTAGGAGTTAATTCCAACTTGCAAATTGGGTATGTAAAGTCATCTCTCTCTCTCTCTCTCAGAATTTTATCATGGTTATGAAAACTGAGTTGAATTCGCTAATTTGGCTCGATTAAGTGATAATTGCTTACTAAATTAGCTCAGTTTAAGGTAAAATTTATTTATTAACAAACTGATTAAAATTTACGAAAAAAATTGCCCAAAAATTTAGTTAATAGATCAAATTGGTGCAGTTTTTAATAATTAATCAATTTAAAATAAAAAATTATATATTTTATATACAAATATATTATTTTATTATATTCAATTCAACTCTAATTATATCTCAGTTGAACTTTCAATCTTTTAAATTTTTAATTTTATCGGTTCAATTTTTATAACTCTAATGCTTACATATACTTGTTTAAAATTTAAGGTAAACTATTCTTAAGTTTTCAAAAATTAGATTAGTAAAGTATTATTTTAGTCAATGTATGTCTTAACTTTATTTTTAATGTTTAAAATATTTTATTTTATCTTAAATATTTTATTTTTTTCTCCAATCAAATTATTTTTTTTTAAAAAATACTATTTTTTCTACTATTATCTTCTTTTTCTTATTTTTCTATTAATTTTCACTCTTTATTCACTACAACTTTCACTGTGACCAATATAATTACGATTTTTGTTAATTAAATAAAGAAAAATAGTATTTTTTGAAGAAAATATTTTAATTTGATCAAATAACTAAAATAAGACAAAATAAGATATTTGAGATAAATATAAGATATTTAAAATATTAAAAATGAATTAAAACTTAATTGATACATTAGAGACTAAGACAGTGGTTTACCGTACATTATATTATTATACAGGATAATAAGTTACTTTTAATTTGTTAAGTCCATGATTTTAAACTATGCATGGCTGTGATTGGGTTAAAATGTGAAAATTAAAATCGTTTAATAATAATATTAATATTGATGAAGTCTAAATTGCTACAATAACAATAATAATAATAATATTGATGAAGTCTAAATTGACATTTAGTTATGAGTATAGAAAATTATCTAAAATAAAATCATTTGGTATTAACTAAAAGTTTTCATTCGAGAGATATTATTATCTAAAATAAAAATATATATTAATATACAATAAAAAATTATGGTAAATTCTACTCTATCCTTTATAAAATAAAGGGTAAATTACCCTTTGTGACATATACAATAATTATTCATAAATTATTCCAAAATTCACGTTATCTTCTCTTTTCTTTTCAATTGATGCGATGTTTATCTTGAAACTTGATAGTAGTGTCATTTTTATAATCGCACCAAATACACCTCTTCTTCTCCAATTTTAAAACTATCATTCCTCTCAAATCCAATCACTATTTCCAATCAATTAGGTTAGGATTTTGAACTTGTTCATATGCTTTCAATCTCCTATTTCAACGAGCACATCTATCAATTTTTCAGCTCTCTCCTTTCTAAGATTTTCTTCCTAGTATTTTTCTTAAAATTCAGTCGGATCAACAATGATACTTCTCTTCAGATAACCAACCCTCATAGCCTTGTATAACTATATAACAAAAACAAACCAAATATTAGTTAATCATAAAAATAATGAGTCAATAATTACCATCTTAGGATTTTTATTATCTAAATAATAATTGAAAAATAATTTAAGAATAATTAAAGATAAAAAAGATAAAATAAAATATCTTGGTGTCTCTTTTCACGCACTAATTATCATTATTTTTAACTAATATATCACAAATTTTTATCAGTTTTTTAGCTCTCTCTTTTTTAAGATTTTCTAGCGATCGTATTAGAGATAGCAATTAGATTTGACGATCTCATTCGAATTTTGAAACTCTAATTAAAAAATAATTTATCAATAATCATGGTATATACCACAAAAAGATAATTTACCCTTTATTTTAGGGAGAGTATGAGCGTATGGTAGAGTTCACAAAAAATTATACATAGAATGATATTATTAAAAATATGAAGAACGATATTATTCCCAACATTATATGAGTTTAATTGTAAGAATAACTTATCGTTAAATTTATCCCCCTTTTTTTGTATATTATTACAGATACAATCAGAGCATTCATCATGATGTGAACGTTGGAGCTTCATCCTTAACTATGCAGGGATTCGTCTCTGGGTGGATGCTTTGACTACATTAATGGCTGGAGATAATTGCATTCCACAAAGACCAAATGCAGTATTTAGGAATGGAATTAATGATTCTACCATATTTATCCTCAACTTATATATTTTTTTTTTCCGTTTTTGCTTTTCCCTACGCACACTATTAATTATTTACAAAATGTTTTAAATAAATGAAAATTGTTAGTATATATATCCTACGAAAATACGAGAATCCTAGAACGTTGTATAATTAATTGTATTATTTGAAGTTAACACTTGTAAGCTCGCTTTTTTAATGTTAATTAAGTTTTCTAAAGTCAAGATGCACCTTGCTTTCATTGGTTTGTATATTACTATAGATAATGTTTGGGAGATAATAACTAAAATTATTTTATTTAATTTAATATTTATTATTATTATATATATATATATATATATATATATATATATATAATACTTTTTTTTGTTGACTGGAGATAAAAAAAAAAACATAAGTCAATTCACATGACAAAGGATTTATTTATATTACAAAAATATTATTTGTCTTTTAAAATTCAATCTTTGTTAAGCTTTTTTAAGAATTTAATTAATTTGAATATTTACTTTTACATATTAGTTGTTTAAAAAATTAGAGAAATTATTTATTTTTTTTTTTTTTCTAAAAATTGAATAAAGGATAATATTTAAAAAATATCTAATTGCACTATTTATATTAACAAGATGAACAAGTTTATTGAAAAAGTAAAACTATTCTACATAACAAGTCGTATTAGGGACAGTTATTTTTGTCATAAGATTAACAATATTATGACTTATGAGCTATCCTTTAAATCAAATTAATATTCATCTTTCACTTTTAATCACTCATATCTTTGATTTTTTTTTTATCAAATTTTACTGTTGAATAAGTTCAACAAACTATCTTTTTTGTATAAGTAAGAATGCATCCAAACATTCAATGTCACAGGTCATCTCACAAAATCCACACTCCTAAGCAAGCACTAGGTCTTTCTAAATAGCATAGAGCTCAACATGAAGGACAAAAAAAGTTGCTAGGTACCCACTACGCCCTTTCATCGAACAACTATCCGAGTTTCGATTTAAATAACCAAAACTAGCAAAACCGATCAAATCATTCAAACTAGCATCACAATTAATTTTTACAGCATTAACAGAAGGAAGGGTCCAAGTGAGGAAGATGGACAAAGCACTTAAAGAGCGATGTATAGTAAAAATGCTATGAAGCTCTCAAGATGTGCTACAAATCATACTTGCTACATTATCAGTGCTCTAAGGCTCATCTAGATTGAACAAATCATTATTTCTATTTCGCCAAATCCACTAAAGAGCTGAGTAAAACAAAGTCACATCATCATGATTATAGTCCTTCTTAATCCATCTATTCAAATCCGGATTGACTGAAAATAAATCCAAATATTTTCATATCTCCTTGGCCTTGGGACAATCTTTATGACATTGCAGAATAGTTTCTGAAGCCCCTTAATATTTATCACAATAATTTGAAGAAGATAACTCTAAGATTGCCTAAACTCTGTCGTATGCACTATATTTTGAAGATTGAGCAAAATTAAGAATTTGAACTTCTTAAGTATGTGGAGATGCTAAACCCACAACCAATTAACTCTTTCATCCTAAACAAATTTCTATTTTGCAAGCCAATTATTATTTATACCCATTATTCACCGAGTAACACCAGAAGAAGAAGCACTCCAAGTCTAACCAAGTTGATCACTAACCTAAAAATTAATATTATAACCTTCCAAATACACCCTAACTTTCTCAGGTATGAGAGTGAACACATCGTTAAGACTTCACCTACCACCATTCAAACATCTCCAATAGTTAACTCTAAATTAGATATATGCACAAAAGAAAGATTCTCAGCAATTAAACCTTTCAGCCTCCACCTATCAAACTAGAAAGATTGATTGGTAAATCTAATATTCCAAGAGAAATCATTCTTAAAAGCAACAAAAGCCTTGTAAATACTTTTTCAAACATGAAATGCATTACAAGCCTCATCAAAATTACAAGTTCTCCTTAGATACTTATCTCTCATGAGAGTCGCCCATGGTTTATCTGAACAGTGCAACGATTGCCAAGGCAGTTTGTCAAGTAAAGATAAATTAGCACAAGAATGATCCCTAACACTCAGGCCACCAAACCTTTTAGGAGTAGTTACTATATTCTAGTTGACTAAACTTATTCCTTTTTTCTCTGGTTGTCCCTTCCAAAAATATTGACATCATAGAAGAGAGCTTGTTACAAGCCCAATCAAAAAATGAGAAACTTGCATGTGATAAATTGGGATAGAAGCAACAACTGAATTGAATAAGCATAATTTTCATGCTCTGTTAAGGAGCTTGCCTTTTCACCCAACCAATTTATTTCTCACCTTCTCAATAACAGAATGAAAAACTGCCACTACAACACAATCGGCATTTTGCGGCGGTTCTGGGGCTATATTGCGGCGGTTAAACCAAACGTTGGAAGATAGGCCGCGGGTAAACGGTTAGTGGTGGTTTTAGCTAACCGCCGCTAAACGTCTATCAATTTTGTGGCAGTCAAACCGCCGCTAAATGGCAAATAAACGAAAACAACATTTGTTTTGTGCCAAATTTCAGTATTTTCGTTCACAGTTCTTAGAATCAGACCGGACCGTCCGGTGGTCCAACCGACTCAATCATTAAACCTGCGCTTCCACTAATAGACCTACAACGTGTGGAGGGCTCGAACCTGGAACCTAGAAGAAGGAAAAGCTTCCAAATGACTCTTCGATGTATATAGCGCTAATAATTATATATATCATATGAACACATTTGATTGCCACACAATTTTTTGTTGTATACTTTATATCTAATCATAGTTATTATAGGCACCTTATATATTGGGTAAAATACACAATTAAATCAAATGGAAGACCAAATTACACAATTCTACTAAATTGAAAAACATTACCAGGATCTCCCAAAAGCACATTCTTATGTAATTCGAATTAGTCTCATTCGAATTAGTAAAACCAACACTAATTCGAATTAGTCCTATTCGAATTAGTAGTAATTCTTGTAATTCGAATTTGTCCAATTTGAATTATGCTTGCATGTAGTCTTAGGGTAGTTCGAATCAGTGTGATTCGAATTATGCACGCTAGGACGTCCCTAGTAATTCGAATGGGTCTGCTTCGAATTAATTTTGGACCATAGTAGATCGAATTAATTTACATCTATTTATATATGATCCAAGCGTATATAAAGAGTATAATAAAGAGTATATTTAATAATATCCATAATGAATTCAATAAAGAGTACATTCAATCATAAATAAAAAAATAATAATTATAAATATTTTTTATAAATTATTAAAAATCAAATATTTTCTAAAAATATTTATTAAGATTTAGAATTTAGTCTTTAATATTTAAAATTAGTGAAATATTTGGCAAAAATATTATATTTGTTAGTCAGCATTATTGAATCTATTAACCACGATAATATACAGATAATTGATTGGTTTTCATATAAAAATATTTTTATTCTATTTAGTATTTAATTTTGATAAAATATTAATTAATTTTGAATTTAGTTATTATGAATTCTTATATCTACGAATACAAGTTAAGATTGTTATTAAAAAAAATTTTAAATTTTTTATTTTAATAAATGCTCAACAAATCATTAAAACAAAAAATTTAAAATTTAAAATTATAATTTTGGTAAAATTATAAAGTTTTGAATTTTTAATGACTTGTAGAAAATATTTTTAATTATTATTTTTAATATTTTATAAAAAATATTTATAATTATTATTTTTAGAAAATGTTTGATTTTTAATAATTTATAAAAAATATTTATAATTATTATTTTTTTATTTATTATTGAATGTACTCTTTGTTGTATTCATTATAGGTATTATTAAATGTACTCTTTACATACGCTTGGATTATATATAAATAGTTGTAAATTAATTTGATTTATTATGGTCCAAAATTAATTCGAAACAGACCCATTCAAATTAATAAGGACGTCCTAACATGCATAATTCGAATCACCCTAATTCGAACTACCCTAAGACTACATGCAAGTATAATTCGAATTGGACAAATTTAAATTACAAGCATCACTACTAATTCGAATAGGACTAATTTGAATTAGTGTTGGTTTGTCTAATTCAAATGAGACTGATTCGAATTACATAAGAATGTGCTTTTGGGAGATCCTGATAATATTTTTCAATTTGGTAGAATTGTGTAATTTGGTCCTCCATTTAGTTTAATTGTGCATTTTGCCCTTATATATTACATATATATAAAGGCATGGATCATAATATATATATTATGTCTTATTATAATTTATACATAATTTAATTAAATTTAATTTAAATAAATATTTATTTTTTATATTCATATTTAATTATGAGTGGGTCGATCAGTTCGATCTGTGATTCATCATTTGAATCAGTAACCCGATAATCTAGTTATATGACTGGGTCAATTACTGGTTCGGTTCTGATAACTATGTTCTTTTTTTTTTTCATTATTTTGTCTGTTTTTTCAACTTTAATTTATTTGAAATTAATTAAAATAAAAAATTTTAGAATTTAATGGTTGATTGAACTTTGTTTGCCTCTTTTATTTTAGCTCTTAGGTTGATTACCTTAATTAAAATATATTTTTGTAAGTGATTAAATTTTTTTCGTAAAACAAATACAAAAATAGTATAATGATTTAAGTAACAGTGATTTAAACATATTTCTCAAATAAAGTAATGAGAATGTAAGTAGATCATACCTGGTTATTTTTTTTTTTTTAAAAAAGAGTTAGATGTATTTTGCGACGGTTATACCAAAACCGCCGCAAAATACCAAACAATTGGCAGCCCTCTTTTTATCTACCGTATCAACTGCCGCAATATTTTATTTGGCGGCGGTTTTTGTTAACCGCCGCAATCTGCCATTTTTTGTATAGTGTGCTATATTATCTCGAGAATGATTCAGATTCACTCTTAGATACTTTTCTAGGTCCAAAATAAAAATGGATAGAAGAGACCTAGATAATGAAAATATCTCTCTGTCTAGCTGCTACATTTTTAGAAGAAAGAATTTTTTATTTATCAAGATTGACTTTCATATAAGAAACTTTACAAAAAAGACTGAGAGAGTGTATCACAATCTAGACCTGATCCTTGGTGGCCTTATAAAATAATAATAAGTCATCAACGACCATCAAATAAAAAAATTTTGGCCTACTTTTAAAGACAGAAACTAACTTCTATACACCTTCATCCACCTGCTAAGAAATAAAACAAGCAAGTCTTTTCACGCATAGAACAAACAAATAACGTGACATAGGATCATCCTATCTCAAACCTCTTTTAAGAGAAAAAATGTCTAACCTGTTAGCATTTTAAAGAATAGAAAGAGAATATACTCTCACACAATTAACAATAAGTCTAACCATGACCATAAGAAACCCAAAAGCAATAAGGGTATGCTCCAAAAATCTCCAATCAACCCTATTATAAATTTTTTCAAGATCAAATTTAAAAACAAGAGTACTTTTAGAGGATTTTGTATGCTTCATAAAATGTATAATCTCTTGTGACACAATAATATTTTCAGAAGCACTCTGACCTGGAATAAAACTACCCTATAAAATACTCACAGTCTCAATGAAGAAAATACGAAAATGATTAACCAATACTTTAGTGATAATTTTTTAAACATTACACAAGCTAATAGACTTTAAATCTTTCATATGAGTAGGTGTGTCCACTTTAGGAATTAGAACAACGAGAGTCTCTATTATATTAAGATTTAAAGGATTGCCAACAAACACACTTTTAACAATTTTCTACATTTCAGTCCCAACAATTTTCCAATATTCCTTAAAAAAAAAGCTTGAAGGCCATCTGATTTAAGAATTTTAAAAGAGCTCATACTAAAAACTACAACATTCACTTCCTCTAAAGTTACTGCTTCAGTTAATCTATCACAAGCTATAGTGCTCAAAGTAAACATAGGAACGTAGCTTAAATAATCAACTTTCATCTCCTCAACAGAGCCAAACAAGTTCTTATAAAAAGAAAAAATCTCTCTTTGAAAGACTTCCAAATCAATTGATCGAGTACCATCTTCTATAAAAAGCCCATGAATATTATTATTATTATTATTATTATT
Source organism: Arachis hypogaea (assembly GCF_003086295.3). Lineage (NCBI taxonomy): Eukaryota > Viridiplantae > Streptophyta > Magnoliopsida > Fabales > Fabaceae > Arachis > Arachis hypogaea. Next base: position 130,142,095 of record NC_092046.1, read on the forward strand.
ATTATTATTATTATTAATTGGAAGAATCTAGTATTTCTATTACTATATTTTATCCACTATTCTTTAGATATCTGATACTAAAATAATTCTTCTTGAAGCAAAAATTTGTTATATTCTTTTCTATGATCAATCTCTTTATTCTTGAGAAGTAAAATGTTAATCACCTCCAATCTCTTCTGAATAGAATAAATTTGTCTTTCAAGTTGTATTTTCTAGACAAAAAATATTACTAGAGACTTTTGAA